>NC_090937.1:1382111495-1382736495 GCF_040938575.1 Ambystoma mexicanum | reverse complement strand
CGCTCATGCCCCGTGTGTCTCTCTCCCTCCCCCCCACCCCCGCTCATGCCCCGTGTGTCTCTCTCCCTCCCCCCACCCCCGCTCATGCCCTGTGTGTGCCTCTCCCTCCCCCACCACCGCTCATGCCCCGTGTGTCTCTCTCCCTCCCGCTCACCCCCCGCTCATGCCTCGTGTGTCTCTCTCCCTCCCCCCACCCCCGCTCATGCCCCGTGTGCCTCTAACCCTCCCACCCACCCCCCTGCTCATGCCCCGTGTGTCTCTATCCCTCCCGCCCACCCCCCGCTCTTGCCCCGTGTGTGTCTCCCCCTCCCCCCACCCCGCTCATGCCCCGTGTGTCTCTATACCTCCCGCCCAACCCCGCTCATGCCCTGTGTGTCTCTCTCCATCCCCCTCACCCCCGCTCATGCCCCGTGTGTCTCTCTCCCTCCCCCCACCCCCGCTCATGCCCCGTGTGTCTCTCTGCCTCCCCCCACCCCCGCTCATGCCCTGTGTGTGTCTCTCCCTCCCCCACCACCGCTCATGCCCTGTGTGTCTCTAGCCCTCCCACCCACCCCCCTGCTCATGCCCCGTGTGTCTCTAGCCCTCCCACCCACCCCCCGCTCATGCCCCGTGTGTCTCTAGCCCTCCCACCCCCGCTCATGCCCTGTGTGTCTCTAGCCCTCCCACCCATCCCCCTGCTCATGCCCTGTGTGTCTATATCCCTACCACCCACCCCCCGCTCATGCCCCATGTGTCTCTATCCCTCCCGCCCACCCCCCGGTCATGCCCCGTGTGTGTCTCTCCCTCCCCCCACCCCCGCTCATGCCCCGTGTGTCTCTATCCCTCCCGCCCACCCCCCGCTCATGCCCCGTGTGTGTCTCTTCCTCCCCCCACCCCCTGCTCATGCCCCGTGTGTCTCTCCCCTCACCCCCCCTACTCATGCCCCGTGTGTCTCTAGACCTCCCACCCACCCCCCGCTATTGCCCCTAGCCCTCCCACCCACCCCCCGCTCATGCCCCGTTTGTCTCTCCCCTCACACCCACCCCCCGCTCATGGCCCGTGTGTCTCTATCCCTCCCACCCACCTCCCGCTCATGCCCCGTGTGTCTCTATGGCTCCCACCCACCCCCCGCTCATGCCCTGTGTGTGTCTCTATCTCCCACCCACCCCCTGCTTATGCCCTGTGTGTCTCTAGCAATCCCACCCACCCCCCGCTCACGCCACGTGTGTCTCTAGCCCTCCCACCCACCCTCTGCTCATGCCCCGTGTGTCTCTAGCCCTCCCACCCCCCGCTCATGCCCCGTGTGTCTCTAGCCCTCCCACCCATCCCCCTGCTCATGCCCCGTGTGTCTCTATCCCGCCCACCCACCCCCCGGTCATGCCCCGTGTGTCTCTATCCCTCCCGCCCACCCCCCGCTCATGCCCCGTGTGTGTCTCTCCCTCCCCCCACCCCCTGCTCATGCCCCGTGTGTCTCTCCCCTCACCCCCTATTCATGCCCCGTGTGTCTATAGAACGACCACCCACCCCCCGCTCATGCCCCTAGCCCTCCCACACACCGCCCGCACATGCCCCGTTTGTCTCTTCTCTTTCCCACCCATCCCCCGCTCATGCCCGGTGTGTCTCTATCCCTCCCGCCCACCCCCCGCTCATGCCCTGTGTGTCTCTATCCCTCCTCATGCCCCGTGTGTCTCTCTCCCTCCCCCCACCCCCGCTCATGCCCCGTGTGTCTCTATCCCCCTTGCTCATGCCCCATGGGTGTCTCTCCCTCCCCCCACCCCGCTCATGCCCCGTGTGTCTCTATCCCTCCTGCCCACCCCCCGCTCATGCCCCGTGTGTGTCTCTCCCTCCCCCCGCCCCCTGCTCATGCCCCGTGTGTCTCTCCCCTCACCCCCTACTCATGCCCCGTGTGTCTCTAGTACTCCCACCCACCCCCCGCTCGTGCCCCTAGCACTCCAACCCACCCACGCTCCTGCCCCGTGTGTCTCTATCCCTACCACCCACCCCCCGCTCATGCCCCGTGTGTCTCTATCCATCTCACCCACCACCCGCTCATGCCCTGTGTGTCTCTATCCCTCCCACCCACCCCCCGCTCATGCCCCGTGTGTCTCTATATTTCCCACCGACCCCCCGCTCATGCCCTGTGTGTCTCTCCCCCCGCCCCCGCTCATGCCCCGTGTGTCTCTATACCTCCCGCGCACCCCCCGCTCCTGCCCCGTGTGTGTCTCTCCCTCCCCCCCTCCCCCTGCTCATGCCACATGTGTCTCTCCCCTCACCCCCTACTCATGCCCTGTGTGTCTCTAGCTCTCCCACCCACCCCCCGCTCATGCCCCTAGCCCTCCAACCCACCCCCCGCTCATGCCCCGTTTGACTCTCCCCTCCCACCCATCCCCCGCTCATGCCTGTGTGTCTCTATCCCTCCCAGCCACCCCCCGCTCATGCCCCATGTGTGTCTCTCCCTCCCCCCCACCCCGCTCATGCCCCGTGTGTCTCTATACCTCCCGCCCACCCCCCGCTCATGCCCCGTGTGTCTCTCTCCATCCCCCTCACCCCCGCTCATGCCCCGTGTGTCTCTCTCCCTCCCCCCCACCCCCGCTCATGCCCCGTGTGTCTCTCTCCCTCCCCCCACCCCCGCTCATGCCCTGTGTGTGTCTCTCCCTCCCCCACCACCGCTCATGCCCCGTGTGTCTCTCTCCCTCCCGCCCACCCCCCACTCACCCCCCGCTCATGCCTCGTGTGTCTCTCTCCCGCCCCCCACCCCCGCTCATGCCCCGGGTGTCTCTAGCCCTCCCACCCACCCCCCTGCTCATGCCCCGTGTGTCTCTAGCCCTCCCACCCACCCCCCGCTCATGCCCCATGTGTGTCTCTCCCTCCCCCCCACCCCGCTCATGCCCCGTGTGTCTCTATACCTCCCGCCCACCCCCCGCTCATGCCCCGTGTGTCTCTCTCCATCCCCCTCACCCCTGCTCATGCCCCGTGTGTCTCTCTCCCTCCCCCCCACCCCGCTCATGCCCCGTGTGTCTCTCTCCCTCCCCCCACCCCCGCTCATGCCCTGTGTGTGTCTCTCCCTCCCCCACCACCGCTCATGCCCCGTGTGTCTCTCTCCCTCCCGCCCACCCCCCACTCACCCCCCGCTCATGCCTCGTGTGTCTCTCTCCCGCCCCCCACCCCCGCTCATGCCCCGGGTGTCTCTAGCCCTCCCACCCACCCCCTGCTCATGCCCCGTGTGTCTCTAGCCCTCCCACCCACCCCCCGCTCATGCCCCGTGTGTCTCTAGCCCTCCCACCCCCGCTCATGCCCTGTGTGTCTCTAGCCCTCCCACCCATCCCCCTGCTCATGCCCTGTGTGTCTATATCCCTCCCACCCACCCCCCGCTCATGGCCCGTGTGTCTCTATCCCTCCCGCCCACCCCCCGGTCATGCCCCGTGTGTGTCTCTCCCTCCCCCCAACCCCGCTCATGCCCCGTGTGTCTCTCCCCTCACACCCACCCCCCGCTCATGCCCCGTGTGTCTCTATCCCTCCCACCCACCCCCCGCTCATGCCCCGTGTGTCTCTATGGCTCCCACCCACCCCCCGCTCATGCCCTTTGTGTGTCTCTATCTCCCACCCACCCCCCGCTCATGCCCCGTGTGTCTCTAGCCCTCCCACCCACCCCCCGCTATTGCCCCTAGCCCTCCCACCCACCCCCCGCTCATGCCCCGTTTGTCTCTCCCCTCACACCCACCCCCCGCTCATGCCCCGTGTGTCTCTATCCCTCCCACCCACCCCCCGCTCATGCCCCGTGTGTCTCTATGGCTCCCACCCACCCGCCGCTCATGCCCTTTGTGTGTCTCTATCTGCCACCCACCCCCCGCTCATGCCCTGTGTGTCTCTAGCAATCCCACCCACCCCCCGCTCACGCCACGTGTCTCTCTAGCCCTCCCACCCACCCTCCGCTCATGCCCCGTGTGTCTCTAGCCCTCCCACCCCCAGCTCATGCCCCGTGTGTCTCTAGCCCTCCCACCCATCCCCCTGCTCATGCCCCGTGTGTCTCTATCCCGCCCACCCACCCCCAGGTCATGCCCCGTGTGTCTCTATCCCTCCCGCCCACCGCCACTCATGCCCCGTGTGTGTCTCTCCCTCCCCCCACCCCCGCTCATGCCCCGTGTGTCTCTATCCCTCCCGCCCACCCCCCGCTCATGCCCCGTGTGTGTCTCTCCCTCCCCCGACCCCCTGCTCATGCCCCGTGTGTCTCTCCCCTCACCCCCTATTCATGCCCCGTGTGTCTCTAGAACTCCCACCCACCCCGCGCTCATGCCCCTAGCCCTCCCACACACCGCCCGCTCATGCCCCGTTTGTCTCTATCCCTCCCACCCATCCCCCGCTCATGCCCGGTGTGTCTCTATCCCTCCCGCCCACCCCCCGCTCATGCCCCGTGTGTCTCTATCCCTCCTCATGCCCCGTGTGTCTCTCTCCCTCCCCCCACCCCCGCTCATGCCCCGTGTGTCTCTATCCCCCTTGCTCATGCCCCATGTGTGTCTCTCCCTCCCCCCACCCCGCTCATGCCCCGTGTGTCTCTATCCCTCCCGCCCACCCCCCGCTCATGCCCCGTGTGTGTCTCTCCCTCCCCCCGCCCCCTGCTCATGCCCCGTGTATCTCTCCCCTCACCCCCTACTCATGCCCCGTGTGTCTCTAGTACTCCCACCCACCCCCCGCTCATGGCCCTAGCACTCCGACCCACCCACGCTCATGCCCCGTGTGTCTCTATCCCTTCCACCCACCCCCCGCTCATGCCCCGTGTGTCTATATCCATCTCACCCACCACCCGCTCATGCCCTGTGTGTCTCTATCCCTCCCACCCACCCCCCGCTCATGCCCCGTGTGTCTCTATATTTCCCACCGACCCCCCGCTCATGCCCCGTGTGTCTCTCCCCCCACCCCCGCTCATGCCCCGTGTGTCTCTATACCTCCCGCCCACCCCCGCTCCTGCCCCGTGTGTGTCTCTCCCTCCCCCCCTCCCCCTGCTCATGCCACATGTGTCTCTCCCCTCACCCCCTACTCATGCCCTGTGTGTCTCTAGCTCTCCCACCCACCCCCCGCTCATGCCCCTAGCCCTCCAACCCACCCCCCACTCATGCCCCGTTTGACTCTCCCCTCCCATCCACCCCCCGCTCATGCCCCGTGTGTCTCTATCCCTCCCACCCATCCCCCGCTCATGCCTGTGTGTCTCTATCCCTCCCACCCACCCCCCGCTCATGCCCCGTGTGTGTCTCTCCCTCCCCCCCACCCCGCTCATGCCCAGTGTGTCTCTATACCTCCCGCCCACCCCCCGCTCATGCCCCGTGTGTCTCTCTCCATCCCCCTCACCCCCGCTCATGCCCCGTGTGTCTCTCTCCCTCCCCCCCACCCCCGCTCATGCCCCGTGTGTCTCTCTCCCTCCCCCCACCCCCGCTCATGCCCTGTGTGTGTCTCTCCCTCCCCCACCACCGCTCATGCCCCGTGTGTCTCTCTCCCTCCCGCCCACCCCCCGCTCACCCCCTGCTCATGCCTCGTGTGTCTCTCTCCCTCCCCCCACCCCCGCTCATGCCCCGTGTGTCTCTAGCCCTCCCACCCACCCCCCTGCTCATGCCCCGTGTGTCTCTATCCCTCCCGCCCACCCCCCGCTCATGCCCCGTGTGTGTCTCTCCTTCCCCCCACCCCGCTCATGCCCCGTGTGTCTCTATACCTCCCGCCCACCCCCCGCTCATGCCCCGTGTGTCTCTCTCCATCCCCCTCACCCCCGCTCATGCCCCGTGTGTCTCTCTCCCTCCCCCCACCCCCGCTCATGCCCCGTGTGTCTCTCTCCCTCCCCCCACCCCCGCTCATGCCCTGTGTGTGTCTCTCCCTCCCCCACCACCGCTCATGCCCCGTGTGTCTCTCTCCCTCCCGCCCACCCCCCCCCCGCTCATGCCTCGTGTGTCTCTCTCCCTCCCCCGACCCCTGCTCATGCCCTGTGTGTCTCTAGCCCTCCCACCCACCCCCCTGCTCATGCCCCGTGTGTCTCTAGCCCTCCCACCCACCCCCCGCTCATGCCCCGTGTGTCTCTAGCCCTCCCACCCCCGCTCATGCCCTGTGTGTCTCTAGCCCTCCCACCCATCCCCCTGCTCATGCCCTGTGTGTCTATATCCCTACCACCCACCGCCCGCTCATGCCCCATGTGTCTCTATCCCTCCCGCCCACCCCCCGGTCATGCCCCGTGTGTGTCTCTCCCTCCCCCCACCCCCGCTCATGCCCCGTGTGTCTCTATCCCTCCCGCCCACCCCCCGCTCATGCCCCGTGTGTGTCTCTTCCTCCCCCACCCCCTGCTCATGCCCCGTGTGTCTCTCCCCTCACCCCCCCTACTCATGCCCCGTGTGTCTCTAGCCCTCCCACCCACCCCCCGCTATTGCCCCTAGCCCTCCCACCCACCCCCCGCGCATGCCCCGTTTGTCTCTCCCCTCACACCCACCCCCCGCTCATGCCCCGTGTGTCTCTATGGCTCCCACCCACCCCCCGCTCATGCCCTGTGTGTGTCTCTATCTCCCACCCACCCCCCGCTCATGCCCTGTGTGTCTCTAGCAATCCCACCCACCCCCCGCTCACGCCACGTGTGTCTCTAGCACTCCCACCCACCCTCCGCTCATGCCCCGTGTGTCTCTAGCCCTCCCACCCCCCGCTCATGCCCCGTGTGTCTCTAGCCCTCCCACCCATCCCCCTGCTCATGCCCCGTGTGTCTCTAGAATGCCCACCCACCCCACGGTCGTGCCCCGTGTGTCTCTATCCCTCCCGCCCACCCCCCACTCATGCCCCGTGTGTGTCTCTCCCTCCCCCACCCCCGCTCATGCCCCGTGTGTCTATATCCCTCCCGCCCACCCCCCGCTCATGCCCCGTGTGTGTCTCTCCCTCCCCCCACCCCCGCTCATGCCCCGTGTGTCTCTATCCATCCCGCCCACCCTCCGCTCATGCCCCGTGTGTCTCTCCCCTCACCCCCTATTCATGCCCCGTGTGTCTCTAGAACTCCCACCCACCCCCCGCTCATGCCCCTAGCCCTCCCACACACCGCCCGCTCATGTCCCGTTTGTCTCTATCCCTCCCACCCATCCCCCGCTCATGCCCGGTGTGTCTCTATCCCTCCCGCCCACCCCCCGCTCATGCCCCGTGTGTCTCTATCCCTCCTCATGCCCCGTGTGTCTCTCTCCCTCCCCCCACCCCCGCTCATGCCCCGTGTGTCTCTATCCCCCTTGCTCATGCCCCATGTGTGTCTCTCCCTCCCCCCACCCCGCTCATGCCCCGTGTGTCTCTATATTTCCCACCGACCCCCCGCTCATGCCCCGTGTGTCTCTCCCCCCACCCCCGCTCATGCCCCGTGTGTCTCTATACCTCCCGCCCACCCCCCGCTCCTGCCCCGTGTGTGTCTCTCCCTCCCCCCCTCCCCCTGCTCATGCCACATGTGTCTCTCCCCTCACCCCCTTCTCATGCCCCGTGTGTCTCTATCCCTCCCGCCCACCCCCCACTCATGCCCCGTGTGTGTCTCTCCCTCCCCCACCCCCGCTCATGCCCCGTGTGTCTCTATCCCTCCCGCCCACCCCCCGCTCATGCCCCGTGTGTGTCTCTCCCTCCCCCCACCCCCGCTCATGCCCCGTGTGTCTCTATCCATCCCGCCCACCCCCCGCTCATGCCCCGTGTGTCTCTCCCCTCACCCCCTATTCATGCCCCGTGTGTCTCTAGAACTCCCACCCACCCCCCGCTCATGCCCCTAGCCCTCCCACACACCGCCCGCTCATGTCCCGTTTGTCTCTATCCCTCCCACCCATCCCCCGCTCATGCCCGGTGTGTCTCTATCCCTTCCGCCCACCCCCCGCTCATGCCCCGTGTGTCTCTATCCCTCCTCATGCCCCGTGTGTCTCTCTCCCTCCCCCCACCCCCGCTCATGCCCCGTGTGTCTCTATCCCCCTTGCTCATGCCCCATGTGTGTCTCTCCCTCCCCCCACCCCGCTCATGCCCCGTGTGTCTCTATATTTCCCACCGACCCCCCGCTCATGCCCCGTGTGTCTCTCCCCCCACCCCCGCTCATGCCCCGTGTGTCTCTATAACTCCCGCCCACCCCCCGCTCCTGCCCCGTGTGTGTCTCTCCCTCCCCCCCTCCCCCTGCTCATGCCACATGTGTCTCTCCCCTCACCCCCTTCTCATGCCCTGTGTGTCTCTAGCTCTCCCACCCACCCCCCGCTCATGCCCCTAGCCCTCCAACCCACCCCCCGCTCATGCCCCGTTTGACTCTCCCCTCCCACCCATCCCCCGCTCATGCCTGTGTGTCTCTATCATTCCCACCCACCCCCCGCTCATGCCCCGTGTGTGTCTCTCCCTCCCCCCACCCCGCTCATGCCCCGTGTGTCTCTATACCTACCGCCCACCCCCCGCTCATGCCCCATGTGTCTCTCTCCATCCCCCTCACCCCCGCTCATGCCCCGTGTGTCTCTCTCCCTCCCCCCACCCCCGCTCATGCCCCGTGTGTCTCTCTCCCTCCCCCCACCCCCGCTCATACCCTGTGTGTGTCTCTCCCTCCCCCACCACTGCTCATGCCCCGTGTGTCTCTAGCCCTCCCACCCCCGCTCATGCCCTGTGTGTCTCTAGCCCTCCCACCCATCCCCCTGCTCATGCCCTGTGTGTCTATATCCCTCCCACCCACCCCCCGCTCATGCCCCGTGTGTCTCTATCCCTCCCGCCCACCCCCCGGTCATGCCCCGTGTGTGTCTCTCCCTCCCCCCACCCCCGCTCATGCCCCGTGTGTCTGTATAAATCCCGCCCACCCCCCGCTCATGCCCCGTGTGTGTCTCTTCCTCCCCCCACCCCCTGCTCATGCCCCGTGTGTCTCTCCCCTCACCCCCCTACTCATGCCCCGTATGTCTCTAGCCCTCCCACCCACCCCCGCTATTGCCCCTAGCCCTCCCACCCACCCCCCGCTCATGCCCCGTTTGTCTCTCCCCTTACACCCACCCCCCGCTCATGCCCCGTGTGTCACTATCCCTCCCACCCACCCCCCGCTCATGCCCCGTGTGTCTCTATGGCTCCCACCCACCCCCGCTCATGCCCTGTGTGTGTCTCTATCTCCCACCCACCCCCGTTCATGCCCTGTGTGTCTCTAGCAATCCCACCCACCCCCCGCTCACGCCACGTGTGTCTCTAGCCCTCCCACCCACCCTCCGCTCATGCCCCGTGTGTCTCTAGCCCTCCCACCCATCCCCCTGCTCATGCCCCGTGTGTCTCTATCCCGCCCACCCACCCCCCGGTCATGCCCCGTGTTTCTATCCCTCCCGCCCACCCCCCACTCATGCCCCGTGTGTGTCTCTCCCTCCCCCCACCCCCGCTCATGCCCCGTGTGTCTCTATCCCTCCCGCCCACCCCCCGCTCATGCCCCGTGTGTCTCTATCCCTCCTCATGCCCCGTGTGTCTCTCTCCTCCCCCCACCCCCGCTTATGCCCCGTGTGTCTCTATCCCCCTTGCTCATGCCCCATGTGTCTCTCTCCCTCCCCCACCCCGCTCATGCCCCGTGTGTCTCTATCCCTCCCGCCCACCCCCCGCTCATGCCCCGTGTGTGTCTCTCGCTCCCCCCGCCCCCTGCTCATGCCCCGTGTGTCTCTCCCCTCACCCCCTACTCATGCCCCGTGTGTCTCTAGTACTCCCACCCACCCCCCGCTCATGCCCCTAGCACTCCGACCCACCCACGCTCATGCCCCGTGTGTCTCTATCCCTTCCACCCACCCCCGCTCATGCCCCGTGTGTCTCTATCCATCTCACCCACCCCCCTCTCATGCCCTGTGTGTCTCTATCCCTCCCACCCACCCCCCGCTCATGCCCCGTGTGTCTCTATAAATCCCACCCACCCCACGGTCATGCCCCGTGTGTCTCTCCCCCACCCCCGCTCATGCCCCGTGTGTCTCTATCCCTCCCGCCCACCCCCGCTCCTGCCCCGTGTGTGTCTCTCCCTCCCCCTCCCCCTGCTCATGCCCCATGTGTCTCTCCCCTCACCCCCTACTCATGCCCTGTGTGTCTCTAGCTCTCCCACCCACCCCCCGCTCATGCCCCTAGCCCTCCAACCCACCCCCCGCTCATGCCCCGTTTGACTCTCCCCCTCCCACCCACCCCCCGCTCATGCCCTGTGTGTCTCTATCTCTATCCCTCCCACCCATCCCCCGCTCATGCTCATGCCTGTGTGTCTCTATCCCTCCCACCCACCCCCCGCTCATGCCCCGTGTGTCTCTATCCCTCCAGCCCACCCCCTGCTCATGCCCCGTGTGTGTCTCTCCCTCCCCCACCCCCTGTTCATGCCCCGTGTGTCTCTCCCCTCACCCCCTATTCATGCCCCGTGTGTCTCTAGAACTCCCACCCACCCCCCGCTCATGCCCCGTGTGTCTCTCCCCTCACCCCCTATTCATGCCCCCGTGTGTCTCTAGAACTCCCACCCACCCCCCGCTCATGCCCCTAGCCCTCCCACACACCGCCCGCTCATGCCCGGTGTGTTTCTATCCCTCCCACCCACCCCCCCGCTCATGCCCCGTGTGTCTCTATCCCTCCTCATGCCCCGTGTGTCTCTCTCCCTCCCCCCACCCCCGCTCATGCCCCGTGTGTCTCTATCCCCCTTGCTCATGCCCCATGTGTGTCTCTCCCTCCCCCCACCCCACTCATGCCCCGTGTGTCTCTCTCCCTCCCCCCACCCCCGCTCATGCCCCGTGTGTCTCTATCCCCCTTGCTCATGCCCCATGTGTGTCTCTCCCTCCCCCCGCCCCCTGCTCATGCCCCGTGTGTCTCTCCCCTCACCCCCTACTCATGCCCCGTGTGTCTCTAGTACTCCCACCCACCCCCCGCTCATGCCCCGTGTGTCTCTCCCCCCACCCCCGCTCATGCCCCGTGTGTCTCTATACCTCCCGCCCACCCCCCGCTCCTGCCCCGTGTGTGTCTCTCCCTCCCCCCCTCCCCCTGCTCATGCCACATGTGTCTCTCCCCTCGCCCCCCACTCATGCCCTGTGTGTCTCTAGCTCTCCCACCCACCCCCCGCTCATGCCCCTAGCCCTCCAACCCACCCCCGCTCATGCCCCGTTTGACTCTCCCCTCCCACCCACCCCCCGCTCATGCCCCGTGTGTCTCTATCCCTCCCACCCATCCCCCGCTCATGCCTGTGTGTCTCTATCCCTCCCACCCACCCCCCGCTCATGCCCCGTGTGTGTCTCTCCCTCCCCCCACCCCGCTCATGCCCGTGTGTCTCTATACCTCCCGGCCACCCCCCGCTCATGCCCCGTGTGTCTCTCTCCATCCCCCTCACCCCCGCTCATGCCCCGTGTGTCTCTCTCCCTCCCCCTCACCCCCGCTCATGCCCCGTGTGTCTCTCTCCCTCCCCCCACCCCCGCTCACGCCCTGTGTGTGTCTCTCCCTCCCCCACCACCGCTCATGCCCCGTGTGTCTCTCTCCCTTCCGCCCACCCCCCGCTCACCCCCCGCTCATGCCTCGTGTGTCTCTCTCCCTCCCCCCACCCCGCTCATGCCCCGTGTGTCTCTAGCCCTCCCACCCACCCCCCTGCTCATGCCCCGTGTGTCTCTATCCCTCCCGCCCACCCCCCGCTCATGCCCCGTGTGTGTCTCTCTCTCCCCCAAACCCGCTCATGCCCCGTGTGTCTCTATACCCTCCCGCCCACCCCCCGCTCATGCCCCGTGTGTCTCTCTCCATCCCCCTCACCCCCGCTCATGCCCCGTGTGTCTCTCTCCTTCCCCCCACTCCCGCTCATGCCCCGTGTGTCTCTCTCCCTCCCCCCACCCCCGCTCATGCCCTGTGTGTGTCTCTCCCTCCCACACCACTGCTCATGCCCCGTGTGTCTCTCTCCCTCCCGCCCACCCCCCGCTCACCCCCCGCTCATGCCTCGTGTGTCTCTCTCCCTCCCCCCACCCCCGCTCATGCCCTGTGTGTCTCTAGCCCTCCCACCCACCCCCCTGCTCATGCCCCGTGTGTCTCTAGCCCTCCCACCCACCCCCCGCTCATGCCCCGTGTGTCTCTAGCCCTCCCACCCCCGCTCATGCCCTGTGTGTCTCTAGCCCTCCCACCCATCCCCCTGCTCATGCCCTGTGTGTCTATATCCCTACCACCCACCCCCCGCTCATGCCCCATGTGTCTCTATCCCTCCCGCCCACCCCCCGGTCATGCCCCGTGTGTGTCTCTCCCTCCCCCCACCCCCGCTCATGCCCCGTGTGTGTCTCTTCCTCCCCCCACCCCCTGCTCATGCCCCGTGTGTCTCTCCCCTCACCCCCCTACTCATGCCCCGTGTGTCTCTAGCCCTCCCACCGACCCCCCGCTATTGCCCCTAGCCCTCCCACCCACCCCCCGCTCATGCCCCGTTTGTCTCTCCCCTCACACCCACCCCCGCTCATGCCCCGTGTGTCTCTATCCCTCCCACCCACCCCCCGCTCATGCCCCGTGTGTCTCTATGGCTCCCACCCACCCCCCGCTCATGCCCTGTGTGTGTCTCTATCTCCCACCCAC
The DNA here is from genome assembly GCF_040938575.1 of Ambystoma mexicanum. Lineage (NCBI taxonomy): Eukaryota > Metazoa > Chordata > Amphibia > Caudata > Ambystomatidae > Ambystoma > Ambystoma mexicanum. The sequence continues at coordinate 1,382,723,997 of NC_090937.1, read as the reverse complement.
CCCCCGCTCATGCCCTGTGTGTCTCTAGCAATCCCACCCACCCCCCGCTCACGCCACGTGTGTCTCTAGCCCTCCCACCCACCCTCCGCTCATGCCCCGTGTGTCTCTAGCCCTCCCACCCCCCGCTCATGCCCCGTGTGTCTCTAGCCCTCCCACCCATCCCCCTGCTCATGCCCCGTGTGTCTCTAGAATGCCCACCCACCCCACGGTCATGCCCCGTGTGTCTCTATCCCTCCCGCCCACCCCCCACTCAGGCCCCGTGTGTGTCTCTCCCTCCCCCCACCCCCGCTCATGCCCCGTGTGTCTCCATCCCTCCCGCCCACCCCCCGCTCACGCCCCCGTGTGTGTCTCTCCCTCCCCCCACCCCCTGCTCATGCCCCGTGTGTCTCTCCCCTCACCCCCTATTCATGCCCCGTGTGTCTCTAGAACTCCCACCCACCCCCCGCTCAAGCCCCTAGCCCTCCCACACACCGCCCGCTCATGCCCCGTTTGTCTCTATCCCTCCACCCATCCCCCGCTCATGCCCGGTGTGTCTCTATCCCTCCCGCCCACCCCCCGCTCATGCCCCGTGTGTCTCTATCCCTCCTCATGCCCCGTGTGTCTCTCTCCCTCCCCCCACCCCCGCTCATGCCCCGTGCGTCTCTATCCCCCTTGCTCCTGCCCCATGTGTGTCTCTCCCTCCCCCCACCCTGCTCATGCCCCGTGTGTCTCTATATTTCCTACCGACCCCCCGCTCATGCCCCGTGTGTCTCTCCCCCACCCCCGCTCATGCCCCGTGTGTCTCTATACCTCCCGCCCACCCCCCGCTCCTGCACCGTGTGTGTCTCTCCCTCCCCCCCCTCCCCCTGCTCATGCCACATGTGTCCCTCCCCTCACCCCCTACTCATGCCCTGTGTGTCTCTAGCTCTCCCACCCGCCCCCCGCTCATGCCCCTAGCCCTCCAACCCACCCCCCGCTCATGCCCCGTTTGACTCTCCCCTCCCACCCATCCCCCGCTCATGCCTGTGTGTCTCTATCATTCCCACCCACCCCCCGCTCATGCCCCGTGTGTCTCTATACCTCCCGCCCACCCCCCGCTCATGCCCCGTGTGTCTCTCTCCATCCCCCTCACCCCCGCTCATGCCCCGTGTGTCTCTCTCCCTCCACCCCACCCCCGCTCATGCCCCGTGTGTCTCTCTCCCTCCCCCCACCCCCGCTCATGCCCTGTGTGTGTCTCTCCCTCCCCCACCACCGCTCATGCCCCGTGTGTCTCTAGCCCTCCCACCCCCACTCATGCCCTGTGTGTCTCTAGCCCTCCCACCCATCCCCCTGCTCATGCCCTGTGTGTCTATATCCCTCCCACCCACCCCCCGCTCATGCCCCGTGTGTCTCTATCCCTCCCGCCCACCCCCCGGTCATGCCCCGTGTGTGTCTCTCCCTCCCCCCACCCCCGCTCATGCCCCGTGTGTATCTATAAATCCCGCCCACCCCCCGCTCATGCCCCGTGTGTGTCTCTTCCTCCCCCACCCCATGCTCATGCCCCGTGTGTCTCTCCCCTCACCCCCCCTACTCATGCCCTGCATGTCTCTAGCCCTCCCACCCACCCCCCGCTATTGCCCCTAGCCCTCCCACCCACCCCCGCTCATGCCCCGTTTGTCTCTCCCCTCACACCCACCCCCCGCTCATGCCCCGTGTGTCTCTATCCCTCCCACCCACCCCCCGCTCATGCCCCGTGTGTCTCTATGGCTCCCACCCACCCCCGCTCACGCCCTGTGTGTGTCTCTATCTCCCACCCACCCCCGTTCATGCCCTGTGTGTCTCTAGCAATCCCACCCACCCCCAGCTCACGCCACGTGTGTCTCTAGCCCTCCCACCCACCCTCCGCTCATGCCCCGTGTGTCTCTAGCCCTCCCACCCATCCCCCTGCTCATGCCCCGTGTGTCTCTATCCCGCCCCACCCACCCCCTGGTCATGCCCCGTGTGTCTCTATCCCCTCCCGCCCACCCCCCACTCATGCCCCGTGTGTGTCTCTCCCTCCCCCCACCCCCGCTCATGCCCCGTGTGTCTCTATCCCTCCCGCCCACCCCCCGCTCATGCCCCGTGTGTATCTCTCCCTCCCCCCACCTCCTGCTCATGCCCCGTGTGTCTCTCCCCTCACCCCTATTCATGCCCCGTGTGTCTCTAGAACTCCCACCCACCCCCCGCTCATGCCCCTAGCCCTCCCACACACCGCCCGCATATGCCCCGTTTGTCTCTATCCCTCCCACCCATCCCCGCTCATGCCCGGTGTGTCTCTATCCCTCCCGCCCACCCCCCGCTCATGCCCCGTGTGTCTCTATCCCTCCTCATGCCCCGTGTGTCTCTCTCCCCTCCCCCCACCCCTGCTTATGCCCCGTGTGTCTCTATCCCCCTTGCTCATGCCCCATGTGTGTCTCTCCCTCCCCCACCCCGCTCATGCCCCGTGTGTCTCTATCCCTCCCCCCCGCCCCCTGCTCATGCCCCGTGTGTCTCTCCCCTCACCTCCTACTCATGCCCCGTGTGTCTCTAGTACTCCCACCCACCCCCCGCTCATGCCCCTAGCACTCCGACCCACCCACGCTCATGCCCCGTGTGTCTCTATCCCTTCCACCCACCCCCCGCTCATGCCCGGTGTGTCTCTATCCATCTCACCCACCCCCCGCTCATGCCCTGTGTGTCTCTATCCCTCCCACCCACCCCCCGCTCATGCCCCGTGTGTCTCTATACCTCCCACCCAACCCCCTGCTCATGCCCCGTGTGTCTCCTCCCCCCACCCCCGCTCATGCCCCGTGTGTCTCTATCCCTCCCGCCCACCCCCGCTCCTGCCCCGTGTGTGTCTCTCCCCCCCTCCCCTGCTCATGCCCCATGTGTCTCTCCCCTCACCCCCTACTCATGCCCTGTGTGTCTCTAGCTCCCCACCCACCCCCCGCTCATGCCCCTAGCCCTCCAACCCTCCCCCCGCTCATGCCCCGTTTGACTCTCCCCTCCCACCCACCCCCCGCTCATGCCCGTGTGTCTCTATCCCTCCCACCCATCCCCCACTCATGCTCATGCCTGAGTGTCTCTATCCATCCCACCCACCTCCCGCTCATGCCCCGTGTGTCTCTATCCCTCCAGCCCACCCCCTGCTCATGCCCCGTGTGTGTCTCTCCCTCCCCCCACCCCCTGCTCATGCCCCGTGTGACTCTCCCCTCACCCCCTATTCATGCCCCGTGTGTCTCTAGAACTCCCACCCACCCCCCGCTCATGCCCCTAGCCCTCCCACACACCGCCTGCTCATGCCCCGTTTGTCTCTATCCCCCCCACCCATCCCCCGCTCATGCTCGGTGTGTCTCTATCCCTCCAGCCCACCCCCCGCTCAGGCCCCGTGTGTCTCTATCCCTCCTCATGCCCTGTGTGTCTCTCTCCCTCCCCCCACCCCCGCTCATGCCCCGTGTGTCTCTATCCCCCTTGCTCATGCCCCATGTGTGTCTCTCCCTCCCCCCACCCCGCTCATGCCCCGTGTGTCTCTATCTCTCCCGCCCACCCCCCGCTCATGCCCCGTGTGTGTCTCTCCCTCCCCCCGCCCCCTGCTCATGCCCGTGTGTCTCTCCCCTCACCCCCTACTCATGCCCCGTGTGTCTCTAGTACTCCCACCCACCCCCGCTCATGCCCCTAGCACTCCGACCCACCCACGCTCATGCCCCTTGTGTCTCTATCCCTCCCACCCACCCCCCGCTCCTGCCCCGTGTGTGTGTCTCTCCCTCCCCCTGCTCATGCCCATGTGTCTCTCCCCTCACCCCCTACTCATGCCCTGTGTGTCTCTAGCTCCCCCACCCACCCCCGCTCATGCCCCTAGCCCTCCAACCCACCCCCCGCTCATGCCCCGTGTGTCTCTATCCCTCCCACCCATCCCCCGCTCATGCCAGTGTGTCTCTATCCCTCCACCCACCCCCCGCTCATGCCCTGTGTGTCTCTATCCCTCCCACCCACCCCCCGCTCAGCCCCGTGTGTGTCTCTCCCTCCCCCCACCCCCGCTCATGCCTCTATCCCTCCCGCCCACCCCCCACTCATGCCCCGTGTGTGTCTCTCCCTCCCCCCACCCCCTGCTCATGCCCCGTGTGTCTCTCCCCTCACCCCCTATTCATGCCCCGTGGGTCTCTAGAACTCCCACCCACCCCCCGCTCATGCCCCTAGCCCGCCCACACTCCGCCCGCTCATGCCCCGTTTGTCTCTATCCCTCCCACCCATCCCCCGCTCATGCCCGGTGTGTCTCTTCCCTCCCGCCCACCCCCCGCTCATGCCCCGTGTGTCTCTATCCCTCCTCATGCCCCGTGTGTCTCTCTCCCTCCCCCAACCCCCGCTCATGCCCCGTGTGTCTCTATCCCCCTTGCTCATGCCCCATGTGTGTCTCTCCCTCCCCCCACCCCGCTCATGCCCCGTGTGTCTCTATCCCTCCCGCCCACCCCCCGCTCATGCCCCGTGTGGTGTCTCTCCCTCCCCCCGCCCCCTGCTCATGCCCCGTGTGTCTCTCCCTCACCCCCTACTCATGCCCCGTGTGTCTCTAGTACTCCCACCCACCCCTAGCTCATGCCCCTAGCACTCCGACCCACCACGCTCATGCCCCGTGTGTCTCTATCCCTTCCACCCACCCCCCGCTCATGCCCCGTGTGTCTCTATCCATCTCACCCACCCCCCGCTCATGCCCTGTGTGTTTCTATCCTCCCACCCACCCCCTGCTCCTGCCCCGTGTGTGGTCTCTCCCTCCCCCCTCCCCCTGCCCCATGTGTCTCTCCCCTCACCCCCTACTCATGCCCTGTGTGTCTCTAGCTCTCCCACCCACCCCCCGCTCATGCCCCTAGCCCTCCAACCCACCCCCCGCTCATGCCCCGTTTGACTCTCCCCTCCCACCCACCCCCCGCTCATGCCCCGTGTGTCTCTATCCCTCCCACCCATCCCCGCTCATGCCTGTGTGTCGCTATCCCTCCCACCCACCCCCCGCTCATGCCCCGTGTGTCTCTATTACTCCCACCCACCACCCGCTCATGCCCCGTGTGTGTCTCTCCCTCCACCCACCCCCTGCTCATACCCCATGTGTCTCTCCCCTCACCCCCTACTCATGCCCCGTGTGTCTCTAGCTCTCCCACCCACCCCCCGCTCATGCCCCTAGCCCTAACACCCACGCCCGCTCATGCCCCGTTTGTCTCTCCCCTCCACCCAAACCCCGCTCATGCCCGGTGTGTCTCTAAACCCCCAACCCACCCCCCGCTCATGCCCCGTGTGTCTCTATCCCCCCCCACCCCCGCTCATGCTCCGTGTGTCTCTATCCCTCCCGCCCACCCCGCTCATGCCCCGTGTGCCGCTATCCCTCCCACCCACCCCCCGCTCATGCCCCGTGTGTCTCTATCCTCCCACCCACCCCCGCTCATGCCCCGTGTGTCTCTATGTCTCTATCCCTCCCACCCACCCCCCGCTCATGCCCTGTGTGTCTCTCCCCCACCCCCGCTCATGCCCTGTGTGTCTCTATCCTTCCCGCCCACCCCCCGCTCATGCCCCGTGTGTGTCTCTCCCTCCGCCTTCCCCTGCTCATGCCCCATGTGTCCCTCCCCTCACCCCCTACTCATGCCCTGTGTGCCTCTAGCCCTCCCCCCCGCTCATGCCCCTAGAACTCCCACCCACCCCCCCCTCATGCCCCGTTTGACTCTCCCCTCCCACCCACCCCCGCTCATGCCCCGTGTGTCTCTATCCCTCCCACCCATCCCCCGCTCATGCCCGTGTGTCTCAATCCCTCCCACCCACCCCCCGCTCATGCCCCGTGTGTCTCTATCCCTCCCACCCACCCCCCACTCATGCCCTGTGTGTGTCTCTCCCTCCCCCCACCCCCTGCTCATGCCCCGTGTGTCTCTCCCCTCACCCCCTACTCATGCCCCGTGTGTCTCTAGCCCTCCCACCCACCCCCTGCTCATGCCCCTAGCCCTAACACCCACCCCCGCTCATGCCCCGTTTGTCTCTCTCCCTCCCCCCACCCCCGCTCATGCTCCGTGTATCTCTATCCCTCCCCCACCCCCGCTCAAGCCCCGTGTGTGTCTCTAAATTCCCCCACACCCCCGCTCATGCTCCGTGTGTCTCTATCCCTCCCACCCACCCCCGCTCATGCCCCGTGTGCCTCTATCCCTCCCACCCACCCCCCGCTCATGCCCCATTTGTCTCTCCCTCCCACCCACCCCCCGCTCATGCCCCGTGTGTCTCTATCCCTCCCACCCACCCCCCGTGCATGCCCCATGTGTCTCTATCCCTCCCACCCACGCCCGCTCATGCCCCATGTGTCTCTATCCCAAACCACCCACCCCCGCTCATGCCCCGTGTGTCCCTTCATGGCCCCCCAACCTCGCTCATGCTCCGTGTGTCCCCTGTTCTTCCAGCCCCCCGCTCACGCCATCGCACACGGTGGCCAGCGGAGGGCCGAGGAGCGGATCTGCCGCACGAACTCATGTCCGTGCGGCATGTCCGTGTTTTTGTTTGTCCCCCCACCCCCTGCTCATGCACCGTGTGTCTCTATCCCTCCCCGCCCACCCCCGCTCATGCCCCGTGTGTGTCTCTCCCTTCCCCCCAACCCGCTCATGTCCCGTGTGTCTCTATACCTCCCGCCCACCCCCCGCTCATGCCCCGTGTGTCTCTCTCCATCCCCCTCACCCCCGCTCATGCCCCGTGTGTCTCTCTCCCTCCCCCCACCCCCGCTCATGCCCCGTGTGTCTCTCTCCCTCCCCCCACCCCCGCTCATCCCCTGTGTGTGTCTCTCCCTCCCCAACCACCGCTCATGCCCCGTGTGTCTCTCTCCCTCCCGCCCACCCCTGCTCACCCCCCGCTCATGCCTCGTGTGTCTCTCTCCCTCCCCCCACCTCCGTTCATGCCCCGTGTGTCTCTAGCCCTCCCACCCACCCCCCTGCTCATGCCCCGTGTGTCTCTAGCCCTCCCACCCACCCCCCGCTCATGCCCCGTGTGTCTCTAGCCCTCCCACCCCCCGCTCATGCCCTGTGTGTCTCTAGCCCTCCCACCCATCCCCCTGCTCATGCCCTGTGTGTCTATATCCCTCCCACCCACCCCCCGCTCATGCCCCGTGTGTCTCTATCCCTCCCGCCCAACCCCCGGTCATGCCCCGTGTGTGTCTCTCCCTCTCCCCACCCCCGCTCATGCCCCGTGTGTCTCTATCCCTCCCGCCCACCCCCCGCTCATGCCCCGTGTGTGTCTCTCCCTCCCCCCACCCCCTGCTCATGCCCCGTGTGTCTCTCCTCTCACCCCCTACTCATGCCCCGTGTGACTCTAGCCCTCCCACCCACCCCCCGCTATTGCCCCTAGCCCTCCCACCCACCCCCCGCTCATGCCCCTTTTGTCTCTCCCCTCACACCCACCCCCCGCTCATGCCCCGTGTGTCTCTATCCCTCGCACCCACCCCCCGCTCATGCCCCGTGTGTCTCTATGGCTCCCACCCACCCCCGCTCATGCCCTGTGTGTGGCTCTCCCTCCAACCCACCCCCCGCTCATGACCTGTGTGTCTCTAGCAATCCCACCCACCCTCCGCTCATGCCCCTAGCCCTCCAACCCACCCCCCGCTCATGCCCCGTGTGTCTCTATCCCTCCCACCCATCCCCCGCTCATGCCAGTGTGTCTCTATCCCTCCCACCCACCCCCCGCTCATGCCCTGTGTGTCTCTATCCCTCCCACCCACCCCCCGCTCAGCCCCGTGTGTGTCTCTCCCTCCCCCACCCCCGCTCATGCCTCGTGTGTCTCTATCCCTCCCGCCCACCCCCCACTCATGCCCCGTGTGTGTCTCTCCCTCCCCCCACCCCCTGCTCATGCCCCGTGTGTCTCTCCCCTCACCCCCTATTCATGCCCCGTGGGTCTCTAGAACTCCCACCCACCCCCCTCAGCTCATGCCCCTAGCCGCCCACACTCCGCCCGCTCATGCCCGTTTGTCTCTATCCCTCCCACCCATCCCCCGCTCATACCCGGTGTGTCTCTATCCCTCCCGCCCACCCCCCGCTCATGCCCCGTGTGTCTCTATCCCTCCTCATGCCCCGTGTGTCTCTCTCCCTCCCCCAACCCCCGCTCATGCCCCGTGTGTCTCTATCCCCCTTGCTCATGCCCCATGTGTGTCTCTCCCTCCCCCCACCCCGCTCATGCCCCGTGTGTCTCTATCCCTCCCGCCCACCCCCCGCTCATGCCCCGTGTGTGTCTCTCCCTCCCCCCGCCCCCTGCTCATGCCCCGTGTGTCTCTCCCCTCACCCCCTACTCATGCCCCGTGTGTCTCTAGTACTCCCACCCACCCCTAGCTCATGCCCCTAGCACTCCGACCCACCACGCTCATGCCCCGTGTGTCTCTATCCCTTCCACCCACCCCCCGCTCATGCCCCGTGTGTCTCTATCCATCTCACCCACCCCCCGCTCATGCCCTGTGTGTTTCTATCCCTCCCACCCACCCCCTGCTCCTGCCCCGTGTGTGTCTCTCCCTCCCCCCCTCCCCCTGCCCCATGTGTCTCTCCCCTCACCCCCTACTCATGCCCTGTGTGTCTCTAGCTCTCCCACCCACCCCCCGCTCATGCCCTAGCCCTCCAACCCACCCCCCGCTCATGCCCCGTTTGACTCTCCCCTCCCACCCACCCCCCGCTCATGCCCCGTGTGTCTCTATCCCTCCCACCCATCCCCGCTCATGCCTGTGTGTCTCTATCCCTCCCACCCACCCCCCGCTCATGCCCCGTGTGTCTCTATTACTCCCACCCACCACCCGCTCACGCCCCGTGTGTGTCTCTCCCTCCACCCACCCCCTGCTCATACCCCATGTGTCTCTCCCATCACCCCCTACTCATGCCCCGTGTGTCTCTAGCTCTCCCACCCACCCCCCGCTCATGCCCCTAGCCCTAACACCCACGCCCGCTCATGCCCCGTTTGTCTCTCCCCTCCCACCCAAACCCCGCTCATGCCCGGTGTGTCTCTAAACCCCCAACCCACCCCCCGCTCATGCCCCGTGTGTCTCTATCCCCCCCCCACCCCCGCTCATGCTCCGTGTGTCTCTATCCCTCCCGCCCACCCCGCTCATGCCCCGTGTGCCGCTATCCCTCCCACCCACCCCCCGCTCATGCCCCGTGTGTCTCTATCCCTCCCACCCACCCCCGCTCATGCCCCGTGTGTCTCTATGTCTCTATCCCTCCCACCCACCCCCCGCTCATGCCCTGTGTGTCTCTCCCCCCACCCCCGCTCATGCCCTGTGTGTCTCTATCCTTCCCGCCCACCCCCCGCTCATGCCCCGTGTGTGTCTCTCCCTCCGCCTTCCCCTGCTCATGCCCCATGTGTCCCTCCCCTCACCCCCTACTCATGCCCTGTGTGTCTCTAGCCCTCCCCCCCGCTCATGCCCCTAGAACTCCCACCCACCCCCCCCTCATGCCCCGTTTGACTCTCCCCTCCCACCCACCCCCGCTCATGCCCCGTGTGTCTCTATCCCTCCCACCCATCCCCCGCTCATGCCCGTGTGTCTCAATCCCTCCCACCCACCCCCCGCTCATGCCCCGTGTGTCTCTATCCCTCCCACCCACCCCCCACTCATGCCCTGTGTGTGTCTCTCCCTCCCCCCACCCCCTGCTCATGCCCCGTGTGTCTCTCCCCTCACCCCCTACTCATGCCCCGTGTGTCTCTAGCCCTCCCACCCACCCCCTGCTCATGCCCCTAGGCCCTAACACCCACCCCCGCTCATGCCCCGTTTGTCTCTCTCCCTCCCCCCACCCCCGCTCATGCTCCGTGTATCTCTATCCCTCCCGCCCACCCCCCGCTCAAGCCCCCGTGTGTGTCTCTAAATTCCCCCACACCCCCGCTCATGCTCCGTGTGTCTCTATCCCTCCCACCCACCCCCGCTCATGCCCCGTGTGCCTCTATCCCTCCCACCCACCCCCGCTCATGCCCCATTTGTCTCTCCCCTCCCACCCACCCCCCGCTCATGCCCCGTGTGTCTCTATCCCTCCCACCCACCCCCCGTGCATGCCCCATGTGTCTCTATCCCTCCCACCCACGCCCGCTCATGCCCCATGTGTCTCTATCCCAAACCACCCACCCCCGCTCATGCCCCGTGTGTCCTTCATGGCCCCCCCAACCCCGCTCATGCTCCGTGTGTCCCCTGTTCTTCCAGCCCCCCGCTCACGCCATCGCACACGGTGGCCAGCGGAGGGCCGAGGAGCGGGATCTGCCGCACGAACTCATGTCCGTGCGGCATGTCCGTGTTTTTGTTTGTCCCCCCACCCCCTGCTCATGCACCGTGTGTCTCTATCCCTCCCGCCCACCCCCCGCTCATGCCCCGTGTGTGTCTCTCCCTTCCCCCCAACCCGCTCATGTCCCGTGTGTCTCTATACCTCCCGCCCACCCCCCGCTCATGCCCCGTGTGTCTCTCTCCATCCCCCTCACCCCCGCTCATGCCCCGTGTGTCTCTCTCCCTCCCCCCACCCCCGCTCATGCCCCGTGTGTCTCTCTCCCTCCCCCCACCCCCGCTCATCCCCTGTGTGTGTCTCTCCCTCCCCAACCACCGCTCATGCCCCGTGTGTCTCTCTCCCTCCCGCCCACCCCCTGCTCACCCCCCGCTCATGCCTCGTGTGTCTCTCTCCCTCCCCCCACCTCCGTTCATGCCCCGTGTGTCTCTAGCCCTCCCACCCACCCCCCTGCTCATGCCCCGTGTGTCTCTAGCCCTCCCACCCACCCCCCGCTCATGCCCCGTGTGTCTCTAGCTCTCCCACCCACCCCCCGCTCATGCCCCTAGCCCTCCAACCCACCCCCCGCTCATGCCCCGTTTGACTCTCCCCTCCCACCCACCCCCCGCTCATGCCCCGTGTGTCTCTATCCCTCCCACCCATCCCCGCTCATGCCTGTGTGTCTCTATCCCTCCCACCCACCCCCCGCTCATGCCCCGTGTGTCTCTATTACTCCCACCCACCACCCGCTCACGCCCCGTGTGTGTCTCTCCCTCCACCCACCCCCTGCTCATACCCCATGTGTCTCTCCCATCACCCCCTACTCATGCCCCGTGTGTCTCTAGCTCTCCCACCCACCCCCCGCTCATGCCCCTAGCCCTAACACCCACGCCCGCTCATGCCCCGTTTGTCTCTCCCCTCCCACCCAAACCCCGCTCATGCCCGGTGTGTCTCTAAACCCCCAACCCACCCCCCGCTCATGCCCCGTGTGTCTCTATCCCCCCCCCCACCCCCGCTCATGCTCCGTGTGTCTCTATCCCTCCCGCCCACCCCGCTCATGCCCCGTGTGCCGCTATCCCTCCCACCCACCCCCCGCTCATGCCCCGTGTGTCTCTATCCCTCCCACCCACCCCCGCTCATGCCCCGTGTGTCTCTATGTCTCTATCCCTCCCACCCACCCCCCGCTCATGCCCTGTGTGTCTCTCCCCCCACCCCCGCTCATGCCCTGTGTGTCTCTATCCTTCCCGCCCACCCCCCGCTCATGCCCCGTGTGTGTCTCTCCCTCCGCCTTCCCCTGCTCATGCCCCATGTGTCCCTCCCCTCACCCCCTACTCATGCCCTGTGTGTCTCTAGCCCTCCCCCCGCTCATGCCCCTAGAACTCCCACCCACCCCCCCTCATGCCCCGTTTGACTCTCCCCTCCCACCCACCCCCGCTCATGCCCCGTGTGTCTCTATCCCTCCCACCCATCCCCCGCTCATGCCCATGTGTCTCAATCCCTCCCACCCACCCCCCGCTCATGCCCCGTGTGTCTCTATCCCTCCCACCCACCCCCCACTCATGCCCTGTGTGTGTCTCTCCCTCCCCCCACCCCCTGCTCATGCCCCGTGTGTCTCTCCCCTCACCCCCTACTCATGCCCCGTGTGTCTCTAGCCCTCCCACCCACCCCCTGCTCATGCCCCTAGCCCTAACACCCACCCCCGCTCATGCCCCGTTTGTCTCTCTCCCTCCCCCCACCCCCGCTCATGCTCCGTGTATCTCTATCCCTCCCGCCCACCCCCCGCTCAAGCCCCGTGTGTGTCTCTAAATTCCCCCACACCCCCGCTCATGCTCCGTGTGTCTCTATCCCTCCCACCCACCCCCGCTCATGCCCCGTGTGCCTCTATCCCTCCCACCCACCCCCCGCTCATGCCCCATTTGTCTCTCCCCTCCCACCCACCCCCCGCTCATGCCCCGTGTGTCTCTATCCCTCCCACCCACCCCCCGTGCATGCCCCATGTGTCTCTATCCCTCCCACCCACGCCCGCTCATGCCCCATGTGTCTCTATCCCAAACCACCCACCCCCGCTCATGCCCCGTGTGTCCTTCATGGCCCCCCCAACCCCGCTCATGCTCCGTGTGTCCCCTGTTCTTCCAGCCCCCCGCTCACGCCATCGCACACGGTGGCCAGCGGAGGGCCGAGGAGCGGGATCTGCCGCACGAACTCATGTCCGTGCGGCATGTCCGTGTTTTTGTTTGTCCCCCCACCCCCTGCTCATGCACCGTGTGTCTCTATCCCTCCCGCCCACCCCCCGCTCATGCCCCGTGTGTGTCTCTCCCTTCCCCCCAACCCGCTCATGTCCCGTGTGTCTCTATACCTCCCGCCCACCCCCCGCTCATGCCCCGTGTGTCTCTCTCCATCCCCCTCACCCCCGCTCATGCCCTGTGTGTCTCTCTCCCTCCCCCCACCCCCGCTCATGCCCCGTGTGTCTCTCTCCCTCCCCCCACCCCCGCTCATCCCCTGTGTGTGTCTCTCCCTCCCCAACCACCGCTCATGCCCCGTGTGTCTCTCTCCCTCCCGCCCACCCCCTGCTCACCCCCCGCTCATGCCTCGTGTGTCTCTCTCCCTCCCCCCACCTCCGTTCATGCCCCGTGTGTCTCTAGCCCTCCCACCCACCCCCCTGCTCATGCCCCGTGTGTCTCTAGCCCTCCCACCCACCCCCCGCTCATGCCCCGTGTGTCTCTAGCCCTCCCACCCCCCGCTCATGCCCTGTGTGTCTCTAGCCCTCCCACCCATCCCCCTGCTCATGCCCTGTGTGTCTATATCCCTCCCACCCACCCCCCGCTCATGCCCCGTGTGTCTCTATCCCTCCCGCCCAACCCCCGGTCATGCCCCGTGTGTGTCTCTCCCTCTCCCCACCCCCGCTCATGCCCCGTGTGTCTCTATCCCTCCCGCCCACCCCCCGCTCATGCCCCGTGTGTGTCTCTCCCTCCCCCCACCCCCTGCTCATGCCCCGTGTGTCTCTCCTCTCACCCCCTACTCATGCCCCGTGTGACTCTAGCCCTCCCACCCACCCCCCGCTATTGCCCCTAGCCCTCCCACCCACCCCCCGCTCATGCCCCTTTTGTCTCTCCCCTCACACCCACCCCCCGCTCATGCCCCGTGTGTCTCTATCCCTCGCACCCACCCCCCGCTCATGCCCCGTGTGTCTCTATGGCTCCCACCCACCCCCCGCTCATGCCCTGTGTGTGGCTCTCCCTCCAACCCACCCCCCGCTCATGCCCTGTGTGTCTCTAGCAATCCCACCCACCCTCCGCTCATGCCCCGTGTGTCTCTAGCCCTACCACCCCCCGCTCATGCCCCGTGTGTCTCTAGCCCTCCCACCCATCCCCCTGCTCATGCCCCGTGTGTCTCTATCCCTCCCACCCACCCCCCACTCATGCCCCGTGTGTGTCTCTCCCTCCCCTCACCCCCGCTCATGCCCCGTGTGTCTCTATCCCTCCCGCCCACCCCCCGCTCATGCCCCGTGTGTCTCTTCCTCCCCCCACCCCCTGCTCATGCCCCGTGTGTCTCTCCCCTCAACCCCTATTCATGCCCCGTGTGTCTCTAGAGCTCCCACCCACCCCCTGCTCATGCCCCTAGCCCTCCCACTCACCACCCGCTCATGCCCCGTTTGTCTCTATCCCTCCCACCCATCCCCCGCTCATGCCCGGTGTGTCTCTATCCCTCCCACCCACCCCCCGCTCATGCCCCGTGTGTCTCTATCCCTCCTCATGCCCCGTGTGTCTCTCTCCCTCCCCCCACCCCGCTCATGCCCCATGTGTCTCTATCCCTCCCGCCCAACCCCCGGTCATGCCCCATGTGTGTCTCTCCCTCTCCCACCCCTGCTCATGCCCTGTGTGTCTCTATCCCTCCCGCCCACCCCCCGCTCATGCCCCGTGTGTGTCTCTCCCTCCCCCCACCCCCTGCTCATGCCCCGTGTGTCTCTCCTCTCACCCCCTACTCATGCCCCGTGTGACTCTAGCCCTCCCACCCACCCCCCGCTATTGCCCCTAGAACTCCCACCCACCCCACGCTCATGCCCCTTTTGTCTCTCCCCTCACACCCACCCCCCGCTCATGCCCCGTGTGTCTCTATCCCTCGCACCCACCCCCCGCTCATGCCCCGTGTGTCTCTATGGCTCCCACCCACCCCCCGCTCATGCCCTGTGTGTGTCTATCCCTCCCACCCACCCTCCGCTCATGCCCCGTGTGTCTCTAGCCCTACCACCCCCCGCTCATGCCCCGTGTGTCTCTAGCCCTCCCACCCATCCCCCTGCTCATGCCCCGTGTGTCTCTATCCCTCCAACCCACCCCCCGGTCATGCCCCGTGTGACTCTATCCCTCCCGCCCACCCCCCACTCACGCCCCGTGTGTGTCTCTCCCTCCCCCCACCCCCGCTCATGCCCCGTGTGTCTCTATCCCTCCCGCCCACCCCCCGCTCATGCCCCGTGTGTCTCTTCCTCCCGCCACCCCCTGCTCACGCCCCGTGTGTCTCTCCCCTCACCCCCTATTCATGCCTCGTGTTTCTCTAGAGCTCCCACCCACCCCCCGCTCATGCCCCGTGTGTCTCTATCCCTCCTCATGCCCCGTGTGTCTCTCTCCCTCCCCCTACCCCCGCTCATGCCCCGTGTGTCTCTATCCCCCTTGCTCACGCCCCGTGTGTGTCTCTCCCTCCCCCCACCCCGCTCATGCCCCGTGTGTCTCTATCCCTCCCGCCCAACCCCCGGTCATGCCCCGTGTGTGTCTCCCCCTCTCCCCACCCCCGCTCATGCCCTGTGTGTCTCTATCCCTCCCGCCCACCCCCCGCTCATGCCCCGTGTGTGTCTCTCCCTCCCCCCACCCCCTGCTCATGCCACGTGTGTCTCTCCTCTCACCCCCTACTCATGCCCCGTGTGACTCTAGCCCTCCCACCCACCCCCTGCTATTGCCCCTAGCCCTCCCACCCACCCCACGCTCATGCCCCTTTTGTCTCTCCCCTCACACCCACCCCCCGCTCATGCCCCGTGTGTCTCTATCCCTCGCACCCACCCCCCGCTCATGCCCCGTGTGTCTCTATGGCTCCCACCCACCCCACGCTCATGCCCTGTGTGTGTCTCTCCCTCCCACCCACCCCACGCTCATGCCCTGTGTGTCTCTAGCAATCCCACCCACCCTCCGCTCATGCCCCGTGTGTCTCTAGCCCTACCACCCCCCGCTCATGCCCCGTGTGTCTCTAGCCCTCTCACCCATCCCCCTGCTCATGCCCCGTGTGTCTCTATCCCTCCCAACCACCCCCCGGTCATGCCCCATGTGACTCTATCCCTCCCGCCCACCCCCCACTCATGCCCCGTGTGTGTCTCTCCCTCCCCCCACCCCTGCTCATGCCCCGTGTGTCTCTATCCCTCCCGCCCACCCCCCGCTCATGCCCCGTGTGTCTCTTCCTCCCCCCACCCCCTTCTCATGCCCCGTGTGTCTCTCCCCTCACCCCCTATTCATGCCCCGTGTGTCTCTAGAGCTCCCACCCACGCCGTGCTCATGCCCCTAGCCCTCCCACTCACCACCCGCTCATGCCCCGTTTGTCTCTATCCCTCCCACCCATCCCCCGCTCATGCCCGGTGTGTCTCTATCCTCCCACCCACCCCCCGCTCATGCCCCGTGTGTCTCTATCCCTCCTCATGCCCCGTGTGTCTCTCTCCCTCCCCCTACCCCCGCTCATGCCCCATGTGTCTCTATCCCCCTTGCTCATGCCCCATGTGTGTCTCTCCCTCCCCCCACCCCGCTCATGCCCCGTGTGTCTCTATCCCTCCCGCCCACCCCCCGCTCATGCCCCTTGTGTGTCTCTCCCTCCCCCCACCCCCTGCTCATGCCCCGTGTGTCTCTCCCCTCACCCCCTACTCATGCCCCGTGTGTCTCTAGTACTCCCACCCACCCCCCGCTCATGCCCCTAGCCCTCCCACCCACCCCCGCTCATGACCCGTGTGTCTCTTTCCCTCCCACCCACCCCCCGCTCATGCCCCGTGTGTCTCTATCCATCTCACCCACCCCCCGCTCATGCCCCGTGTGTCTCTATCCCTCCCACCCACCCCCCGCTCAAGCCCTGTGTGTCTCTATCCCTCCCACCCACCCCCCGCTCATGCCCCGTGTGTCTCTATCCCTCCCACCCACCCCCCACTCATGCCCCGTGTGTGTCTCTCCCCTCACCCCCTACTCATGCCCCGTGTGTCTCTAGCCCAGCTCATGCCCCTAGCCCTAACACCCACCCAGGCTCATGCCCCGTTTGTCTCTCCCCTCCCACCCAACCCCCGCTCATGCCCCGTGTGTCTCTGTCTCGACCACCCGCCCCCCGCTCCTGCCCCTTGTGTCTCTATCCCTCCCACCCAACCCCCGCTCATGCCCGGTGTGTCTCTAAACCCCCAACCCACCCCCCGCTCATGCCCGGCGTGTCTCTATCCCTAACACCCACCCCCGCTCATGCCCCGTGTGTCTCTCTCCCTCCCCCCCACCACCGCTCATGCTCCGTGTGTCTCTATCCCCCCGCTCATGCCCCGTGTGTCTCTATCCATCTCACCCACCCCCCACTCATGCCCCGTGTGTCGCTATCCCTCCCACCCACCCCCCGCTCATGCCCCGTGTGTCTCTATCCCTCCCGCCCACCCCCTGCTCATGCCCCGTGTGTCTCTATCCCTCCCACCCACCCCCCGCTCATGCCCCGTGTGTCTCTCCCCCCACCCCCGCTCATGCCCCGTGTGTCTCTATCCCTCCCGCCCACCCCCCGCTCATGTCCCGTGTGTGTCTCTCCCTCCCCCCCTCCCCCTGCTCATGCCCCATGTGTCTCTCCCCTCACCCCCTACTCATGCCCTGTGTGTCTCTAGCCCTCCCGCCCAGCCCCCGCTCATGCCCCTAGCCATCCCACCCACCCCCAGCTCATGCCCCGTTAGACTCTCCCCTCCGACCCACCCCCCGCTCATGCCCCGTGTGTCTCTATCCCTCCCACCCATCCCCGCGCTCATGCCCGTGTGTCTCTATCCCTCCCACCCACCCCCCGCTCATGCCCCGTGTGTCTCTATCCCTCCCACCGACCCCCCACTCATGCCCCGTGTGTGTCTCTCCCTCCCCTCACCCCCTGCTCATGCCCCGTGTGTCTCTCCCCTCACCCCCTACTCATGCCCCGTGTGTCTCTAGCCCTCCCACCCACCCCCCGCTCATGCCCCTAGCCCTAACACCCACCACCGCTCATGCCCCGTTTGTCTCTCCCCTCCCACCCAACCCCCTCTCATGCCCCGTGTGTCTCTGTCCCGACCACCCACCCCCCGCTCATGCCCCGTGTGTCTCTAAACCCCCAACCCACCCCCCGCCGCTCATGCCCCGTGTGTCTCTATCCCTCCCACCCACCCCCCGCTCATGCCCCGTGTGTCTCTCTAACCCTCCCCCCCAACCCCGCTCATGCTCCGTGTGTCTCTATCCCTCCCGCCCACCCCCCGCTCAAGCCCCGTGTGTGTCTCTCCCTCCCCACCACCCCCGCTCTTGCTCCGTGTGTCTCTATCCCTCCCATCCACCCTCGCTCATGCCCCGTGTGCCTCTATACCTCCCACCCACCCCCCGCTCATGCCCCATTTGTCTCTCCCCTCCCACCCACCCCCCGCTCATGCCCCGTGTGTCTCTATACCTCGCACCAACCCCGCCTGGCATGCCACGTGTGTCTGTACCCCTCCCACTCACCCCCCGCTCATGCCCCATGTGTCTCTAAACCGAACCACCCACCCCCCGCTCATGCCCCGTGTGTGTCTCTTCCTCCCCCCACCCCCTGCTCATGCCCCGTGTGTCTCTCCCCTCACCCCCTACTCATGCCCCGTGTGTCTCTAGCCCTCACACCCACCCCCGCTCATGCCCCGTGTGTCTATCCCCTCCCGCCCACCCCCCGCTCATGCCCCGTGTGTGTCTAGAGCTCCCACCCACCCCGTGCTCATGCCCCTAGCCCTCCCACTCACCACCCGCTCATGCCCCGTTTGTCTCTATCCCTCCCACCCATCCCCCGCTCATGCCCGGTGTGTCTCTATCCTCCCACCCACCCCCCGCTCATGCCCCGTGTGTCTCTATCCCTCCTCATGCCCCGTGTGTCTCTCTCCCTCCCCCTACCCCCGCTCATGCCCCGTGTGTCTCTATCCCCCTTGCTCATGCCCCATGTGTGTCTCTCCCTCCCCCCACCCCGCTCATGCCCCGTGTGTCTCTATCCCTCCCGCCCACCCCCCGCTCATGCCCCTTGTGTGTCTCTCCCTCCCCCCACCCCCTGCTCATGCCCCGTGTGTCTCTCCCCTCACCCCCTACTCATGCCCCGTGTGTCTCTAGTACTCCCACCCACCCCCCGCTCATGCCCCTAGCCCTCCCACCCACCCCCGCTCATGACCCGTGTGTCTCTTTCCCTCCCACCCACCCCCCGCTCATGCCCCGTGTGTCTCTATCCATCTCACCCACCCCCCGCTCATGCCCCGTGTGTCTCTATCCCTCCCACCCACCCCCCGCTCAAGCCCTGTGTGTCTCTATCCCTCCCACCCACCCCCCTCATGCTCCGTGTGTCTCTATCCCTCCCACCCACCCCCCGCTCATGCCCCGTGTGTCTCTATCCCTCCCACCCACCCCCCACTCATGCCCCGTGTGTGTCTCTCCCCTCACCCCCTACTCATGCCCCGTGTGTCTCTAGCCCAGCTCATGCCCCTAGCCCTAACACCCACCCAGGCTCATGCCCCGTTTGTCTCTCCCCTCCCACCCAACCCCCGCTCATGCCCCGTGTGTCTCTGTCTCGACCACCCGCCCCCCGCTCATGCCCCTTGTGTCTCTATCCCTCCCACCCAACCCCCGCTCATGCCCGGTGTGTCTCTAAACCCCCAACCCACCCCCCGCTCATGCCCGGTGTGTCTCTATCCCTAACACCCACCCCCGCTCATGCCCCGTGTGTCTCTCTCCCTCCCCCCCACCACCGCTCATGCTCCGTGTGTCTCTATCCCCCCGCTCATGCCCCGTGTGTCTCTATCCATCTCACCCACCCCCCACTCATGCCCCGTGTGTCGCTATCCCTCCCACCCACCCCCCGCTCATGCCCCGTGTGTCTCTATCCCTCCCGCCCACCCCCCGCTCATGCCCCGTGTGTCTCTATCCCTCCCACCCACCCCCCGCTCATGCCCCGTGTGTCTCTCCCCCCACCCCCGCTCATGCCCCGTGTGTCTCTATCCCTCCCGCCCACCCCCCGCTCATGTCCCGTGTGTGTCTCTCCCTCCCCCCTCCCCCTGCTCATGCCCCATGTGTCTCTCCCCTCACCCCCTACTCATGCCCTGTGTGTCTCTAGCCCTCCCACCCAGCCCCGCTCATGCCCCTAGCCATCCCACCCACCCCCAGCTCATGCCCCGTTAGACTCTCCCCTCCGACCCACCCCCCGCTCATGCCCCGTGTGTCTCTATCCCTCCCACCCATCCCCGCGCTCATGCCCGTGTGTCTCTATCCCTCCCACCCACCCCCCGCTCATGCCCCGTGTGTCTCTATCCCTCCCACCGACCCCCCCACTCATGCCCCGTGTGTGTCTCTCCCTCCCCTCACCCCCTGCTCATGCCCCGTGTGTCTCTCCCCTCACCCCCTACTCATGCCCCGTGTGTCTCTAGCCCTCCCACCCACCCCCCGCTCATGCCCCTAGCCCTAACACCCACCACCGCTCATGCCCCGTTTGTCTCTCCCCTCCCACCCAACCCCCTCTCATGCCCCGTGTGTCTCTGTCCCGACCACCCACCCCCCGCTCATGCCCCGTGTGTCTCTAAACCCCCAACCCACCCCCCGCCGCTCATGCCCCGTGTGTCTCTATCCCTCCCACCCACCCCCCGCTCATGCCCCGTGTGTCTCTCTAACCCTCCCCCCCACCCCCGCTCATGCTCCGTGTGTCTCTATCCCTCCCGCCCACCCCCCGCTCAAGCCCCGTGTGTGTCTCTCCCTCCCCACCACCCCCGCTCTTGCTCCGTGTGTCTCTATCCCTCCCATCCACCCTCGCTCATGCCCCGTGTGCCTCTATACCTCCCACCCACCCCCCGCTCATGCCCCATTTGTCTCTACCCTCCCACCCACCCCCCGCTCATGCCCCGTGTGTCTCTATACCTCGCACCAACCCCGCCTGGCATGCCACGTGTGTCTGTACCCCTCCCACTCACCCCCCGCTCATGCCCCATGTGTCTCTAAACCAAACCACCCACCCCCCGCTCATGCCCCGTGTGTGTCTCTTCCTCCCCCCACCCCCTGCTCATGCCCCGTGTGTCTCTCCCCTCACCCCCTACTCATGCCCCGTGTGTCTCTAGCCCTCACACCCACCCCCCGCTCATGCCCCGTGTGTCTATCCCCTCCCGCCCACCCCCCGCTCATGCCCCGTGTGTGTCTATCCCTCCCACCCACCCCCAGCTCATGCCCGGTGTGTCTCTATCCCTCCCACCCACCTCCCGCTCATGCCCCATGTGTCTCTGTCCCGACCACCCACCCCCCGCTCATACCCGGTGTGTCTCTATCCCTCCCACCCACGCCCCGCTCATGCCCCATGTGTCTCTATAACTCCCACCCACCCCCTGTTCATGCCCCGTGTGTCTCTCTCCCTCCCCCCCACCCCCGCTCATGCCCCGTGTGTCTCTATCCCTCCCGCCCACCCCCGCTCAAGCCCCGTGTGTGTCTCTCCCTCCCCCCCACCCCCGCTCATGCCCCGTGTGTCTCTAAACCCTCCCGCCCACCCCCCGCTCATGCCCCATGTGTGTCTCTCCCTCCCCCACCCCATGCTCATGCCCCGTGTGTCTCTCCCCTCACCCCCTACTCATGCCCCGTGTGTCTCTAGCCCTAACACCCACCCCCAGCTCATGCCCCGAGTCCTCCCACCCACCCCCCGCTCATGCCCCGTTTGTTTCTCCCCTCCCACTGACCCCTCGCTCATGCTCCGTGTGTCTCTCCCCTCACCCCCTACTCATGCCCTGTGTGTCTCTAGCCCTCCCACCCACCCCCCGCTCATGCCCTGTGTGTCTATCCCCTCCCGCCCACCCCCCGCTCAAGCCCCGTGTGTGTCTATACCCTCCCGCCCACTCCCCGCTCATGCCCTGGGTGTGTCTATCCCCTCCCGCCCACCCCCCGCTCATGCCCTGTGTGTGTCTATTCCCTCCCACCCACCTCGCTCATGCCCCGTGTGTCTAACCCCGCCCGCCCACCCCCTGCTCACGCCCTGTGTGTGTCTATCCCCTCCCGCCCACCCCCCGCTCATGCCCCGTGTGTGTCTATCCCCTCCCACCCCCACGCTCAAAACCCCGTGTGTGTCTATATCCTCCCGCCCACCCCCCGCTCATGCCCCGTGTGTCTCTATCCCCTACCGCCCACCCCCCGCTCATGCCCCGTGTGTCTCTATCCCCTCCCGCCCACCCCCTGCTCATGCCCCGTGTGTCTCTATCCCCTCCCGCCCACCCCCGCTCATGCCCCGTGTGTCTCTCTGCTGTTGCCCCCGCTCATGCCCCATGTCTCTCTCCTGTTACCCCACCCCACTCTCATGCCATGTGTCTCTCTCCTGTTACCCCCACCGCCTCTCATGCCCCGTGTCTCTCTCCTGTTGCCCTCCACCCCCCGATCATGCCCTGTGTCTCTCTCCTGTTACCCCCCACCCCCCTCTCATGCCCCGTGTCTCTCTCCTGTTGCCACCCACCCCCCGGTCATGCCCCGTGTCTCCCTTCTGTTGCCCCCCACCCCCCGGTCATGCCCCGTGTCTCTCTGCTGTTGCCCCCCACCCCCCGGTCATGCCACGTGTCTCTCTCCTGTTACCCCCACCCCCCTCTCATGTCCCGTGTCTCCCTCATGTTCCCTTCACCCCCCGCTCATGCCCTGTGTCTCCCTGCTGTTGCCCCCCGCTCATGCCCCGTGTCTCTCTCGTGTTACCCCCCACCCCCTGCTCATGCCCTGTGTCTCTCTCCTGTTGCCCCCCACCCCCCGGGTCATGCCCCGTGTCTCCCTCGTGTTCCCCCCACCCCCCGCTAATGCCCTGTGTCTCCCTGCTGTTGCCCCCCGCTCATGCCCCATGTCTCTCTCCTGTTGCCCCTCACCCCCCGATCATGCCCCGCGTCTTCCTGCTGTTTCCCCCCACCCCCCTCTCATGTGCGTCTCTCTCTCCTGTTACCCCCACCCCCCTCTCATGCCCTGTATCTCTCTCCTGTTACCACCCACCCCCCTCTCATGCCCCATGTCTCTCTCCTGTTGCCCCCCACCCCCCGGTCATGCCCCATGTCTCCCTTCTGATGCCCCCCACCCCCCGGTCATGCCCCGTGTCTCTCTGCTATTGCCCCCCACCCCCCGGTCATGCCCTGTGTCTCTCTCCTGTTACCCCCCCACCCCCCTCTCATGCCCCGTGTCTCCCTCGTTTTCCCTCCACCCCCCGCTCATGCCCAGTGTCTCCCTGCTCTTGCCCCCTGCTCATGCCCCGTGTCTCTCTCATGTTACCCCCCACCCCCTGCTCATGCCCCGTGCCTCTCTCCTGTTGCCCCCCACCCCTCGGTCATGCCCCGTGTCTCCCTCGTGTTCCCCCCACCCCCCACTAATGCCCTGTGTCTCCCTGCTGTTGCCCCCCGCTCATGCCCCGTGTCTCTCTCATGTTTCCCTCCACCCCCCGGTCATGCCTTGTGTCTCCCTCCTGTTTCCCCCCACCCCCCGCTCATGCCCCGTGTCTCTCTCCTGTTACCCCCCACCCCCTCTCATGCCCTGTGTCTCTCTCCTGTTACCCCCACTGCCTCTCATGCCCCGTGTCTCCCTCCTGTTGCCCCCCACCCCCGATCATGCCCCGCATCTCCCTGCTGTTTCCCCCACCCCCCTCTCTACCCCGTGTCTCTCTCCTGTTACCCCCACCCCCCTCTCATGCCCCATGTCTCTCTCCTGTTGCCCCCCACCCCCGGTCATGCCCCGTGTCTCCCTTCTGTTGCCCCCCACCCCCCGGACATGCCCCGTGTCTCTCTGCTGTTGCCCCCCACCCCCCGGTCATGCCCCGTGTCTCTCTCCTGTTACCCCCCACCCCCCTCTCATGCCCCGTGTCTCCCTTGACCCTGAACATAACCCTATGGGATTCGTCCCATTGTTGGAGATTGATACTTTTCCTCGTTAATCTCTACCATACCACCGGTCCACTTATCTTAAATAAGTTTATTGGATGGTACTTTCTGCCAGAACTCGTTTTTTAAAAATGGCGTCTGTGTTCATCTCTGTGACTCCTAAACCAAAGGTTGAGCCCTTTGTTCCACTTTTGGCGGGCCTCTGTACACAGACCCTCCAAAGTGGTGCCATTCTGTCTGGGTTACCACAGGGGTGTGGGAGGGGGTTTAGGTACCCTGGACCGAGTTGCCTTGCCAACTCCGGTCGCACTCTGGAGTGATTGGCCCAAGTGGTGAGCCTCCCCGCGTACCACTTAGCGAGTGTTGATTGACAGCTAGGCTGAATGAATGCGGGTTTTCTGCATAAAAGCAGGGCTTTTGGGACTGGATCTTTAGAAGTCGCCACAGGACCTAAGAATCCGACGAGGGTAACGCGGAGCCGACCTGCAACCACGACACCTCCGGTGGAGCCCTGCTGAACCGACTCACCACTTCCCGACGACAGAGGAGATCTCCCTGCCAGAGAGTCTCTTCCCCTGACTGGTGGGAACAACCAGTCCCCTTTGCTTTTTCTTCGCCTCAGTTCGCAATGGTCGAATTGCCCATGCAGAGCACCCCGGCAACCGGATAGCCACTACCCCTGTACCGCGACCAAAAGGTGGTGCCTTGTGACGGAGCACTCCGTGGCTGGTCTCTTCCCTGGTGGTGCACCGGACTTCACTTTTCTTCGATGACGAGATCATCTCTACTCTTGGCAAAGACCCGACGTGCATCCACCACCAGGAACAACTGCCCCTCCCGGAGCTGTCTCTCCACAAACAAGGTACCGTGTCCGCCTGGCTTCCCTTTCTGCCGGATCGAGTGAGGTGTCTTAATCCTCACCTTTCCATTGGGTCGCCCCCAAGCTTTCTCTAGCGTGTTGTTCTGAACTGGTTCAATCTGCTGATAACAATTTGCTCCAAAGACTCGAACGTATTTCCACTAAGAGACTTTTTGGGGCATACCGCCTTGCCTCTCTCCGAGTGGGCCTGTCCTCTGAACTTTACGATCTATTGTGGTTCTTTGTGGTTCTTGCCTTCTTGCCTTGCATTTTTCCCGTGAACTTTGTTGATTTCGTAACCTGCTTATTTTTCTCTCCCGTCCTAACTAATATTAGAGTGCCATCTAGGTTGAGGCATACACCTCTGTCTGAAAATAAGTGATGCTGCTAGAACCTAGACTTGTAGAAATATTATTAGGGGGATTGATCGTTTCTTCTTCGTAGAGTAATTTTAATTGAAGTGTTTGCTGTGATAGTGCCATAGTGTTTTCTAAAGATGTTCCGTTATAAATAAATACCTTAATATCTTTACACTGAAGCCTCGTTGCGTGCTTGCTTGTCTTACTGTGAAGAATTGCCCTATATTGTATACTCCACATACTGCTTAACTCTTCTTGAGAGAGGTCTGACTGCTCAGCCACAGCTACCAAGTGAATCTGTGTGGTACAGACTGCTACCAAGTGGATTTACTGCCAAACACCTGTAGTCCTAAATCTTTTGCAGTGGTCCCAGAGGGAACTGCACAGGTTTCCGCCTAACACTGGTGGCAGCGGTGGGACTTGTATCGAGTATACAGTTTAGAGTGCTTTTCGACACTTTAGGATAACTAACCACAAAGCTTAGCACTAAAAAAAAAGCAACTTTCACAAACATGTCTACGATGGAAACTTACAGTCAAGAATCCTTGTCAGGTGAAAATACTGAGGGTCAGCGAGCTCTCTGTAGGCAAGAGAATCTTTCTGTAAGAGGCAAGAAGTTAGAACTAATAGAGAGATTGCTGGCAAACCGAAGTCTGGGTACTGGTTCAGAGGAACCAATTTCTCCAGCAAATGTAGATAACAGTGATGGTGGCGACCAAAATCGTAATTCTGATGATATCGATGAAGAGGCTGACGAGGACGGAGAGGCTAACGAAACTGTCTCCCCTGCTCCTCTACCTGCCTTACCAGCTGTACCTACGGGGACCATACCAGGTCCCTGCTTATTTTGAACTTGAAAAAATGAAGCTCGAATTAGAATACAAATGGTTCTTGGCTCAATCTGAACGAAACCAAGAGCTCGAGTTCAGACGGATGAATGCCCAGGCTGAGCAGAACCAAGCTGAGTTAAGACTAAGGGAAATAGAACTTAATCACGAGTTAGAAATGAAAAAGTTGTCTATGGAAAATGCTTCTCTCTCCTCTGGTTCCTCTAGGAGCTCCATTCCCAAAAGACCCCGGATGCCGAAGGAATTAGTGGGTATGTATGAACCGAGACTGGATGTGTTGGATTGGTTAAAACTGTTTGAGTACAATCATGGGCTCCAGGACATCACCGGGAATGATTTACTTCCGTGGTTGTTCTCTGGGCTCCCTCCTGTTGCGACTGATGTGGTAATGGAGTTGGGGGAGGCGGATAAGACGGATTACGAAAGTGTGAAACTAGCTTTGATAGCTAGATTCGGGAATACCCCTTTCCAGTATCTTAAGAGGTTTAGAACCCTCAAAAAGCATGATGGTACCCCTTGGGCTACCTGGGTGAGTGAAGGGTTGAAAAACTTAGAGGGATGGATTAAGGGTTACAAAGTGAAAACTTATGAGGGTATGAAGAATCTTTTTATGTTGGAGTCGATTTATGATGCCTGTTCTCCTGAGCTCAGACAGCACTTGGCTGATTCGAAGGAATTGGATTCCCGGACGATAGCTAAGGCTGCTGACTTATGGGTTGCCAACAGAGCTACTCATAAGGATTCTGGGGCAACTCAGAAAAAGGATGAGGGGAAACAGCCTAAAAAAGACTCAAAAGAGAATTTGAATAACTGAAATTCCAAAGAGGGCCCCAAACAAAACCAGAAGGTTAAGCCACAAGGAAAACCACAACAGAATAGTGTGTCTTCTGGTGCCAAACCGGAAGGAGGCCAGAACAAGCCACCATTCCAGAAAGCATTCGGTAAATGCTTTGTTTGTGGCTCGACTGACCACGTGAAAGGAGATCCCAGATGTAAGGGTAATCCTTCAGGGGTCCAGCTTGTCTCCTTAGCCTTCGCTCCAGAGGAGGAAGTCCAAATGGCAAGTGGAAACTTTCTACTGCTGGCAGATGAACCCATTGGAGTCTCAGCCAGCGTTTCTTTAGTATCTCTGGTGCTGTGGGAACAACAGAATTTAGATGTCTATAATTCTATCCCAGATAATACTAAAGAGTATTATAAGGACAGTGTCCAGGTGAATGGCCAGGAGACTCCTGCCATTAGGGACACTGGGGCCAGCATAACTGTGGTGGATAAATCGTTTTTTCAGGCTGAGGATGTTGCTAAGGCACCCAAACGCCTCACCAAGTTAGCTGGAGGGCCTGTGCAGATGCTTCCCCAATTACCAGTTCTCATCCAGTGTAACGACATGACTGTGAAGATACCTGTCAGCATACAGAGTGAGGTACCAGGACGCGTACTGTTGGGTAATGATTTGAAAACTCTCGGAGTTGTATCGCATACTCCCAAACCTCCTAGTAAACGGTTACAGGAGCTAACCAGACCCGCAAGAGAGAGGACCATGCACAGTACTCTCCAGGAGATGGTGAAGAAAGAAATCACTCCTGCTCCACTAGAATTGTCGGCAGCTGTCTCCAAGAAATCAGAAGCGAAAGGGAAACTTAAGACTTCTATCCCGAAACCAGCAGCCAGCATTTCAGTGCAGCCAACACGGACTTCCCCGCGGTTGTCCAAAGTTACACCCGTAACTCCACCTCCAGCTGAGGCTGAGAGGGAGGTACAACCCTGTGTGGTAGAATTAGACTCTGAGGAAGAGCTAATGGAAGGCCAGGAACTCATTGGAGATCTGGACCCTGTTGACCATCCTGAGCTGCAGTCTTTACTGGCAGAAGGTGGACCCAGCAGGGCAGAATTCAGTAAGGGACAGAGACAATGTCCAACTCTGGAAGGTCTTCGCCACCAGGCAGAAGCTCAGGATGAAGGGCAAGAGCCTGGGAAATACAGGTTGCACTGGGAAGATGGCCTCTTCTACAGTGAACCGACCGAGTCTGCACCTGGAGACTACAAACGACTTGTGGTACCCCAAGAGAACAGACCACAGTTGTTGCAGTTAGCCCACGAGATTCCTTTGGCTGGTCACTTGAGTTTCAAGAAGACTAAGGAAAGGCTCTCTCTCTACTTCTATTGGCCAAAGATGGGGGCCGAAGTAGAAAAACACTGCAGGAGCTGCCACACCTGCCAGACCTCTGGTAAGGTTGGCACCAATGATGTGGCAACTTTAGTGCCTCTCCCAGTGTGGGAGTCCCATTTGAGAGAGTAGGGATTGACATTGTTGGTCCCCTTGATCCTCCAACCTCCTCAGGCAACAGGTTTATACTTGTTGTAGTAGACCATGCTACTAGGTATCCTGAGGCAATTCCTATGAGGACTGTTACAGCTCCGGCTGTGGCTAAGGCCCTCCTTGGTATTTTTACTAGGGTCGGGTTTTCTAAGGAAGTAATCTCTGACAGGGGGTCAAACTTTATGTCCCACTACATGAAAGCCATGTGGAAAACCTGTGGAGTTACTTACAAGTTCTCAACAGCTTACCACCCCCAAACCAATGGGTTGGTAGAACGGTTCAACCAAACCATGAAGAGCATGATAGGTGTTTTAGAAGAACCCCTTAAGCGTGAGTGGGACCTTTTACTGCCATGCCTTCTCTTTGCTTATAGAGAAGTCCCTCAGGAGGGAGTAGGTTACTCTCCCTTCGAACTTCTCTATGGTCATCCCGTCAGTGGTCCATTGGCCCTGATTAAGGAGGGGCTGGAGAGTGCTCCTTCCCCCAAGCCAGTCAGAGTGACTGACCACGTGATAGATCTCCAGAGGAGAATGTCGCACATGATGACGGAAGCAAGTGATAACTTGAAAGCTGGACAAGCATTGGTCAAGCACTGGAACGATCAAAAGGCTAACATGGTTGAGTTCGCTCAAGACCAGCTCGTTCTCGTTATGATGCCAACAAGGCAGAGGGCCTTGCAAGATAAATGGATGGGACCCTTCAGAGTTGTGGGTAAACTCGGAGAGGTTAACTATCTGGTGGACTTGGGCAATCCCAAGGAGGCTCCGACCGTCTTCCACACCAACCGCCTCAAAGCGTATGTCTCACGACATGATGTAGGAGCGTTGCCTCTAGCATCATCCGAGGAAGAAGAAGAGAGTGATGCTCTTCCGGATCTCCTCAGAGGCTTACCTTTAGACGAACAAATTGAAGGAGCAAATCTCTCCTCCAATCTGACACCCGAGCAACAAGAAGAGTGCAAATCCATGTTGAATCAGTTTGCCTCTCTGTTCTCGCTTTCACCAGGCTTGACCCCTTGGGGCCAGCATGACATACTCACTGGTGACTGTCTGCCAGTCAAAAGCAGAGGATACAGAATGTCAGAAAACGTACGAACCCACATCAAAGGTGAGGTCAGCAAGATGCTTGATCTCGGGGTAATAGAGCCCTATACTAGTCCATGGTCTAGCCCAGTTGTGTTAATACCAAATGCAGGATCTAAAGAGCTTAGATTCTGCGTGGATTATAGAGTTCTTAATGCAGTCACCAAGACTGATGCCCACCCTTTGCCAAGAACAGATGAGTTGGTGGATAAACTTGGCGCCGCCAAGTTCCTCAGCACATTTGACTTGACGTCAGGCTATTGGCAAATAGCCCTGACAGACCATGCCAAGGAGAAAACTGCATTTTCTACCCCCGTTGGCTTATACCAGTTTAAGGTAATACCTTTCGGATTGAAGAATGCACCTGCTACATTTCAACGGATGGTAAACCAGGTTCTGAATGGGATGGAGGACTTCTGCATGGCATACTTGGATGACATCGCAGTGTTCAGCAATTCCTGGGAAGAACATGTAACCCACCTGAGAGATGTTTTGCAGGCTCTTGGACGAGCCAATCTGACCATAAAGGCGAGTAAATGCCAAATTGGACAGAGTAAGGTAGTCTATCTTGGACGTGAGGTAGGAGGTGGAGAAATAAGGCCTTTGCTCAGTAAGATTGAAGCTGTGCAAAATTGGACAACACCTACTACTCAAACCCAAGTGAGAGCCTTCCTAGGCTTCACTGGGTACTACAGGAATTTCATAGAGAACTATGGGACCATAGCTTCTCCACTGAATGTCATCTCCTCGGCCAAATTTCCTAAAAAGGTTAAATGGAACGAGGAGTGCAATCAGGCTTTTGAAAACCTGAAAAAGGCTCTTTGCCAAGCCCCAGTACTCAGAGCTCCTGATTACCGCCAACACTTCATTGTGCAGACAGATGCTTCAAATGTGGGGATAGGTGCCGTACTCAGTCAACTGGATGGGAAAGGTACGGAGCACCCCGTTTGGTTAATCAGCCGCAAGCTGAAGGATCCTGAAACAAGGTGGGCAACAATCGAAAGAGAGTGCTTTGCTATCGTGTGGGCTCTGAAGAAGTTTAGGCCGTACTTGTATGGTTCTACTTTTGTCATTCAGACTGACCACCAACCCTTGAGATGGGTAATGCAAATGAAAGGGGAAAACCCAAAACTATTGAGATGGTCGATCTGCCTGCAAGGGTTTGATTTCACCATTGAGCACAGGTCAGGATGTCACCACCAAAATGCTGATGGTCTCTCTAGGATGTATGTCATCGACTAGAGGTATGAGATTCATCCAGGAGTGGATTAAATCCTCCTGTCCCTTAGTCTGGGGGGGCGAGTGTTAGGGAGAATTCTCTGTTTCGGCTGAATTTCCTAACCTAGTGATTTCCCCAGCACCTTTGCTGGATTTCTGGAGTTTGTTTTTTCCATCCTGCCAAAAGTGAGACTCTTTTCCTCCCACTCTTGGACATGAATGTGTGTAATTCCTTTGAATATCAATGTGTTCTATGGGCTATGGTGTCTTTTACTCCATAGGGTCTCATATGTTTTTCTATGTGTGTTACACCGCACTCTACGTGCCTTAACACTGGGGCGTCCTCGCGGACCCCCACCATAGACTCCATACCCGGGGACTGACTACTGTCTCCCCGGGCATGTAAAGTCACCATTGGCTTTACTAGAACTAAATTTACTAACAGAACTAGTACAAACCATCTTATTGTGGACGTGCTATTAGGGGTAATTCGATTACTCCTGGGTCTGTTACTCGAGGGGGCACTGTCCCGTCCCCCCTCGTCGAGTTTTGGCTGGTGGCAGTGGAAACTACTTGTTATGTTCGACCCCGAACATAACCCTATGGTATTCGTCCCATTGTTGGAGATTGATACTTTTCCTCGTTAATCTCTACCGTACCACCGGTCCACTTATCTTAAATAAGTTAATCGGATGGTACTTTCTGCCAGAAATGGCGTCTGTGTTCGTCTCTGTGACTCCTAAACCAAAGGTTGAGCCCTTTGTTCCACTTTTGGCGGGCCTCTGTACACAGACCCTCCAAAGTGGTGCCATTCTGTCTGGGTTACCACAGGGGTGTGGGAGGCGGTTTAGGCACCCTGGACCGAGTTGCCTTGCCAACTCCGGTCGCACTCTGGAGTGATTGGCCCAAGTGGTGAGCCTCCCCGCGCACCACTTAGCGAGTGTTGATTGACAGCTAGGCTGAATGAATGGGGGTTTTCTGCATAAAAGCAGGGCTTTTGGGACTGGATCTTCAGAAGTCGCCACAGGACCTAAGAATCCGACGAGGGTAACGCTGAGCCGACCTGCATCGACGACACCTCCGGTGGAGCCCTGCTGAACCGACTCACCACTTCCCGACGACAGAGGAGATCTCCCTGCCGGAGAGTCTCTTCCCCTGACTGGTGGTAACAACCAGTCCCCTTTGCTTGTTCTTCGCCTCAGGACGCAGTGGTCGAATTGCCCATGCAGAGCACCCCGGCAACCGGATAGCCACTACCCCTGTACCGCGACCAAAAGATGGTGCCTTGTGACGGAGCACTCCGTGGCTGGTCTCTTCCCTGGTGGTGCACCGGACTTCACTTTTCTTCGACGACGAGATCATCTCTACTCTTGGCAAAGACCCGACGTGCATCCACCACCAGGAACAACTGCCCCCGCCGGAGCTGTCTCTCCACAAACAAGGTACCGTGTCCGCCTGGCTTTCCTTTCTGCCGGATCGAGTGAGGTGTCTTAATCCTCACCTTTCCGTTGGGTCGCCCCCAAGCTTTCTCTAGCGTGTTGTTCTGAACTGGTTCAATCTGTCGATAACAATTTGCTCCAAAGACTCGAACGTATTTCCACTAAGAGACTTTTTGGGACATACCGCCTTGCCTCTCTCCGAGTGGGCCTGTCCTCTGAACTTTACGATCTATTGTGGTTCTTGCCTTCTTGCCTTGCATTTTTCCCGTGAAGTATTGAACTTTGTTGATTTCGTAACCTGCTTATTTTTCTCTCCCGTCCTAATTAATATTAGAGTGCCATCTAGGTTGAGGCATACACCTCTGTCTGAAAATAAGTGATGCTGGTAGAACCTAGACTTGTCGAAATATTATTAGGGGGATTGATCGTTTCTTCTTCGTAGAGTAATTGTAATTGAAGTGTTTGCTGTGATAGTGCCATAGTGTTTTCTATAGATGTTCCGTTATAAATAAATACCTTAATATCTTTACACTGAAGCCTCGTTGCGTGTTTGCTTGTCTTACTGTGAAGAATTGCCCTATATTGTATACTCCACATACTGCTTAACGCTTCTTGAGAGAGGTCTGACTGCTCAGCCACAGCTACCAAGTGAATCTGTGTGGTACAGACTGCTACCAAGTGGGTTTACTGCCAAACACCTGTAGTCCTAAATCTTTTGCAGTGGTCCCAGAGGGAACTGCACAGGTTTCCGCCTAACATCATGCCCCGTGTCTCTCTCATGTTACCCCCCACCCCCCGCTCACGCCCCTTGTGTCTCTCTGCTGTTGCACCCCACCCCCCACTCATGCCCCTTGTCTCCCTGGTGTTGCCCCCACCCCCTGCTCATGCCCCGTGTCTCTCTCTCCTGTTACTCCCCACCCCCTCTCATGCCCCGTGTCTCTCTCCTGTTACCCCCCTCTCATGCCCCGTGTCTCTCTCTTGTTACCCCCCACCGCCTCTGATGCCCCGTGTCTCTCTCCTTTTGCCCCCCACCCCCCGATCATGCCCCGTGTCTTCCTGCTGTTTCCCCCCACCCCCCTCTCATGCCCCGTGTCTCTCTCCTGTTACCCCCACCCCCCTCTCATGCCCTGTGTCTCTCTCCTGTTACCCCCAACCCCCTCTCATGCCCCATGTCTCTCTCCTGTTGCCCCCCACCCCCTGGTCATGCCCCGTGTCTCCCTTCTGTTGCCCCCC
This sequence comes from Ambystoma mexicanum, assembly GCF_040938575.1. NCBI lineage: Eukaryota > Metazoa > Chordata > Amphibia > Caudata > Ambystomatidae > Ambystoma > Ambystoma mexicanum. The sequence goes on along the minus strand of NC_090937.1, from coordinate 1,382,691,347 downwards.
TCCCCCCGGTTATGCCCGTGTCTCTCTGCTGTTGCCCCCCACCCCCCGGTCATGCCCGTGTCTCTCTCCTGTTGCCCCCCACCCCCCTCTCATGCCCCATGTCTCCCTCATGTTCCCCCTACCCCCGCTAATGCCCGTGTCTCCCTGCTGTTGCCCCCTGCTCATGCCCCGTGTCTCTCTCATGTTACCCCCCACCCCCCGGTCATGCCCGTGTCTCCCTCCTGTTTCCCCCCATCTCCCCACCCCCCGCTCATGCCCCGTGTCTCTCTTCTGTTACCCCCACCCCCCTCTCATGCCCCGTGTCTCCCTCGTTTTACCCCTACCCCCGCTCATGCCCCGTGTCTCTCTCCTTTTGCCCACCACCCCCCGGTCATGTCCCGTGTCTCCCTGCTGTTTCCCCCCACCCCCCGCTCATGCCCTGTGTCTCCCCTGTTCCACCTCACCCCCCGCTCATGCTGTGTCTCCCTCCTTTTCTCCCCCACCCCCCGCTCATGCCCCATGTTTTCCCTGTTCCTCCCACCCCACACTCATGCCCCGTGTCTCCCCTGTTCCCCCCACCCCACGCTCATGCCCGTGTCTCCCCTGTTCCCCCCACCCCCGCTCATGCCCCGTGTCTCCCTGCTGTTGCCCCCCACCCCCCTCTCATGCCCCGTGTCTCTCTCCTGTTACCCCCCACCCCCCTCTCATGCCCTGTGTCTCTCTCCTGTTACCCCCACCCCCCTCTCATGCCCCTTGTCTGTCTCCTGTTACCCCCACCGCCTCTCATGCCCCGTGCCTCTCTCCTGTTGCCCCCCACCCCCCGATCATGCCCCGTGTCTCCCTGCTGTTTCCCCCCACCCCCTCTCATGCCCCGTGTCTCTCTCCTGTTACCCCCATCCCCTCTCATGCCCTGTGTCTCTCTCCTGTTACCCCCACCCCCCTCTCATGCCCCGTGTCTTTCTCCTGTTGCCCCCCACCCCCTGGTCATGCCCCGTGTCTCCCTTCTGTTGCTCCCCACCCCCCGGTCATGCCCCGTGTCTCTCTGTTGTTGCCCCCCACCCCCCGGTCATGCCCCGTGTCTCTCTCCTGTTACCCCCACCCCCCTCTCATGCCCCGTGTCTCCCTTGTTTTCCGCCCACCCCCCGCTAATGCCCCGTGTCTCCCTGCTGTTGCCCCCTGCTCATGCCCCGTATCTCTCTCATGTTACCCCCCACCCCCCGGTCATGCCCCGTGTCTCCCTCCTGTTTCCCCCCACCCCCCGCTCATGCCCCGTGTCTCTCTTCTGTTACCCCCCACCCCCCTCTCATGCCCCGTGTCTCCCTCGTTTTCCCCCCGCCCCCCGCTCATGCCCCGTGTCTCCCTGCTGTTGCCCTCCACCTCCCGCTCATGCCCCATGTCTGTCTCTTGTTACCCCCCACCCCCCGTTCATGCCCCGTGTCTCTCTCCTGTTGCCCCCCACCCCCCGGTCATGTCCCGTGTCTCCCTTCCGTTGCCCCCCACCCCCGGTAATGTCCCGTGTCTCCCTGCTGTTGCCCTCCCACCCCCCTCTCATGCCCCGTGTCTCTCTCCTGTTACCCCCCACCCCCCTCTCATGCCCTGTGTCTCCCTGCTGTTGCCTCCCACCCCCCGCTCATGCCCCGTGACTCCCTGCTGTTGCCCCCCACCTCCCGCTCATGCCCCGTGTCTCCCCTGTTCCACCCCACCCCCCTCTCATGCCCCGTGACTCCCTGCTGTTGCCCCCAGCCCCCGCTCATGCTGTGTCTCCCTCCTTTTCTCCCCCACCCCCCGCTCATGCCCCGTGTTTTCCCTGTTCCCCCCACCCCACGCTCATGCCCCGTGTCTCCCCTGTTCCCCCCCACCCCCGGTCATGCCCTGTGTCTCCCTGCTGTGACCCCCCACCCCCTCTCATGCCCCGTGTCTCTCTCCTGTTACCCCCCACCCCCCTCTCATGCGCCGTGTCTCTCTCCTGTTCCCCCACCCCCGGTCATGCCCCGTGTCTCCCTGCTATTGCCCCCGACTCCCCGCTCATGCCCCGTGTCTCTCTCCTGTTACCCCCATACCCCCGCTCATGCCCCGTGTCTCCCTGCTGTTGCCCCCCACCCCCGCTCATGCCCCGTGTCTCTCTCCTGTTACCCCCACCCCTCTCATGCCCCGTGTCTCTCTCCTGTTGCCCCCCACCCCCGGTCATGCCCCGTGTCTCCCTGCTGTTGCCCCCCACCCCCCACTCATGCCCCGTGACTCCCTGCTGTGGCCCCCCCACCCCCGCTCATGCCCCGTGTCTCCCCTGTTCCACCCCACCCCCCGCTCATGCCGTGTCTTCCTCCTTTTCTCCCCCACCCCACGCTCATGCCCCGTGTCTCCCCTGTTCCCCCCCACCCCCGCTCATGCCCCGTGTCTCCCTGCTGTTGTCCCCCACCCCCCTCTCATGCCCTGTGTCTCTCTCCTGTTACCCCCCACCCCTCTCTCATGCCCTGTGTCTGTCTCCTGTTACCCCCCCCGCTCATGCCCCGTGTCTCTCTCCTGTTGCCCCCCACCCCCCGGTCATGTCCCGTGTCTCCCTTCTGTTGCCCCCCACCCCCGGTCATGTCCCGTGTCTCCCTGCTGTTGCCCTCCCACCCCCCTCTCATGCCCCGTGTCTCTCTCCTGTTACCCCCCACCCCCTCTCATGCCCCGTGTCTCACTGCTGTTGCCACCCATCCCCCGCTCATGCCCCGTGACTCCCTGCTGTTGCCCCCCACCCCCCTCTCATGCCCCGTGTCTCCCTCATTTTCCCCCTACCCCCGCTCATGCCTTGTGTCTCTCTCCTTTTGCCCCCCACCCCCCGGTCATGTCCCATGTCTCCCTGCTGTTTCCCCCCACCCCCCGCTCATGCCCCGTGTCTCCCCTGTTCCACCTCACCCCCCGCTCATGCTGTGTCTCCCTCCTTTTCTCCTCCACTCCCCGCTCATGCCCCATGTTTTCCCTGTTCCTCCCACCCCACGCTCATGCCCCGTGTCTCCCCTGTTCCCCCACCCCACGCTCATGCCCGTGTCTCCCCTGTTCCCCCCACCCCCGCTCATGCCCTGTGTCTCCCTGCTGTTGCCACCCGCCCCCCTCTCATGCCCCGTGTCTCTCTCCTGTTACCCCCCACCCCCCTCTCATGCCCTGTGTCTCTCTCCTGTTACCCCCACCCCCCTCTCATGCCCCTTGTCTGTCTCCTGTTACCCCCACCGCCTCTCATGCCCCGTGCCTCTCTCCTGTTGCCCCCCACCCCCGATCATGCCCCGTGTCTCCCTGCTGTTTCCCCCCAGCCCCTCTCATGCCCCGTGTCTCTCTCCTGTTACCCCCACCCCCTCTCATGCCCTGTGTCTCTCTCCTGTTACCCCCACCCCCCTCTCATGCCCCGTGTCTTTCTCCTGTTGCCCCCCACCCCCTGGTCATGCCCCGTGTCTCCCTTCTGTTGCTCCCCACCCCCCGGTCATGCCCCGTGTCTCTCTGTTGTTGCCCCCCACCCCCCGGTCATGCCCCGTGTCTCTCTCCTGTTACCCCCCACCCCCCTCTCATGCCCCGTGTCTCCCTCGTGTTCCCCCCACCCCCCGCTAATGCCCCGTGTCTCCCTGCTGTTGCCCCCTGCTCATGCCCCGTATCTCTCTCATGTTAGCCCCCACCCCCCGGTCATGCCCCGTGTCTCCCTCCTGTTTCCCCCCACCCCCCGCTCATGCCCCGTGTCTCTCTTCTGTTACCCCCCACCCCCCTCTCATGCCCCGTGTCTCCCTCGTTTTCCCCCCGCCCCCCGCTCATGCCCCGTGTCTCCCTGCTGTTGCCCTCCACCTCCTGCTCATGCCCCATGTCTGTCTCCTGTTACCCCCCACCCCCCGTTCATGCCCCGTGTCTCTCTCCTGTTGCCCCCCACCCCCCGGTCATGTCCCGTGTCTCCCTTCCATTGCCCCCCACCCCCGGTAATGTCCCGTGTCTCCCTGCTGTTGCCCTCCCACCCCCCTCTCATGCCCCGTGTCTCTCTCCTGTTACCCCCCACCCCCCTCTCATGCCCTGTGTCTCCCTGCCGTTGCCTCCCACCCCCCGCTCATGCCCCGTGACTCCCTGCTGTTGCCCCCCACCTCCCGCTCATGCCCCGTGTCTCCCCTGTTCCACCCCACCCCCCTCTCATGCCCCGTGTCTCCCTCGTGTTCCCCCCACCCCCGCTAATGCCCGTGTCTCCCTGCTGTTGCCCCCTGCTCATGCCCCGTGTCTCTCTCATGTTACCCCCCACCCCCGGTCATGCCCCGTGTCTCCCTCCTGTTTCCCCCCACCTCCCTCTCATGCCCCGTGTCTCTCTCCTGTTACCCCCCACCCCCCTCTCATGCCCCGTGTCTGTCTCCTGTTACCCCCCAACCCCCGCTCATGCCCCGTGTCTCTCTCCTGTTGCCCCCCACCCCCCGGTCATGTCCCGTGTCTCCCTTCTGTTGCCCCCCACCCCCCGGTCATGTCCCGTGTCTCCCTGCTGTTGCCCTCCCACCCCCCTCTCATGCCCCGTGTCTCCCTGCTGTTGCCCCCCACCCCCCGCTCATGCCCCGTGACTCCCTGCTGTTGCCCCCCAGCCCCCGCTCATGCTGTGTCTCCCTCCTTTTCTCCCCCACCCCCCGCTCATGCCCCGTGTTTTCCCTGTTCCCCCCACCCCACGCTCATGCCCCGTGTCTCCCCTGATCCCCCCCACCCCGCTCATGCCCCGTGTCTCCCTGCTGTGTCCCCCCACCCCCTCTCATGCCCCGTGTCTCTCTCCTGTTACCCCCCACCCCCCTCTCATGCGCCGTGTCTCTCTCCTGTTCCCCCACCCCCGGTCATGCCCCGTGTCTCCCTGCTATTGCCCCCGACTCCCCGCTCATGCCCCGTGTCTCTCTCCTGTTACCCCCATACCCCCGCTCATGCCCCGTGTCTCCCTGCTGTTGCCCCCCACCCCTGCTCATGCCCCGTGTCTCTCTCCTGTTACCCGCACCCCACCTCATGCCCCGTGTCTCTCTCCTGTTGCCCCCCACCCCCGGTCATGCCCCGTGTCTCCCTGCTGTTGCCCCCCACTCATGCCCTGTGACTCCCTGCTGTTGCCCCCCCACCCCCGCTCATGCCCCGTGTCTCCCCTGTTCCACCCCACCCCCCGCTCATGCCGTGTCTTCCTCCTTTTCTCCCCCACCCCACGCTCATGCCCCGTGTCTCCCCTGTTCCCCCCCACCCCCGCTCATGCCCCGTGTCTCCCTGCTGTTGTCCCCCACCCCCCTCTCATGCCCTGTGTCTCTCTCCTGTTACCCCCCACCCCTCTCTCATGCCCTGTGTCTGTCTCCTGTTATCCCCCACCCCCTGCTCATGCCCCGTGTCTCTCTCCTGTTGCCCCCCACCCCCCGGTCATGTCCCGTGTCTCCCTTCTGTTGCCCCCCACCCCCGGTCATGTCCCGTGTCTCCCTGCTGTTGCCCTCCCACCCCCCTCTCATGCCCCGTGTCTCTCTCCTGTTACCCCCCACCCCCTCTCATGCCCCGTGTCTCCCTGCTGTTGCCACCCATCCCCCGCTCATGCCCCGTGACTCCTGCTGTTGCCCCCCACCCCCGCTCATGCCCCGTGTCTCCCCTGTTCCACCCCACCCCCGCTCATGCCTTGTCTTCCTCCTTTTCTCCCCCACCCCCGCTCATGCCCCGTGTTTTCCCTGTTCCCCCGACCCCACGCTCATGCCCCGTGTCTCCCCTGTTCCCCCCCACCCCCGCTCATGCCCCGTGTCTCCCTGCTGTTGCCCCCCACCCCCTCTCATGCCCCGTGTCTCTCTCCTGTTACCCCCACCCCCTCTCATGCCCCGTGTCTCTCTCCTGTTGCCCCCCACCCCCGGTCATGCCCCGTGTCTCCCTGCTGTTGCCCCCCACCCCCCACTCATGCCCCGTGTCTCCCTGCTGTTGCCCCCCACCCCCTGCTCATGCCCGCTGTCTCTCTCTCCTGTTACCCCCCACCCCCCTCTCATGCACCGTGTCTCTCTCCTGGTACCCCCGACCCCCTCTCATGCCCCTTGTCTCTCTCCTGTTGCCCCCCACCCCCGATCATGCCCCGTGTCTCCCTGCTGTTTCCCCCCAGCCCCCGCTCATGCCCTGTGTCTCTCTCCTGTTACCCCCACCCCCCTCTCATGCTCCGTGTCTCTCTCCTGTTACCACCCACCCCCCTCTCATGCCCCATGTCTCCCTCGTGTTCCCCCCACCCCCCGCTCATGCCCTGTGTCTCCCTGCTGTTGCCCCCCACCCCCCGCTCATGCCCGCCGGTGTCTCTCTCTTGTTCCCCCCCACCCCCCACTCATGCCCTGTTGTGTTCTCTTTATACACCCCGCCTTCCCTTTTCCATGGTGGCCATCTTGGTAAAAGACTTTCCTTCCTGCACCGGGACACCGCAGGCGTCCCGGTTTGGGAAGAAAAATCTTTTTTTTACCACCTGGGGTTCCCACTTTGAGGACCTAAGATGCTAGTGGTCTTCATCTATTGAAAAGGATGTTATGTTGACGTTGCACTAGTAAAAACCTATGAAATGCAGTAAAAATAAATTGTGTTACAGGGACGTTATGGTTAAGTTGCACTAATAAAAATCTATGAAATTCAATGAAAAAACTTTGTTAAAGGGACGTTATGGTTAAGTTGCACTAATAAAAACCTATGATATTCAATGAAAAGACTTTGTTTAAGGGGCGTTATGGTTAAGTTGCGCTACTAAAAACCTATGAAATTCAGTGAAAAAACTTTGTCAAAGGGACGTTATGGTTCCAAGTAAAACCGAAAAACCCTTGAAATTCGCCAGTTATGGTAATCTAAGCAACCATAACTCGCGCCACCACCGTGCACTGCTAAGACTAACACCCAGGACATCAAAGATGACATCACAAATGTCATTGATGACATCACTGATGACATCACATGTGTATGTACTTTTCATGAAATATGTGTACAAGGGATTCTTATTATAATGTTGAGAAACAAGTGTCAAGGATCATTGCGATAAATATCATACCCTAATTAGTGCATTGAACGCTGCATTGATATAAATAGCATTCTATTATGGGGTTCTATCTAGTATACTAAGCTACTCATACAGAAACATAACATTGTGTGCAGCGTACAAGATGAAGGTATAATATTCGTAATGTTAATATGTTGAATAATACAATCATAATTGTTTTCTTAATAGATTTTTGTGTACTGTGAAATATGTAATAAGTAGCTAATAAAACACATGTATTACATAATTCCATTATTATAGACAAAACACAAAGACACAAGAAAACATACCAATATGGGTATATACAGGGAAAGTGAAGTTAGCAAAAAAGCACAAGTAGTAGCAGAAACAATTAATAATCTAACTGATTATTTTCATGCAAATAAATTATTGCTCTGTTTCAAAGCTGCTATTTACCCTAGGTTTATGTATCACTTGATGTGATTGGACCCTAAGGAAAGTAGTGTGAGTACAATGTATACAAATATGACCAAATACAGGGAAGGTACAGCCATAAAAAAAACAGAACTATCAGAAAGTGCTCATAAGTCTATTGATTATCTTTATGCACAAAAAGGATTGCTGTCTTTCAAGCTTGTGGCTACCCGTATGTATATGTTTCATATGATGTGACTGGACTCTAAGGGAATTACTGTAAGAACCTACTTGAAGGATACGTCTACAAATAAAATAACATTTTTAGTTTCTGACTGTTACTGAAGAAAGCCATGAGGCCTAGATATGTCAGCAAAAAAAAAGAGTGAGCCAGATATGTGATGTCATCAGTGATGTCATCAATGACATTTGTGATGTCATCTTTGATATCCTGAGTGTTAGTCTTAGCAGTGCACGGTGGTGGCGCGAGTTATGGTTGCTTAGTTTACCATAACTGGCGAATTTCAAGGGTTTTTCGGTTTTACTTGGAACGTCCCTTTGACAAAACATTTTCACTGAATATATATATATATATGTAAAGAAGAAAAGATCGATGGAGGGAAGTGGGTGGCAGAGAGAGGGAAGCTATGATGATGATTGACTGACTGTACCTGAGAAAGTGAGACTAGCATGAAGGGGAAGGAATATTACAAAGAAGAAGGACTGTGACAAACAAGAAGGGCACGTTTAAATGTTGTGATAGAGTATTGTAATGAAAACGGAGAACTGTGATGATGGAGAATGACTGTACCAAAGAACTGTGACAGAGAAAAAGAATCGTGATGAAGGATTGTGACAATTATGAAGGAACGTGAAAAAGGAGATGTGCTAATTAAGAAATGATAAAGGTGAAAAACTGTGATAAAGGAGATGGACAGGTGAAATAAAATGACTTTGACAAGGAACTGTGATGAAAAACTGACAAATTAGATGAACGAGTGTGTAACCTGCAGATAATGGACCATCCAATCTATTAACCCCAGACAAATTAAACAAAACTAAAACAATAAATATTGCTCGGAATCCCTCTAGTACACATGGACTGGGTCGTATTTCTAATTTCCAGTTACAGTAAAACACAGTATTGGGGGCTAGAGCATTATTCAATCTATGCAAAGCTTGTATTAAATGTGGAAATATTCCTGATAGTTGGAGGTGTAAAAAAAGCACAAGAAAGGTGGCCAGTGTGCCGAATAAAGAACTATCCCTTGATGAAGGCATTACTCCATTGGAACAAATAGTATTAAGTATTAAGAAAGAAATCATTTTCCAATTGACACCCGCATGGCTCGGAAATGCCTTGCTAAGAAGTAAAATATAACAAGTAATGGAAATTGTTTGTCCTACTTGTTGATGTTTTCACAGCATCAGATGTAGTTGATAGGACCCGTTTATTGGAAAAATGTAAAATACGGGGAACCCATTTGACCGTTTGAATATATTGGTTGGTACGCAGTGTTTCAAGTGACAGGTGGCCCGCCCCTTTATCACGCCCTGAATCCATATACCTTTGATTGAACACCTATAATTGTAATGCCCCCCCAAACATATTATATACATTTCATTTCAAATCGATAAGGACCCTGCTGAACGCCTATGAATTTTTTGAGCCCCAACATATTTGATGACTCCCCAAAGGTTTTGTATAAATGTTATATGAATTTTATGTCCATTTGTTTGCACCTCAAAAATGTTTACATAAATTCGATATAAATTTCATTGAACCACATAAAATGTAATGGCCACCACATTTTGCATCTTACTTTGTGACCCTTTCTGGCCACAGCCCACACCCCCATTCGCTGCCGTACTGGCAACAGTGAGTTAAAAACATAGCCAGCATGCCTGCACCCACTTTAGCTTCCAGGGTGCAGGTGAGTGATGTATCCATGCCACACATTCCCGTCTTTCTTTTGTTTGAATATGCATTTAATCACATGTTTTTGGAGCCTTGTGATAATTCCTCAGCCCTATGTCTTACTTTGTGTCCCTTGCCGCAAGCCCACCCCCCCATTGGCTGCCATACTCACCACTGCAAACTAAAAGCTCACCGGATTTAGCTTCCAGTGTGCAGGTGAGTGTTGTATCCATGCCACACATTCGTTTGCCATACTTGCTACTGCAAATGTACAATAACGCTCCTGGTCTGTGTCCCCACATCCCCCCGCACAGCCCCAAGCCCTGATTGCTTAGCTGCCCCTTTAATCTACACCCAACTAGGGCAGCCTTCCTGTCGGACAGCCCCTCGGCTAAGGGCAGCAAAGGGCAGCACCTACAGAAGCTGCTCCAGATTGTGTCTGCAGGTGTCAGCCAGGAAAGCAGGAAACAGGTAGCTAACAACCGGCAGCGACAGACAAAGTAAGTGGTGTCTGGCCAGGGGGCACAGCTATCTCTGCGCCCACAAAACAGGCCCACCTCTCTCCTATCTTATTATTTCCCCCACCAAATAGAAGGAAACTTCCATTCTGCAATGGTAGCCCCGCATAGACTCCCTGAATTGTGAACTGTGTTACCCAGCCATGTCTCACATCAAGATAACTATCAGTTAGTAATATCTCACAACTAGGTAGACTATACTCTGTGCTAGCTAGTCCAGATACAATTGTATATATGAGCCTGCATCATATCTAGCCAGAATTGTGAAGATTAGCATTGAGTCACATCTAGACAGAATTGTAATACTAGCTTGCGTCACATCTAGACAGAATTGGGAAGATTAGTTTTGTGTCACATCTAAACAGAATTGTAATGCTAGCTCGCATCACATCTACACAGAATTGTGAAGATTAGCATTGCGATACATCTAAACACAATTGTAATACTAGCTTACATCACATCTAGACAGAAATGTAAAGATTAGCATTGTGTCACATCTAGACAGAATGGTGATACTAGCTTGCCTCATATAGAGACAGAATTGTGAAGATTAGCTCACGTTACATCTATGCAGAATTGTAAATGCCAGCTTGCATCACATCTAGATAGAATTGTAAAGACTGACATACATCACATTTAGACAGAATTGTAACACTAGCTTGCATCATATCTAGACAGAATTGTGATGATTAGCCTTCATCACATCTAGACAGAATTGTGAATGTCAGCTTGCATCCCATATAGACAGGAATGTAAAGATTAGCTTGCTTTGCATCTAGACAGAATTGTAAATGCCAGCTTTGTAAAGATTAGCATTGCTCCACATCTAGATAGGATTGTGAAGATTAGCATGTGTCACTTCTAAATAGTGATGCCACTAACCACCCTACTAAACAATCTCACCCCTCTGCATACACCTCTCAAACTCTACACAAACACAACCATACCGCCAAAGCACTACAAACCGCATGGACTTCACTACATGGCAACATCAAAATATACCACACAAAGCTTCGCAAAACAACACATGACGGTTACGAATCGAAAAGAACACCAAAGCTCAGCGAACTGTGTTAACCTGAACTGAAGCTGCCAATAGCACATCACAGCTCTCTTGTTCTTTTTCCCACTCAGCCTTACTAACCCATCCCACCCTCTTTCTTTTTCAGGTCCGCAAGAGCACCAGAGGACCACTCTGGTGGTGATAGCGTGCGGTATAAATATCCTTTTAACATTAAACATTACTTCCAACTACTGCCACCGCATCCCTGCCGCTGCTACTCCACTCTGCCACTACTCCTACTCTACCTCTAATACTCACACTCTCCCATCTCGCACACAAACACTCCACAGACCCCCTCTTTAACAATAGCCTCCACACTCCAAATGCTCTCACCACCACTGGTCTCTCGGATGTCCTCTGCTGCCTCCTGTCCTCACCTAACTAGCCCACACTTGCACATACCTCCTTATATACCCCACCCTGTTCCAGGATTGGACACTTACCCTGTCCAGTCACTTACCTGGCTCCACGGGGTGTGACAGGGGAAGGACATGGGAGGGTTTAAAAGGTCTGGTATGCCCCGCCCCTTTTACAACATGGACGCTGATGGGGCCCAGGGACTCTGCTTTGCTAAAGCCCCGTAGGGCCAATTAAAAATAATAATTACATCCCTGGTTATATATTGGGTAAAGGCCTTCATGGAGGCCTTCATTTTTAAGAATATTTCCCTGGTGGTGTAGTGGATGCACTCATTGCTTTTCTGCAAACCCTTTCCACGTCCTCCTGCATTAGGTGGCTGGTGTTGTGCCGCTCATGGCATCCCTTTGTTTTTGTTTTTTGTGGACCACTGCTACGGCTTCTTCCTCGAAGCTGCTGTGCTACTTCTCTTGCCTGGATGCCACCATCACCAGAGGTAAGGAAGAGTGAGCAGGGGGCCTGCCTGCACTTAGGCACCTATTTTGGGTTGGAGTGGGCTGCCCCCATCCTTGACAGAGCCATAACGCTGGTCATGTCACATTAGTTTGATGTCTGCATAGGTTGCTTCAGCTTCTTTTCTTGACAGGTTTTAGAGGGCTGTGTAGACGTGATATGGACTTCTTCCTCTTAAGGAATCTCTTAAGGGACTCCCACACTGTCTATAAATGAAGCCTGATAATTTCTGGCCCTCCTTTTTCTGTTTAGCGAGATGATTGGCCACACTCCCCTTGACGTCTTTGCAAAACTGGTGCCAGCCGTTTAAATGTGTGGTTTAGCCAATTCAAAGTCATGCTGTAGGAAGGGCATTGTTTGTCTAAAGAGACTTCTAAATATACCGCTGATCCCTGCTCCATACATTACGGGGCTTCCAGTAAAGTATGGCTGATTGCCATAGCCGACCTGGGTTCTATACGATTCCATATAGGCCCTGGGGTCCCCACAGTTCTTCACTGCAGCCATTGTAACACTGTTTTATTAGTCTTTGGGCCACATCAGTCGGAAGTGCAACTGCAGCCAGATTGCTCTGTATTTAAATGGTGCAAACTGCACTTGATTGTCTCTTATTTGAATTCTTATGGTGTCAACATGTTTTTTACAAACCAGGACGTAATCGGGTTTACTGTATTGAATGTTCACAATGTCATTGTTGCTACCTCTGATCTCCACGGTTTTAATTATTGGTGAATAGCTATCCCCCAACCTTTGATATTCCACTATATCGCTGTAAATCAGTAAATCCTACTAATATCAGCTCGGCCTTTGTCTCGCTGTACTCTACTTCCAACGTGTTGCAAGATTCCCAGTATGTTACACAGTCTCCCCGTTGCTGAAAACCTGACAGACTTGTCCAGCCCCTGTAGCAACACTTTGCTCTGCTGCAGGTCTAGATGTAATATTTGGCGTCATTACGAGTGTGGCGGCCACGGAATGAACGGTGCCGGTAAGGGACCGGCACCGTTCATTCCGGGCCGCCACATTACGAGTTCTGCAGCGGGTCCCGCTCTGAATGCCTGGCCAGACCAGATGTGCAGAGTGGGACCCGCTTGCAGAACAGAATGCTTACAACAGGCCTGTCATTAATGGGCCCGATGTTAGCATCCTACCAGGTCCGGGTCCCATGAAAGGGATTTACTGGGCCCTCCAAGGTCGGAATGGTCCGGTAAGTCCCCTTTTGTGGGACCCAGACATGAGTTTGGGGGTAGCCATGGTGCTAAAAACAGCATGGCTACCTCCAAACTCGTAATGAGGCCCATTGTGTCAGCATACCCTATGCTTTTGTTGATGACTCTGACAAGATTGTGTATACTTGGGTAGCACCCCTCGGCAAACAACTGATGAAAGCCTCAGAAAGTTTGTTTCATTTTATGATAAACGTGTGTCTCCATTGCCTAAAGTATCACTGAACAGATGTATTGATCTTCTTTGAGTGCCACAGTCCACTATCCTTCAAAATGTACAGGTTTTACAAACTTCACAGTGAAGTTAGATAGTTGGTTCTCTGGGAAAGTATCTACAGAGGCATTGTGGGGAGCATAATGTAAAAAGTGTAGACTCCATGACGTTCCTGCTATACACCTGTGGCTTCTAGAAAGCTGGAATCCACCCAACAGTTTCATTTAACAGGCCACCCCTGTCATTTAACTAGATATTGCTTCCTTGCACCTCAGCCTTTAATAGTTATGACTAATTCTATTTTATAAACACTGTGTTGGTTTTTGTTGACTTTTTGAATCTCCTCACCATAAAGAACTCCTTGAACAGCTTCACCTAAGTAATCGATTAGTCTGTATATATAAAGACCTTCCGGCAGAGCCTCTCCATCTATGATAAATATCTCATTGTTGTAGTTCTGCTCACACCCCTTTGTAAAGACTGCCTTGAGTTTCCAGATGGGCACATGAACACCCTTTTTAAGAGTAGTTTTTGTCTCCTTTTAAATAATTCCTTTGAATACAAGTTTTTCCAGACAATGGAATTCTGGGGTGTTACAGCCATGGGGTCATTTTAAAATATCTATGATGTGTGTTGTTATCCACATTTATAATTGCGGGTAACGCAAATGCCAGATCCGTGTTTTCAAAGTTTGTATAAAACATTCTACAATGGAGACTTTAACTTTGGAGTGTGTTATGAAATGGTGCAGCCTATATCAGGAAATTTCTAACACATAGGGGACAAACCGTATAAACTGCTTAATTTTCAAAAAGGGCATATACAACACTTGTAAGGCCCACTACATTGTATACACACATTGTTCCGCTCCTTCCAACACCCTTAGCAGGGTTGATGACTGTATTAGATGCATAATTTTTACAGGATGCTTAGGGCTACACATGTAGCATATTATATGTAACGATTGATCTTTATAGGATATTTCCAAACATGCATGAACCTCAAGCCGCAAATCGTCAATGCTATGCCTGGGGCACCATTTGTGAAAGTGTTTGTTTTAAACATGTTTTCACCATTATGGATGTGTAGCCCTGAATGGCTAGGATATCATCCCAGGTCTCAACTGTTGTAACTGCATCGTCTTTAACACTATCGGTATCCATTATTGAGATGCATTGCTTACACAGTCTTTTATGGAGATACCCCAGGTTTTTAATTTGATTGAGCAGCAAACGCAGTAAATATTGATACAGCTCTCCTCATTACTGTCGATTTGATCAGCCAGAGGCTTGTATGAGTGCAGGACTAAGGCTTGACACAAAGGTGGCATGTTTTGGGGTGTACACTTTGCCTCTCTATCTCTAAAGCTAAGAGGGGATTTCCCTACCTCAAAAAAAATAGGAAGTCCAAAAATAAATAAACAAGACTGTCACTGTTGTGTTAAAAAACCTGCTTCTGTCCCCAACACTAACATTCTAAAGCACCTGTGCAAGGATGATCTCTTCTTAAATTAACATGTGTTATTTTGTGCTTTCAATGAACAGAAAAGTTCCCAGTATCTCTGGTAATAGAAAGTGATGTAATTAACAATGTTTGATTGCCATTTTAGTATTGTGCTCATTCGCCCTAGAGTTTTTCTCAATTTCCCTCCTTTTGCACTCTTGAGCCCCTTTATCCAGATTTGCAATATAGCTTGGTTCACTCTTTTGCAAGCTATTGTCATCTCATGTACTGTCTCTCACTTGGGTCCCAGACCCTATTATTCTTCCTTATCTTAGGTGCTTGCCTTTCACATGGGTGCAGGTCCCAGACTGACAGTTTGTTAGTTTATATGTTTAGTTCACTCTCCTACAAACATATGATTCCTTTGTCTTGTTTATTCTTGTATTATTGTATGTGTTTGGTTTACTTTCCTGCCAAACACCTGATTCTGTTATTTTAATTATTCTTGACTTCTCATATGGGTGTGAATCACAGACTCTCAATTCCTTATCATATCTGTTTGGTTCACTTTCCTGCCAAACATATGATTCTCTTCTCTTGGAGTTTTTAAGGGTCCCTGACCCTGTTATACTTTTGTTTCCATATGGGTGAATGCCCCACACTCGCAATGTCTCTTCAGGGTCCTAGACTCTTTTTTTCCAATGTTTGTATTTACTCCCTCGCTGCCCCAGACCTCCAACGCCACCTGGAAAACCTGTGTATCTGTTTCATGATTCTCAGTAGGTAGCAGCATTTCTTCTGCCCTTGCATTGTTCTTCAAGGCTCCAGCAGCTCTCTGGTGAAAAGTGGAGTCTGCAGAGGTTCTGCAGGTGTCTCTCTCCACCCGGCTACGCATCCTGCCATGCATGCAGTTCACCATAGCCTGGGGAACCCTGGGGTATGTATCGGCAGCAGCCTATATGGTCCTTCCAGTTTGGACCGCGTTCAGGCCCTCCTTCTCCTCGCAGCTTCTTCCCCTTTGGCTTTCCTCAGCCCGCACAGTGCACAGCTTCTGCAGACCCTCCTTAGAGGATTGTTTTCTCTCTGTTCCCTCGCTGAGTTCCTTTTGAACTCCCACGTTGGCCAGCTGCATTTGCTTGGACAATAGACACCTTGCGAGAAGCTAGACCACTCACTCTGCTTCTCCAGAGTGATCCTCGGCCCTTTACCAAAATCAGTTGCCTCCATAACACATACAAAGTGTCAGTTAAAAGAGCCATTTCAATGTGAAGGAAGAAAAAGTTGTCATCTGGGATAGTATATATAGATAATATAAGACCAACATCAGAACTATCTACTCAGAATCCTAAAATTAAGTAGGTTCTGCTGAGACGTTGTACAAGAAAAGGCCAAACAGGTACAGGGAAACCCAGGTCTGGGGGAAAGCGAAGCATACACCTTACTGTCCCAATTACTCTACTACTTATGTTGACTGGCATTGGAGGGGATATAACAGAATGTCTGACAAATGTTGTTAGAAACAGAGGAAAGGGCTTGAGAGAGACTGGAATAGAAGAGAGAAAGAGAGGAGTTGAGAGCCTGGGTACTTGAGAGGAGGATTTTGGTGAAGAAATGATTGCAAGAGCAGGATCTAGAGCAGCAAGCGCAAGCATGCAAGCACTGGGAGGAGGAAGAGCAAGGGACCACGACGGGGCTCAGCTCCAGACGATCCCAGTGAACCAGTACCAAGGGGAGCTATCCAGACCAGGGCATAAGTCTCATGGAGGAATTTGGGAGGGTGCTAGAGAGGTTACTTTTGTTGGACAGGGCCCTTGTATTGCTTTATGATTGCTGATTGAGTCAGGTGAGCTATATTTGTTTTAGGCTGTGAAGCGAGTCAATGGTGTTATAATCCCCAGCACTGCAAGCTGGAGGCAGTATCCAAGGGAATAGCAACAGCATAAGACAAGAAGGGACCTCAGACTATGGTGGCAGCAAACAGGCAGCGAACAGCCCAATAAGCAAGACGACTCGAGCAACACAGGTTCGATCCCCGGGTACGCTCTTAGATTATTAAGCACGTTATCAATAATCAACTAAAAAATAAATACAATAAAACCCATGCAGAGGGGATACCTAACTGAGTTGTCCCATGTGAGACAGCTAACCACTAAGGATACTCATAGGGAAAAAGAGGAAATAATGCATCTGCACACTCCAATCACCTGAGGACACAAGTGGTCTATTGACCATTGGGGGCAATCACCACCCTAGGAGGCAACGCCGCTAGGTCACAGACACAGAAGAACAACCACAGAGAACAATGAAGTGCCATGAACTCTATAGTGCCCCCAAGACTGTAAGTGGGTTTCTGGAACATGTTCTGACGGTGATCTCTACAGAACCTTTTCTGTCTTGAATAGGGCCTTCTTCTATTGTGCAGAAAGCCTCTCTGTCACATAGGAGTTCCCGCAGCCCATCCTTGTACTTCTTTCTATTTGGATGTCCAGTAAAGCAAGGATTTCATTAGGTGGAACCTGGGAGGAGATGTTAGGGGATGGGTGGAACATCTTAGTTGTAAGTACTCATCCGTCACCCAGAGGGCTTTCTATTTCATTATTCCTTAAGGTGCACAACCTCCTATTATTTTTAAATAAAATCTGTGCGAGACCTTTAAAGTCCAGCTTTATGTTTTTTGTTGCCCTATCTTTGTAACATAGCAATAATGTTTGAAGTCAGAAACATACCTGGAAAGTAAAATTAGCTGAATACAAATCATATTCAATACACATGACAGAATTAGACAGAGGGAAGAGGGGAAAGCAACACCTATGAAATGACATAGGTGGAAACAATAATCCGAGAAACGTGCTTAATAAAGCATTAGAGTCAATACCAGAGAGCTCCATTTTGTGGTAGGTGGTTGGACCCCAACATTCCATTCTTGCTTATTGGACAAAGAGCTCGAAACAGAGGGAAGAACAAAGGAGAATCATGAAATGCAGGTTTCTACAGAAGTATTAATGCCCGCACCAGAGGGCACTATTTTGTGTTGACAGGTGGTAGTGTTCTTGGGCCAAAGGCAAAAACCTGAAGCAATGGCGAGGGGTTACCTAGAAAACAATGCAGTCTTATAGTAAGGGCTCTAACAGTACCACAGCTTGTGCTGAGGGAAAATATGTTAGCCTCACCTGTCTGACAGAACGTGTGCATTTCTCCATGCCCTCTGACCATTGTGTACACACATCACATTGGAAAGGTTGGAATCCAAGCGTGCTGATTGGCTAGAGAGATGGAAGCAGAGAAGTTATTTCTGAATGGAAAGTGTAAAGCCAACTAGATGATCAGGATGAGATGACCCAATGTACACTTTTAAGACGAGACCAGCCAAGTGGATCTAAAGGCTTCTGGAAATGTGCCGGATGCCCATTCTAATGGGCCGAGGGATAAGGAAGGCTTAGACGCCACAATGCTGCATTAACAACGCCAAATGTGCAACAGAAATGGTCAAACATTTTAGAGCCCAGAATCTGAGATTGGCATAAACGAAATGAACGTCTAAGTTACGGAGACCACAAATTCATACACTTTGATCTTTTTCTTTTGCTTTGCAGCTGCGTTGCCTGTATAATACTCGTGATTTTCCAGTGGCTTTCAAGTAAATACATGTGATGTAACAGGGGTAATGCTCTTCGTTATAAGAGCAGTGTCTGTAATCAGCTAGAACAAAAACACCATAATCCACGGGCAAATTGCATAAGTGCCAATTACGCCAACAGGCTACACAGAGCACAGTACAATAAATACATTATATTTAATGTGTCCAACATTAAATTATCTCAACTGGGCTCTCCACAGTTCGACTAATAAAGGTCTGGAAATGTAATGGACCTGGAGTGGCCCTCGTTTCATCATTCCCTCGCACGTAGTTAGTCTACTAATGCCTGCAATCCGGTGATTACCTGAAGGCACGGCAGGTTAACTTGTGTTCACACTTTTTGAAGGCTATTTCGTCACATAGCCCAGAGAACCGCACGCAACGCCAGGACTACTCACTTCTCACCTCTAAACACGTGCCTCAATATCAGGGACGTCATTTCACCAAAATGCCAGGGGTGGCGGAAGTGACACCACACGACCCTTGACCCCTGGTGACATCACAGGAAGTGATGTCCTTTGACCCCACCCCGAAGTGATATCGGGGAATGCGATGGAACGCAACCTTTCACCATTGACAAAACAGGAAGTGCTATCACAAAGCATTGTACACTATGTAGTAAAGACAGTACACTGGAGTGTATCAGTAACTGTTTATTCTGATCAACATGTAGCCGGCCGTGCCACAGCTCCCTCAGCTCTCTCAACAGTGACCAGTACGGAACCACAACAAAGGTAAACAACATTGGAACATTGGAGCTACGAGCGTGGAATTCTACATGTAGAATTCCACGCTCGTATGTCACGAGTTACTTACTACACTTCTCCCCCTCTCACACACACAATCAACATACATTCATCAACACTCACCCATGAAAGGGAAGACAGGGAAAGGAAGGAGGAAAAGGAGAGAGGAATGAAAAGGAAAAGAGTGGTGGGCACACCACAACGAAAATGATCACCCTGTAATAGAACCCAGGACAAACTCATTATACTTAGAAGGAAACTTCCTGACCCTACCTGGGAGAGACCTACGAGTACCGAACTCAGAGCTGGGCTCTTTGGGGGTTGTCACTGCTGCCTCCCCATAATTTGAAGTAGAGTCAGCACCCCCCACGGATCCTTCAGCACCCCCCACGGAACCATCTGGACCAGTGGGTGCTTCCACAGCACCCTTTTGACGCACAGATGTGAAAACAATATCCTTTGGAGCCCCATCCTCTGCCTTTACGACTTCAGCGGTACCGCCACCCTCCACAGTACTGTCACGTTCCAGGTCAAGGATCACAGGCGGTAGAGCAGGAAAACCACCATCAAGACCCCCTTCAATGCCACATATGCCCGAGGCGTTTTCCTCTCGCACCACTACACCTCCCTTTTTCACAATAGCTACACGTCTTAAACTCCACCTGGTACCATCTTCCAACTTTACATAACCACACCCAGTCTTGGTCACCACACGTGGCTGCATGCATTTGCTCAAACCCTTAGCCACAAACCTTGGATTCTTCACAACAACTTGGTGCCCAACTTCCACTCGCAAGGGTTTCCTCTGTCTCAGTTGACCCTGCCAAAAAGCCGCCTGTTTGCAGCGCACCCTGTCCAACACTTCTTGTATGTCCACCTGTGACCGACCACCTCTACCTTTTCCTGTGAGAGGAATGGGTTGTGTTATGTGTTGGGTATGTTTTCAGATTGGTGAAAGTATTAGTCTGTACTGCTCTACACACTATTTTTCTGTTAGTGATATTTCCTATTTTTTCATACTATTTATTTCGTTTCTGACAAATCCTTGTTGAGTGAAGGTCAGTGGCTGCATGGCCACGTAGAGGCCGACAATCACCTTTCGGTCTGTTGTGTAATAAGAAAAGAGGGTGTTCTATGTAAGCCTGTGCGCATTCATATACATTTCTCTCATAAATTACAGGTCTGTAATAATTCTTCTATGTAAACTGGTTAGTGAATCCACATTAGTTTTGTTTTAATTCTATTGTTAACATTCATCACAAAGGAAGAAGTCTTCATAAAATACATTCTTTATCGATCATGTGCCTAATTAATTGTTAACATTTATCACAAAGGAAGAAGTCGTCACAAATAACATTCTTTATCATCTTGTGCCAACATTTCTCCTCTAGGAGGCACGTGCTTGTGTTTCACCCATTCTTGGGCTTTGTCAAGGCACTAGAACATTTGTTTAGTCTATCATGTATAATTCACAAGACACTTTAGTGTTTTTTATATGATATTAAATGTTAAAGGTATTTGTACCGTGCACCATCACCAACGGAATTGGTCCCCAGGCACTCTGGCAGATCTGTAAACGATAAGGTGGGATGGGTTAGGAAGGTGAGGAGGGAGTAGGATAGTGAGAGGAGTGGTGTTCTGTTGGCGGCTTCAGCTCGGTATACACCAGATACTGAGCTTTGGTGCAGGTATTGGATCGGTGTCAGTCCGCGTGTGCTGTTGCTCCGGTTTATGTGTTGATGCAGTGTTGTGAAGTGCGTGCGGCTTGTGGTGCGAGAGATGGTTGTGTGAGTTTTTGAGTTTTTAAGTATGCAGAGTTTGAGGTTACATTGCTTAGTGGGTTACCTGACCTTTAGCATGCTAATATTCACAGTTTTCTCTAAGTGTGGCACTTGATGGCCTTTCATGATACAGAAATGCCATTAACATTTCATAAGTAGTGTTCCTGTGTCCTTAGTTCTTGGAGATGTTATGCAGTATGAATGTCGTCCTGTCCTACTGCCCATCTCTGAATGCTGATAGAATGTTGGTGCCTGGTTTGACTGACGGCCTGTGAGAATTCCTGAAAGATCAAGTCTGAAGAGATTAAAGATACAAACTCTCAGCAAAATAACAATAAGTTGCTGTGTATTTTAACATGGTGAATCGACTATATTTTTAGGAAAAACGTGCATTTATTTGTGCTGTCATGCAGAGCTGTGAAGTCATAATGGCATACATGAAACACAGTAAAAGTTAGTTTTCAAGTAAATGGTTCAGAATGTTGACTGAACTTCATAAACAAGTGTATGTAATAGTTATTGTGCGTGTGTAAGTTTATGCAATGTGCTGACGAAGCATGAACTGCTCTACTGAACATTCCAAAGGCACCTCCTAATAAGCACGTGTGAAATGCAGCATGAGGAACGTGCTGCACAGTGCACATATGCATGTATGACACCATTTCCCCATTAAGGGTTTTTGGTCATCGTGGCTTTGAAACAGTACTTGCCAGATGATAACATCCACCACGGTCAATTTAATTAATTTTAAAATGTTTTTTCTGCCAAAGTCATTTGTTCATTGTAGAAACTAATGAAAATGCATTCACTTCATTAACCACAATCGAAAAAATATTCAAACATCTTTGTTCTGTGGATTATTTTCAAAGTACTTCACACAATGTGCTATATATAATAAAATGTATCTTTTCTGAGATGTGTGCAAGTCCGTCAGGGCTTAATTGCCTATATTTCTCACTGGTATGCTTTGTGGCGAGTCAGAAGAAGGACACAAACTCACTTTTGACATGATGTCTAATGTTTTATTAAAGTTAAAGGATAACGTCTATCTTTCCCTATCACTAGGGGTGGTCCCTACCTATGTTATTAACTAAGGCGTTTGTCAGTCAGCCGTGAATGTTCAAAAGAAATAGGTCCACTGTCCAAAACTACCCTTTTCTGACCCTACCACTATGAAAACTAACTTAGATCTGGAGAATGACTCCCTTCTCCTGAGGGACCAAATAGTCTCCTGTGACTTCTTGGATCCAAATCTTCAATTCCTTAATTGGATTATTGGGCTGTCTCCTCTCTTAGGATATCCCTCATGAGGTTCTCTTAGTTCTCCTTGTCTGTGGTTTTCATGGTATTCTTGAAAATTAACAGAGATTTGTTAGGCTTTACTTTATATGTGGGTCAATTGCCTGCTTTCTCTAAGCTCTTTTTCCATATCTGCTTTCTCTTCAAGCTTATATTGGGTTTGTACAGGATGTCGAGTTACTATCCCATTTTTCCAGGGTTTTTCTATCCATTCTTCTTTTCTCTCATCATTTAGCTGCTCAACAGTTCTTTCTCTAAGTTAAAACACTTGTACTTCCTTTGTTTCAAGTTAAACTCAGTTACAGACTTTCTACTGGGACAAGTTAATTGTTGAGTATAATGATTACCTTGGGTACACCTTGGCCTTCCATTCTCCCTATATCTTCATTGCAGTAAAAGAACCTCCTTGGGAGCCTTTTTCATTGGGGACCCTTGTTCGGTTCCCAGACTGCGAACATCTTATATTCTTCGGCTGCGCTCTTCTTGCTTTTTCCTGTCTATTCACTGTGTCCTGGTCCTCCATTGCATGACCGTACACCCTGCAGCCTTCACACGCTGGTGGTATCTGCGATGTTACTTGGACCTGTTGTCCACCTCGGATCCCGTGTCTGTAGTTGCACCACCACCTTCTACTCCTCTCCTGCCCTTCCGTTTACCCATACTTCGGGTTCACCGTAGCTCTGCTGTACCGTATTGAAAAGGTAAGCGAGTTTGAAACTCGCAAGCATCCAAGTTTCCTTTTCCATCAAGGTTGACATAGCTTGGGCTCTTCCTCACCTAATGGATGCAGTTCTCTCTCTCCTTCTAATTCACCTCTCCCTGAAGGCACATTTATCCAAATACTCGTCTCAGTGGATTGGGGATCCTGCTTTAAAGGGACCTGACCTTTTATATAAGATACCAGTATCAATTAGGAGATTCTTCATCCGAGCCTTGGTATTTCACAGGGTCTGGTTTTGAAAACGCTCCATGTAGGCCACAGTATACACCACTTGAGAGAGTTTCTCACAGGGACAGGAGTCCTTGTTCCCTAAGGGGGAGTCTTTCCTGGTGAGGTCCCACTTGACTCTACCCCTAGGTAGGGTATTGCAGAATGTGCTCTCCTTCCTATCTTCATGGGGGGGGGAGTTCCCTCAATGTGTCACAGCTTCCACCTCCCAATACATGATTCATGAGGGTGACCTGCCACCCAACTGAGGCACTATCATTGCTACCATTAGAAAATAAAATGTTATGCTTTTTTCCTCTTGTGCTTGGAGCAAAGCATACATATAGGAAGCCTGTATAATGTAATCCAGACAATTGTCAAGCAATAGCAGCTAGAATTTTAGATGAGTGGGAAATGTATGCGTATAGTAAAAGGTAGCACTCAATACAGATTACTGGTAAGTAATCAGGGCATTACAATGTTGTCCTATATCATCAGCCTAGTCCTTAATTGATGCAGACATAATAAATATTATAACCTGGGGGAGTGATGTAACACTCCCCCACTGGCCAATTCTCAAGCAGTATGATTGAAGGGTTTGCATTTAATCCCACGAGAGAGGTATTAATCAGTATGTATATAGAAACTCTCTACACCAACATTCCACAACAACATATTCAGTGAAATTATTCAAGATCATCTAGAATTACATGTTGCTGATCTTGCTGCAGACACAAATCATTTCTAAGTTGGTATACCAAAATGACTCTGATGAAAACCTTCTTTCGTTTGAAAAAAATCCCTCTATTTGCAAGTGGAAGGCACAGCAATGGGCTCTACTGTGGCCCACAACTTGGGAAATCTGTATGTTGATAATTTTGAAGAAATGTACATATGTACTGTGGACAATCAATTTCATCAAGACCTAAGGTTATCTGAACACTATATAGATGATGTGATTGTGATTTGGGAAGGTCCAATTGAGAAGTTCATACCTTTCATGAGTTGTCTTAACAATTTGGTCCTCAATCACACTTCACACACACCTAGCACATATGAGAAAAATCTATTCTTGACTTTTTCATCTTTTGTAAAATGTCCACCTTATAGATCAATCCGTTCTGTCTTATAACAATGCCTTGTTACGTTTCTGTAGTTTTCCTCCTAAGTCACTGAAGGGAAATCTTCAGTTTAATCAGTTAATTCGACAATGACGGAACAGCTCTAAATCAGCTCATTATGATCAAGCCTCAGATGATCTCACTTTAAAACTAACAGCCAAGAATGAGCCTAAATAGTACATTCGGTAGGCAAAAAAATCAGGCTAGGAACCTTCCCAAAGAAGTTATTTTGGAACCTAGAGTACAGCAAAATACTAAGGAATGATTGGTATGTGTTTCCACATATTCTCATTTATCGTTCAAGATCAGAAAATGTATCAAGAAACATTGGCATCTGCTTCCAAAGGGTCAGTTATCAGTACAAATTCTGCTATTTGCTTTAAAAAAAAGCAAGAATATTAAGAACATAGTAGTCAGAACAGATATAGTAGATGTGAGATTGAACGCACCCCACAGAGTACCTGAAATATGGAGTCTACCCAAAGCAACCGGACATGTGCCTTGTGGAAATTGTACTGTGTGTCATTTGACCACAAAATCCACTAGTGTAGACATCAGGATTACCCACCTTTGGCAACAGTGGTCATTCACAAATTGTAATTCTAAGATGGTACTGTATTTTATCAAGTGCCCTTGCAATAAGACATATATAGGGATGACAACACGCAATATAAAAAATTGAATAATTGAGCATCAGAGTTGCATTCAAGCTAATAATGTGAATACCCTATTAGTACTGTATTTGTTGGCCACAGAACACATAGAGAATGAAATCAAATGGACTGTACTGAAAGAGGCTTGGAGCCACATGCTCAAAACATTGTAGAGTGCTGGGTACATAAACTTATCTTCACAACCAATAGTTACACTATGGGTTTTTTGAGGACATCAATTGGTTGGTATAATCGCTAATGAGGGATCTGTTCACCACTGCATTCAAATATCTGGGCATCTTGCTACCTTTTTTTACCACAGGGGTTCATAATATTTCAACAATTGAAGTAGATCAACATTCATGATAATGTAGGTATTCTCTGATAATGGAGGTATGCATTACTTCATTGAAATAGCTATCGGGTTGAGAATTATTTCTCCACCAGGGTTTGGAAATATTCAACCCATTACCGTAGGTTTACATCCATTGTGAAGTGAGCAGCCACTTGCTTGGTAAAACCTGGCTTATACTGAGGCATTTTAGGTCATCCTGTGAAAAAAAATCAAAATATCGAGGTTGAATACCCCAAAAGGAAATACACCGAACACGGGTTACAAAGGAACATACAAAAATCTTTAATTTATACTGAATCAGTTACAAAGAACAGAACAAAATCAGATAGCTATCAGCCCTCAGTGCAACACAGCGAACTCCAGCATGGTTCGGTGTATTCAGTGAGAGACGCTGTACATTAGAATTCGTTGCTCTTTTATACTATTTGCGAACACGATGTCCAACCCTACTTCGAGTTAATATTCCTCTAATACATTACTGATCTAGGGTTCATGCCGAGTTCGCATATCCACATGCAACTAGTTTGCCTTTAATACATACGTCAACAAGCCTACTCGGCAACTGTGTGTTTTGGGATTTCCCATGCAGGTCTTCTCAAACATTAATACAATGTAGTTTAACAAGTGTTCTTAGTTAGTTGAATACATTGTTCTTAACATATGCTCGCGGATTCGTTTTATTGAGGCGAGTAATCCTTTACTACACACAGGTCAGCGAAGGACAAGGTCTCAGTTCACGACCTCAACAAGAGGCCTGCAGGCAAGTTACATATTAATTACACACAGAGGTCAAGACGGCCATGTTGTATTTCGGAATGACATCGTCCACCATTTTAACTCACAGGGTGACTTTACAAAGCGAACCTAAAATGGCGGATTGACCTAAAATGGCGGCTTACATTGATTCTAAGGTCAGGACCTTGCAACACGGATTTCTTCACAAGTGACTTACAAGCAGCTTGGTGTAGGCCAATATACATATATTCATTGCAATAGGAGGCACAATATAATTTCTCATTTGACAAACCGTCCTTTTGTCCTATGCCAAGTGCTAAACTACTTCTGATCTCCTTGCATCATCGTCCATGCACCCTGAATCGCTGTCAGAAATATCTATTGCCATCAGGTCATTCGCTAAAATTTCTTTTAACACATATTCCTTGGAGGTTTTATCTGGAGCATACACTTTATGTCCTATTGTACCTATCGCTTGTGCGCAACATCCCCCTAGCATCGAACATATAATAGGTAGACACTGAATACAACAACAAAGGAACAACAGAATTCCCAAAATGATCAGTAAGACAGAGAGTACCTTCCAACCCCAAGATCGCAAGAAGTCCCAGAACCAAGCGCTAAGATCCCAGTTTCCCTCGGGAACATGCACTTCTGACCTAAGGACGTGCAGATTCTGTATTGGCTTGAAGATAGTTGGGGAGGAATCTGGCATAAAAATACAGCAAGCGGACCCCACTAATTTACACACTCCACCACGTTCAGCCAGAATGCCATCTAATGCCATCTGGTTCTGAAGCGCTACTAGTCTTATCGCTTTCTGTTCTAATATCATATTATAGAGTATGTCCGTGATCCGGTTGATGGTTCTCTCCAGTACTCTCGCTAGTCTTCTGATATCTTCGGAATTCGCTATCTGCCCCCAAAATGGCACAACTGATTTTGCTATAGCTCCTAAGATTTGTGCTGGAGTGTCACTGTTCTCGTCCCGTCGTGGACAAGCCTTTGAAACCTCTATTGTACCAGCTATAAACACCCCAGGTAACAGGATCCCTAAATAACAAGTTCCCTGGGCAACCATGGAAAAACTACATTACCGCAAACAAAGTAGACAGGTTCGCCTAGATACAAAGGTCTGTCTTCCTTAGTCAAATTTGCAACGTTGGCACAACCTTTAAAATCTCCCATTGACTGAGTACCATTCCTCTGTATGCAAAAAGAAACTGAATCGGGGCTATGATTAACAGTGTAAGAAGGAGGCATGGCATCCTTATTGCCTATCGGAGCCATCTTAAAGGAAATCCAAGATTGGAAAGGACGAGACAGTCTATAAGAAGGCCTAATAGAAGCAACGTTGGGTTTACTCCTATTCGAAAAAAGCGAGCATCCCATGGGAGTCAGAACACGTTTCTCAAAGCTATTCAAATTAGTGCCATCAAAGTTCCCCGAGATGCTATCGTTCAAACGGCCAAAGAACAGTGCTCTGAGAGAAGCATAACAAGCAGTTGTCAAAGGTAAAGGATGAATATACCAACCTAGCCCCTTATCCCCGTGTTGCGGTAAATGTGAGCAGACCCAACAGTTAGATTTATTAAAAATGGCATGCGTAGCATTCATGATGAGTAACAGAGTATTATTGTGGTACCTTTGTCTATGCTTGCAGTCCCTAGAGGACAGAGTATGCAAATGTACAAAGGGAGTAGGAATAGTAGGTACATTTTCAGTCAGTAACAAGGATTCTAAAGGATGAGTTTCCTCGAGGTACCATAAACTTAAGACAGTGACTATTATAAAACCAAATTTTATTATAAAAACACGGCAATACGTTTTCAGGGCCCAGGTGCATTGTCCATTTGTCCCAGTTGGTCACACAATCATTTACAAGTCCCATACGAGTGGTAGCGCTGGCAGGCATTGTAGTCTTCAAACGACACTCCAATGTTTTTAGCTGGCGACCTCCCGGCTGCGCGACTTCTTAGTCCTTCCACAACCTTAGCCAACAGAATCCCCTTTCTCAAATTTGGGCAAAAACAAGCCCTCGGTGATCCTTTCCTTCTCCGAATGCACAGACGAACCGTGCCGTAAGTCTATCAGATGCAGAGAAAAACCGTGCCGTAAGTCTATTTTCTTGGACGCAGATTGTACCTTGCTTTTCCCGGTACTGATTGATTCGGAAACAATGTGTCGTCACTTCCCGTTGGATGCTACGTATCAGAGACAAGTGAAGATGCCGATTTTGAAACAGCAGTTTCCGGATGCAAAACGTTTGGAGAGTGTGGAGACAAAATGGCTGCTTCCCCAAGCCTCACAGGCTCAGAAAGATTCCCCGACACACTCTCGGTGCTATTTACTGCTTTGGGATCATTGGTTGCAGCGTTAGCGAGGGGTTCTGTTTCTTCTGTATCGTGTGGCACTGGGTGAGGACGTTTCTTGACATGCGACGCGTGGATCCAATTCTTTCTTCCAGAAACCCGCTCTACTGTTTGGGTGACCAACAGGACCTGGAACAGGCCCTGCCAGCGAGGTGCAAGGCAGGAAGAGTGCTCAACTGCCTTGATGAGCACCCAGCTTCCAGGCCGTATGCTGTTGCCCGGGCCCTCGCATCGCACAGGTAAAGCCTCTCACACCTGTTGATAAATCAAATACAGGTTTTTAGTCAAATGGCTGCAATAATCTGAAAGTAATACATTTTCAATGTTTCTCAAAGAGCTACATTTACGAAGGTTTCAGATATTGGCAGGTCTCCCCATTACCACCTCAAATGGAGAGAGCCCAGTCTTAGGTTGAGGGGTTGTACGCATGGATAATAACATGATCCGTAAGGCGTCCGGCCATTTCAATTTAGTGCCAGCACACGTCTTAGCGAGCTTGTTCTTGATGATACCATTGTGTCTTTCCACTAGTCCAGCGCT
The DNA here is from genome assembly GCF_040938575.1 of Ambystoma mexicanum. Taxonomy (NCBI): domain Eukaryota; kingdom Metazoa; phylum Chordata; class Amphibia; order Caudata; family Ambystomatidae; genus Ambystoma; species Ambystoma mexicanum. Next base: position 1,382,662,583 of record NC_090937.1, on the reverse strand, counting down.
CTGAGCGTGTCTGGCCGAATGGAACCGTTTGTCGATCTGTAATGCCACACATATCTGTAGAATTACAGCAGTGACAAAATGTGGACCATTGTCCGACCAGATTACTCTTGGTAGCCCGAACCGTGGGAAGTACTCCTTTAACATGGTTTTTGCAGTAGTCCTGGCTGTAGCATCTTTGACAGGGAAAGCCTCAACCCATTTACTAAAAGCACAGATGACCGCTAGTACGTACTTCATATTATTGCACCGTTCCATTTCAATAAAATCAAAGAGGATGACTTCAAAGGGGACAGAGGGTGGCCCAAAACTTCCCCTTGGAGTTGCTGTCCCCTTTCCCACATTGTGTTGTTGGCAAATCATGCAATCCTGGACATAGCGTTGGGCAGTTTTCGAAATTTTGTCATTTACCCAAACTTTCTCTAACATTTCCGTTACTTTCTGGGCACATACATGCATAGGACCATGGGCCATGATGACCATCGTCATTACATACCCGTCAGGGAGTAGCCATTTCCCTTCAACTATGTCCACCCAACACCCGTCATCATCAAGTTTCCCCAAGCCTTCAGCCCACCTCTTGGATTCTTCTAACGTGGCATCAGCTTGGATATCCCGTACAGACCCAACACCCTCGTCCATTGCATAGGCATTTACAGTCTCCCTTGAAAGATACATCTCCGTACGGAGATCGGTAGCAGTTTGTCTAGCTATCTGATCAGCGAAAGCATTCCCTTTTCCTATGTCATCCGTAATCTTTCGATGTGCTGCACATTTCATAACGGCTAACTGAGTAAGGAGCGCAAGCGCTGAGAGTAGTTGTACTATTAGGGAGCCATGTTGGAGCTTAGTGCCATGTGAAGTTAAGAACCCTCTCTCTGACCAAAGTCTCCCAAAGTTGTGAACCATCCCAAAGGCATACTGACTATCAGTATATATGTTTACTGCAAGCCCTTCGGAAAGTTCACAAGCTCGGGTCAATGCTATAATCTCTGCGGCCTGCGCAGAGTTATGCGTGATTCTCTTGGTTTCCACGACTGTGCTTAATGTGGTGATTGTATAGGCAGCTGTGGATGTACCATCCGGAAGTTTAAAGCAGGAGCCATCACAAAACAGCTCTCCTTGCGGATTATCCAAAGGAGTGTCTTTCAAATCAATTCTACCCTTTGTCTCTTGTTCAGTAGTATACAGACAGTCACGTGGCTCTTCATCGCCACAAGTAGTATCTTGCGGGAAAGGTAAGAGTTCAGCCGGATTAAGAAAACAACACCTCTTAATTTGGATGTGAGGAGCAAACAAGATCAATTCATATCTCGTCAACCGTGCAGAAGTGAGGTGTTGCGTTTGGGTTCGGTTCAGTAGAACATCTACAGCGTGAGGCACCATCAGGGTTAGATCATGGCCTAGGACCATTCCCTCACTCTCTTTTACAGACGCAGCAGCAGCAGAGACAGCTTGCAAACATCTTGGCAAAGCGCATGCTACAGGATCAAGGGCGGAAGAAAAGTAACCGCACAGCCTATTCTTCCCTCCATGTTCCTGCGTTAATAGAGCCAAAGCACATCCATCACATTCATGCAGAAACAACACAAAGGCCTTTTCATAGTTTGGTGTGCCCAAAACTGGTGCAGAGCATAATGCAGTTTTGAGCAAAGCAAACGATTGCTGGTGTTCCGCGTTCCACGGCAATGGCGAAGAAATACCCTTCTTTGTCAAAGCCAACATCGGTTTGATCACTAGTGAAACATTTGGGATCCACAACCTACAGTAAGAAGCCATACCTATCAAGGCTCTAGATTCCTTCTGTGTATTTGGGACAGACATGCCAGAAATGTGTTTTATACGTTCAGGTGTCAATCTTCTTCCCTCCTTTGACAGTAGATAGCCTAAATAGGCGACCTCCTGGCAACAATATTGAAGCTTTTTAAGCGAAGCTTTGTGACCATGCTTAGCTAGATGAATACGCAATAACACAGTGCCCTCCCTACAGGCGCTCTCAGAATCAGCAGCTAAAAGCAAGTCATCAACATACTGAAGCAATGTACAAGTAGAGGGCAATTCAAAGGTTTCAAGCTGCTCTTTCAAAGCCCTACTGTAGATGCTAGGACTCTCTGTGTACCCTTGAGGTGCACGAGTGAATGTGAACGAGCGTCCCCCTAAGGTGAACGCAAACAAGTATCTACTGTGTGTATAGGAATACTAAAGAAAGCATTCTTTAGATCCACAACACTAAAGTAAGTAGCTGTAGCTGGAATCATGGTTAATATTGTCGTCACATCAGGCACAATTGAAAATTGTGGAGCGACGACTTTATTAATGGGACGTAAATCAATTATGAAACGGAATGGAATTGCATTATTGCCTTTCTTGTAAATAGGTAAAATCGGACTATTGCACAAACTTCCTGAAATTTCTTCAATCACCCCGCCATGCACAAAATCGGAAACAATGCATTTCAAAGCTTGCTCGCCCTCAACTGAAATCTTATACTGGGGTATGCGTGGCAGCTCAATTCCATGTTTCAAAACTATCTTAACAGGCTCAATGTGTAAAACACCGACATTGTTGTCGTCAACATCGCATAAGCTCTCTGGTATATCAATGAATTCTGGCGGCAAAGGTCTAGTCAAGAATTGCGAGACAGAAAATTGCTGTGGTGAAGTGGTCAAGCGCACTCCATCAGAAGAACAATAAATCACTGCATTTAATTCTTTGAACAGGTTCAACCCCAGCAAATTCTCTCCACAATTCGAGGTCAAAAGAAATGGACAGTGGTCCGTAAAGGGACCCAAAGAAATGGGTACAGGCGAAGAAACTGGACAAACAACTGGCGTGCCAGAAAACCCTACAGAAACATTGGTTTGCCCTGACAGTGGAATGTTTGGAACCGCTGAATGATCAATGGAACACTTCTGTGCTCCAGTATCTATCAAAAACTGATGTTTCCTATTTCCCACCACCATTTCAACGTAGGGACCTTTCTGATTGACGGGAATAGGTGTAGGTTCCAAACCCTGCTTCGGGCAATCCTAACGAAACAGAATATCATCAAAAGGAAGCTCTTCAGATAGATATGCAGCAGAAGGATGATCAAATATGTTTCTAGTATCCACACTCGAAGTCTGATTATCCTGTGAAAAAGGTTGCTGAGGATCCGGTGCAAACTGACCTCTACCAGGGCCCCCTACCCCCAGGCGACCTCTGGATCGTCTACCCATATTCCCAAATGTGTTATTCGACCTCTGTCGAAGGACGGAGCATTGTGCTTGCCAATAACCCTCTTGTCGACAATAGGCACACTGGTTAATGTTCACAGGTCCCAAGGGCACATTCCCTTGTGGAACAACTGACCTCTAATCTGAGAACTACCCCCTCTGGGGCCTCTAGCAATTTACTGTGATTGTACTTTAGTCTTTAAATCACCTTTTCGTTTTTCAACTCTATCTTTTTCATTATTGACACGATTCTCGTAGTACTGAGCCATATGCAGTACTTCTGATTGGGACTTCGCCTGCCAAGCGCTCTCAGAAGACATAATTTGTGACTGGATGTCAGGCAGCAATCCACGCACAAATTTGTCCCCAAATAACCTTTTCCCAGACTCTGTGCCTAAGTCTTGTCCGCTGAAATCCAAGAATACCTGTTCGAACCGATTAAAGAACTCGGTAGCACCGACAGACTTCCCTTGGACATAGGCCATAAGTTTGTCCCAAATAATTATTTTCTCAGGAATTATGGTTTTCAGTTTTGCAATGATTCTATCAGGCAAAGTCAGTATCACCTGGGGCGGTCTTTCACCAGCTGGCCTTTCTCCATCGAATCTAGTTATATTCACCCATGTATCTCCCAACCCTGGCACATCGTCTATAGTCCTAACTTGTTTCCACAAATCTACGGGCAGGAGTACAGGAAATAACAAACCAATATCGCCTAAGGTGAACACTGAGGACTGCAAGACGGACTCTATTTCTTTATAGAATCCTGTCGGATTTTTCCTAATATCAGGAATAGATTGTCTAATAGTATTCACTTCTTGTCTTGAGAACGGGACGTGAACAAACTGTGATATATAATGTGCAGGAATGTTCACTGCAACTATACCCCGAGCAGCATCGGCCGCAACCTAACCTTCGGGACAAATGTCGGAGGAACCTCTCTCATAGGAAACTGAGAAGTAGGTGACTCCGAACGCTTACTAAGCAACAGAGCTAAGTCGAGCGCTAAAGCAGTTGAAGAAGTGTCAAGTGAAAAAGCTCTCTTATAAATACTCAATAACTCTGTGGGACAACTCATTTTTCTCTTTACACAATCATCCTGTAGGTACTCTATCATTACCTGTATCACTTTCCTCTGCATTTCCAGCATATACTAACTATATGTGTCATATACCTCAACTGGAGTTATCGACATATCTGAAATCCATCTAAGCGCGTCCTTCGTACAAATTCGTGCTTCCTCAGATATCGATTTTCGACAAGGAAGGAACCGTTTCTGTACATACATACTTTCCCCCTCGTCATCCTCATTCTGTAACCTTTCCAACTCCTTTCTATACTCAAATAACCTCTCGACATGCTCATTTACTTTCTCCACAGTGTCTCTTGAAAACGCTTAAGTGTTTAGATCCATTAACCCGTGTGGGATATCTATTTTATTTAAATTGCCCCACATTACACATAAATTAATCCCTAGACCTTCAATAAAAACATTTTTCTCAGGAAAATTATCCATATTATGAAGTGTGGCAAAGACATTAGCTTGATCATCCCTCTCCATACAATGCTTAGCCCATGCAATCAACTCACGTTTCTTCTCTGGTGGTACAGTATTGCGAGTGACAACCTTTGACCCCGCACCTTGATCAACTACAAGTGGCACAGGACCACTTGGAAGAGAGGGAGCAGGCAAATTCAATGGAGGTATTGTTACTGGTGTAATAAGAAGGGGTGGAGGGATAGGTGGAGGAACAGTAACAGGAGGAATAGCAAAATTAGGAGGAACAGGAACAACAGGAACAACAGGAACAACAGCAGGAAGAGACAAAGCAGCAGGAAGAGGAACATACAGAGGTGGCGCAGAGGTACCAGGCCTTCGTTCATTTAACAATTTGTCTATGAATTCATCGGAAACACGAAGGTCTTTAGAAGGATACATTTTCTGTATTCCAAGTGAGAAAGCCCTATCCATATTCCTAGTCAATTCAGAATGCTTATCTTGGTCATACAATAATGCTTTTTTGGCGTTCGTCTTATGACGGCGCACATGTTTTTCTCTACTTTTAAGTTGCTGTAACACTTCTTTTTTCCAATTCTGCAAAACATCAAATGCTGCAGGTCTAGCCTTTTTCTTTAACAGAATTGATTCTAAATACTCGATACGAGGGATTTCGCAACTACCATTGATTGGCCACTGAAGTTTGCAGGCATGGTTTGTCTGTGCCAAACATCATTAAATACTATACTTCCAATGCCATGCTTACAGCACATAGTACACGCCGGTGACCCCTCCTGTAGTGCTGGATGGCTAAATACCAAAGATTGTCTATCGCTGCGGAACAACGCCCTGAAGCAGGTAGACAATTTCCCAGGCATATCAAATTATTGGTGTTACCTGGTCAATAATTGTGTCTGCAGATACAATACGCCAAAATCAAATTATCAGGATTATATTAAGAGTCAGGTCACGACTCTCCTGATCAAGCCTAAGGAGGTACGATCAAGATGCCGTTCGCGGACCACAAGCTAATTGTCCAGGGATCGGGTCATGCAGTGCTCCTGAGGTGTCGCGTCTCATTCAGTGGGGCCCCTTTTTGTCACACCGTCTGATCCCGGTCCGATAGCAAGGGTTAACCTTCGATAATCCGGCATCAATTTTGAGGGTCCCTATTCGGGCGCCAACTGTGAAAACAAAATCAAAATATCGAGGCTGAGTAGCGCAAAAGGAAATACACTGAACACGGGTTACAAAGGAACATACAATGATGTTTAATTTATACTGAATCAGTTACAAAGAACAGAACAAAATCAGATAGCTATCGGCCCTCAGTGCAACACAGCGAACTCCAGCGTGGTTCAGTGTATTCAGTGAGAGACGCTGTACATTAGAATTCGTTGCTCTTTTACACTATTTGCGAACACCATGTCCAACCCTCCTTCGGGTTAATATTCCTCTAATACATTACTGATCTGGGGTTCATGCCGAGTTTGCATATCCGCATGCAACTGGTTTGCCTTTAATACATACATCAACAAGCCTACTCGGTAACTGTGTGTTTTGGGATTTCCCATGCAGGTCTTCTCAAACATTAATACAATGTAGTTAAACAAGTGTTCTTAGTTCAGTATTTGAATACATTGTTCTTAACATATGCTCGTGGATTAGTTTCATTGACGCGGGTAATCCTTTACACACAGGTCAGCGAAGGACAAGGTCTCAGTTCACAACCTCAACAAGTGGCCTGCAGGCAAGTTACATATTAATTACACACAGAGGTCAAGACGGCCATGTTGTATTTCGGAATGACATCGTCCACCATTTTAACTCACAGTGTGACTTTACAAAGCAAACCTAAGATGGCGGATTGACCTAAAATGGCGGCTTACATTGATTCTAAGGTCAGGACCTTGCAACACGGATTTCTACGCAAGTGACTTACAAGCAGCTTGGCGTAGGCCAATATACATATATTCATTGCAATAGGAGGCACAATATAATTTCTCATTTGACAATCCCAATGTCACGTTACACCATGGCACTATACAAGCATAGAATACAGCGAATGGCAGGTTCCAATTGATCCGACACATTGATCCGTAACAGGGAATTACTGAGATTTGTCGGGTAAGTGCAGTTCGGTAGGTTTTGTGATCTGATCACATCACAGAGCCTCTCTCCCCATCTGTTTCATACATTTGGTGGGGCTAGAACATTGTTTAGGATTGCCCTATTTCCCCTCATGGCATTACCCTGTAATGAGTAAACTGACAGAACGTTGCTCTTGTGGAGTTTAATGACAGCCCCAGCACATGAAAGGAAAAGCCAAGCTAGGCCTCCTAAGTGAAATGCATCAACCTGAAGGAAGGCCACACAAGCAGAGTGAAAAGTTAAGACAGCGTACTGTATTTGCGCACATATATTGGCAGATGGGACAAGTTGCTGTCTGTTTAAGGTACTGTGAAAATGTTGTGAACGCTCTGCAAGATGAGTTACGTTATTCAATGCGTAGAATTGGTACTTAGAGTGATGCAGCACTAGTGATGTCTAAACCTGTGTATTTGAAGAGCAAGTAGCACAGTGATGTCTGAAGGCTGCGCAGTGAGGGCGCTGCATCAGCCATGAAAGTTGATCCTGCGGGGTGTGGTGAACTGTAGGTATCTGCCCAGCATTGAACATTATTATGGCAGCAATGTGGAGCTCCATACAGCCTGATGACTGTAAACATAATGATGATGCCATCATATGGTGAAGTGTGTTGGCGAAACCTGGAACACGGTGGTCAGAGCGTTCCAACCTCTGTGTACAGTGTCACTTGATGAGCTTGTGTTCTACGAATCTGGCTTGAGGAAATAATAAAGGAAAGTTACTTTATTTAGTTTCCGGGCTAGTTGGGAAAAGGGAGGCAGGAGCTAGATAATATGCATCCTCTCTATTCAGATCTGCCACCTTGAATCATTAACTGTCATCCTTGGAACCTTGATGTACTGTGAAGTACCAAGGTACAGGACTACATTCTACTGCCTGTATTGGTGCGCACAATTCAAAAGACATACTACACATTCTCTCTCCTTACAAAACACTCACACACAAAATTCATCGACCAGGCTCTCAGAACAACCACATCAAACACATCAAACATTCACTGCAAACCAACCAGACAAACTAACCGCATTCAGAAACACGCAAGACATACTCCACAATCGTAACTAACATCCAACATCCTCCATAAAACAACTAAACCCGGGACTGCCACTCCCGAGTCTTACAGCTGCCACCTGCAAGCACACACCTAATCCAAGCCACACTCCACAACCAACTCAGCATACTCACCTTCCACTCTGTCTGCCACACAGAGACTTGGGCCTGCCATGCCTGCAGCACAAACTCAACCACTCAGAAACTCAACTAACATTCAAATACCATATCATAACACACATCATGTCCACATACAACACCAGCACTCATTCTCTCCAAATGAAACCTGTCATTTGCACCCTTACTCTCATACTTTCACTACCCCCAAGAGAACATTTAAAAGTAGGAATTAAAAAGATACCAATAAGACAAAGAACACATGTAAACACTGTGACTAAATAGACACAGTATGGGAAAGAAACACCACAACAGGGAGTTGATCAGAAACCCCATCATGTACAAAGATCTCACCAAAACAAATGCATTCACCACAAAACAATATGCGCAAATTAATAAGCCTAAAACTTCATACATCCTTAATAGGATAAACAATCACTTCACCAGCTCATATTCATATATATATATCCATTCAACCACATTTACTCTTGAGACTACCGAGAACTAGACACTGGTGCGCTAATACCCTGTCCACCATTTCGTATACTGACCACATCTAGCATCCACTACATGCTACAATTCATCAATTCATATATGCATCTCTTCCATTTCATTCACCTCATACCATCATCAATTTCATGCAGACTTCACTACATAACTCCTATCATGTGCCCATTACACCATATAATATCATAACATTTCCTTTCATGACACCTCGTATTTCATTCACACTAATGAACATACAGTGCCACTACTCATCATACAATATCATGAATACATTTCATATTATTTGCTGTATTTAACAACTCAACTCATTTCACAATACCAATTCCACTAATTTCAAATATCAATTCCTATAAGAGCGCATTAAATTTAATGAATTCAAACTATCATATTTGCCTATAAGTTCATAGATTCCTATAAGTCCAAAGTGGTGCCTATAAGTCCATAGTGCGTATATGTTCATAGGTGGCTCGCACCTTTAACCTGAAAAGCCTGAAAATATGTTAATAAAACTTGCATAGCTTTTGTCAAATTTCCATATTACATTCAGATTAATAACATCATGCCCTTGTGCATCCTAATTCCAATCACACATTGTGCACACATATTTCAGTCTCACTTCACTCTTCACCATACACGCTGCACCTTCCCAGCCATGCACAGAATTTAAACAAAGATGCAGAACCCTCAGTGTACAGTAGAACTACTAACAAAAATACTATTATCCTTACGGCAATGACGTAGTTCCAACCTGCATAACCTTAGACAGAAACATTCATTTCATCATAAATTACACTATCAACGTAAGTATAAGGCTTCACATAGGAATCCATATATTACACTTCACGCCACCAACAGTTTTACATTAGCCTACACTTAAATAGCTAAATCCATAAGTGCATACTTAAACACCATTGCACAGACAATGTCCATAAATTACTTGTTATCTTGCTGGAAGATGAAAGAAAGAAAAAAAACAGTACCTCGTGTCCCTTGGTTGGAACATTTCTCATTTTACATGAGCGCTCCCCAAATTAATGCTCCTAAAATGCTCTCAGAACATCAAAGTTCCATGGTGATGCTGTGGTTGGCATTTCCAAACGCAGCCGGTGCTGCAGAGTATAACATAATCACTGCCAATGCGACCGCATTCACTTTAGTCTCTTCCTCATAGAAACAGCGTCAGTAACCACTCTTCATCTTTGCAGTCCTTCCTCATACGTCACACATCGGGCCACATCCAAACAGCCTTACCTTTAATAGTTTCTCAAGCTAGATTCCTAGAACACAGGCTCATTGTGTGACGCTGTGCACGTAGGTTGGAACGCTCTGACCACCGCGTTCCAGGCTTCGCCAACACACCTCACCATACTATGGCATCATCATTATCTTTACATTCATCAGGCTGTACGGAGCTCCACATTGCTGCTGTAATAACGGTCAATGCTGGGCAGATGACTACAGTTCACCACACCCCCCAGGGTCAACTTTCATGGCTGACGCGGCACCTTCACTGCTCAGCCTTCAGAATTCACTGTGCTACTTGCTCTTCAAATACACAGGTTTACACATCACTAGTGCCGCATTGCTGTAAGTACCAATTCTATGCATTGAAAAATGAAATTCATCTTGCAGAGTGTTCACAACATTTTCACAGTACCTTAAACAGACAGCAACTTGTCCCAGCTGCCAATATATGTGTGCAAATACTTCTTGCTGCCTGCAATGATTTTCTACAGGACTTATACCTGATGTAGCCCCCTCCAGGACCCTTTACTCATCAAGGGGTCTCTGGACTCACTGGACTCATTTGGAATCCCACCCTCATTGCCACTTGTAGTGTTGGGGGTTCTAGTAGCAGGCACACATAGCAGAGATGATGCTGCAGGCAAGTATATATAAAAGGAAAGTTGCTTTATTTCGTTTTAGGTCTAGATGGGAAAAGGGAGGCAGGAGCTAGATAATATGCATCCTCTCTATTCAGATCTCCCATCCTGAATCCTTAACTGTCATCCTTGGAACCTTGATGTACTGTGAGAATCCAAGGTACAGGACTACATTCTACTGCCTGCATTGGTGCACATAATACAATACAAAACACATACTACACAAATCCAAAAATATGTAGTTCTGCAGATAACATAAGAACGATTTGAAAGTCAAAAGCAGAGTGTTGACTGAGCAATAAACGCAGCAATTTCACTGAAACTGCAAACATCAAAATGCTGTGCACCCTAAGTTTAAATAAGTGGGCCTTGCAGATTAAATTCAAAGCCATGTGAATATCTTTCCTTTCAGATGACTAAAACCCACTTTTCACTTTGAAGATATGTTGTGGATTCAAATCCTGACTTCACTGGTGGATGGCATGCCATAAAGCAAGATATTTGCCCTCATTACAGGTTTGCTGGTCCAGAGAAAAGTGCTGGTAACAACGGTTACCAGCACTTTTTCTGAACCAGCAAACAACATGTCTGCCGATGGGGTCAGTGAACTACCGGCAGGTCTGACCTGATGGTAGTTCTGGCCCCTACCGACAGCATATTCACAGAAGCACCGGCACTGTTACTAATGGTGCTGTACTTCAGGGTGCCTATTCCTGTGGAGTTCTATGGGACTCCACAGGAATGGGAATTTACTGTTGCTTCACCTTCTGCAATGCCCCATGATTACCAGGATATCAGACGGCAGAAATGGTAAAGTAAGTCTGCCGGTAACCCACCTCGCAGTCTCGTAATGAGGGGCATGATCTTTGATGTCTCTCATAGGACAGATTTGGTCCCCCCAGATTGACTGATCATTTTAATGCAGGCCTGAATCAACAGCCTAATGTACAGGCCTGGACCACATGGTTTCATGGAAATGAGACCAAAATCCAAATATGAAACTGTTGTTTAGATGTATAAATGTAAATGTATGGCCATTGAGTTTCATTAAAAATTTCTTTTTTTTCAATAGCTTGAGATCATAATAATTACAGATGTGGGGCTGGTGTAATTTTAAAGGCAATTACAAGTCGATCATGTTGCCAAAAATCTCATCCACAATGCGATTTTCTGAGACTCAAGTTATAAGTGAAAAGGTGTTCCTAGCCACCCCGAAAATGGTAGAAATCTGAAATATGGGCAGCTAAAGGCATATTAAATTAGAGATCTGGTTATGCAGTTTTACATTCCTATGTGAGTTTTAAATAAACCGTAAAAAAATGTAGCACACCCGTGAAATCACTTACCAAAATGTGAGTCACCTCTCTCGATCCGTCATGAAGAAGGGAATATTAATATCTATATATCATGGCATGTATTGATAAATTACTGAATTTGTCATGTAGGGACTTTTTGGGTGAAACTGGACATGGAAAACAAATTGAATCTCAAAGGGGAGTTTCAATATTTCAATTCTAGACTCCAGAACCAATCCTTAGAGAAGGACTAGGCTTGGGGGTAGGGGCATAGAGAGAAATGTAAATGTGCAATCCTGATTGCGGGATCATAAGATAGCACCTCCTAATGTTCATTTTCCATGGGAGGGGCTTAGAGAGTAAAAATGTCTTGCACTATGGAAGGGGGACAGCTTCCTAAAAATCACCAAATGAGATATGCTAAAAGAAATCATCTGGGTGGAAATATTGGAAGAGGACTTGAGATTCCCATTTCTGGGGGGACCACAAAACAGAGGCTGTGATACTTACCTCGAGCCCATGGAGGGCTGAATGCTGTGGGACCCCATTGAATGATGTGCTGGCCAGAGTCCTGTTTTTCCACAAAAGTGAAGCCTTGCTCAGGCTCAATGAGTGCCAAGCCCAGAGATTTCTAAAAGTAAGTAGATTGTCCAACACAATTTTAGCATGGGTATCTATTTAATTAACCTATACCCTTTCATTAGTGGGTTCCCTTTCATTAGTGGGTGGGGAAAAGTGGGGAGACTCTTACCATATTTGACTGTATATTTATTTAATTAACTCCCAAATAGATTGATGCAGGGGAGAGCTTGGAAGAATTTGAAATGTTCACTCTCTCTCTTAGTGGGAATAATGTTATAGCCACCTAAAGTAATTGGGGTGTCTTGGCCACACAAAAACTAAATTGATAATTGTCACCATTCCCATACCCTACCTTGAAAACATAAAGGTGGTTTGTCCCATTCTCGAACCATGTACTTAAATAAAAAGGTGTTTTGCCACCAAATAAAATGTCCAATGTTCACCACTCCTTAGACATTGGGCCTCATTACAAGTATGGCGGTAAGGCAACAATGGTGCCGGTATCGCTACCACCACCATTGCTACCGTACCACCATACTAGGAGTTCTGCTGGCAGTGCCCTTGCAGCCACCAGGTCTGACCTGGTGGCCGTATTGGCACCCACGAGCAGAACATGATGGTAGCACCGGTTCCATTATTAACGGTACCGGTGCTACCACCCTGCCCATTCCCATTGAGCCCTATAGGGCTCAAATGGGCATGGGGATGTACCAGCCCGGCACCTGCGAATGGGCAATTACTGTGACCGGCTGTGCTGGTATAGCCCAGTAATTGCCCATTCGCGGGTGCCCGACCCGGATGCGAGTTTGGAGGTAGCCTTGCCTCTAAAACCGGCAAGGCTACCTCCAACCTCGTAATGAGGCCCATTGTATTTAAAAAAAGGGGTGCCCTTGGCCCCAAACGAAATTCCCAAACTGTACCAACTCCATGGACTTGGCTTTTAAACAGAGGGGTGCTGCATATCACTGACACTTGGGCTTTTGGTGTTGGGGAGGGACGTGTTTTGCAAAAGGAAAACCGCATGTCTCCAGCATGGCATTGTACAATGTATACTTTGTTTTAAAATTAAACCTGTGCTTGCTTGCAATCTAGATCTTCTGTTTGTGTATTACGAGAAGAACTACATTGTGTGTGAAGCTTTGTTTTGTGCCACAAAGAAGTTAGCATGTGTAACACAAACAGTACCTCAATGAACCACATTTTTTATAAATATACATTCTTTCTGTACACCAGCCTGGTTCTTGGCTCATTGTTGACACAGGGGAAGGGATCCATGGGGCTCTATATGAGTCATAAGTAGGGCTTATTTGGATCCTAAAATAAATAGTCTATTGTAGTCTTGTTTAATTGGGGGGTGAAACTTGGGGGGACTCCCTATGTTGAGGGTGGTCTCCTAATATATCATTACAAATTGGGGGCTTGTGTCAGAATTTAGCTTACTGTCTTTTGACTCAAGTGTATTGTGATTCATTCAGGTGTAATTGCATTGAGGTGGAAATAAAGTTGTTTTTGCTTTAATAAAGTGCCCAAAGTCTTCACCCTGAGTTCCTGGGAGGTGTATAAGTGAAAAAGGAAATTGATTAGAATTTGGCATTGTGTGTGGAAATCAAGCAGGAACATGATGATTTTGCCCCTGTCCAAAGACAATTTTTCAAAGACGTAAAAAGTCAAAATGGTACAAGATGTCACATCAGTAGAAAATGATATTTGGCAGGATCATGGCTTTTTGCATCAAGCATTAACAGCATTTTACATAACACAAAATATTCATGATGAGCAGATTCGAATGGCTCAACTCAAAGCTCATTTATATTTTCAAGTGCAATTGCTGGAAGAGCGAGTGCAAAATAGGGAGGCTTGTGTACTGAGTCAGACTGAGAAATATAAACAGGTTCAGAAAAAAATCAGACAGTTAGAAGACAAAGCACAACAGGGTCCAAATTTTGAAGTAAAACAACAAAACCTCATTGAACAATTACAAAATGAGGTAAAATCCCATATGCAGGCCAGTGCAGAGTGAGAAATAGAGTTTGCTGCATTGAAAGACACATGAGAAAAGAGTGCCGAAACTGTGAACCACATCCAATGTAAAATGAATGACTACACTGGTCATAATAGAGGGTAGTTAGATGATGTTATGGCCCTCAAACAACAAATTAAGGGATTAGATCACTCACAACAGGAGTTTGACAAAATGCTTCATGATTTAAATATTCTGAAGCAATAGGATTTACAACTGAGTGAAGACCAAGATGCATCCAAATTGGAAAGGGATGGCGAGAAGGGTCAGTCAGATTCCTAGGAAATGTTCAAAATGAGGCAAGAGAACATGGCTCTTGAAGAGCATGTGAATCAAACAAAAGTTGACCTGTCACATCCAACAAATTGTAGGGGCATGCAGAAGAAAAGGAATAGTCTTTTCAAAGAAAAGGACCAAGAGTATGCATGTATAATAAAGGACTCACAGAAAGAAAATTAAGCATTTCAGGAGGAATTACAGCAAATGAAGGGTCGATTGGTGGTTCAGAGTATGGTGCTAGAGTCTTGTCAGTCTTTGGTGCCAGAATTCAAAAGCCAGCTCTCTGAATACCACCAGGAAATAAGGACAGAGAGAAGCAGGTGTGAGAGTCTCACAAAGGAAATTTTAATTATCAACAGGCTCTGAGGCACCCTGACCAATCAGAATATGGGACAAAGACCCACTGATCACGGCGAGACACCCCTCCCATCAGGGACCTCAGGCCAGTCATCTACAACCTCCCAGGTACAAATGGGAACGTACCTCATGCATGGCACTGATAAAGAACAGGGGATCATGAGGCAGTTGGACTTACCCAGGCTTAGCCAAACTGATCCAGAAGGCAGTACTTGTCTAATAATGATGAGTATTCATCTCTACCATACAGAAGGGAAGAGGGGCTGACCCGCATGTCCTGGAAGGCTATAAGAATACTCGGAGTACTTCAGACCATGAAAACTACTATGATGAGAAAGTCAAGGAGATTGGTTGAAGATGAGACTACAAAGAGACCACCTTGCTTGATTTATTTTGTATTTGTATTTTATTTATTTGTATTGCGCATCTGGATACTGGGGCAGCTGAGCGCATATCTTACATGTTATGCATACATTGACATTGTACATCAAAGGATATTCACAGTTTACAATATCATATGGCCAGAGAGGCGATAATTACAAAGTAAGCAGTTACATATATACAAGGTGCGAGTATAAATGCCATAAAAAAAACAGTAGGATAGCTAGATGTAGTTTTGGTTCCAGAGACCTGATTTAACCTTATTCCTAAAGATCATGAGAGAAGGCTCAGTTCTGGTGGTGAGGGTGAGTGCATTCCATTTTTTTGCAGCAAGAACAGGGAAGCTAACTCCACCCAAACATTTGTTGATTGACACGAGGTATATTTACACAATGAGTTTGGGCTGTTCTGATAGGTCTTGCTGAAGTATGCCTAGTAAAAGTGTTGCAGATGTACGATGGGGCTTGATTGTGTAGGGACTTATGTGTTAGTGATAGAACTTTGAGGTCAATTCTTTGATTAATATTTAGCCATTTGAGATTTTGTCTAGTAGTAGAGATGTGCTGTTTCCTTGGGATGTTGCAAGCTGATCTAACTGCATTGTTCTGCATTACTTGCATTTTATTTAAATTTTGTTGAGAGGTACCTAAGTAAAGCGTGTTAAAGTAGTCTAATTTGGATATCACTAATGCTCTTGCAACTGATACACAGTTGTTTGTGGATAGGTACGGGCGACAGGCTGTAATAAGCTTACAGGTATAAGCTGTGGCTGATGCAAGTGCATTAGTTTGTTTCTAAAAGGATAGTGATGCGTCAATGTGTATACCCAGTGTTTTCACACAGAGTTAACTTTGCTCAGTTTGATAGAGGATCCAAGTAGTAGGAGTTTGGTTTTGTCGTCGTTTAGACATAAGCTGAGTTGGCCATCCAAATTTGTATTGTGCTGTAGATATCATTCAAAGTTTTGCTGTCTGCAATGTAGTCCCCCGTGATAGGGATAAGGATCTGGGTGTCATCAGCATAATTTGTATATGTGACACCCAGGCGGGCCAGACTATCAAATAAAGGCTTAGTAAAAACGTTATAGAGTGTTGGTGATACACATGATCCTTGGGGGACTCCACAGGATACCGGTGATGGTGCAGATGAGGTTGATGGAGCGAAGACGCGCATGGATCTATTGTTAAGGGTTGATCTAATCCACATGTTGGCTTGGTCGGAGAAGTGTGCAGCAGATGACAAGTGCTTGCAGAATATGTCATGGTTCACTAGATCGAATGCCACCGATAAGTCAAGTAGTAATAGCAAGGCAGATTTACCTTTATCTTTTAAAGCCCGAATTTGGTTCTTGAGATCGACAAGTGCTTTCTCTGCCCCATGTCTGGGTCTAAATCCAGATTGTTGTAGGCCTAGTAAATTGTTAAATTCCAGATAATGCTGGATTTGGAGATAGGCGTCTCGATCCAGTATTTTTAACAGAAAAGGGACTGTAGTGATCAGCTGGTAGTTGGATGGGTTGTTCGGGTCGAGGGTAGGCTTTTTTAGCAGTGGGAGTACCCAGGCATCTTTTAGGCTCGTAGGTACAGAGCTCGTAGCAAATGAAGCATTGATAAACTTCATTTGCTTCAGAGGCTGCTTCTTTGATTTTAGTAGCTGGGCAGATATTGCCCTTGCAGTTAGATGGTTTAAGTTTAAGTATGATCTGTTCAACTACTTTACTGGAAAGAGGTTGAAAGTTGAATTGAGGCAATGCTGTCAGAAGTGGCTTGGGTTGGTTGGGAGGTAGGGTATTGTTAATGAGGTTTTTTTTCGCGTTGATTTTCTCTAGTAGCATTGTCATTTTGTTTTGGAGCACATTTTGAATATTAGTGCACCATTGGGAATCTTTGATGCAGGGGTCCAATATGGGGGCAGGAGACTCAAGTTCTTTTAGTATATTGAAAAATTCCATCGTATTTGAATCAGCTTTTGCTATACGGTCGTTGTAGTTATTTTTCTTTGCTTGGATAATGGCTGTTTTGTAGTTGAATGATACTGCACTGAATAAATCTTTATTCTGTGTCTGTGCGGACAAGTGTTTTTTCCAATTTGACTCTGCTACCCTTTTCTCTTTTGTAAGGATTTTTAGGTGAGGTGTGTACCATTTGTTTATGTGGGTGTGAGGCTTAGCCTTCTGTAGTTTTAACGGGGCAAGTGTGTTGATAGCTTTGGTCATAGTTTCATTATATAGCTTAATAGATCAGAGGGGTCGGAGTGTCTGGGGTTGGTCTGAGTAAGAGGATGTAGTAGTGGTATCAGTTTTTCTAGGGTGAGGTTCCATTTACTTCTTGCCATTAACGCTGGTGCCCTTGTAGGGGTGGTGTGAGTTACCGCTTGATCAATAGCAAAGGTAATTAAGTGGTGGTCCGTCCTAGCGCAAGGTGTGTTTCCCAACATCTTGATGGAGCAGTTAGATCTGCTAGCCAGTCAAGAGTGCGGCCCTTGTTGTGTGTTGGGCTATTTATACGATGTGTAAACCCCAGCTCTGACATAGTGTCTTTGTGTGGGGAGGCTTTACCATCTTTAGGGTCGTCAAGACCTAAGTTGAAATCACCTAGGATTATAACTTGGGATTTACATGTGGTATTGTCGGATAGTAGTTGTGATATGTCATTTTCGAAAGTGGTAGCGCCACCTGGTGGTCGGTAGATCAAGTGCATGGTGATAGTGGCTGTGGCAGATGTGGAGAATTTAACAGTCAATAGTTCTGCTGAGGGAAGGTGGCCGTTATTAGTTATTCTTAGCTCTAGCATTGTGTTGTAGATGATAGTTATGCCACCTCCTTTACTTTGGTTTGAGTCTCTATCAGCTCGAAGGATGGAGTAGTTGTCAGGTAAGGATAGTGCTATGGTTGGGCCAGATGTTGGGGTCAACCACGTTTCTGTTAAGGTGATGATATCTAGATCATTATCGGTCAGAATATCAAATATATCCAGGGCATGGGCTTGGAGGGGCCTAGTATTTATGAGTCCTACTTTGATAACATTAGGTTTGATGTTGTTGGCGGAGGTAGGACAATTACTTTTATTTACCAGTTTAACTGTCTTATTGATCTCATAGAATTTGGGAGCTAAGTGCAGTTGAGTTCTAGAGCCTAATCTCCAGTTTCTTAGTAGTGTGTTGCAAGGGTTGGTAGTCTTCTTTGTGGGTGGGCAATGCGGTATTGGGTAGTTGGGTCTGTTGATATCTTCGAAGGGGTGAGCCTTATCAGTAATTTTTTACTGAGGAGGAAAGTTGCAATGTTTGTAGTTAGCATTGGATGGAAGGTGAGTGAGGTGGACATAGGGTGTTGTGTCAACGCACGGTTTTAAGAACGTAGTTGGTGGGATATCTGTTGACGATGGTAGGTTGGATGTCATTGTTAACTTAATGGTCTGTGATAAGTTGGGATACTGTTGGTGATCCATATTCGAACATTGGACAATAGTTGTGCTGTCCACTGAGTTAAGTGGAGTGGAGCCGTAGGCGGTATTATGGAGGCTTAAAAGTAATAGTAGTTGGGGTGACATTCTTACTAAAGATTATTTGTAGAGTCATTGAGCTTAATACTAATTACTCAGCGGTAACAGAATAGTGGCAGCATCTAAATTTGAAAATCCACACATAAGCAAGAATACCTGCATTGACTTAATACTAATTACTCAGTGGTAACGGAATAGTGGCAGCATCTAAATTCGAAAATCCACACATAAGTAAAAATACCTGCATTGACTTAACACTAATTACTCAGAGGTAACGGAATAGTGGCAGCATCTAAATTCGAAAATCCACACATAATCAAGAATACTTGCATTGACTTAATACTAATTACTCAGCGGTAACAGAATAGTGGCAGCATCAAAATTCAAAAATCTGCACATAAGCAAGAATACCTGCATTTAATACTAATTACTCAGGGGTAACAGAAAAGTGGCAGCATCTGCATTCGAGAATCCACACATGCCAGAAAGGCTTTCATTGAAAGTTAATGCTCCTTGCCAGTAGATAGCAGGTTTGCCAGGGCTCTTAAGTTCAACAGGTCCATACGCGAGCCTGAGCTGCTGACTATCGCGAATGTGAGAGGGGAGCTGGCCAGGAGGGGCAAGGATAGACTATCGTGGAGATAGTCCTATATCTATCCTGGAGTTTGCACTTGGGATTGGGCAGTAGCAGCTGTTGAAGTCTTTGCATGTAAATAGTTCAAATCGCATAACGTTCGTCTCACAAGATGATCGCCTCATCTGAGTGTAAGAATAGGTTGTAGTAGTGCCCGTGGGTGTGCTAATAGTATTTGATGTATGTATACATCCACAGATGATAATAAGGCAGACAAAATCCTTGTTATGTGGGCCACAGAGCAATACGATGCACTTCAGATTTAATGTTGCAAATGCAATTAATAGGACTATAGCGGTGGACCCTGGAGGGTACTTACGTGCTGTGATGAAGGGAGGCATAATTTCTGGCATACAGCATACTGGTCATGCAGGGACAGGCACTGACAGGGTAGTACCTGTGCCTTGAGATGTGTGCCTTAGGGTGGGTGCCGGCTTGCGCCTTCCGGCATGGTGTTATGGATATATTCGCTTCCATGAGCGAATCAGACGCTCGCTCTGTGCGGCGTCGGGGTTGCTAGGCAACCATTTTAGCATTCGACTCAGCAGCCATTTCATGAAAATCCTTGCGGTGGGGAATGGCGATCACGGCTTCAAGAGGGATAATGCGCACAATCAGCTGTGCGGTTGGCTACAGGGGTTAAAGCCGGCTTGCCAACGATTATTGCGGGGGAATCTGCAGTGGAAGGCTCATCACGGCTTGGAGCTTCGTCTCTGTGTTGCTACTCTCGTCGTGTGCAGGATTCGTGGGCTGGGCTCCAGCCCACCCTGCTGCCTTGTTACTTCTTGGAGGTACGGTGGTACCTGCCTGGTACTTGTTCCTTTGGGTGGGTGTCGGCTTGTGCCTTCTGGCGTGGTGTTATGGGTATATTCCCTTCCGTGAGCGAATCAGACGCTCGCTCTGTGCGGCGTCGGGGTTGTTAGGCAACCATTTTAGCATTCGACTCAGCGGCCATTTCATGAAAATCCTCGTGGTGGGGAATGGCGATCACGGCTTCAAGGGGGATAATGCGCACAAGCAGCTGTGCGGTTGGCTACAGGGGTTAAAGCCGGCTTGCCAACGATTATTGCTGTTGTATCTGCAGTGGAAGCCCATCGTGGCTTGGAGCGTCGTCTCTGTGTTGCTGCTTAAAGGAGGAGTAAGGCCAGAGCTTCAGCCTAGGAAAAGCATTCTAAAAATCTCCATCCATTCGGGTAGAGGGGGGATTTCCCCAGACTCCCTAGAAGGAGGGATGATGAAACTGTGTTCTATCCTGGACCTAAAATGAACTACAGGGAAAGTGACCCTGAGGGTTCCCTTTGATCCAAGCGAGAGGAGTCTAGAACCTATCAGTCTGGGAGATATTCCCAAGGTTATGGAGACAGGGAGCACCTAGAGGATAGGGAATGGAATACAAATAGCAGCTCTGAATCAGAAAAATAATCGACCCAGTGCAGAGGAAGAAAAAGACAGCGAAACAGAGCAAGGGTGTTGGTAAAGAGTCTATTACACAAATCCAGGCCATAAAGAGTTTCCTGACCCCATACCACAAGAATGCCAAGTATTCGGTATGGGAGCACCTGGAACTTTATGAGAAGCAACACGTACATTGGCTGTCAACAAAAATATGACATACTCAGTAACAGTCACTGAAATTGCTCTTTGCTGCCAAATAATTCTCCGATTTCAACATGTAAGCAACAAGTATTCTATTTTGCCACAAAATGAGTTGCAGATAATGAAAGTAATAGCCTCTTGGTTGTAAAGAATGATAGGATTTTATGAGAAGCAACACGTACATTGGCTTTAAACAAAAATATGACGTACTCAGTAACAGTCACTGAAACTGCTCTTGGCTTCCAAATAATTCTCACATTTCAACATGCAAGCAACAAGTATTCTATTTTGCCACAAAACGAGTTGCAGATAATGGAAATAATAGCCTCTTGGTTGTAAAGAATGATAGGATTTTTTTTGTCTACAACAAGTGTTTTGTTTTGCTAAAAAAGGAAGACACACTCAATTGTACCCAGTGAATGCACCCTCCTGCCCATGAAAAGCATTCTGAGATTTTTAGTTCACAGGCTACCACAACTTTGCCTTCATACTAAAAATGACACAAGTAGTTACTGTGGCCAATGTATACTAACATCTGTTATGAAAAATATGTTTTCTCACCATAGAAAGATGGTGGACTGGATTACAGTCCCTGCATATACTCTACTCTCGAGTCCAAAGGATTTTTTGAATGTTTCTCTGCAACCAGCATTTTATCTTGCCACAAAAAGGTGGCACATTCATTAACAACCACTGAATGCAATCTCATGCCTGATGCCAAACAATTCTAGGACGATCTCACTCTGAAACGCAATGAAGCCTGTGTTTATGTCATGCAAGATGTAGGAGTAGGATGCAGGAGTCAGTGGTCAAAAAAAGATGGCATATCCTATTTCAAGGGACTACATCCCCCTTATCTGAATCCTATTTGCCTCTCCCTCCACTAAATCCTATTTTGATGTTCTACCTCTACAATAACTCAATCTAATTCATGTACCTCTCACTCAACTGCAACCTGGTCCATCAACTGCTCTGGAATCCTCTTGCCTTATTCTTAAAATATTGATCCTGAAATGACACTATGCAGTCCCTATGTATTTTATCTTAGAATAAACCCCAAAATATTTTTTTCCAGAAGCACTAATAATGTTTGTGAAAACTCAGTTCTACCGAAACACCCAATAGTTAATTGTTTTGTAATATGCCAGAATAGGTTTGTCCAAGCTTAGTAATTAAGTATTGGGTTATCTGCCAGTATAGATGTAGTATGCCATATAAATGCTGATTCACTGACTGCTAGCATTCCTGCACCAGCCCTCTCCTTAAGTGGCCATATTAGTTTGATAAAAATTAAAATATTCCCTTGATGTATGTTAATGTTTTGCTAGTGAGTAATATAGACTGTGCAGCATTTGAAAGGACAGTCGACTGGGTAAGGGGTTCACATTTCGAGCTGTCACAAAGCTATATAATGTTCCCAATGTTTTAAATAGTGTATTTTGGGATATTAAAAATGTACAAAACAGATACAATATAATATATGATCCTGTTACATCCAAAACGGATATATGCTATCTCTCCACTTCTGGGGACGGGTATGCTGGAACCTGGAACCACTTGTCCCATGATGGCTCAACAGGCAGAAAGGCCCTCCACATGACAGTGTATGCCATAATGGTTGATTCCACACTAACATTGTACATTTGAACCTTGAGGACATCTGTTTTTAATTGTATATCTTACAACCCCCTTTTTAATGAATTGGTGCATCTTAAAGAGTCACACCATGTTCCCTCATCATGTCCTTTCCTGCTGTGTATTGTTCCACCAAGATGTCCATCATAGTCCTCTGGCATCAGGTTCTGAGTATTCATATTTAACTGGTGCAACAACCATTATTCTGATGAGCTCTCACCTAAAATCTCATCATGGCCATGACTAGTGATGGCTTCAATGTAATACCTTAAATCCTTCAGAATCAGAAGGACTCAAGGCATCCTACTTTTCCATGTATGCTTCCACAATTGGTTGCTCCACATACAATTAGCTGAGTGGGATCTTCTGGTTGGTGGCATCCTTTGTTTCATTTGTGAGGGGGAACAGACTGCTGCTTCTCCCTGAGGTTATTCACACAGAGTCCTCCTGTGTAATCTTAGTGAAGAGTGGGACTGCCAGCCATTGTTCATACAAGAGGGAATGAGTGGGATACAGATATTGCCATATACGGTTATGGCTCTGACTATTTGGGTAGGCAGTGGCAACAGTTGCCAAATCAATTAGGATTTGTGTGTGAAATATGAATGATGACTGCATACAATTCTGAATCCGCACCTGAGACAAAACCCAGGTAGAATTCTGAACAAGTAAAATGTTGCAGGCACAGTGTTTTCGTGAGCAAGTTTGAAATTATATAACCCTATGAATGGAGTTGTAGCTTCTGATTAAAAGGATGTGAAAGTTCCAAGACAGTTGTGAGTACCATTTCAGCATGGTAGTGTGCAAGTCATGAAATGCCATTGTCCATGATCTTCTTTGCTGATGTGTTGCTCAGCGGGTTAAACTCTCTTTGCTGTGATCTGTGTTTAATATGCAGGTCTCATGTTCAAATCTGGCAAGGCCAATTCAGCCTTTCAACCTTCCGAGATTGATAAATGATTATGAACTTCGAGTGGGTAATTATAGAAACGTATTTAAATATGTCCTATTTAAAGCACTATATAAAAAAACAAATTATTATTATTGTAAAGCTATCATGCTCGTTTTTAACTATCCACGTTTCAAATGCACAGTGTTCCTTAAAAGTTGCAAAAGGCGCTTCTGGATACACAGTTCAGAGCAAATGAACTGTATGCAGAAACAAAGAGAGTGTGGCCAGCCCTGTCCTGCTGGCTTTTTTCAAGCAACCACATTTCCATCAGCCTCATATCACAAGCAGCAATTTATAGTTCCGCCCCATCCATCCCCAAGACCATATTCTGCCCCTGCTCTTTCTTCCAGTCCACATTGTCATCGTAGACAGCTTGGTCTAGAACCTGATATTTGTCCCACTCAATGGTCTAGTTCCTGAGGAAGGATCATCCGCAACGATGGCCAACATTGGCAGAGGTATTGGCGCTAAAGAAAAGAGCGTACACTTCGTACATTTGATAGGCTGTCACTAATGGAAAGAATACATTAACTATCACTTCCACAACCAATAGAGAATGAATAATACACTTGCAATGGAAATAGATGTAATGGGCAGAACGCAGCTGAAAGTACTCTACTATAGCGCCATATAGCTTCAAACCATTCCAATGACAGTAGAGGATGAATGAGACACTTGTGATGGAAAGGGCTGTAATGGGAAACTTACATTACTCAACCCTCTTACAGTTTCAAACTCTTCCAATGGCAATAACAAGGGGTAAGTAATACAGCAATGTACAATTAGACATTCCAGCAAGCTACCCAGTCGCTGAATATGACCTTATTCATGGCTTCATGCACTTTTCCTTAGAAGTCTAAATCTCATAGCCATTCAGAGATCTCTTCTGTTTCATGAAGTTGGGTTTTCAATGAAGAACAGCTCTTTGCTTGCCATGCTCTGCTACTCTTCAGAGGACCTGTTGCTTTCCATTTAGAGATTGGGGCCAACGGTTGAGATCTGGCAAAGTGTCTTTCAACAAGATTCGTCCTTTTAGGAGGACTTGTTTTTTCACTACAACATCCCATTCAACATACCAAAGAGAAAGCTAACAGGTGTAAAAATGCGTCCGCTTTCTTATAGAGGACACTTACACGACGCCTAGTGCATGCTTGTGTTAAGCCATCTCCAGTTTACCCAAGTTTACAATTGAAATTCTTAACCTATGACATCAACCTTGTTATTTAAATACTCCAAATAAAACAAAAAAATAAAAGCACATTTAATGCATGGAATGTGTTGATTTACTTACATTTTTAAACGAACATCTTTTACTTCAACACCAAAACTCCAGAACATGATTTGCTAGTTCCACTGTTTGCTAATAGTCTTATTGACCTGGTTGGGGGGAGGTTGGGGAGGAGGGTTATCATCGCTTGGGTTAAGGACCCACCACAATGTTAAATCCCAAAGCAAAATAATGACTTTTTAAATTCATTTGGGTGCACTGAGACAACATTTTCATTCCGAATGGAGGTAGGGAGACAGAAGTTGAAAGAAACATATAGCTAAGCAATAAGGCTATAAAATAGTGTAATCCAGACATATTAGCACATTTTTAATGTCAAATTCATGTACTATTAACATGAAATATATACGTAAAGCAGGATTACAGTGTAGCAACATCCCATTAACAAGCACATTCAAACAAAGAAATAGGGAAATGTAGGTCAGGTCGAATTATACATTGAAAATGTTAAACTTGTGATTTAGGTTGTGAGGCTTCACTTTTAGAAACATTTAGAGAATGTGAAAGGTTGTCTGTCTCACCCCCTACAACTGATAGGTCCTACACAGTACCCTCTCCAGCTATCTGCAGTGGTTTCACCTTGTTGAAAAGCTGAGAAGGGACTTATATTCAGCCAACCTAAAAACGTAATAACCCGAGTAATTATATTTCAGGTAAAAGTAGGCATAATGCCTTGCACAACATTCATCATGAAGCATCCATAAATGTCAGCAAGCTATTATAGATATATATGCATCAACCAAACAATAAAACAATACATAACAATACATAGCATTGGTTAACAGTGCTAGTGCAATTGTGCTATCTGGAACTATGGTCTTGCTATCAACACCTTCTACTCAATTCATTTCACTCAAACATTATTCAACTAGATAGGTCATTTGGTCAGCATATGATAAAATAGTTCTAAATACACGATAAGTGTACAACACTGATTGGCCATGTGCATGCAAAGTCACCATTTTTACACTGTCAACCCTTCCACAGCCTACACCTGTTTTGTATTCAGTGTATACAACTAAAACACCCTGAGCTTAAGCATTCCCACTAATTTCTGACTCGAGGCTGAACCATCTAGCCTCACAAGTCTCATGGTAGCATGAACTATGTGTGGCCTGATTTAAAATGCATTTTCTAATGGGATTGCACAATCTTTTAGAAATCAGGACCATATAATCATTAGCTTCAAGGTAGAGAAAATAACAATAACATTATCTAAGTCTTTTACTTTTACTTTACTTTACTTTATTTGTATAGCACAACCATGGACCCTTAGGCGTAAGGACGCATGCAAAACACAAATAGAAACACAGCAGGTGGAAGGGCCAGGTCAGGGAGGTAGATTCTAGCTAAGATCGAGAGTCCAGGCAACAACAGAGACTTAAAAGAACAACCATGTTTTCAGTTTTCTTTTAAAAGGCTACAAAGAGACCAGGCCACGCAGCTCCTGTGGGAGCAAATTCCAGGCCCTGGGGGCTGCAGGGCAGAATGCTCAATGTTCTATCTTATTGGTTCTTCATCTGGGAGAGACCAGGTCATCCTGATTATTTGACATAAGGGTTCTGCTATTAACCTTATTAAAAATAAGGTCTTGCAGATACATAGGCATGAGGCCCAGTCTACATTTGAAGGTGATGACCAAAAGTTGGAATCAAATTCGCACTTCCACTGGTAACCAGTGCAGGGAGTATCTGTGGTCACAGCGGGATAGTGCAATGACCACACGAACAGCGCCATTTTGGATAACTTGAAGCTTTACAGACACCCACTAGAATACTGCTGTAATAATTTATCTTTGTGCCAATAATAGCTATTGTTTGCTGCCTTAAACCTAGCACTTGCAAATTGCTGGCTGCACTACCACTGTTTGTTTTCTTTATTATTTATTTATTGTTATTTATCTGTTTCTCCACTGCTTCACACTTTCCACTTCTCCCCACTTCCATGCACGTTTCCCCTCCCCCTCTCCCATGCACTTGCACGTTCTCAATGTCACTGGGCCTAGTAAAATCACTCTTTTGTTCTCCCCTGCCCCCCCCCCTTGCCTTGTCACGCTCTGAAACACTTGTGTACGAGCGCGATAGAAATAAAATATCAATATCAATATCAATTGCTATAGTTTCAGCATTATCCTGGGATCGGAAGGGTCTCAGATGGGCCAGCAGCTTAACATAATAGACAGCTGCCGCGACGAGACTACTCACGTGGGCATTCATATTTAGTAGTTGATCAAGTACTACTCCTAGGATTTAAACTTTCACCTGAGGGGTTAGTTTAATTTCTTGACAAAACCAAGCAAACGTAAAACGATTATACAATTACAATCTAAAATCATCTTGTTACTCCTAATTAAAGCCCTAGCAGTTATCAATCATATTAGCCTCACAATTGAGGCACACGTTTGGACCATAGGCTTAAAGCTGAGGTTAAATAATTAGTCTCTTTTAAGATGACACTTTCAGTAATTATGACTGCCATTACATCTTCTAATCAGACTGTCTCTTAGGATTTGTTTAAATCACTTTTACTACAGGTTCCTACTGAGAATTCCAACTAACAAAAAAGCATTGTATCCTCCCTTCTCATGGCACAATATGGTCAGTTTGCAGACCCTAAAATGTTCCATTTTAGTTGTTACTGTTGCTAATCAGAGAATACCTTGTAATTCCTTGAATCAGGCACAGATACAGCCCACACGGATGGTGCAGAGAGGGAGCGAACGCCAGCGTGCGCTAACCGCGTGCACCAAACAGCAATCAGGCACACTGCGTATTCATGGATTTCGCAGCCATTTGCAGCTGTGGCGTAACGAACATCCAGCAGTGCTAGTTATGCCCCCAAGAACACCCCTTTCTCCAGAAAAAGGCATAGAAATCCCCAATACGGCGCAAAGGGCCGCGCTAACCCTGGACCAGCTCACAGGCCCCCTACACTGTAATTGTGTGGAAAAGTACACCTACCCCACTCACCATAGCCAAAATGCGTGAAATTCTTCTCGCGCACCCCCTGGAATACGGTTAACCCGCTTGCGGCAGCCAAAAACACATGAAAATTTGCCCATACACCGCCTTGAAGAAGCGTACCCACTCGCGCCGGTGAAATCATGTGAAAAGCGCACTTGCGTACCCCGGAATACACGTACCCCGCTCGTGCTGACAAAATCACATGAAAAGCACACTTGTGTACCCCGGAATACACGTACCCCGCTGGCAACAGCGAAATCGTGTGAAAAGCACACTTGCGTACCCCGGAATACACGTACCCCGCTCGTGCCAGCAGAATTGCATGAAAAGAGCAATTGCGTACCCCGGAATACATGTATCCCGCACGCACCGGCGAAATCACCTGAAAAGCGCACTTGTGTACTCCAGAATACACATACCCTGCTTGCGCCGGCAAAATCGCATGAAAAGCGCACTTGCATACCTCCTGATTTGCGCACCCATGTGGTGAGGAGCCGCATGCACCCCCTGCAGGCAGCCCACACCACAGGGGGCCACCTAACACCCCTGACAATGCCCCGCAGGCAGCCCACACCACAGAGGACACCCCATCACCCGTGACCATGCCACGCAGGCAGCCCACACCACAGGGGACGACCCAACACCCCTGACCATGCCCCGCAGGCAGCCCATACCACAGATGGTCACCACATCACCCGTGACCAAGCCCTGCAGGTAGCCCATACCACAGGGGATACTCCATCACCCGTGACCATTGGCTGCAGGCAGCCCACACCACAGGGGACCACCCAACACCCCTGACCATGCTCGCAGGCAACCCACACCACAGGGGACACCCCATCACCCGTGACCATGCCCCGCAGGCAGCCCACACCACAGGGGACACCCCTTCACCCATGACCATGCCCCGCAGGCTGCCCTCACCACAGGGGACACCCCATCACCCGTGACCATACCCCGCAGGCAGCCCACATGGCACCATGCACCTGCAAGTGAACCTGCCAGCAGGCCCCGACTCATGTCCGCCCACCAGTGACAGGCACCTGCCAGCAGGGCCTCACTCATGTCCCCCACCAGTGACGGGCACCTGCCAGCAGGCCCCGACTCATGTTCACCCAACCAACACATTGTCACAACATACCTGCATGTACCAAATATCCACCCAAATGCCACCCCACTCTGCCCCCCCTCCCACAGTGCAACTCCATACCCATCCATTGTCCCACTTCCCAGTACAGGCTCCATGGCATTTCATTCACAGAAGTATACATGCATGCACCCAAAGAAATATCCAACATGGCTACACTCCACTGACACATGACTGAGGCAATGACACATGCACCAAAGTAATGAGAGCAGACAACACAAATATGTGAACAGATGAAAATGTATTAAAAAACAGAAATATCACAAACGAAAACCAACCATGACAAGGAAAAATAAATGAATGTGAACTGAACTGAAATGGGAATTCCCCAAAAAATGTGATTTAAAAAATAAGAAAAACCTCCAAGTGGTCCATGTCCATAAAATAGAAAATCAGAATCCAAAGGGTAAATATAAAAAGACCATTCCATCATGGGTGTGAAAAACATAAAAGTATAAAGTCCACAGTTCCAGAACTATTTACAATGAAAGTTCTCAGGGTCCATGATCCCAAAACCAAATGATACCTAGTCAAAATACGACATAAATACAACTATGTACAAAAAGTGGAGCAATGTCCATCGACTCCAAAATAAAAATAAAACGAAAGGAAATGTAAGCCTAATAAACTATATACAATGGAGGCGGGCTAGTCCTACGGCTCACCTTCCTCGCCAAGAGTCTTGGCCAGGACATCATTGAACTCCGACTCTATGGCCCGGAGGCACGAGTGCGTCCTGTCGTCGAGGGCTCGCAGGGACGCTGCCATGCTGTCCTTCAGATCCCTGTGAGTCTCCACGAGGAGCTATGCCCGCCTCAGGGCTCGCCGCATGGAGTTCTCCGACCTGACCATGGTGAGCCATGCCCTCTCTGCCCGCCGCCACTCTGCACCTATCCACTGGCCCAACCGCTGCAACATGGAAGACACACTTTGTCCAGGGTCCTCCTGTCCATCGGCCGATGCCTGCCCCGTGATGTAGTCGGCCCGATGCCTGACACCTCCCACGTCGAGCCTGCTGCCGTCTTGATGCCAACTGCCTCTGCCACCATGATTGCATCCGGGAAGATGCCAAAACCCAGGGCCGTGGTGCACGTTCCCTGCTTGATGGTGCCTGCACAACTCTGTTGTCAGGGGTCCAGTTGCTTGGTTGACCATCTCTGCTGCACCTCTGACTCCCGACTGTTTCAGGGATGGGATCTCCACCAGCATAGCTGTGGTGGCTTGGGCAGGTCCACAGGGGGCCCTGGTGGCATGTGGGCTAGAAGACGGCATGGAGTAAAACTGGTGCATAGTGTGTAAAGAGGAGGAGAGGGTCGCAAGAGCACCCTGCACATGGAGGAAACCCCCGACCATAATCGCTCCCAGCCAGTTCACGTTGGCGCACACCTGTTCGTGATGACATGTGTGGTCCCCCAGGAAGCATGCACATCATCACGAATGTCACATGTGTGCAACGCTATACCGATTAGGGCGGGCTCAACCCTGTCATGGATTGCCATGTCTGCAGATCACATGCACACACACCACTGGACAGTCATGCATCTGGCCATGTCTACCTCCTGACACAGTGCATTCATGCACAGCTAGGCGACATCAGTGAATTCACACATTGTGATGGTCATATATAATGCATCCATAGAGTTTCCCAGTCACACACACACCACTCAGACACACGCACATGTACACCATGCATGACCATGATGGTGACATCTGCATCCATGTCTCACACCCCAAACATGGCCAAGTCCAGACAAAGGGCCTCATCACGACTTTGGCAGTAACCCTTAAATCCGGCGGTAGCGCTATTACCGCCGGATTTAAGGGTCCGCCAAATCAGGACTTCGGCGGATTTCACCCCAGCTCTCCAAAAATCCACCAAAAATTCACGCTCATACCACCGGCGGGAAATCCGCCGGCAGTATTAGCGCGTAATTTCCCCATTGAGCCCAATGGGGAATGGGGCATTCCCGAATGGGCTCAATGGGGAATGGGGATTAACATTACCGCTGAACTCGTGATCCGGCGCTATTAGCGCCGGGGAGTTCGGTGGTAGGGCAGATAGCGCCGGCGCTAATAGCGCCGGCGTTACCGCCCAAGTCGTGATGAGGCCCATAGGCATGCAAATATTTCTGCATCGTCACATGCTGGTGCACATCATGCATTGCAACACAGACATCATTGACGTGGAACAGGCTTCAGTGGACTCACATGCAGCACTGTCATGGCCCTGCACACAGACATGCATACATGGGGCATACTAGACATGAGTCCATGGTGCACACTCCTGCCACACCTCAACATGCATAACGCTGGACAAGAACACATGGACACTTACCACTCGACTTCAGACGGGTCTGCAGATCGAGGACCTGGTGGTGAAGCACTGGGCGTGTGCACTCCAGGACCCGCATTTGGATGTTAGACAACTGGTCCCGGCGCCCCCACTTCTCCATGAGCTTCTATGAGGCACCGGGCCTTGCTGTGGGTTCTGGACCAGAAGCCCTCCCAGCGCTTCAGGATGCGATGGTAGTCGTGGGATGCCACTCCTTCCGCGTCGATGGCATCCACAATGTCCTAACAGATCCTCCTCCGTCCATCCTTGTCGAGGCTGGATGTTGTTGAGAGGAGGGCATCATAATGCCACAGGACTTCCTCCACCAGGATGCCAACTTAATTTGCTGTGAAGCTGACAGCCCTCTGCCTGTCTGCCGGGGGGTTGCCACTGGCCCCGGATGGTGTTTGGTCCAACATGACAACCCCCAAAGGCAGGTGTGGGTGGGGAACTGGGTCTTGGGGCTGGGCTGTGGAGTGATGGTAGACCAGTCGGTAGTCTTCTGGGTGAGCAGAGGTGGTCACACGAACAGGATCTCTGGCAATGGCTTCTGTGCAGGCACGAAATAGCAGGGCACGTTGGCAGCAGGCAGGCTGGCAGCAGCAGGTGGCTCGTAGGAGGCTCCTGGTGGCAGGAAATGGCCTTCTGGGCAGGAGCGTTGTCTTCTGTGTGTTGTTGCGTGGTCAGCTTGATGCAGAGTGAGTCCGCACGTGAAAAAACAGCATGTGAGCCTGTAATTTGAGGAAAGACCCTTAGCGTGTAAGCATGTAAGTGATGTGATGAGCATAGGTGCTGTATGTGCTTATTGTGGAGAGCGAGCATGTGATTCTTCTACTTCTTGTGGGTTAACACGCAATTACTTCACAACAGTTGGAGTATGTACTTCTTGTTTACTGCGGAAGAGCTTAATTCTTGTTTTGGCGGGGTGTGTTTTTTTCATACTTTTTCCAAGCAGACAGTGTGTCACACACATATTACTCCCAATGTGGTTGCCCCCGTGTGTTGCCTACCCCTTTCACAAGGTCATAGTAGCCTGTGTGTTCCACGCGTACACATTTATTGTGTTTCTGGGTACCACAGCATACTGCGGGACCTTATTTGCACGCATGTGGGGTAGCGAGGGGTCGCGTGCACGTTAGTTTTTGTTTTTGGGGTGCCTGAGCATTGCGTAACCTGTCATTTTTCCCCAGGGGCACAGACAGCTTTGCAGGAGCACAGGGGTACCTATTCCATCTAGTACCCTGCACCTTCCATTCGCACAAATACATCAGCGCCACGGTTGGGAGGCCACGAAGTGGTCAGTGAGGCAAAGCTGTGCGAGCTCCCAGAGGTGTCCGCAGTATGGGACGTGGCCAGGATGACCAGGGTGGCCAAGGTGGCAGCGGTGGGTGACGTGGGTAGGGTGGCCCAAGAGGGCAGTGTGTCCAGAACCATTCAGGGACATCTAGGCCCTCCCCCCTGTGGGTCAGGGAGATGCACCATCCCAGCTCAGGCCCTGCTGGCCCGGCCCGGATTGGTCACAGAACAGGCACGGGATGACTCACAGGCCGACTTCGTGTCACGAAGTCCAAGCACGTGTGGTGGAGAAAGTTGCTGTCACCCAGCCGGGAGAGTGTTGGTCCCGGCCACTCACACCGAGGCAGTTGTGGCGCTTGGTCCTGGCAACAGCACCCAGCAGCCAATGCCTGCAGTGAGACCTTTGCTCATCATGCCAGTGCCTGCTACCAGTGGCCAGTCCACCTGCGCTTCAGCCTCTACAGACCGGAGCGGCGTAAGCCACTCAGGGTCCGCACCTCCTCTCAAAAGGAAGAAGCATGCTCTTGTGGGACAGGCTGGGACCTCAGACACGGCTCTGCCCTTTGGCACGTCAAGGAAGTAGAGCTTCAATAATGTGGAACTGGATGCACTTGTGGGCTACGTGTCGGAACACGGCCACGACATGCTGGTGACAGCAGGGTGCAAAACCACACCTGCTCAGCGTAGGGCCCACTGGCAGTGCATCGCTTACCACATTAGTTCCTTGGGATTTGTGAAATGCACAGCTGGTGATTGCTCGAAGCATTGGAATGACCTCAAACGCCGAGTTAAAAACAAGCTGTCTTCTAATTACGCTACTACTCTGCTGACTGGCAGTGGGTCACCACCAGAGGATGAACTCACAGAACATGAGGCAATCGCTGGAGGGTTCTTCGCAGAGGATAAGATGAAAGGCGTGGGAGACCTCCAAGATCTTGAGGCAATGTCCGGTGAGTGTCCATACGTGTGTGTCCAGACCATGTGTATGTTGCTTGGGTGATGTGTTGTGATCGAGTGCCAGGTCAGGCTATGTAGTCATAACTGCCATATGTGACCCATGTAGTGCCTCCAAGCCATCCCCCACCCTTTTTTTTGGGGTTCACTGTATCCCTACTTACCACTGCAAACACTTGGCACACGATGACTGCACTTGCCCTTAAACTGCCATCATGACACAACATTGTAATTACAGTTTTTTTTATTGATTATTGACTGCTGAGGACCTACACATGTACAGCATCCGCTCACTTCTGAGCACTGTTTCAACCTTCAACATGCCAATTGCCTTGTGTCATGTCAAAGTGACCTCATGTCAAAGTGACCTACCATTGATGTATCCGTGTGCCTCTCATCACTGTTTTTCAACACAGTGGCATTTTACAGTGTGTGACACGTGTGTGTTTTCTCCCACTCTTTTGCATGTTCTGTTGGATGAAATACATTTTACATGAATGGGGGACAGTAGTGCTTCACTCCCATCTGGGTGTCCTTGTCAGTTCTACCATGGCTATGCTACTTGCCATCTGTGTGCTGGTGTCTGTCATGTTTGGGGATGGTCCATCCCACTCACTTATGTGTGATGCAGGCTCTATGAACCATGCAACACATGTGTTGGTTATCCATGTTAGAGTAATCAGTGTCTGCTTTCAGGGCCCCATTCCACTTCATTGCCCCTGCATGCATGTCTGAGTTTGTGTCATGTGTGACATGTCTGATTAATGTATTGGATGTCAACATTGTGATGCCTATGTGTGTGGGCTATGCTGTTCACGTGTGTGTTCACTACTTCTTTTTCATTTTGTGCAGATGATGAGGCACTGGAAGCTGTGGAGGAGGAGGAGATGGCGCAGAGGCAGGAGTACTCAGAGCCCCAACCAACCACCAGTGGAGGACGTGGGGTGGTGCTGCACGAGAATCCATTGGTTCTACAGACCATCCTGTCCACAGGTGTCTCTGGGTACACCTCTGAGGATCTCTATTGCTTAGGTGCTGAATCAGACATTGACACACATGTCTTGTCACAGGTGAGCATTTCTGGCAGGGATGATGTTCTGTCCAATGCACCTGCAATGGGGGTAGACCCATCAATGGGCCGAAAGGCCGGTGGAGCTCCAGCAGCAGGCAATGCGGTCCATGTGCCGCTCACACAGGCAGGACATTTTGGCCGCCAACAGGGACTGACGGGCGGAACTGGGGGCTCTTCACATAGCCATATCGGCAGAGGCACAGGCCCACAGGGATGCCCTGAGGGAAGATAACACCTCCCTCAGAGCTACTCTGGGTGCACTTGCGATGGCTCCGAGTAGACGGTCAGAACAGCAGCTGGAGCAGCTAGCACACATCTCAGCTGAGATCCAGGCAACCCGTGAGGAGGTCCGTGCATCACGTGAGCCCTTGCAGACAGAACTCCGAGCTACATGTGAGGTGCTGCATGGGAACCTCCGGACCATCATCCTGCTTAACCAAACCTTTCATAACTGCATGCTTGCTGCCATGGAGGAGCATACCAGGGCTTTGCGTGGTCTGCCTCCCATACCACGCACACCTTCTCATGTTCCACCAGAGAGTGACGACAGCGACAGCAGTTCTCCCACGATCGGCTAGCCGTGCAGGCCACGAGCCCATGGAGTTTTTTTTTTTCTCAACATCCATGCATGTGGGTGTTGAGGTGCGTTCTGCACCCTGCACCTCTTCCCTCCTGGGTGCCCCCCCACCTTGTCAATCATGGCCATTTTAGTTTTTTGAATTGTTTTTTCTCTTTCTTTTTTCACTTTTTCTGTCTATTGTGCATTTATGTAACAGTGTGTTGCTTTGTGTGGCATCCGAAGACATCCACTGCGTGTTCGAGCTGGGCCCATACAGGCTTGTCTTGTGTTTGTGTTTGAGGCTTGGGTCCAGACACATATGCCACTCCTGCTTCCTGTTTCCATGGGCTTGCAAGGATGGTACAGTGTGACAGTAATTTACACAGAGGCATTGGGCTTCCATCAGTTGTGTGGCCAGTGTGTAGTCCAATCTTTGTATGCACCCCTAGTGGGGATTCATGATGGCTTCTCCACTGCATGGTTGATATGTATATTGCTTTTAATATTGCTCATTGTGCATCTCTACCCTGACACATTTACCTACCAGCAACACACTGAAGATGGGAGGGATCCATGTGGTGGCTTTCTAAGATTGTGACACTTGGGTATTGTTATTGGTCACTGTCTGACATTGCCACTGTTGGGTCCTGTATTCATGATTTGTCATGCAGGTAAATATATGTTCATGTGTACAGTTTCGTTTTGATTTGTAAGAGGGAATTGTCTGTGCCCTGTTTCCATTTCTGACGGTGCACTTTGTGACATTTGTGTCATGTGTTGTGCATTTATTTGGTTGCTTTCACATTGCATGCCATGGCATGGTGTGTTGGTCGGATGACATGGGCTTTGGGAGGGGTTAGGTAACATACCAGTATTTGGCTGTGCTGATTTGCAAGGGGGTAGTGGATTATGCAGCATGAATGTGTGCCTTTTGGTCAAACGACATTGTGTTTCTTTAAGTAGCTAGAGATGCACACATTGTAAGATTTCCAGGGACACATTCTCAGGTTGGTAAGGTTGTGACATTTAAGAGTTCCTTTCCCATCATCGATTGTCACCCGGTATGTGCCAGGCCTGTGTGCGGTCCGCAGGGGTGGGATTTTTGATAAAAGATGTAGCCACAAGCTGGGTAGAGGCTGACTCGCCACATGCCCTTTCCCCTCCCATGCGCAGGGGCCGTGTGTGTGGTTGGGGATGTGGGGGCACCACCATGGCCACCGGTACGCCCCGCCGGGTTGCAACGTTGTGCAGGACACATGCTGCCACAATTATCCTGCACACTACTGGGGGTGCATATAGTAGCTGCCCACCAGAGCGGTCAAAGGAGCAGAAACGTGACTTCAGCACTCCGAATGTGCGCTCCACCATACCCCGGTTGCAATATGGGCTGCGTTGTATCTTACCTTGGGTGGTGTGGTGGGATTCCGTATTGGCATCATCATATTGGTGCTCAGAGGGTAGGCACTGTCCCCTGGGGAGGTGATAATGGTTGTAATTAGTGGGGTTTCTCCATTTCTCTGTGTGTGACATGCATGCATGTGCACAGGCATTTGTACTCACCTATGAGCCATGTGTCGCCATGCCTCCCAGCTTCCAGGTCCCGGTTTAGGGGTGACATTCTGAATATGAAACTATCATGGGTGCAACCTGGATAGTTTGTGTAGACAGAGGTGATTATTCCCTTAGCATCGCATACCACCTCCACGCTGATGGAAAGCCAGTGCTTGCGGTTGCTATAGGTGTGCTCAGTGGCCCTAGGTGGGCGTAGAGCCACATGGGTGCAATCAATGCCACCAAGCACTTTGGGGAAGTGTTCCACCCCGTAAAAGTCCTGTACCATGGCTTGCCTTTCTGTGGGTGTTCTGGGCATGTACATGTGCCTGCAGACTGAGGGACATGCAGTCATGATTGCCAAAACCTGGTGTAGACAGTGTGATTGCGTGGGCTGTGAGACGCCCCCAACTATGGCAGTTGTCCGCTGAAATGGCCCAATGGCCGAGAAATGCAGTAAATTGAGCAACTTTTCCAAGGGGCTCAGTGCTTGGGAGCACAGGGTGGGTGATGTGAGGTCATCCTCCCACTCAGTGACCAGGTCTAAGATGATATGGGGTAGAAACCTGTACCTGCCATAGACCTGGTCATCAGGCATCCCAAAAAGGCTGGTGCTGGGTAATAAAATGCGGGGCCTGTCTATCCCCCTCCTCCTTTGGTCTCCCACGACCACTGCTGCGAGGAACGGTACATTTCGCCTGGCGTGCGTGTTTCTGGCTTAGCGCGTCTTTTCTTGCGTGTGACTTTCCCCTGTTCGATTCTATGAATACGTGTTGTTAGCCTGCCTGTGGGCATTGCAAGGATTTTGCTGCAGTACATCCCCCGTAACGCCCACATTTTCGATTGTTGTTACCCATTCCACGTGATCAGCCCCCTTTTTAGGTGTGTGCGCTGGGCGGTGTGCACCTTCACTTGGCGTCTCGCGCTCAGCCTTCAGGATGTCGCAATGACGTGTGTGCCACACGCGGATTCTGCGCAGGTCACAGGTAAGCCACGCGCAGTGCCTTCCATGAATCGCCAAGCGGGCGCTTGGGTGGCTTTCGCACGTGTGCGCTGTGATTTTCAAGCTTGCGCACCCGTTTTCGGCGCACATTAATTCCATGAATTACCCTCTTAATTTAACAGTAATTGATTTGACCTAATTCCTTTTCTTTATAAAGGGTCAATTTTATCCAAGTACATTTCACATCCCTAAAACTCCTTACTGAGCAAATATCTATTACACAAAATACATTACACAAAGGAGAATCAACTTTATTCTTCTAAAAAATAATATGGAGGAATTATAGTATTCAGTCAATATAATTAATGCTGAAAGAGAATCTGTAGATTTAAATTGTATAGTTTCTTCCATGGTCGAATCTCACAATGGTATGGTATGGTAATGTTTATTTATATAGTGCCTATACATAGGCAAGTGTTTCAAAGACCTCAAGGAGGGTGGGAAACATGGGGAAAAAACAACAGCCGCTCAGAGCCCTTGAATTTCTGAGACGATAATATGCTGCACAGGCAGAATAAGCGCGTAGAATACATTTAACAGTTTGAGATACAGCAAATAGGCCTGAATGCGATTCTGTAGTTTTACCAGTGCAGTTGAGGGTGAAGACAAGGGATAACAGACAGACGATCTTCAGGCACGGTATGTGCGGCTCGTGCAAAGTGCATAGATGGTCACAGGGAGGGGGAGGTCCAAGTGCAACCGGTAGGTGGAGACTGGGGAAAGACAGAGAGAGACACTCTCTTGGGTTATTTCTCAAGTGCAGTGAGTATGTTTGCCCTACTATGTTCAGATATTACCTTGAGTTGTTGAAAGGTACGATAAACCCACAGCTCAACTCCTTGTAGTCCCAAAGACTTTGTTTGTGTTCTGTAGATTTCAATGGTAGGTAGAGTAGCTCACACTCCATATTCTTTTAAGTAATTAACAATTGCATCTACATGCATTGTATGTTCAATTTTCTGGGTCTGTTCACGCCATAAAACATGTTTTGCATTTTGTCTGCTTGAGTAAATTCCTACGCTTCAATATCCAAATGGTTTAAAAATGTTTTGCTATGATGAAAAAACATTCTATGGTTTTTCCCATTTTCATAGTCAGACCTTTTTCTATACACTTTTCCAGGAATTTAGCCTAGTGCTTTTTTTTGCACCATAACGTGAGATAAGAATGGCCAAATGTAAGTATATCCATACATATATACATTTCGCTTTGGGGTATATGCCTTTAACTTGGCTACTTCAATTGCCAGGTCATAAATATATTACAGGAATAGCAGAAGGGCCCACAAAAGAAACTTGGTGGGCATGTATTTCTACAGCAAAGGGAATAAATAGTAAGCACCCCTCCCTGTCCCCGTTGTTTAACACTTGCAGTGTTTCTGAATAAAGGTCCATGATTCTGTGTAAGAGTTACATACATTGTATTATATGCCTATAATATGAACAGCTCTGAATTCCAAGCTAAACCACATCAGTCTGTATCCACTTATAAAAAAGAGAGCAATGCTTTTCCCAAATGTGAATTGCAAATATTGACTTTGCCAGCTTACTCTTCACATGCACTTTTGGAAATATAAAGAACAAAAGTGAAACTTATCAGAAAGCATTATGGAGTTAACATGTTCACTAGAAACCAAATCAAATCTGTTTGCTAGTTTTTTCCAGTCTGCTTAATTGTTTTTCAAAACAAATGAGATCTTGAGCGTGTGCTCACTTTATCGGTATTGCTATTGCGCGGAGCCACTTGCTAGCACTATTATTAAAACATAAGCAACAGAGAGCACAAAGAATTCACAAACATATGCAATATTTTATTAAGATAAAGCACTGATGACTTTTTATGTTTTGACCACGGTTCTCTTGTCTAAACACGTCAGCTCTAACGTAAGTGAAAGTTAGCAACAAGATTGGCTTTAATTCAAATGTAAACATATAAGATGCTTTACTCTACTGTTCCTATTGATTACATTATTGACACCATTATCTGTTAGAATGGGAAGGGGAAGGATGTACCGGAGATTTTACTGAAAGCTATGCAATGCTGACCACAAAGGAGCAACAGGAAATTCGTGGCACCACAAAGATCTTGACCTGAGTAAGAAAGGCCAGCAGATTTTATGAGTAGGCCAAGACTGTAATTCCAGTCTGCGGGCCTAAAAGTGGAACTTTACTACCAATTTTCCTAAATTCAGATGTTTTAATGCTTGCTACAATGGTTTGGAGACCAAGCAGCGAACAGCTTTCAGATGCCTTTACCCTGAGAAAGTAAAATGCTCATGGGGCTACCAAGTGGAACTTTCCCAATGTTTCCAAATTCAAATTTGTTGGCTTTTTCAATTACCTATTTTAAAGATATGTTTGTGTTCCATGGCTGTAGATCACTTTTAGCTTGTTCTCAGTTAACTGCCCATCGAAGCCATGGACTTTTATCTACACAATCTTTAAGCCTTTCCACCTAAAGGGGGATCCAGAGGTTGATCTGTATCTGCTCAGCTGTCCCCTGACTTGCCAATCCACAGGATTACAATCATGGCTTTGATTTTACATTTTTCTGGGCCACAGTGGTTCAATTCACATCTGAGATCGGTAGTAGGCAGTTTTAACATTTTAGAAGAGTAGGATGCTGATTATCTTTTACACTAATTTGTGAATAATAGGAGCAATATATTGATTGATTATTCTATTTAGAATGCTCATATATTACATGTACAAGCAAATCAATATGCATAAATGCTAAACAAGACAGTCGAATTAATGTTTTTCTATATAAAAGACTCGACACTGAAAGTGCAAACACTTGTTCCTTTATTGATAAAACTGTGTAGGGAAGATATTGACACCATCTAAGGTTTACTATACACACTGATGACGCCAAACAAGGCTGAAACATGTCTGGGGATGGTTGTGGTCTTGTGCAGAAGGGATGTGACCTAGCAGTTCGGGCTGAACTGCCCATTTTGGGGTAGGACCAAGCCTGATTTGCATATGGTTTTTCCCTTCTGTAATGGCTTGGCAGGCTGAAAAACGATGGTCTGGAGGCTTGCCCAGAGCTTTGCCCGTGGTTATGATTAATTCAAAACCTTCCAGCCATCACCTTTCTGTTTTCCTACTTATCTTTATATAGTCAGGACTTTTGGAGTGTATCCAAGTTGTTCTCTTTTGCCACTTTTTCATTGCCCTACATTTAGCATTAAACCATGTTTTCCTTCTCCAGTAACCTTTTCCAAAACTTTGCACGGTTTTGTAGCATAGGGACTTAACACCTAAAATATTGCGTTATAAACACTTTTGGCTGAATGCTGTTCATTGAGTTGGCCTGAAAGAACAGCTGAGAAAATAGGCAACAAGAAATATATTTATGGTAGCCTATTCTTTTCCTGAATTATGCCTCAAGGTACCCTTCTATTATTTGAGTGTGATGTCCATATTTCTCATCAAGAATTTATAACTAAATTCGTGTAGGGCAGGAAGATATTTCTTCCTGATGAAAGTGAGAGACCCTCAAATAATGCTGGTAAATAAACCAACAGAGTCAATGTAAGTACATCCCAGGAGGCAATGAGACCAAGACCAAGTGAGTGTGATACCAAAGGCTTTTATCTAAAATTAGGGCAAGCAGAATCTACTCGGCTCACGCCGAGAGCGCTCTGCAGAGAATATGTTACAGTTTGATTATATATATATTCACTAAAAAAAACGTTGTTAAGGGGACGTTATGGTTAGGTTGCGCTACTAAAAACCTGTGAAATTCACAAAAAAAAACTTTACAAACGTGACATTATGGTTCGAAGGAAAACCGAAAACGCCTGAAATTCGCCAGTTATGGTAGGCTGAGCAACCATAACTGCCGGCACCACTGTGCACTGCTAACACTAACACCCAGGATATCAAAGATGACATCACAAATGTCATTGATGACATAACTGATGACATCACATGTGCATTTACTTTTCAGACAAGGGGTTGTGAATGGGGTTGTGAATGTAATTTTGGCAAAAAAGTATCAGAAATTATTGAGACATGTGTAATAAACTACATACTTCATCACGCAATGTAGTGTTCTAAAGAAAATTCCATTGCAGTGTTCTTTCTAGTACAGGAACCTACTCATACAGAAATGTAGGTATTGGCTGGAGCATACACTAGAGAGGTGCTATGTTTGTAGTTTTCCAAAGTTATATAATAAACGGTGAATGCTTCTGTATCAGACTTTTCTGGTCTGTGAAACATGTACTAAGTTGCTAATAATGCATCACTTACTACATATTTCTAGTAATATACACAAAACATAAATAGACCACAATGCATACAAATATGGGGCTTATATATGGAGAGTAAAGTAAGCAAACAAGAGGCAGTATCATTAGCAACTGTGTATAATCTACACAATTGTATTGACGCACAAAAATGATTGCTGTGCTTCAGGCCTGCTTTTTCCCCTAGATATGTACATCATAAGATGCGATTAAATTCTAAGGAAAGTATTGTAAGAACATGTGAGAAAAGCAATATCTATAAATGTAATACCTTTTGAAAGTTAATTTTCTGACTGTCAGTAAATAAACCCACCTGGCCTAGATTTGGGAGGTATCCTTGGAAGTGTTGTTGTTATTCGTGGAGTGGCTGAATAAAGTGGATGTAGATATCCACTTTACTTTTGAGTATTCCACCTCTAGAATTGCTTTCCTGGACTTATCAATTTTCTCTGAAGGGGGCTGCCTCCATACTGAACTACATAGAAAGGCAACGGAAAGAAATGCCACACTACAATACGAAAGCCAACTTCCAGCCAGCCTCCTGCACAATTTACCATACAGCACCTTCTTGCGGCTTCGCCGCAACTGTACAGACATTAACAACTTTACAAAACATGCCCTGATTCTCGAAAAAAGACTCTTGGAACGTGGATACCCAAGTAGGTTTATAAAGCAATCCAGGAGAAGAGCTCGTTTTTGCAAATAGAGAGGCGCTACTGTTACCTAAAGCCCAGACAAAGAAAAAAGAAGAACTAATTTGCGTGTCAAC
This sequence comes from Ambystoma mexicanum, assembly GCF_040938575.1. NCBI lineage: Eukaryota > Metazoa > Chordata > Amphibia > Caudata > Ambystomatidae > Ambystoma > Ambystoma mexicanum. The sequence continues at coordinate 1,382,619,748 of NC_090937.1, read as the reverse complement.
CTTCTGTCAACACAGTGAAGCTATTAAGGGAATTATATTAAAGAACTGGCGCATTTTAAATGTATCAGGAACTATGCTGCCCAAACCTCTTTTTGCATTTAAAAAGAGTTAGAATTTAAAACAACAAATTACCTGTGCTAGTAGAAGTTATTCTAAATCATCTACGGTACGGGATTTCAATCAAAACCCTGTTATTGGGCATTACCCATGTACCACCTGTGTGGCCTGTAAATTTTCTTTAAAAAAAAACACAAAACAAAAATTGGGATCTTTGCACCTTTACGACTTGCAAAAATAAAAATGTAATTTATGCAATTCTGTGTCCCTGCCAAAAGATGTATATAGGAAAAACCACTCGGGAAATCAGTACCCGCATCAATGAGCATCGTTCAAAAATACAAAATCGCAATTTAAATGCTCCTATGGTGATCCAATATGTAGAGATGGGTCATAAAGCGGAACAATTGGAATGGTTTTGTGTAGAAAAGGTTTCTAGTCATAACCCTACACAGCTTCTAAAAAATCTAGCCTACAAAGAAGAATTATGGATCTTTAATTTAAAGACATTGACTCAGGTGTTGAATACTCAGGTACATAATATCTTCATTTGACCAACCCTCCATACCCTTGGGAGATATTACAATTACACATGTGGTTGATCATCACACATGAATTGGGCTACCATTTGCCTATGTATATACAACTTTTGGGCTAGGTCAGATTGTGCATATATATTGTATTTATAAATTGGGTTATGCATCAGCCCTTATACATACATTTTTAGCACACTGTCTGTGCGCTAGATGGGAGGAAAAACACTTGGCTTGCACCCTATATTTCTTAGAGGTGCGGGTTTGGTAAAGGTTCACTTACCATTTATAACACAGATGAAGGCATGTTTCATATACACTGCATATATGCAATCTATGAGTCCACGTGAACTTGTGTCCGATCGCAAGCATATATTGAAGGTGTCAGCCTTACTTATTATTAATTCGTCCTTGAACAGGAGCCTACTACCATGGGGGAACATGTAATTACGTTGCCCAATAGTTCTTTGAACAGGTCCGTAAGTTCATGACTGTTTCTATGGCAGCATGATTCACTGACGCTCTGGGAACGCCGTGCATTACGTCCACATGACCGGATGGAACGAAAAAGTTTTGTTGCTCTAACAATCACGTTGCCCAATAGTCTTCTGTAATATGGCAGCAGTATTCACTGACGCTCCGGGAACCCCGTGCATTACGTCCACGTGACTGGATGGAACTAAAGTTTTCTTGCTTCAACAACCATGTTGCCCAATAGTCTTCTGTAATCCCACGCACGTTGTGCAGCCCGATCCCATGAACCGATTGAACGTGCTATTTATACGCACGAACAATCCCGCTGTCTAGATGCGTAGCTACAGTTCCCTGAGCGAGTCCAAGGAAGTCCGAGTGCTTTGTCTCACCCGTAGACTTTTGTGAACACCTTTTCAGTGGCCGTCAGCTCCAGGTAAGTAATTCTTCACATTGCCATTGTGCTTATAAACATATTAATACTGTGATAGTTTTCCTTAAACGAGGCCAATGTAATATATGTCTATTGTGTTGTCCATTTGCTCTACCTCAGATGATAATGTTATCAATATTGACATCTTTGGGATAGAGTGTTTTGGGTATAAGATGGCTATTGTTTTCATTAACACAACCTTTGGTAGTCTCCCGAGTAGTAGTTAGGGCCATATGATATGCCACTCATATTCACATAATGGCTCTTTCCTTTTCTCTTTCTTTTTCAATTTGTCTCTGGGATGGAGTACAATAATTTATGAGTTTCCCCCATTTTTCCTTTTTTGTCTCCCAGACTTGAAATATTCAGGTTCCACCCTTCCTGAAATACAGGCATTGTTAAAGACATCTTTTCGAGGTGCGCGATTATTTCCACTTGCACCTCCCCATTACCTGCAGTGCCTGGGTAAGATAATATTTGGCCCTTGATTTACTCTTTCTTTTTTTAAATGCTTGTCTATCTAGCTCCACTCGTAAAACATGCCTTGGTCCTGTGGCATGGGATCTCCTGACATTTCTGTTTAAAACTTGTCACAGATTGGAGCACCTAGCCCAAACATTTGCAACGCAGGATTCCTTCTTTTTTTTCGAATACTGCCAATTTTGATGACAGTACTTCCAGTTCCATACACAATAAATACAACGGATTAATTCCAGTTGGCTGTGCCAAGGTCAGTGTGTAGGTTCATTAGAGGTGCTGATATATCACATTTTGGGTTTTCACTTTATGTATAGGTTGTGTCCCACTTCCATCCTAATTGGTCCATTCACAGCCATGATTCACTTCCGCCTTGCCCAAGGACACTGAATTTCTATGATAGCATTCCCTGCATGACGCCCATGGTCTACCCCAGAAATATATATTTGGGGCCACAAGCAGGATAATAGTAGATTATTCTATTTTGACTTTGAGCACTGCTAAGTAATGGATCCACAATCTTTCGTCTTTTCTTTCACCTTCTTCCATTGGCCCTTGACTTATATAGTTAACTTATGGTTTAATGATTGTATTGTTTTTAGAAAACCAATTGTTATCTCCTGATGAAGATGTAACAGTAACAACGTTAATACGTCGAAACCGGTAGAGAATTTTAGGATAAGGCCACTTGTGAAGATCTTCTAGTCTTGGCCTATCCCAATTGTAGACCACCTAAAAAAAAACATTGTGGCAATTGCACTTTGTTTTGCACAAAAAATCTTTTGTACAATAATTGGATTGTCGATGAACTGTTATATTTGTTATGTTTTTAGCGTGTACCTATTGTTGGTTTGTATGAGTGGGCTGATGTATGTCGTATGGATGTGGATGAATGCTTTTGATAGTATGAATTTTATGAAATGATGATGGTTTTAAATTTATTCCTGCTATGTTAAATAAATAATTGCTTGAGTGCAGATTAAATTGTGCTTAAACTCACACATTACTAAATGTATTAGGTACAATAAAATCCTTAATACAGTATTTTCAAATTGTTTCCTCTGGATTTTCCTTCTGAGATAAACTAGGTATGGCAGTGAACAAAAACGAAGGGGCTACACATGTGATGTCATCAGTGATGTGATCAGTGATGTCATCAATTACATTTGTGATGTCATCTTTGATGTCCTGGGTGTTAGTGTTAGCAGTGCACAGTGGTGAGGGCAGTTATGGTTGCTTAGCCTACCATAACTGGCGAATTTCAGGGGGTTTTCGGTTTTACTTCGAACCATAATGTCACGTTTGTAAAGTTTTTTTTAGTGAATTTCACAGGTTTTTAGTAGCACAATTTAACCATAAGGTCCCCTTAACAAAGTTTTTTTAGTGAATTTTACGGGTTTTTAGAAGGGCAACTGAACCATAACGTCCCTTTAAGAAAATGTATTTTACTGAATTTCATAGTTTTTTAGTGGGGCAACTTTATCATAACATCCCGTTAACAAAGTTTTTTTATTGAATATACACTTTCATCATGTGAAATTGGGAGATATGTACTATATAACCCTTACTTTATATACATTTACCACAGAACATACTGAACCTCCACGCTAATGATATTTCAAAGGCACGGATGGAGGCCTGTGTGCGGACGGGTGCGGACGAGATCAACACTACCCAAACAGTAATTGTACTATTGTGCCATATGAAAAATGCACAAGTTTAAAAAAGAAAACATTAACACATTATAAGTACTAATAAGTAACCAATTGAACCTACATGTCTCAAACATTACCCATGCATTTAATTACCATGTAGAATGAAATGGATTATACCATAACAAAAAAAGATATGCCTCCAACGTAATTACCTCACAGAAACTGTGCAGCCAGGAGCGACAGTAAACGCACACAGCACAACGAAAACAAATTACAAGGAAATAGTAAGTGAACTTAATTTTTCTTATATGTGTGTGTACTTTTTTGTATGAGGTGCAGAACAAATAATGTATTTCTGTTGTTTTGACACAGAAATGTACAGTACTTTGGAGTGGCTGGAGGAGAATTTTCCGCATGGGGAAATGTCAGAAGATAGCGATAATAATGGTACACAATTTTCTGCATAAGGAAATTAATAGTCAGTATTTTATGGGCATCTAACATATATATATTTATTTTTAACAGACCAGGTAAAAAAGAAGAAAGTGCAGCAAAGGACACAGAGCAAGACATCCTGAAACGGATAGAAGAGAAAATGGACATACTAAATGAGAATTTTAATGGGTTAAGACAATTTGTGGAGGAATACGTAAAAGGAAAAATAAGATATCACTGTGCCACCTGTACCTGTCCCCCTTCTCCATTTCCTAGTGAACATCCCCAAACCCTCAAGAACAACATAAATGTTTTGATGTAACATCCATCCCTTCATCCTCTCACAACCATCCCGTGTTAAACCCTAATTTCCCTATATTCGTTTCAGTGTCGGCTTCCCCCTCTTTCTCTTGATTGATGTATGTGTGTGTATTAAACATTTTTTATGTTAGTTGTAGTGGAATGGTTTGGATCAAAAACATTTTTTTCAAAAGAGTTAAAATGTCCGCGGACAGCGTGGCCTGTTCGGGCTGTCCGTAATCAATATATTATGGATGTTCTAAGGGCAATACACCTACCCGTACCATTCACAACCAAGATGGAACTGATCTTAGAACTCACCAGCTGTCCATGTTGTCTGTAAATGAACAGAATGGGGGCGTCCTAAGGACATTATACCTCTCCGTACTGGTCACAACCAATATAAAACTGTTCTTAGAACACACCAGGTGTCCGGGATGTCTGTAAATGAACAAAATGGGAGTGTCCTAAGGACACTATACCTGTCTGTACTGTCCGCAGTCAAGATGGAACTGTCCTTAGAAAAGGCGCGGTGGCCGGCATGTCCGTAGTCAAACCAAATAGAGGTGCCCTAAGGACACAGTACCTGGCCGTACAGTCAGCAGAACATCTATGCACATGCTCACCACACCCATAAGTACTGCGAACATCGCACCTGTCCGTAACTGTCCGTCTCACTTGTGTCACACTTTTCATTAGTTTCAGGACCCGAACACTGTCCTTAGAACACCCATGCGCATGCGCACTTCCGTTACTCTGCATTTGGTGTCCAGTGGGGCACCCATTTCCCGTGGATGTGTTCACGACGTCATAATGTGACCGCACCCACGCTGAGCGTGTGGCCTAATTTGCACAGTTTGCCTGCTTCCGCAACCTTTCAAAATAACTTATACAGACATGGGAAATTATTTTACAGTATGAAATCACCATTTCACATGTCCCATACAATGGCCCTACCTTTCAACGTATTGTTTAGAATTTTTGCAACGCTTTTGAGTGATCGATATGGTCATGAGGCACAACCCTCCACCCCTATAAAAGGCCACACCCCCAAGCTCATCTTCATTGTACTTCTGGCTATAGTGGATTGAGTTTTGCTGCCTTTACTGTTGTAGCGAAGATTAGCCGACCAACCCTAATGGCTGCTGTTGCCTCATCAGCCTCAGCACCAACCCCAAACCCTCCACCGCCACCACCTCCCCAAGGGCCTGCAGAGGGAAATACGCGTGCAGATGTAGAGAGCGAGGAAGAAGAGGAAGAAGAGAATGTGGTGGAGGAACTCCGCACCACAAGCACTCGCCGGGAGTCGTGGGTGTGGCGGTTGTTTAAAGTTTTGCAAACATACCAAAAGCACGTGCGAACCTGGTCATGTGTAACCAGTGCAACTTGGTGCTGAGTCACGGGAGACCTGGTGCGTACAGCTTTGATACGACAACCATGAAGCGACACCTAACTTCGTTCCACAGTGCGGACATTCACAAGGTGGTACCATGTGAAGAACGTAGTAGGTTGAGTTCCTCCGCAGCATCCCCTGTGTCCGATCCTCTCACCACAAGAGACACGCCTGTGGGAAAGCGCATCCCTCCAGCTGCCTCACAGGCCATTCACGATGCTGTTGACCCTTACCTTTCGAGGGTCACAATATTGTGCATGTACTGCGACGCAGTACTGTGCAGGGGAGAAACTCTTCGAAGTGCTTTTGAGACTACGTTCACGGAGCACCAGAAGAACTGCTCCCTACCTAAGTTTGGCCAACCCTACATCTTTCTCTCTCCACCTGCCCCTTCTTATCCCCGTGGGTGATGTCCCTTCTTACCCTCCTTTACCCTCCTTTCCTAGTGTGTTTAAAAAAAGAAAAAAATGGAAAACAACAAAAATGACAAAAAAGGCTCTTTTCAGAGCCGCCTTTCTCAGTTTAACAATGGAACTATCAAATGACCGGTGTAGGCCCCCGTGCATTTTTCAAAAAGTCTGCGGACAGTCATAGGACTCACAAAAATAGAGGGAGCAAGCGGAGCAAAAGCAATGCCCTTTTCGCTTGGAGTAAGTAGTGGCTCTGAAAAGAGCCTTTTGGTGGTGTTTTGTGTGTTTGAAAAACTGTGGATTCAAAGAAAACATAATGCAAAATAGGTGAGTATGAATCCAAATCCAAAAAAGATTGCAATGCATTTTGTACATTTTGAAGAAAAATCTGATTGCCAGCAAATGTGAGATGGACTCCATCTCTGCGAAAAATGAAAGTGCTGCGAAACAAAATGTTTTCATTGTGGAAAGAGGACATGCCAACATCTCTTTAAACAGCCTTATTTACATTGTGCCTCACTTTCTCCATTTGTGAACCAAATGCAGAAGAACGCAGCCACATTTGTCTTTGTGCAATACGGGAAAAAACTACTTGGCAATTTGGAAACATGTCCATGACCTTCGCAAGTCCTTCCTTCATTGCAAATTGCAAAGAAATTCCAGAGACATGCCCTAAACTGTTTCCCCCACAATGAATGATAATTATATCAGGATGACGCTCTGTCTGTAAAGTAGCAGAGAGAGGTACCCAGTCCAGCAACTTCATTCCACGCTCCCCATGCCAGTGCACTTCCACATGAGAAAATCCAAGATCTGCAGATATACTGCAACTTTCAGCATGCACCTTCAACCAATGTATCCATGAGTCTCCCAAAATCCAGATAATGGGCCTCATTACGGGTCGGGCGGTCCGGAAATAACAGTGGCGGTAAACCCTGCCGCCACTGTTAATTCCGGACCGCCCGATCTCGAGTCCTGCAGGCGGGAGGTGGCGTTCCCGCCAGGTGTGACCTGGGAATGGGGATTTACCGAATTCCGCCCCCGGAATTCCGGGGTCACCAGGGTTGTAATGCCCCGATAATTCCGGGAATCACGGAGGTGGAATGGTAATTCGAGTCCGGTGGTAACCGAGCCGGAAAAACCGGCAGGTTACCGCCAGATTCGTAATGAGGCCCAATCTGTTTTCGAGCACACAGAGCCATATCTGTCTGGTCTTCTGTCAGGAAAAAGACGTTCTCACTAAATCTCTCCATTCAGAACACACCCACTGAACTTTACTGACCAATCCGTAGCTTCGGTCATTCTCATTTGCATGCGTCTCCACCCCAGAAACCCCATTGGTAATACGCGCTGCCTGCAGACTGCCGCCATGTCTGCGGACACGTAAAGGATCTGAGCGTGAGGCTCTGAAAAAAGCCGGGGTTTTTTTGTTTTTTTGGCAGATGCCTGATAGACACCTGTTATTTTGTATTTTTTTTCTTTTTTTTTTCTTACTTTACTCCTATAATCATTACAGAACCTTCTCCAAAGCAAGCCTTACATTCCAAAAGAACATGGCATTTCCCCAAAAAAATAACGAAACATCATCAGCTTCAAAATTAGCCGCATTACTGGAAACAATGTTCTCGTGGCTGCAGAAAAACATACCAGCTCGTAACATGAAAGCACGCATGCCGCGATTGATGGCACACCTCCCAATACTTTGATCAGAAAAAAAAATAGAACTGTTGTCCCATTTTCCTCTAGGGAGTAAGCCAGAAAAAATGACTTTCGCAGTTGGAAAGATGTTAATGACTGCTTGCACCAACCGTTCCAAATCTTGCAACAAAGTAGGTGAACTCACGTAGCCCAAATGGCAAGCACCGTAGTGCAAAACTACCACATGGGGACTGGTCATCCTATGCATATCTCTGCAAACTTGGAGAATTGCTGCAACATTACAATCAGTCGCAGCGCTCCACACCACCTCCACTCCTCTGACATCGAAATTGTGTGCCACATGCATACTTTCGGAATAGTGCTGTAAACCATGGACAAAAACATCTCCGAGCACCAACACCCTGACTATCTCCACCTCTGCCATCTTCACTACACGTACTGTCTTTCGACACAAATGAACAATGTGAACATCTGATTGGCTGATGCCTACAGTCCCCTTTCCATGATGGATTTGCTGTAGAACCCTGTATGTGGCATGCCCTACCCGCGGACAAGCGCGGTGTCCGTGCGGCACGTAACTCTTAGCCAGTCCTTCTACCCTGTCCACATCACTTGCAAATCCATTCCCTCATTGGACACAGCTAAGCAGTCACACAACCATTCACCAATCACATTCAAGATCTCTACATCTAACTCCGTCATCAGAGTTCCGCACTTCAAATGTACTGTTGATCACTCTGAATGCAAGTCGCATATCTTTGCAAAGCACCTACTTCAAAAATGACTGTGCAAGTGTAGCCGATTTCTACTTACAGCTCCATGCATATGCACATGCATGAGTAGAAAGTACAGGTATGCATATTTTATTCAGAGAACATGTGCAACCCTTATGATTCCATTTAAACAAATTAATGCCACTAAATCTGCATAGCCAATACATACCAACGCTCCACCTTTAAGGGCAAGATTTCTGATTTTTCATTGAGAAACCGCACTACTTCTTACTGTCTCCCACATAACCTATACATACTTAACAACCCTCCCGATTTAGGCGCAAAACTCAATTTTCCATTAGAAAATGTCAAAATTGTTTACTGTCTTCCGCCTAAATTAATGCTACTTCCAATGCATTCATATGAGAAAAATAAACGTTCCCGATTGCTGTGGTGACATCTCCCTCTGAGGCTCTCCCGATTTTTCGCATTTCGTACTTATAATATGAAAGTAATCACATTTTTCCCATCTTCTATAATGACCTATCACTTCCAGACCTCTCTGCTATGGACAACACAGCTAAAAAAAAAACAAGGGAATTTCATTAACTGAAAATTGTACTCATTTGCGAAGCAGGTTCAACTAACATACTGCAAATAACATATAAAGGCTGCACATAGTGAAATGAAATGCACACATGCACTGTGTTCAGATATCAAAGGAGAATACTCCGACGAAAGATGCTAAATGAATGTGTACATTAACATCACTGCTTTAAACACACAGAGTTACTAACTTCTTCCTTTTACAATTGCAGTGAAGACTACTCTCCTGCAAATCAACAGCATCTACACTGCAAACAACATATCCGAAGAAACCTGGTAATTCTGCAAAAAAAGTAAGTACAGTACTACCTTTATATTCTTACTGTTCCTCAAAGAGACTGTTTGGGTTATTTATGTAATTTGCGGACCAAAAAAAAACATTGATTTCTGAACCATTCTACCCACAAATCCCCATTTATTAAACAAAGAATAACAGGCAGAATGGCACACAAATCCCTGTGTTTTTTAACACAAATAACATACAGAGCCCTTACAATGTTAGTACTACAAAACAAATAGCTGTTTTAATTTTATACCATTACGTTTACTATTAATGCTTCTCCTCACAACTAGCTCACTTTCTACTCTCATCTGAAGCACAGTGTAGTAATATACAATTAGAAAAATAGCCTTCCCAACTCTTTGTACCTGCCCAATGCACATTCACAAACCACCACAAACAGCTTCCCCATCAAACTCATGCACACATACACACAGCACACATACATTGTAAAACAGACCAAACCATGCCTTCTTTTTTTCAACAGACCCCAAAGAATGCCTACCAAAAAGCAAGTCTGTAGAAAGGAACGCAGAAATAGAGCAAATAAAAATAAAAGTGTCCAAAGTAAGCATCCATCTCTAGCAGAGTTTGTACAGAACGTTGAAACAAAACAGCTAATACAGTCATTTAGCGAAACAAAGGAAGCTTCAACTACTGAAACTTTGACTCCTCTATCAAAATGTGGCATGAAACAGAAAACGCTTTACAAAAATGTGGCAACCAGTACTGCTAACAATGCTCCTATGAATCCTGATATACTAGCAAGAACCCATAGTAAAATAAGTATTTTAGCAAAAATGTTTCACCACAGGCTCCTTCAGAATTTAATAAGAGGAGCGAAATCATCCTCAACCCTTAAAACCTAGACAGTGCAATCCTTCTCAAAATGAAGTTATTTATTTTAGTGTTAAATAGGATGAAACCACTAACAAAACTAAGTACTAAACTACAAAAGGAATTTCTCAATAAACGGAATGTCAACAAAAATAACATCTTAAATATTTGTGTAGGTGAATGGAGTCACACAACAACCACAGAACCATATTTTAATGAAGAAGCATACAAACAAAATCAAGCAAACACAATTGCAATCCATAGCAGTGGATGAGGGTATGAAAAATCAATAATACCATTATGGAACAAGAAACACTGCTTACAAAAGTATCCCCTGAAAACTCAGAATTACCTCTCCATTCAACTGAAGCAGACCGTTCAGTATGCAAATGGCTGTGCACGTCAATGTGTAACATTCCTAACAAATCTTTCAAATCTTTACGTCAGTTCCTCAATCAGTATGTGAAAGGTAAAGACAAAATCAAAATGAAAGTGCTGAAAAATATGGATATGTGTCCAGTGTGCAAGTACACAGGACTACAAGGACATTCATTAGCCTGCATTTCAGGACCTATTTGCAAAAGCACCTTCCATGATATCAAAAGGATATCAATACATCATTCAAATGTAAGAAATCTAGTGTATAAACTGTACTATGCTAAAAGTCCAGCTTTAGAATTAGCCAATTTAAATAACACTGTTCAGCATGGTACACCCAAATACCTACAATAAGAAGTTGACCGTATCCAGAGAAAATATTTTGGAAGTGAAAGCCACTTACAAATAATTTTAGAACAGACTAGCAACAATTCTGCACATAGCAACCTTCTATTACACACATACAAAAAAGAAATACTAAAATTTAAAAGTACATCGGCTGAAGTACCAAACCATGTGTGTGTGTGTTTTGCCGCAGAACATTTTACAAAAGGAACACAAAAACTATAGACGTAACATACAAATTAGAAGACAATGAAGATTTCAAATGGTTTGAATTAGCTCTCTACCTTTGGGCAGAAAACAAATACTAAATAAGTGAACCCCTCATATGTTGCAGTTACTGCACTACAAAACTGGAAAACAACCAAACTCATTCACGTGCTATCACAAATAATTTCGAATTATTCTCACTACCAAAACCCCTGCAACAACTAAATTTGTATGAGAGCATCATAATTCAAACAGTTCACCCATTTCAAGCAATAATACGCCTTCAACCAAAAACAGCAAACTTACCTCCCTCTGAATTGGTGAAACGCATTTGTGGCAAAGTAATTTATTTGCCATTAGATCTGACAGAAAATGTGCACACTCTAGGAGTGCATCGTCCAATAGAGCAACAAATTTGGCAACAACTGGTGGGTGAAGTTACATAAAGTTAGACAAGCCTTGCAATATCTGATAGACAATGGGAGAAATTCATAGAATTCAGCGCACAAGTGGCGCACGCGGCTGGCGCACAGTGTGCGCGTGCGGCAGTATACGCAAGCCGCGTGTGCCAAAATCCATTTCCACGCACAGCGTATTCATGGATTTTAACATCCATAACCAGCCGTGGCACAGAGTGGCGCAGCGACCCTGCAGCAGTGCCAGTTACGCCCCAACCCCTCCCGTGCACCATGAACAGCGCACAAATCCCGTACATGGTGCACAGGCCAGTGGACCAGCATACAGCCCCCAACCGTGAAAACTTCCATAAAAATCCAAGCGCACCCCTCCAAAAACATGTACCCCACTGCGTGGGAAGTGTAACACCCGATTGGGCCAGTGCGAGCGGGGTACGTGCATTTCGGGGGTGCACAGGAAGTTTTACACGCAATTGGACCTGTGCGAGCGGGGTACGTGTATTTCGGGGGTGTGCGGGGAGTTTCACACGTGATAGCCCTTGGGCGAGCGGGGTTCGTGTATTTCGGGGGTGGTGGGAAGTTTCACATGCGATAGGCCTTGGGCGAGTGGGGCACATGTATTTCGGAGGTGCGCGGGGAGTTTTACACGTGATTGGCCCTGTGTGAGCAGGGTACGTGTATTTCGGGGGTGCGCCGGAAGTTCCACACGCCATAGTCCTTGGCCGAGTGGGGTACGTGTATTTCGGGGGTGCGCGGGGAGTTTTACACGCGATTGGCCCTGTGCGAGCGGGGTACGTGTATTTCAGGGGTGCGCGGGAAGTTTTACACGCGATTGCCCCTGTGCAAGCGGGGTACGTGTATTTCGGGGGTGCGTGGGAAGTTTCACACGCAATAGGCCTTGGGCGAGTGGGGTATGTGTATTTTGGGGGTGTGTGGATAGTTTCACATGCGATAGGCCTTGGCCGAGTAGGGTATGTGTATTTCGGGGGTGCGCGGGGAGTTTTACACGCGATTGGACCTGTGCGACCGGGGTATGTGTATTTCAGGGGTGCGCAGGAAGTTTCACATGCGATAGGCCTTGGGCGAGCGGGGTACCTGTATTTCGGGGGTGCGCTGGAAGTTTCATACGCGATTGGCCTTGGCCGAGCGGGGTACGTGTTTTTCGGGGGTGAGCGGGAAGTTTCACACGCGATTGGCCTTGGCCTAGCGGGGTATGTGTATTTCGGGGGTGCGTGGGGAGTTTTACACGCGATTGGCCCTGTGCGAGCGGGGTACGTGTATTTCGGGGGTGCGCGGGACGTTTCACACGCAATAGGCCTTGGCCGAGTGGGGTACATGTATTTCGGTGGTGCGTGGGAAGTTTCAAACGGGATAGGTCTTGGGCGAGCGGGGTACGTGTATTTTGGGGGTGCGCAGGAAGTTTCACACGTGATAGGCCTTGGCCAAGCGGGTTACGTGTATTTCGGGGGTGCACAGGGAGTTTTACATGTGATTGGCCCTGTGCGAGAGGTATGTGTATCTCGGGGGTGCCCCAATGAATTGACAGTGTGTGTCCTCCCAGGTGTGCCCTCTCCCCCCTCCCCAGGGCCTGCAGTCAGACCTTAACACAGGGGTACACACTACACCACTGGCCATGCCCCACAGGCAGCCCATCCACCCTGGCGAAGCCCCCCAGCCAGCCCACGTCACCATGCACAAGTGAGCACTGACTTATGTCCCCCAGCACCCCCATCCACCCAGCATTGAGGGGGAAACCTGCCAGCAGGCCCCGACTCATGTCCCCCAGCACCCCCATCCACCCAGCATTGAGGGGCACCTGCCAGCAGGCCCCGACTCATGTCCCCCAGTACCCCCATCCACCGAGCATTGAGGGGCACCTGCAAGCAGCCCCGACTCATGTCCACCAGCACCCCCATCCACCCAGCATTGAGGGGCACCTGACAGCAGGCCCCGACTCATGTCCCCCTGCAACACGAAAGGAAGCTGCACAATCATGGGCCCCATGTGCACCCAAATACCACAGCACGCCACCCCAGTCTTGACATGCAATGATTTAACCAATACACCCCACACTGACATGCCTAAGTCAGGACACACATCAAAAGTCAACCATGTACATCAGCACATGTCCGTCACACACACACACTGTTTGCCATAGATTGTGTAAAACCACAATTTGACATGCATGAACCCAATGAGCGAATCCCACACATGGAATTAAAATATCAAAATGTATTATTAACAAAGTGAATGTAATGAAATGAAAGGGAAAAAAATAATACAAAAATGAAATGAAATGCATGTCCAAAAATGTCATGATCTCTGCTTCCAAAAGGTCAGGGTTTTCCCAACTCCCTTGAAAGCAGATCCATAACCCAGGTTCCGAGTGCCAACCAGTCCCAATTGGGACCTTTTGGACCCAGTCCTGGCGCCAGTGGCACCAGGCTCATAAATATGCCCAGTCCCAGCGCTGGAAGCGCCGGGCTCATAATGCTTGGGTGGACTTACCTGCAGCAGACCATGCTGCTTACTTGCCTGCCAGTTGAGCCTCTGATCCTCTTCTGTTTGGAACTACTTTTCCTGTTGGGTGGGGCAGGAGCCACTCCCTAGATTCAGAACACTGGAACTCTTCTGGAAAGCAGGAACTCTTTTCTTACCTAGGCGTGGCTGTGGAAGGAGACACCTAAGCACTACAGGAGGCTATTTAAACCACACCCGATGGATGAATCTTGCTTTGCGTTATTCTGCATCCTCTGCAGCAGAACGCTCATCGTGTCTTCTGCGTCTGATCCTGGGCCTAAGGAAAAAGGCTTACCATCCTGAATCCAGTCTTCAGCAACACCTATAAAGACAAGAAAGAACAGGTTAGCATTACGGTCTTCAGTGACAGCTCTTCACTTACCTGGTCCATCGGCTGTCACCAACGCCTCGCGCTGCATTCCGGCATCTGAAAGACAAAGGCTTACCTACTCCTCGTGCGCTCCGGAGGTCTTCACACTGCATTCCGGCATCTGAAAGACAAAAGCTTACCAACTCTTCGCACGCTCCGGAGGCCTTCGGCGCTGCATCCCGCATCTGAAAGACAAAACAAGGTGCGTTTAAAGACATTGGGGAACTTTAATACTCACGTGCCATTACTCCTTTCCACATCTAACCCAGTGGGTATTCCGGCACCCTGCAGCCGCTCCGAACTTGTACCTGCAAAATAAAAAGACAGTTAGAGCGCATCGTGAAGCAGGCAACAAGCGCTTACTTACGTGCTTCCAGGCGCTTCTATTCATCACACGGGCTCCATCTTCAACTCACTTCAGCCCGTCATCCGCCATCGCTGGAACCCTGCAAAACAAGAAACATCATTACTAAAGACTTTAAAGACATTAGAATTACTCGAAACTTACCGTTCGTGCAGTAAACGATGGACAGCAGTCCTCTGAAGTCAAGAGGCCTGCTCCCCTTATCCAGTGAAGAAACTGGTTACAGCACCCTGCCCCGAGGCAGATGGAGAGCACGGCGTTCACTTACCTAAGGTGAGAGCGTTAACCTTTGGGGTTCTACAGGAGAAGAGAAAGGGAAGAAGAGAGAGACATTCAATAACCCAGTTCCTTAATCCCATATTTTCTATCTGCAGACATCTTACCCTTCGAGTCAGACATACAGTGCACAGAGGTCCAGCCCAAAGAGCCAGCCGTGTGTTACACATCACCTTTGAAGATACGGTATACGCCCAGTCAAGACCGGCGCCTCTACGGGAATCAGGTGAGCGTTACAAAATATGAAAAATTAAATGTAGATGCAATCAAAATAAATCCACAAGAAAAATGGTCCAAAATCATTGTCCACCAAAACAAATCCAAAGGAAATGTAAAAATCAAAATCCATTGCCCCATGGTAAAATCCAAAGAAAATGCACACATAAATCCAAAGTCCAACTATGTACAATCAATTTTGAAAGGGTCCATGATCCCAACGAAACAAATGAAACCTATCTAAGAAACTACCTAAGAAAATAACTATATACAAAAGTGTGGGGCATAGTCCAATCACCCCAAAAGAAATGAAAACCAAAATGAAACCTAACACTAAAAACTATTTATAATGGCGGCAGGCTAGTCCGACGGCTCACTTTCCGATGTCCCGGCCAGGGCATCACCGAACTCCTGCTCAATGTCCAGGAGGCGGTCCTCTTCCATGGCCCCGAGGGTTCGCAGGGACGATGCCATGTTGGACTCCAACTCCCTGCGAATAGCCTCAAGGCACTCGGGCCGCCTCAGTGCCCTCCGCATGGAGTTCTCCGCCCTGACCATTGTGAGCCATGCCTCTTCTGCCCGCCGCCGCTCTGCATCTATACGCCGGCCCAACCACAGTCACACGGAAGGCATACCCATTCCAGGGTCCTCCTGCCCTCTGGCCGATGCCTGCCCCTATGATGTCGATGGCCACGAGCCATCATTGCTCCCACCTAGAGCCTGCTGCTGCTGCTTCTGTCCATGTGCCTTGTCTGATGATGCTTGCAGATCCTCCATCTGCTGGTCTCCAGTTGTTGTGGTGTCCACCCCTGCTGGACCTCTGACTCCCGACTGTGGCAGGGATGGGATCTCCACCAAGCTGGCTGTGTTGGTCAGGCCAGGTCCACAGGGGGCCCTGGTGGAATCTGGGCCGGAAGACGGCAGGGAGAATGACTGGCGCATAGTCTCCGCAGAGGAGGAGAGGTCCGCCAGAGTGTGTGACACATGTAAGAACCCACCGACCAGGGCCCCTCCCAACAGTTTCACGTGGCAACGCTGCTGTTCGTGATGGCGTGCGTGCTCCCCCCGGAAGCACGCACGTCATCACGAATGTCACGTGGGCGCAACGCAACACCAATCAGGATGGAGCCCATACGGTCATGGCACCCCTCGTCCACAGGTAGTGGAGAGGCAGATGACGTGGGCCTCCCCCCTACCTGCGGACGGGCCTGGGATGGGGCATCCCAGCTGGTGCATGGTGGTGCAGTCACAGGGTCAAGGACAGCAATATGCACCGGCCCCTCTGCGGTGACCTGTGCTGCCTCCTGACCCTGGCCCTGGATTGCAACACTTGCACCAGTGGTACTACCCGCACCAGGCCCCATGTGCGGCTCAGTAGCGGGCTCCTCCTCCTCTGTGGAGACCACCAACCTGGATGCCTCTGCACCGTCTTCCACCATTGCAAGCCTCTGTGGGGGCTCACCCGGGCCTTCCGCTACAGCCGTAGTGGCAGACACGGCACCAGTCCCCTTGCTCCTGGATGATGGCAATTCCTGGGAGGGTGGCTGCACCTTGCGTCACCGCCCGGTGGAGGCATCCCCGCCGCTTGGCTCCACAGCGCCGTCTCCACCCTCTTCTTCACTCGACGCTGTGTAGAGGGAGGCATAGAACACAAGCATCAGGGTACAGTACAATATTCCCCTAGACAGGAAGCAATAACACATGAGTGGCACTGTCAAATGTCACTTCCATCCTGTCCCTCCACAACACATGGGTGAATGCACGCAACACACATGCAGAAACAGGCACGGCGCCTGCAATCAACATCAGCATCCATGTACAAAGACCTCTTTTAACCAAAATGTTGCCTTAAAACTCACATGCATCATGGCTCACACTGATCCCATGCACACACATCACCGGAGGGTCATGCATCATGGCTTGTACACCACAGACACAGTGGATACAACGGTGACCGCACTTCATGAGTGAATCTACACATCATCACGGACATGTGTCATGCATCCATGGCATTTCAAAGTCACACACACACTTCTCAGACACACACACATGTGCACCATACATGTACATGAGAGCAGCACCCATCCCTCACCCCCCCTCCATGTCCAAGAACAGAGACTGGCATGCATTCACGTGTGCTTTCCACATACAGCTCCCCATGTTGCATTGGAACACAGCACCATCCATGTGGTTCACACATTACTGGTCTCATATGCATGACCATGATGTCCATGCACACACACATCCATACATGGCCTATGTCACACATACAGGCAAGTATCAGACTACCAACACACTGCAACATGCCCTTTCTCACACAGCAATGCTTGGCCACTTACCACTCAACTCCAGACGGGTCTGCCTCCGAAGGATCTGGGCCTGGAGCGCTGGGCCTACGCGTTCCAGGACCCTCATCTGGATGTTGCTCATGCTAACCCCACACCCCTCTGTATCCTCTGCCTTCGCGAGGTGCCGGGCCTTGTAGAGGGTCCTGGACCTGAAGTCCTCCCAGCGTTTCCAGACGTGCTTGATGTTGCGGGTTGGCTTCCCCTCCGCGTTAATGGCAAACACTGCATCCTCCCAGATCCTCTCCCGTCCTTCCTTCTTGGTGCGTGATGTTCCAAAGAGGGCATCATAATGCCCCAGGACATGCTTCACCAGGACACCAACTTCCTTCTCACTGAAGCTGGTGGCCCTCTGCCTCTCTGGCTGGGCGTCGCCAGTGGTCTTAGATGGTGTTTGCCCCGACATGGCAACCCTCGAGGCAGGCGTGGGTGGGCAACTGGGTCCTGGGGCTGGGCTTTGGAGCGATGGTATCCCAGTCGGGAGTCTTCTGTTCCAGCAGGGGTGGACACAGCAACTGGACCCCTGCAGATGGCTGACATGCAGGCACCAAATAGCAGGGCATGTGGGCAGCAGGCAGGCAGCAGCAGATGGCAGGTGGGAGCGTGCTCGGGGCTCTTGGGGGCAGTAAAATGGCATTTTGGACAGGAGCGTGGTCTTCTGTGTGTTTTCGCGCGGCCAGCTTGATACAGAGTGATTTGGCGCGTGAAAAAAGTGCACGTCAGCGTGAAATCCGAGGAAAGGCCCTTAGCGCGTAAGTGCCGTTATGCGCGTGGGCGTTCCCCACAACACGGGTGCATAGTGAGCAGCACGTGAGAAAACTGCACGTCACCGTGCTATTGGGGGAAAGGGCCTTAGCGCGTAAGCGCGTAAGTGACGTTGCACGTGTGGGCTGGCTTAAAAGGTACGAGTATCACGCTATTTTCTTGTACATGCTTTTTGTGGAGAGCGAGCGGGTGGTTCTTGTACTTCTTGTCGGTTCACACGCGATTAATTCACGACGTTTCCAGTTCGTACTCCATGTTTCCTCAGACTGCGTTCTTTTCTTATTTTGGCGGGGGTGTTGCCAACGCGCAAACACGCGTCTTTTTCACGTTCTTTTACCAGGCAGACGGTGAGTCGCACATGTATCTTCACAAGGCCGTCTCCTTTGCAGATGCAGTTCATGTTGTATGCAGTACACTGACACATTTGCCTGACAGCAACACTCTGCAGTTGGAAGGGGTCGATGTGCTGCCTTAGTCAGGTTGTGAGACTTGCACTACTTTGATTTTGTACTGTTGTATTTTGACACTATTTCATCCTGTGTTGCTGTTCTGTGTTGCTGGTAAGTATTTGTTCATGTGTGCTGTTTCTTATTGATTAATGGGAGCATATTGTCTGTGGTCTGTTTACATTTGGAACAGTGCACTTTGCGACACTGGTGTCATGTGTTGTGCATTCATTGTGTTGCTTTCACATTGCATGACATGCCATGGTGTGTTGGGTAGCTGAGATGGGGAGGGGTTGGGTGACATGGCAATATTTTCATGTGGTATTTTTAAAGGGGGTAGTCATTCATGCAGCATGAATGGGTTTTTTTTCACACAGCATTGGTTGTCTTTAAGTAGGTAGGGATGCACACAATGTAACACTTCCAGGTGACCAATCTCAGGCTGGTATGGTTGTGACAGTTGACTGTCCCTTATGTCATCATCATTGATTGTCAGCTGGTATGTGCCAGGGCTGTTTGCACTCCACAGGGTAGGATTTTAGGTGAAGTAATTAGCCACCAGCTGGGTACGGGCTGCCTCAACACGTGCCCCTTCACTTCCCATGCGCAGCGGCCGTGCATGTGGTTGGGGAAGTGGGGGCACCACCATGGCCACCGGCAGGCCCTGGCGGGTTGCAACGTTGTGCAGGACACATGCTGCCACTATGATCCTGCACACTACTGGGGGCGCGTATAGCAGCTGCCCACCAGAGCGGTCAAGGGAGCGAAAGCATGATTTGAGCACTCTGAATGTGCGCTCCACTATGCCCCAGGTTGCAATATAGGCTGTGTTGTATCTTACCTCGGGTGGTGTGGTGGGGTTCCGAATTGGCGTCATCATGTGGGTGCTCAGAGGGTAGGCACTGTCCCCTAGGGAGGTGATGATGGGTCTCATTAGTTGGGTTGTGGCATTACTCAGTATCTGACATGCATGCATGTGCAGAGGCATTTATACTCACCAAGCAGCCATGTATCGCCATGCTGCCCAGCTTCTAGGTCCCGGTTTAGGGGTGACATTCTGAAAATGAAACTGTCATGGGTGGACCCTGGATAGTTGGCATATACTGAGGTGATGATTCCCTTGGCATCACATACTACCTGCACGTTTATGGAATGCCAGTGCTTGCGGTTTCTATAGATGTGCTCAGTTGCCCCGGGAGGACGTAGAGCCACATGGGTGCAATCAATGGCACCTAGCACTTTGGGGAAGTGTGCCACCCCGTAAAAGTCCTGGACAGCAGCCTGCCTTTCTGCAGGTGTTCTCGGCATGTATATGTGCCTGCGGACTGAAGAGCGTGCAGTCATGATGGCCAACACCTGGTGTAGGCAGCGTGACTGCGTGGCCTGTGACACCCCCCCACTATGGCACTTGTCCGCTGAAATGAACCAGTGGCCAAGAAGTGCAGTACATTGAGCACCTTTTCCAAGGGGCTCAGTGCTTGGGAGCACAGGGTGAGTGATGTGAGGTCATCCTCCCACTCACTCACCAGGTCGAGTATTATGTGTGGTGGGAACCTGTACCTCCCATACACCTGGTCATCAGGCATCCCAAAAAGTCTGGTCCTGGGTGTACAAATTCTGGGCCTGGCTATCCTCCTCCTGCGGTGTCCCACGACCACTGCTGCGAGGAATGGTATATTCATCGTTGCGTCTGATCTTGTTGTTTGCGTACACTTTTATGCTGCGCAGGGCCGCATACGCCTGCTTCCTGCTGGCGTACGTGTTTCCGGATTAGCGTGTCTTTTTTGGCGCACGCGTTTACCCTGTTCGATTCCATGAATACGTGTTGTAGGCGTGCGTGTGGCCGTTCAGTGCATTTACCTCCTGTAATTCCCCCGTACTGCCCACATTCTCACGCGTTGTTCCCCATTCCACGTGTTACGCTCCGTGTTCCGCCCAATTTTGTTGTGTGCACCGCGCTATGTGCGCATAGCGCATGCCGTTTGATGACGTGTGCTCCCGCGAGCGCCACGCACGATTTTAGCGCTTGCGCTGCGATTCGCACGCTTTCGCACGCTTGTGCGGCGATTTTTGGCATACATTAATTCCATGAATCGGCCTGAATAATGAATACTACAAAGAAATAAATATTGAAGAAAGCTTAAGGGAAACAACTGAAATAATTCAAGAGTCATCAGAAACTGGTCAATTTGAACTTCTGGACTCTGCTGCAGTTTCCACTCTTTTGGACCATTACACAATTCATCCATTGCACTCTAATGAGAGGATAGATGATGCACAAGAAACTTACCAAATGCGACAAACCAAAGAGTCACCAATGAGCATATGGGAAAAAAGTATAGAAGCGCATGCTTTCCACTGCTATTTTCTACTAGCAAAGGCAGAAGATACGATGATAGACCCACTCACATTACGGCATCAGAATACCGCTCTTTACGAATGTATTCTCAAGATCCCAGATTTAGATAAAATGTATAATACATATTCCACCTACTCTTTGAAAGTGGACTAGCAACCCTATGTTACGGAGTTGCACACATATTGAAATCTGGAATCCACTTTCAAAATATGTCAGCTGATTCCAAGATGGCCGCCGGGGTGACGAGACGCGTCTGAACCGCGCTCTCCCCGGGCCGCCGAACAACACACGTTGAAGCAGCGTTTTGAGCCGATCTGCGAGCGTTTTGCCCCCCCTACACCCACGGAAGCCTCCGGTTTGGCACCTAGACCAAAGGGGCGTGGAGAACGCTGAAAGCGAGCGAGGCAGCGACCGCCCCTCCCCCATCGGGAGCTCCCGGCAGATGAGCCGGCAACGACATAGGAGAATCGCGAGAAGGCTCGCCGCACTCTGAAATAAGGAAAGGGGAGCCTGAGCTACAGGAGCGGGCTCCCTCCCGACAGACACCCCGCCGAGGCATACACCGCTGGGGGATTGAGCCGGGAAGCGGCGGCGCCTGGGTACGGCGCGGAGGGACCTCCGGCCCATCCCCCCTCATCGGCGAAAACACCCGGCACCGGACTCGGGTGGCCCAAAGATTGAAGCACGCACACAGCGCAGGAAGAGGGTGAGTGCCCCCTCGCTCAGTGTGGGCATCTGGGGCCCGGCGAAGGAAACCCAGGGGTGCGAGGAGGAGTAGGAGAATCAGGCCCAGGAGGAGTATCAGGTCCAGGAACACAGGAACACCCCGGGGGCCCCCACTCCGCACCTCAAAGCCGCAACACAGCAGCGACCATTTACCCCACAAAACAGGGGCGTACAGACGGCGCCCACAGACAGCATAGAGGACGTCCCAGTGTACACGATCCGAAAGCAGAGAGGACACAGTAGCAGGGAACAGGGAGATCCCACAGAAACAGCGAGCCCAGCGGGCAGCCCACATGCTGACCAGATTGGCAACACGAGCCGGGAAAGAATATACAACCCAGCGTGAAAGAGCCCTCTTAAGCGGCCCTGACTGGTGAGGATACCTCGCACGGGTGGGACGCGGGGCACCCCAAGAAGACAGCTCCGGGAGTTCCTCTGCGGCGACACTGCGCAGATCACGGGGGCAACACAAGAGCCCACGCACCCCTGGGAAAACTAACGGATCATGTCAAGGGCAAAAAACAAGAGCAACGCTCCCCAACAGACCCCACAAGCCACAAGGCAAGAAGCAAACATATTACAGCTGTGGTCAACGGACAATACAGTGCAAGTAAAAGGAAAGCCTCAGGACAACCAACAAGGCGAAGACATGTCGCAGACGAACCCTCATCACCCACCCTCAAGGGATGACATGCAAGCATGGTTTCAGGAGGTGCAAGAAAAATTCATGTCTTCAGTTCAGGAACAGTTCACGACGATGAAAGAAGACATGAAACAGGCGGTCCAGGACCTCAGGGTGGACGTGGCCAAATTAGAGGAGAGAACAGACATATTGGAAAGAACTATGCAGGGGTCGAGGAGGAAACGCGACAGACGAGTGAAACTAAGGAACACCTGGTGAGACTCACCCATAACCTGGAGATTCAATGTGAGGATTTGGAGAACCGCTCCAGGCACTCTAACATACGCATAAAAAACATGGCAGAAACGGTACTGGACAAAGATCTTAAGACGGCTGTTAAAGAGGTGTTCAGAGACATTCTGGATGAATCAGAGCCAGATGCAATCGGAGTGGACAGGGTCCACAGGGTTGGACCAAAGAGATCCGGAGCTCCTGGGGAGAGACCACGAGATGTACTGGTGGCGCTGTCCTCGTATCCACAAAAAGAGCAGATTATGAGGAAAGCCAGAGAAATGGATCACATCAGGATGAATGGACAAGAAATCCAACTATACCAGGACCTGGCCCTGGTCACATTGCAAAAAAGAAGGGCGATGGGCCCTCTGTCGGGGCTTTGGTGGCAAAAGGAATCCGGTACAAGTGGACCTTTCCATTTGGGTTGACTTTCGCATGGGAAGGAAAACAGAGAAGAGCGACCACCCGGGAAGAGGGTTTCAACATCTTGGGGCTTCAGGATGATGGGGAAGAAGGGGATCAAGCAACGTCTAGCTGAGAGCATAGGAGAAAACCTAAAGGATGGGATACGATCAAACAAAAAAGGCCAAACACGGGAAGAGAAGGCCGCAGGAAGATGCCATGATCGGAGAAACAGAAATGGAACGGCATGGGCACCTTGGAGGCAATCACACATGGCATCAGTGAGGGGGAAGATGTGATCAAAAAACGCTACATCAGAGGCAGAGTCGGCGGCCCGGAGGGCCCCATCGGCTTGGAATCCGGTAAGGTCGAATGGTACTGTGGGGTTTAGAATCCCCCACAAAAAAGTCCCCCGAGAGGATGATGGGCAGGGAGCTGTGGGTGCAACGCCCTGGCAACAGTAGGAACCCTCGCCCTACTCGGGGGCAACTTGTTTGGTTCAAGGTTTATGGTTGGGGGGGAGTTTAGGGGAAAGGGACAGGGGACTGGGGGCACGAAAATAAGGGCGGCAGCAAAGCAAGGGATTCCAAATTCAATGATCCTGTGTCTTACTAGATGGGGAAGGTCCGCATTGTAACCTATAACATAAGGGGGATGAATCATCCCACGAAAAGGGTGAAGCTGGAGAGACTACTCAAAAGGGAAAGGGCGGATCTCCTGCTTCTCCAGGAAACACATATTAGAGCAAAGGACAAACAGAAAACCCGGCTAAGGGGGTTTAAAATTTGGGCCCAGGCGAACTCCACAGGAAAAAGATTGGGGGTCCTAATAGCAGTGAGGGATGGATGGGACGCAAAATTGGAGGACGCCACCACAGATAGGGAGGGAAGGTATGTGTTCACTAACGTGGTATTGGAGGGACAACGCTTCACTCTCGCGTCCGTGTACGCGCCCAATGTGGGACAGGATGGCTTCTTGAGAGATACTCTGGGTAAACTGGAATCCTTCGCAAAAGGGGAGGTGATTTTGGGGGGAGACCTGAATATAGCATGGGACCCAAAACTGGACAGAAGCACGGGTAGCGCACAAGGTCATGGGGCACCATCGAAACGTCTCAAGCAACAAATGGACCAACTAGCCCTGAATGATGTGTGGAGGGAATTGAAGGGGGAGCAAAGGGGATATACATACTTCTCGCATGTGCATAACTCCATGTCAAGAATCGACTACTTCTGGGCCTCAGTTGGGTTTATGGGCAAGATCCAGGGGCTGGAAAAGGGGACAATCGCACTCTCAGACCACACACCTCTGTGGCTAGATTTGAAACTCCCGGGGAAAACGAATGGCCTATGGAGGTGTAGGTTGCCGGAGCACATAATCCGAGACCCGGTTACGGGGGAATCAATAAGGGAAATGATAGAAGAATATTTCACGCAAAATGACACTGTGGAAACATCTATGTGCACAGTCTGGGAGGCGTTTAAAGCAGTGATCCGTGGAAGGATAATGACTCTGAAAATCACGAAAGAGAAACAGAGGTATATGTGGGAAAAGGAACTGGAAAGATCAATTACAGAACTGCAAGGGAAAATTGTGGCACAGCCCTCTAGAGATCTGAAGAGGGCGCTGAGGCATACACAAGGCCAACTAGAGATGTTACGCACTAAAGGGGCGGAAAGGAGTCTGATATACCTAAGACAAAGGTACTATATTAAGGCAAACAAAGCAGATAGGCTTCTAGCGAGACAACTCCGTGCAAAACAAAAAGACATTACGATCAAAAGCATTACAGACACGGCAGGAGAACACCTCACGCGCACACAAGACATAGGGGAAGTGTTCAGAGAATACTACCAACAACTTTACTCCACAGGCCACCCGGATGCAGACGCACAGGACACATATCTGAAAACACTCACCCTCCCACAAATCTCAGAAGCATACAGGCAGG
Source organism: Ambystoma mexicanum (assembly GCF_040938575.1). NCBI lineage: Eukaryota > Metazoa > Chordata > Amphibia > Caudata > Ambystomatidae > Ambystoma > Ambystoma mexicanum. The sequence continues at coordinate 1,382,594,487 of NC_090937.1, read as the reverse complement.
CCTTAGAGGACCCTATTAAAGAAGAGGAAGTTAAAAAAGCAATAAATGACCTCCCTAAAAATAAAGCCCCAGGCCCGGATGGCTTCACGGCCCCATTTTATAAAACATATGCGGATCAGCTAATCCCTGTCCTTACCAGACTCCTAAACTCATTTAAAGATAGTGGAACGTGACACCCACAATGAACGAAGCGAAGGTCCTAGTATTTCACAAGCCAGGGAAAGACCCTTCGGCCCCGGCCTCATATAGACCGATATCCTTAATAAACATCGACGCAAAAATTTACACTAAGATTCTAGCCGCCAGACTTTCCCCGCTCCTCCCGAAGCTAATACATCTAGACCAATCAGGCTTTATCCCGGGAAGACAAACCCATGACAACCTTAGAAGGATCATCCACTTGGTGGAAAAAATTGGCATAAAGCAAACCCCGGCTCTTCTACTTGCAGTAGACGCAGAGAAAGCGTTCGACTTGGTGGAATGGTCCATGCTGTTTAAGACCCTGCACTCCATGGGATTCGGGGAGAACTTTATAGCACGAATAAAAGCTAACTATAATGACCCAACCTGCAGAGTGGCAATCAATGGGGAGATTACTGAAAAGGTACGCATATCCCGCGGAACAAAACAGGGATGCCCGCTATCCCCTCTATTATATGCTATCTTTCTAGAACCCCTGCTACTCAAATTAAGAGAAGCCACACACATTAAAGGGATAGACATGGCAGGCATACAGCACAAGGTAACCGCATATGCGGATGATATGTTGCTAGCATTAGAAGAGCCGGGCCAAACATTGGTGGCAGCGGTAAGGGAGCTAGAAGAATTTGGGGCCATCTCAGGCCTAAAAATTAATAGGAACAAATCGGAAATCCTAATACTGGTGGGCGACAGGGGGGAGATAGCGAGAGAGGCCAAGTCACTGAACCTTAAGATAGCAGAGTGCGGCATTAAATACTTCGGTATAACGCTTACACATAGGGTTGATCAACTATATGTGAATAACTACCCACAGCTACTAACAAAGCTCTGTAGAGACTTGGAGAGATGGAATCCCCTCCTGATTTCCTGGTGGGGCAGGATCCAAGCAGTAAAGATGACTATCCTTCCAAAAATACTATACTATTTCCAGACCCTCCCGATAGGGGTACCCAAATCATTCTTTAAAACACTGTCAAAGGCAATCACAACATTTGTGTGGAAAGAGAAAACGCCAAGATTCGCTAGGGCTGTCATGTCCACTCCAATCAGGGAAGGGGGGCTGGCGCTTCCTCACTTCCAGAAATACTACCAAGCGGCACAGTTAAAAGTACTATGGGAGTGGCTAGGAGATGACCCACAACCGATCTGGGCAGCGCAGAACAGAGCAGTGGCTAGGACCCCATTAGCGGAACTCCTCTGGAAACAGAAACAGCATAGACACCCCAATATAGGGATTAGCGAAATAATGAAAACAACGATGGAGGCGTGGGACATACAAACAAGAAAGGGCGTAATGACCACCACGCTAGGCCCATTCACCCCTATCTGTAGGAACCCGCAATTCCCACCAGGGATGGAGCAGGGGGCATACAAATCCTGGGAGGAGGAAGGAATAACGAAAATAGGGTAAATGTTCTTCAACAATGAAATTAGATCATACGAAGCATGCCTCCCTACCCCAGCACGCAACACACGGGAGAAATTTAGACACGAACAACTTAAACACTGGCTAAAAACCCTGGACATAGCGCAGGCAGCCACGAGAACTCTCACCCCATTTGAGACATATGTCACAACAAACTCTGGGGCAAAGAAATGGGTCTCGATCCTATACTCCTTTATTAATACACAGGATGAAGAAATTAAGTGGTCATACATGATTAAATGGAACAAAACACTGGGGGAGGAACCGACAAGAAAACAGTGGGAGGACCTCTGGACTCTGATCCCAAAAATGACAAGATCAGCACAAACAAGAGAAATGTGGACAAAAGTCATTACACAGTGGCACTACACCCCAGAGAGACTTCATACAATGTTCCCTAATTCGTCAAACCTCTGCTGGAGGGAATGCGGGGAGGTGGGGACATGGAAACACATATGGTGGACATGCAAAGGAATAGTGCCCTTTTGGGAAGAAGTTAAGGAAGAAATGGGAAAAATCTATCCAGAGGTGGGACAACTATGAGAGGGCGTCTGGCTATGTGGAATGAGAGACGACAGGGCAAGAAGATTTAATAAAGCACAATGGAGAAGCTTCATGGGTCTCCTCATAGCGGCATGGACAACAATAGCCCACAATTGGAAGAAGAAAGACACCCCACTGATCTACACTTGGCTTCAAAAAGTCTGGGCCCAGATGGCGATGGAAAAAGTCACACACACAATCCAGGGAACGAGAGACAGGTTCGTTAAGGAATGGGGAGGAGTTCTGGAGTACCTCCAGTCAGACTTTATGGAACAATGGTGCCCACATAACATCAAGATATCAGACATCTTCAATGCATAATGCAATCCCGGAAGCAAAACTCACGTGTCCCTGAGGGGGGGAGTGGCGGGGGGGAGTTGGGGGGAGAGGTTAATGTAATGTTGAATACATGTTGACTTGTTGAAAATAATAAAGACAATTTGAAAAAAAAAATATGTCAGCTACGCAATGAATACAAAAAGTGGAAGAAAAAGATGAGGTGTTACAATCAAGTATAACAAATCTGTTTTCAAACATGCGTGGTACGAAAGAATACTGGTTCCCACGGCACAGAGATGTACGTTGTATGATCAGAAACCTTGGACCACCCACTTGGTTTGTTAGATTAAGTTGTGCAGAGTATGCATGGGAAGATTTATGTGATTTCCTACGCATATCAAACAACAACAAAACCAACATAGATATACGAACACCTGGAGAACTTTGCTCTCTAGATCCTGGTAATGTTTCAAGATATTTCCATCATCGTTTCATTGCTATGCTGCATTTTATTTGTAATAAAACTGTTCCTCCCCTCGGAGAAGTGCAACATCTTCTTTTGGAGAAAAGAATACCAAGCCAGTGGAGCACCCAATATTCACATGCTTTTATGGATCAAAGGTGCACCTAAATTTGGTCAGGACAGTGATGCCACTGTTTTGCAGTTCATCCAAAAATATGTCACTTGTGAAATCCCTTCACAACAGACACATAGTGACCTTCATAGACAGATTTTACAATTTCAAAGACACAAATGTGGCAACTAGTGTCGTTGCAAATACAAAAGCAAAGGGAAATACTACACCAAATGCCGCTTTGGTTTCCCTAGAACAGTTACAGAAACACGTGAAGTAAACAACTTAATGTCTTCAGTTCGACATAGTACTAAAGGTAAATCACCTAAGAACATGTATTACATAAAAAGAACAGAAGAATCAAAATATATCAATGATTACAGCGCAATCATTGCCCTCTTATGGAATGCAAACATAGATGTGCAGTCCATTGCAGACAATTCTACTGCAGTTGCACGATAAGTTACAGTCTACTTAACAGAAGCAGAAAAAACATGGAATGACCTGTCATCAGACAAAACACTATCTCAGAAATTGTACAGCCTAGGCATAACAATGCTCTCTAATAGAGAATGTGGCGCCTATGAAGCGGCAGATCGTTTAACCGGTACTGCTTTGTATAGAAAATCAGAAAACATAGTATGGCTAAGTCTTGGTCCTGCTAAATCTAGAAAAAGAGTTCTGAAATCATATGAGGACATAGCAACAATGGCCAAAAATGATCCCAACAGCCAAGACATTTTAAAAAACAATTTACTGGACAAATACTACCCGAACAGGAGTACCACTTTGGAAACCATGTGTCTATACTATATAGCTCAAAACTGTGCATACAAAAATAATATAAAACCCAATGAAAGCAAAGGTAGATATAGATAGATTGTGAAGGCAGCTTAGTGAAACTTACCAAACGAAGCTTAATTAATCATGTCAAATTGTCATTAAAAACTCCTCAACAGAAAGAAATATATTACATGTCCCTACTACAACTTTTTAAACCATAGAGAAAAGAGGAAGAGATACTAGATAACTATGACTGCTATGAAGATGCTTTCAAGGCAAATGAAAGCAAATGAAAGCACTATCACCAATGTGAACTTTGCGCAGTACAAAACAATGTTGCACAATGAAGAGCAACACGAAGAAAAACTTCAATCCCAACTAGATAAGGACACTTCCGACAGTAGTCAACCTTCTGTAACAGGAAGTCAGGAACCACTAGGACAGACACTAATAGCAAATGAGGCAGAATTAGCTATGACAGAAGTGGAAAACACCATGTGTCACTATGAAGAAGATATAGAAGACATAACTGTACTACAATCAAAACCAAAACTTAACAAAGATCAGCTCACCATTTTTGAAGAAGTAACAAAAGAAATTGCACATGGTGTACAACACGAAAATAAAGAATGTACCTGCCAAAATTACAAACCTATACTGCTGTACGTCAGTGGTGAAGCTGGGTCAGGAAAAACATTCTTAATCAAAATCATCAGCAAGTTCCTTCAACAATTGACAAACAACAAACTGTCAGCTGTTGTGACTGCCCCCACCGGTTTAGCTGCCTACAACATAGGCGGTGTCACTTTACACCGATTACTACTCCTTCCAGTTGAACACCAAAACAAATTAGACTATTACAAACTTTCTGCAGAAGCTGCAATGGAACTACGCAGAGTATTAAAACAAATGGAAATGCTACTAATAGATGAAGTGAGCATGGTCTCCAACCTAATGTTGGCTTTAATTCACCTCAGATTGCAAGAAGTACTTAAAATCACCTACAAAGAACTCTTTTCAGGGAAACACATTATCGTTTTCGGAGATCTTCTACAATTGACACCAGTGCAAAAAACCTATTTTTAAAACCTTAGGACACAAACTCTGCCGTAAAACTGTTGGCAGCATAGGAAATGTCAACCTTTGGCAACGTTTCCAATACAGAGAATTAACAGAAAACATGTGTCAATCTGCAGATCTCACTTACGCCAACATTTCAAAAAATATTATAGTTGGTGTACTATCTCAAGAAGCACAAGCAATATTGAAAAACCATCACATTTATGCACTTTATGGCGATAACGCATGTGCTACTGATGTTATGGAACAATTAGCGCACAAAAATGTCTTGTATGGCCTTAATGTCAACTCTTGCAAGCTGTTTTAAATTCAATAAAACAATGTTAAAAAAGAAATGCAACCAATAATAGAAATTTGCTCCACAGATAAACTGGACGTACATGGTATGACACTACCCATGTGTCAGCAAGCCACAACAAGACTAAATACCTTAGAAAATGCAATCTCCAACACAGCTGGGTTGGAAAAAATATTAAAATTATCCTTAAAATGTAGAGTGATGCTTAAACGTAACCTTGACCTGGAGCAAGGGCTAGTTAATGGGGCACTGGGTACAGTTGTTGGCTTTCAAATATACCCATGTGACAAAAACATTCAGATTGTCAATATCTGCTTTGACAAACTTTCAGAAGTGAAAAGGATAGGGCGCTCAACAGCTCGATTCCTTCTCTTCAAAGACATGTATGGACGTAGAGAACACTTTTCTCTAACTCTTGCATATGCAGTCACCATTCATAAATTCCATGTTCTTACCCTAGACAAAGCATTGATAGATATAGGAAACACAGTCTTTAAAGAAGGCATGAGCTACGTGGCACTATCACGCGTACGTACACTTGATGGTCTATTTCTAATCAACTTTGATGCAAGTAAAGTGAATGCTGATATTCCTTGCATTTTAGAATACAATAGACTGCGTTCTCTGTACACGCCCCATCTGAAATCATATCCTGTTCCAGAAAAAGGAAAACGTGGTAAAAGAAAACTAATGCAAACAGAAATGCAACAGAATCTGACGGCAAATCCTTCAAAGAAAACAAAAGAAGCTAAAACGTCATCAATTACCACAAGCAAAGAAGAACCTATTCGGGAAAGTAAATCAGGTACTTCTTCAAAGAAGGAACAGAAACTCAGAAGAAATCACTAAGACACAGAACCAGCTGGTCCATTCAAATTTTCAAATGAAACCGGTGTAAGTTGCTACGCAAATGTAGCAATGAATATTCTATTTCAATTGCCACCAATTGTTAACAACATTTACTTACACAGTACAGGCCAATTGTGTTTGCAAATGTTAGTCCTTCATAGAAACGCAACAAACAATCCTGACAACACGTATAGTATTCACGGAATAAGACAAGAATTGGACTACTCTGCTGGAATGGTGAGATTCATTATAAACTCACAAGCAGGTCCAAAATAATTTCTAATGTACTAACTACAAGTACTGGAAAACAAAAACATACCTATAAATTAAATCTTCCAGATGAGCGATTTGTGTATGTATCCATACCTAATTGTGAATCCATTCCATTCCAGCAACTTCTACAGCATGCAAAGCATGGCAGATTATGTACTAGCTGCAATTCAGATAATCGCTCCACCTAACTGATACAAACACATAGAAACTACATAATACTAATGCTTCTACGTTACAATGCAGATGGTACCAAAAACAACTGCAAGCTGACTGGATTCACAGACAGTCAAGTGTCACTTGGTAAGAAAACCTTTACAACAATAGGTATAATATACTACGCAGGAGCCACAACCAATGCAGGTGACTACACTGCATATATTAAAAAGATATGTGGATGGTTCGAATGTAATGATAATACCATTACTCTAAAGCAGAGATTGCCAGCAAATCTTACAAACGCGTATTTAATCTTCTTAAAGCCAAAATGTAATAACTGATGTATACTTCAACATTAACAAAAATTCAAGTAAAACACTATAAACAGTTAGAATACGCCAACAGGTATCTTACTGCCCAAGAGTGTATAACAACCACACAGATAAATGAATAACAACCACACAGATAAATGAATACCACAGATCCGTAACAAAAAATACACAGTTAGAATACGCCAACAGGTATCTAACTGTTTAGAACATCTGCACCAAGCCAACATACATAACATTAATCAGAAACAACAAGTGAACACTCAAAGGAAACAAAGAAATAGTTTGTAGCATACCAAAGAAAGGGTTTTTTTTAATCTGACAAGGATTTTTTTCCCCCAGACCCAAGGATTTGAAAAACAAACACAGATACTGAGCAAAATGCACAGTACACTGGTTTGTAAACTAAATATGAGGGTAGAAAAAAGATAAAATGTCTATTGTACAATGTAATAGGTCTTTATAAAATACAAACACTAACATGCTCTATTCTTTTATCACAGAAATTAAAAAAGGATATTTCCGCCAAGTACTAAAGTCATGTAAGAAATATATCGAATCTCAACAAAGTACACAGTAAGTATAATTTCACACATGTCATACATATTCGAATCTATACATCTGATCTATGGCAGTAATATGGTGCAGTGGCTGTAGGCAGGGCCTAGAGTCTTGGATGTATAACCTACAACCTACACCCTGCGGCCAAGGAACCAAGACTGTAGGTTCTACACACAACCATCGCAGCATATCAAAACCATGGTGGCTTATAACTTCACTGCTTATAATTTTTGTCTTGGGTGCCTGCGGCCATGCACCTAAGGCTCTAGGTTGTGCACACAACCACCGCACCACATCACATCCATGCTGATTTATAACCTCAGTGCTTATAACTTCAGTCTTGGGTGCATGGCCTTTGGCCATGCACCCAAGACTCTAGCTCCTGGCCAGAACCACTTCAGCATATCACAACCATTGTGGCTTATAACTGCAGTGCTTATAAGTTTGTTCTCGGGTGCATGGCCTTTGGCCATGCACCCAAGACTCTAGGTCCAGCCCACAACCACAAAAGCATATCACACCCATTGTGGCTTAAAACTTCACTACGTATAAATTTGGTCTTGGGTGCATGGCCTTTGGCCATGCACCCAACACTCTAGGCCCTCCCCACAACCACCTGATAGATGTTCGATACTACGGGTGTAGCTATTGCGGTGATATGCTGCAATGGTTGTGGCCAGGGTCTGGAGTCTTGGATGTATGGCCATAGATATTCGACTCAATACGTGTGCAGTATATAAAAAACAAGTTGGCTTATAACTTCAGTGCTTATAACTTTGTTCTTGGGTGCATGACCTTTGAGTCTTGAAGTCATGCACCCAAGACTCTAGGCCCTGGCCACAACCACCTCAGCATATCACAGCCATGGCAGCGTATAAATCAGGAGCACACCCATCTAACTACGGCATGTACTCAATTTTAATATTTGCTAACACCACGCGTGTCCTTAGAACAGTTTCAAGTTGTCTGTGCACAGCACGGGCTGAAGTACTATCTTTATGAGACCCCTCATTTTCAGTACTTACAAACATCCCCGACAAGGCGGGCATAGGGAATACATGATTAACACCTGCCGCCTAAACAAATACAGTATTTCACCCATCTCTTACTCTCTGAACCTCCCCAAGCACTCTGACACACCAAAACAGTTTCCGAAAGAGCAGTTCGCCTCTGGTCGCCGCCGCGTTGTCAGCGGATCCAAGATGTCGGGCGCATCCAAACAATCTGACTCACATCATGGCTCACTGCAGCCAATCGGCGGAGACGTCGCGTTTCCACGGTCATGATGCCAGCCCCTTAGCCAATCAGTATGTTGTCCGCGGAGCGAACAGGGAAGTGTGACTTCGGAGCGGACATAGATATCACACATTTTTCGAGACATACTTTTTGGTCGTTTTAAAGGAAACTACTGGACGGATTGTCACCAAATTTACAAAAGCACGCTTACGAGACCAAGCCACTGCCGCAAATTTGGTGAAAATCCGTCCAGCGGTTTGGCCTGTAGGCATGCACAAAGTTGTTCCCCCATTCAGTCTATGGGAAAAAAAGATGTTTTGGGACCCCCCCTATGACTTTCCCCCCCCTGGACCAAACACCATCAAACTTTGCAAAACAATTCAGAGTGGCACATTTACTTTCTTTGCAAGGTTTGGTGAGGATTCATCCAGGGGGAGCGGAGTTATAAGCGGCCCAAAAAGTGCTCTTCCTATGGAAACAGCAAGTTAACCATAACTACCGTGGCTGTGTAATATATACAGCGCTTTATAATATTTATAGCGCTTTAGAATATATAGCGCTTCACTAAATGGGATGGTAAAATGTGTTTGTTGCCAGCAATAATGTGGCACACACATATAGTTATTTTATGTTGCCAGGATAACATGTGAATATATTGCTGGTGGCATGCAAGGTACATAATTCATTACACTGCAAAAGCCCAATGTGAAACTGCAGAGAGTAAAGTGCACCATTTTTTTTTCTCTTGAATACCTCATACATAGAAGACTACATTATTTATCTATAACTGACTAACTTTAATTAATATTTACTAAAGCACTAATTCTAACTTCCTTAACATTATAATGCAGTCTCATGTACAAAATGAGGTGAAAAGATCATTTGTTTTTAAAAGTGCACTGGTGGGGGCGGGGCCTGGAGTCCCAGCGATGAGGCAGCTCCTTTGATGGTCTGTGCATGGTTCCGCGGCTATGCCCTAATTCTGCCCGTTTCCAGCCGGGTTCGTGATCCGAGATGGCGAGCCTTCAGCTGCTGAGGTCCCGGGCTACAGATGACAGCGTTTTGAGTGCATAACGCTCTCGCCAACGGTGCAAACATGACGGGAGAGCTTGGACACCCACACCCGTACTATGGCCCAAAATGGCGGCCACATCTCTGTGACTCATCCCAAGCTGGCGGCTGGGACTCATCATCAGCCCCTGACCCGCATCTGATAGCGGGGGCCCATGTATGAGGCCTGCACCACCTGACATCCTGCAGCGGGACGCCCCCCCCGTGCTGGATCTTTGATGCGGCGAGGCCCCCTGCTGGAGCCCCGGGCCTGCAACACCATCCTGTTGGGCCTTGACATCTTGCCCCCCGGGCCTGCTGGGAGGCACCCGCCCGAATCTGGGACCGCGCTGGCCGTCGGCCATGCCTGGGAGGCAGGGGCACGCATTCCATCACCCCCCCGCTGCAGCCCGGAGCTCTGGCGACTTCCTGCCAGTTGCTGCCCCACCAGTGGCTGCGGCCCCATGGGCCTTGGACTGATCTTGGAGCCGGAGGCTTACTCACCGCCCGCTGGTGTCCCTGTTATCTCTACGGGACCCTTGCGGTGGCTTCCCCCACCCTACTCCAGCACCGTCTTCGATTCCTGGGGAGCCCCTGCCCACCTTCTGCCTGCTCCTGGGGGAGAGGCCCTGCCTCTCCCGGCTACCATCGGAGGCCCTCCAGCTACAGCGTGACCCCGGCTCGTGTGGGGGCCACGCAGATCGCCCAGGTGAGATTGGCGGCCCCTCAGCATACCTGCTCCCAGCCTCTCCCAGGGTCGCTCTGGGGCCCACTGCTACACCCCCCCTTGGGAGTCTACTGTTCCTCCCAGACCCCACTTGGTCAGAGGACCCTCGAGCCCACTAGTCCTGACTCCATACGGAGTGTGTCACCCCCTTCGACTTCCTGGGGCGCCCCTGCCCACGTCTCCTTGCCACCGGCTGGGGGTGGCGGTCTCCACCGCCATCTTCCTAGGCGGCTACCGATCTTGCTGGACTGCTGAACCACAATGAACTGCACCGCGTCGTGAGAATTTGGATGCTTAACCTGTCTGCTCAACCGCCTGGCCCTACCCATCCCACACCTCTATTTGGCCACCTTCTTCTGCCTCCGTGGAACGTGGACACGAGACTCGCCCTTGGGCGACGTCCCCTCGCCTCAGAACCATGACCAAAGCCCTAAAGAACCCTAAATCGACCGACATCTCTACCATGCTGCAAGCCGCGGAGAGGGGTAAGAAAACAGACCCCCCAAGCTTACTCCCCAGAAGCCGGCCGACAGCGGGGGGACGCTTGCGACCAAGGAGGATCTCCAAGCCTTCATGAGCGATATTAAATCGGAATTTAGAGCCTACATGACGGAACTCACCGCCAAATTGGAACAGACAGAACAAAGAGTCGCCGGCATAGAACAGAGGGTCGTGGAGGTCGAGGACCTAACCACGGACCACTCCACCTCGCTAACGGAAATTCAACGTCCAGTCGCTAGTGGCAAGAACCAAAATCCTTGAACATAAGCAGGAGGACATAGCAAACCGCTCTCGCCTTCTTTCAGTCTCTCCTGCCAGACTTGGATGAGACCAAACTCCTGATGGATCGGTCCCACAGGCTGCACCCTCGCCAGGGTATTGACACGGACCCCCCCCGGATGTGATCACTAGGGTCCACTTCTACACCACCAAGGAGGCCCTAGCAGCTATTGGCCGTTCAAAGTATGAGCTCTCATTCCAGGGAATCCCGATACAGATCTTCCAAGACCTCTCCCCGCTGACTCTTCAGAAGCGCAGGATGCTCTGGCCTTTATCACTTTTTCTCCAGGATCAGCAGCAGGATCCGTCTTTTTCCTACAGCACTACAGTTCTTGCACAAGGGCACCCTGCGCAACCATCAGCCACCTTGACGATGCAGCGTCAATCCTTTGTCCGGGCTCCCCTGGGTCCTCAGATCCCTTCGCTCCGAGTCGAACAAGCCCAGCTTTAGACAAAACCTCCCCAAAGCCGAAACGGACCCCATGGTCAAGGGTGCAGAGGAACCGCAAACCTAAATAAAGTGCTTTAATGCCTGCACCAAGCACATGGTACTAGAAACGCCTGAAGCTTTTACATCTCGCCGCGGACCCCATGCGGTCCATAACCCCCTCCAAGGCGGATGCCATCACTCTACCATTGGAGAAACCTTCAACCATGTTGGCGCTGTCCGATGACAGCCTTGGCGCCTAGGGGCCATGTCGATAGTTCTAAATCGACCCCCCTGACCGCAATTTGGACCTCCCGTTGGAGGTCATTCGTGAATGTGAATTCCTCCCGTTGGAGGCCAGTTAGACCAGTTAAAAAACCCTCAACCACAGGAGACCTCGAAATAACTACGCTCTCATGTCCATGGCTGACCTAACTCCCCCACGACACCCCTCCCCCCAGCAAGGGGATCTTCCGGACCAACCTTCGCATCTGAAACTTAAGTTCACCACCTTGAACGTTAGGGGCCTGAACTCCCCCCCGAAGAGGAAGTCAATTCTACAGAGGCTACAGGATGACGGGACCTCGATTGCCTTCTTGCAAGAGACACATTTGATTCCGGTGGACTTTCCTCGCTTACGAAGCAGATTCTTTCCACTACAATTCCTCACCTCTAACGGAACTAAGAAGGGTGGCACCGCTATTTTATTCTCGATAGACCTGAAGCCCCAGATCCTTGACTCACGACGATGCCAAGAGGGTTGCTTCATTGCAATCAAATGCACCATACATGGCCAGCTCTATACCCTCATCTCGGTGTATGCTCTGAACGAATACCAGGAGGGCTTCTACCAGGACCTAGAGGACTCCCTCCACCCATTCATTGAGGGGAATTTCATCATGGGAGGAGACCTTAACGGGGCCCCGCACCCCCTCAAGGACAGATCCCATCCCCCGACACCCAGAGACCTGAAGTTGGCCACTGGCCTGGTCCACCTATTTCGCACTCTGAACATTGTAGACTCTTGGAGGGTACTGTCCACGGATGAAAGGGACTTCACCTTCTACTCATATGTGCATCGTACTTTCTCTAGAATTGACCTGATCTTGACCTCACCACAGATCCTGACTTTCACTGATGATGTGGTAATTGGCCCCCGATCCTCTCGGATCATGCCCAAGTTACATTGACCTTGCGGTCCCATGATCCAGAGCCCCCTCCACGCCGCCGGTGGTCCTTATATGACCCTATTCTGGAGGACATGGCTGTGAGAGACTCAATCGCCAGCTCCATCAAGAATTTTTTCGCTGAAAACCGGGACGAGGACACTTCCCCGGCCAACACCTGGGATGCCATGAAAGCGGTCCTCGGAGGAGAGCTGATCGCCCAAGGTGCCACATTCCACAAAAGAAAGCAGGCGACTCAAGCCGTCCTGGAGGCTGAGGTCCGCGAAGCTGAGGCTACTCACAAAAGGAAGGGCTGGGCCCCCAAATCTTCCAGGATACTACAAATGGCTAGGAAAAGGCTGGAAGCTCACTACGCTGAGGCTACGGTGAATCTGCTAATCAGAACCCAGCAATGGTACTACACCCACAACAATAAGGCCAACAAACTCCTGGTTAACAAACTGGCAAAGGTGAAGAGAAGGAATGCCCTCCTGGGCCTCTGTGAACTGCAGGGGGTGATCCACTATGCGGACCATGAGAAAGTACGCTTGGTAACCGCCCACCACCTCGAAATAATGACGGAGGCCCCGAAGGATCCGACCAAGCAATGTTCATACATTCGAGAGGCGGCCCTCCCGCACCTGACCTTGGCGGCCAGGGAAGACCTTGAAGCACCGATTATGACCGAGGAGGTGGAGGCAGCCATTAAGAGCCTAAAATCTAGAGCCCCGGGCCCGGATGGATTCTCCACCCGCTTCTATAAAATCTTCCAGCCCCAATTAGTGGCCCCCCTGGCCCGCCTCTACAACTCATTCGTGGCCACTGGAACGGTCACCCCAACAATACAATAATCGATCACAGTCCTTATCCCCAAGCCTGGGAAGGACCCCCACAACATTAGCTCGTATAGACCCATTGCCTTGCTGAATCTGGATGCCAATATATACTCCAAGATCCTGGCCAATCGTCTAGCACCTATTCTCCCAAACATCATAGACCCGGATCAAACGGGCTTTATACACCACAGGTCGACGAAAGACAACATTCGCAGGGTTCTGGACCTAATTGAGATCGCCACTCGGGACTCCCAACAACTAGCTTTACTGGCGCTGGACGCAACCAAATCGTTCGACAAGGTGGACTGTTCTTATCTGCGCCTCACTCTAGAGGCCTTTAGCTTCGGCCCGACCTTCCAGAAAATTATCTTCGTGAACTACCAGGCCCCTAGGACTAGGCTGAGAATCAACGGCCGCTTATCGGACTCAATCTTCCTCACGTGCAGAACGAGACAGGGATGTCCTCTGTCCCCCTTGCTCTTTGCTTTGGCCATGGAGCCGTTGGCTCAACGAGTCCGGAAAAACCCCTGAATCAGTGGCCTAAGTACTGGCTCGGCGCAACATAAAGTGGCCCTCTATGCGGATGATGTTCTGCTCACAATTACAAACATTGAGAGATTCATGGGGGAGGCCTTAACTGAAATCCACAACTTTGGGATGGTCTCGGGATTCACGATTAACTACCAAAAGTCAGCAGCGCTGGGAGTGGGTTTGACTCCGGCTGAACGAGAGTCCTTGGAGGAGAGAGGTCCTTTCCAGTGGAGCATCAAATCGATCCCCTACCTGGGGGTCCAGATCTCCGCACATCCAACGAAAGTCTATTGGGCTAACTTCCCGTCACTCTTCGAGGAACTGGAAAAGGATCTGACCCGCTGGCAATCACAAGAGATCTCCCTCCTAGGCCGCATCACGGCATGCAAAATTAACTTACTTCCTCACTTCCTCTATGGCTGTGCCGTCCTCCCGATCACCATTCCGCTCCCCCCCCCTACAGCGGCTCCAGAGAAAGATGGTGGACTTCATCTGGAGGGGGAAGAAAGCATGCCACCCGCGGAGAACAATGATGGCCAGCACGAGACTGGGAGGCCTGAGGGTACCCGACCTCCATAAATACCAAATGGCGGCGCAACTAGCCCACCTCCAAGCATGGGGGCTTGACACAGGTCTTGCGAAATGGGTGGAAATAGAACTACCCTGCCTCTTTCTCCCCCTTTGCTTCCTCCCGTTCCTACCTACAGCCTTACGTAGAAGTTGGCAGGCACTCTAACAGCCACAAAACAAACGATAAAGGCCTGAGAGTGGGCTCGCAGACACTGGGGTGTCCCAGGAGACCTAAGTGCGCTCCCCCCAATCTTCCTCAACCCAGCCTTTTCCCTCGGGGCCCATCCCAAAAACTTTAGAAACTGGGTCACAGGAGGCCTCACCACTCTGGGACAACTCTTCGAGGGGAACTCCCCCCTAACCTTTGAACGCTGCAAGATGACTTTCCAGTTAGCGGAAACGGATAGGTATTCCTACGTCCAACCCACAGATCCACGCAGCGGCCATGAGACCCCTCACCTCACTAGAGCTGACGGTGAACGACCTACCAGCCCGGGAAATATCTCTGCCCTATATAGACTGCTGCAGGAGGACCCCCTCCAGTTTAGGCCTTCCTACATGTCTCAATGGGAAACGGACCTCGGACACACCATTGAGGATCACACGTGGGTCAACATCTGGACAAGAACGCGGATGACATCCCGCTGCATTACCAACCGGGAGTGTGCCCATAAGCTACTCCTGCGCTGGTACTGCCCCCCACTACGCTTTCACCACTTCCAACCGGCACTAGACCCCCACTGTTGGCGACTTTGCGGCCTTGCAGGATCCTACTTCCACATGTGGTGGACCTGCCCCCGAGTGAAGGAGTTCTGGACTCTCTGCGTAGCTACCATAAAGGATGTCACACAGGTGACCATTCCGCTCACGCCCGAACAGGTCCTCCCAGGGATTCCACTGCCAGGCTCATGCCCGCGGTCAGGGAGAAGAGCTGCCCTAGTGTCCCAGTTCTTGTATGCGGCTAAGATCACGGTGGCCCACACCTGGAAGTCTGTGGACGGACACTTGATGGCCCTTTGCTGGGTTAAACTCTGGGATATTTTGATAGCCGAGAAGGTCACGGCGGCCAAAGCGGGACTGCTTCACCAATTTCGAGACATCTGGGTGCCAGTACTGGACTATGACCTGAACTACCTGGCCCTGACCCACAAACCGCGCCTGATTGCAAGAGCCCTTCACGCTATGGATGACCCGCTGCTGCCACCAGTCCAGTCCGATTAAGGCCTGAGAACTATGCTCGCCGGGAAACGCATGGGATGGGAGAAGGGGACTCAGGGTTTGCACAATTTGGGAAGCTACATGTAATGCGTTTGTATAATTTCTCCTGTGTGTTGATTTACAAATAAACACATAAACAAAAAAAAAAGTGCACTGCCATTTTTTTTTCTCTCTTCTGTGTTCAGTTTGCAGAAAGCAGAAAGCATGCATAGAAGGAAATAATAATTGATGCAGTTGCTCGGTGAGCAAGGATTTCTTTGTTAGAAAAGTAAAGAGTGCTGTTGAAAAAATCATTTTTAATATGATTGGACAAAAGTGTCTTCATATATGCCACGTAAAAGGCTCTGAGTTTTTCGAATGGGAAGATGACAGTGGGGAGTTTAGTTTGGGATGACTGGGCTCTGAAGACAGATGTGCCTGGTATCATTGAGGTCTGGATGGAGAAGTTCTCGCCGTGCATTCAAAGCACCCAAGATTACAGGAGCAGTTTGTTGACTGGGCCTGTTTTTATGAGGCGAGCAAAGCAAGATCGTGTGGGGGAGCTTCAAACAAATACTTCTGGTAAGCAGATAAAGTTTAAGTGAGGTCACTGTGTACAGTCATATGGATGACTGAATCAGAATATCAGGTAGGCAGGATAGCAAAGGAAATTCCATGCATTTTACTTTGTCATGTTTAGAATGTTAGAAACTAACACATGCTTTTAAAAAGGTTTGCTTGTTCTGTTTCTTTTTCTTGCATTACAGATGATGGTGAAATGTTCATGGTAAGCAATGATAACTGTGAATTGTATTTACATATAATATAATCAGAATATACAAACAAATTGTTCAGTGTCATTTTTGCATTTGAGACTTTATATGTGGATACAGGGGAGATTCATTCTTTTTGGTAATACATTTGTCAATTTGCCCATACAGATAGAATAACAACCCAGAATAAGCATTGATAAACAGGTGTGTGCATGTGTGCCCTCCTTGCATGTTGTTGGAGGGAATCTAATATAATATAGATTGCTGGAGGTCCATGAGCCAGCAATGCCTAAGGGCGCATAGATCGCTGGTGTAGTTAAACCAGTGATACCGCCCGCCAGCAGTAGGTGGCGCTCTATATAAAAGTGTTGGGTGTCATTGTATGCATAGGTCCAAGGCTCTCTATAGATCACTGGGAGGTATTCTAATAGAAAGGAAGGTTTTGTTTTATGATGGGGTCATAACATAGGGAAGAAAACTATGCTCACCACTAAATACCGCAAACAACATACCACTACAAAATACTGCAAGTAATATATATTGCTAGATTCTCCAATAAAATATAACAAGGTATAGTCACTAGCATGATATGAGGCCAAACCCAATCTAAATGCAAGGATAAGTTATCACCAAACTACCACTCATATGTTTGCGGTGCGCCTGATGGGGAGGACTGCAGGCTGGAGTGAAATCTTCATGGCCATTTTACTATTGCAAAATGGAGTCAGTGGCTTACAAAATGGGGTTTTATTCACTTCTGATTTTGTTATAAGGGGTGTACACAAGGGAGTCACAGCTCCTAGGCATATTCTTGTACGAAAGGGTTCACAGTTCCAAAAGGTGTCCCCGCACGAGTGCTCCGGGGCCGGGGCCATAGACCCAAAGCAGCCGTGGCTGGGCCTACCCAGGAAGTGTAGGAATAAGGGAGGGGGGGTGCAAAATGCCCCCTCCTTCCACTCGCTGACTATGGGGCTATGGTCACTTTCTAAGCATGCCACAACTTTAAATGAATGAACAATCTCCCAAAACCTGCTGAACCTAAATGACTGCCTGCTTTGTCTATCCTGAAATTTGGTTTGCTGAGTGGTACCCTTCCCACTGGCAATTGCAGGCTCTTAAATTCAATGCTGCCCACAATGAGGCTAACCTGTTGTGACCTCTACGCCTTCACCGAGCGCCTCAGAGAGGAGAGTCAAATAACCAGACACTCAGGCAGCATAGGTTTACTGGAGGAAAGAACATTTGGCGGGCATTCTTGCTCCCTTTATTAACTCTGTCCATTGGGCTTTCACAGACATGCTCTCTCTTGTTCCCTGGTCACCTGACCATCACATCCCTACCCAACTTGGATAACAAAACAACAGACTGCTTTAACTAGGTAATGTCTTCCCTTCTGTCTGCTGGCACAACATATAGACACAGTTCTACCTTACTGTCTCTTCTCCTGTCTTCGTCTAGGCTCACTTGCTCATCGGTAGACCCCATGCAGTACAAATCCTCACAGCCATGTGGACGGTGCTGGTTGCTGCCGGAGTGAGTAGCGGTTTCTTCCTTACCTACTCAGGCTATCTTCCGTCTCGGGCGCTGCCGGCTCTTTTCTTGACTCTATGTGTGTTTGTGGTGCCTGTCCAGGCAGCTTTGCTATACTGTCTGATTGGGGCTCTTAATCTGGTGGGGTGCATGTGGTTGGTGTTGTGTTCTCCGGGGTTTCTTGCCAGGTGGTTTATGGTATCTGTCTGAAATGGGACACGTTCCACATCACTATCTCAGGGCCTCGGATGCTGTCACCATTCCACGGTTCTTGAGGTTGACAATCCACGGTTGTGATTCATATGGGAGAACCATTTTCCTGGGAGGGGTGCGGTTCTTGACTAGTGCTGTGTCTCCTACTGTCTGGGCATCGCTCGCCTTGCTCTACTCTCCCTTTGGTTGTGATCCTGTCGTCGTAGCTCAGCTCGACTTGTTCTCCGTCCATCTGTGTTGGGCTCCAGGTGTGGTGAAGGGTGAGTCATGCTTGGATGGGGGGTAGATGAGTGTGGGGTTTGGCTGTATGATCAGATGAAACAGTAGAGCTCTGGAAGCCAGGGCCGGCCTTTGTCTTTTGCTATCACACTACATTGTTCATCAAGGATATGAACCTTGCTGCTTCTCTGTTGACTTTGAGCACTCCCATGTCAATGAGGAACACCTTGTATTTTCTGCTCCCGAATAGTGGGCCATTCTTACTCTTGATTGTTGATGGTATCCTGTGAATGGCAAACATCTTTTCCAGCACCGTTGTCACTGAGCTCATGTCAGTGGATCTCACAGGCTCTACTTCTGGGTATCTCTTGAACTCGTTGATGGCTACGAGAAGATATGTGCCGTTTGCAATAGTACAGACGTCTATGCTGACGGCATCCCATATGCGTTCACCGCAGGGTCGGCTGGCGATTCGGTCAGGTGTCCTAGTCGGTGAGCCACTTGGCACGGTGTGCAGGTCTCCGCCAGTGCGATGACCTTCTGTTGAATATGTGGCATCCACACCCTTGATTTAAGGAATGCTTGTGTTTTTACTATTCCTTGGTTGCCTCCATGAGCTAGCTTGAGTGCTCTGTTTTGCAAACTTGCAGGTTACAATGCAGTGTCATTTTAGAATTAGCCCTTCAGGGGACACTGACAGTTCTTGCATGTTTCCAAAAAGGCTGTGCATCAGTTCTTGGGCTTGTGGGGTGCGGTGGGCCACTGCTATAAGGTAGTTCTTCCACTCCCCAGTTAGTATGGCCTCTTTTGCCATCTGGAGACAGGGGCCATTGTCTGTTTCAGTCATCATTTCGTGTAAGTGCATCGCTTTTGGCCGGGCACATGTTATGATGTGGCAGACGTGTTCTTCCGTTTCTTTCACAGTCTCGCACTCTATCATGGTAGCCGGCCTCGGATGTGTTACGGAGGAATTCTCCATAGTGGCTAATTTCCCTCACCTAGTGAGTCTCTCAGCAGCTTTGCTGGATTTCAGGGGTTATTTTTTTCATGTTCAGAGTGTGAACCTTTTTTTTCCCACTCTCACCTACATTTTTGTGTTAAGTGTTGTTCTTTTCATGTGTCTCATGGACCCAGAGGCTAATCTACTCTGGGGGCATCATCTTTTCCAGTGTGTTACACCGCACCCTCCGTGCAGTGACACTGGGTTGTCTTTTCGACTTCCCCAAAACTCCATTGCTGCATACAGTCCCCCAGCAAAGGTAACGTTGCCATTAACGTTATCAGGCTTTTTACAAATTACCGGACTCGGCACACCCTATCTTCTATAGAGTGCTGAAGGAGTCACTTTGTGCCTCCTGTGTCCAAAGTCCTTTTTGACTTACAGTTGGCACCCATAGTTAAAAGAATTGGCTGGTGGCAGTGGTACTACTACTCTTTTCTTTCTTTATCGTATTACCTTTAGACTCGGTAACGGTAAAAGCTACATGTTAGCTCTAACCCTAAAACCCGCCGGGTCATAGTGTTAATGACTTTACCCCAGTCGTGTTTTTCGCCATTTTCTTTGCTAAGGGTTCCTTCCCGAGTCTTCCTTCATGAGTTTCACTCACCTTTGGTTTTTCTTTGTTTGCCATTTTTGAACAGAAGCCCTGCCAAAGGTGCCTGGAAGTCTAGTGTAGGCAGGATGTGAGGGGGGGTTTGAGACCCCCTGCCCTTGGTTCCCTTGGTGTGATTGGTTGGGGCACTGTCCGGCCTGGACAGTGACCCCCTGCTGAATGATTGACAGCCAGGCTGTCTGAATGGGGGAATTTAGCTTAAATACCCACCTCTTTGGACTGGAAGACAGAGTCGCCACTGGATCGTAGGACCCGACGAGGAGAGACGGAGAGGACAGTTGCAGAAGACATCAACACCGGTGGAGCCCTGCTGCAGGTTCGAATTCCTGATCTCCAACGAGAGAAGCTCTTCATCAGAATCTTCAAACCCTTAAGCTGGTGGGACCAATCAGCTTACTCAATGCCTGGACCCTCTTCACCCTGGCCGAAATTTGGTAACATCTTGCCATCGCCCGATAGCCAGTGGGAGAGACCCCAGACCCCACTTAAGGTACCGGAGCCTTTCTTTTTGCCGACGCTTAACCCCTGCTGCAAACGACCATCCCTTGTGGCGCAGGACCCTCCAGTCTGCCTCGTCTCTTAAAGGTGAGTCGAGTGGTGGACACCGTAGCCTGCAGGAAATCCACCTGGACAACCGACGCAGTGGGAACCTTAGTTGTCATTCTTAAGGTACTGTATACCTTTGTTGGCTTCTCAGAGCTGACGCGAAGGAAGTCGCTCCCGCCTTCCATTTTCGGAAAGGCTGGTGGGCTGCTTTTACCTCGACTAACATTATCCGCTACAGTCCGATTCGTTTTTGCCTGCACAAAGACTTATTCGTTGTTACAGCAAACCGTGTGATCTTGGGCAAATTGACTTTTACCATTTGACTTTGGCATAGGCCTTTTTGTAGATTTACCCTGTTGGTTAATGCCCTTATAGATTGTGCTGCCTCGATCCGTTAGGACTGATCTTTTCGAGTTGACCTTACTTTGCTTTATCTTACTTTAACCGTTCCATAGATAGGATTTTAGAGTGCCATTTATCGGTCTCCTTGCTTGGGACCATAGACTTGTCTGCAATCATTAGAAGTGTGTTTCGAAGTTACATTGTTGACTATTCTGATTTTAACTGCTTTTCTAGTGACCTGTTCGAAAATATTTGCCAGAGAGAAAGAAATATATATTCTTTTACAAAGTAGCCTTGTAAGTGTCTATTTGAATCACTGTAATTGACGTACTCATGTGTAATCCCCTGTACTGCTCATCTAACTCTTGAGATAAGTCTGGCCACTCGACCTCGCTACCACTTTCCTGTGTGGCACGGGCTTGTACCAAAGGTGAATTTGTGCTAACACCTGTGAGCTTAATCCTGTGTAGTGGTCCCAGAGGGTACCGCATAGGATTCTGCCTTAACAGGATGTTGCGACAGAAAATCAGCCATTGTTGTTCTGGGTGACTGAGATCCAATACTTTGTATGTAGGCGCTGGTTAGTGGTTCCTTAGTATCCAATGAGTGTTAATTTCCACACACGTTAGGTGTTTGCAACACTTGTTGTTTTATTGTTTCACCAGTAATTTAACATGGGTTGTCACTCTTGTGACAAACATATCCTCTTCTCAATATTTTCATATGGTACAAAGTATGTGATATACATCCATTACATTAGTGCTGACACGTGTTTCAACCTAAAAGGTCTTTCGCAAGGCATGAAAATTGTAAGCGGGGTCCTAGATAGGCATAGGTGTGTCTCTCTTTCAATCCTGTGTACTGGGTAGTACCTCTTGCCGGTTGCGTGTCCTCGTTCTCTCTGGTCTCGCGGTGATCAGCTGCTAACACTGGGGCATTAGGAGCTTTGTCCCCCTGAGCTCCACCAACAGCCGGCAGGCAAAGAGAAGAAGAAGCAACGTATATACTAGCGCAGGACCCACAGTTCCAACAAGCTATAAAACCACTCCAACTAGAAAATCAGCCATCCCAGTCTTTTTGGGTCAGAACGACTCTGAGCCCCAGAGGGCTGGCGTCCACTACTAGCTCAGACTATTGGGTTGTGTAAAAAAAAGCCATTGTGGTGTCCCCCGATAGTGAGTCTTGTATGCGTTTCAACTCTGCTTCATGTGTACCGTTCCACTCCCACACCGCTCTTGTCTTGGTGAGTTCCCATAAGGGTGTGGCCGTGGTGGCTAGGTTGCGCATAAACCTTCCACAGTAGGTTGCCATCCCGAGGATGCAGTGGACTTCCTTGGCGCTGGTGGGAGCTCTGGCATTTTTGATGTCTGCCACCTTGCTCGGGTCTGCGGACACTCCTTTCTCATTGAAGAAGTACCCAAATAAACTGAGCTTCCGTTTTACCAAACTCACACTTCTCCGCACAAAGGGTGAGCCCTGAGTCCTCAAACCATTGAAGCACTGCCGCCAGTCATGAGTTAGGTTTGCCATTTGTTTTTCCGTATACCAGAATATCATCACTCACGTTTGTGACCGCAGGGAGCTCACGTTGCACCTTCCTGATTTCGTGATGAAAGGCTTCTGCCACGGATGACATCCCAAAATTGAGACAATGGTATCTCTCTAGTCGCAGATTGGACAAAAAAGTCTTAATGTAGTGGGACTCCTTGACCAGGTGGTGTTGATGGCACCCCGACCTTAGATCTAGCTTTCTGAAAATGACAGCCCCTATGAGGTCCACTATCAGCTCATCGATGCTCAGAGTGATGTTTCTCTCTCATCCTATGGCTACATTGGGTAGATGCATATCGATGCAGATGCGCACTGCCTGGGGCTGTTTTGGTTTTGCTGTGACTAACATGGGGGATACTCACGGTGTTGGTCCAGTTGTTTTCTCAAAGATGTGGAGTTCTTCTAATTTGTTGAGCTTGGCCTCCACAGCTGCCCTCATGTGGAATAGCACTCTTCGGTGTCTGACAGCTCTTGATTCCATGGTGGGGTCTATTTGGAGTTTCGCTGTGTGTCCTTTCAGGCATCCAATTCCCTGAATAGTTTCTCTTGCATTTCCAGAAGGTGGTCGATATCACGAGTGTGTACTGCAAAGGTGAAGTGGATGAGTTTAAGTTTCTCTGCCATTGAACAGCCGAGTAAGGCGTCAATCCCTGCATCTGCTACGTATACTCATGTTCTGCAGCTTTCTTCCCCACAGAGGAGTCTTGTTTGGAACAAGCCTCTTACAGGTAGTGGTTTCTTGCACCCATAGGCAAATAGCTGCACCGACTTCCCTTGTAGAGCTGGGCCTGGGCAGAGTTCCTCATATTTGCTGGCTGGCATGATGTTTACTGTGGCTCCTCTGTCTATCATCATCTTCACTGGTATTTCATCTGTCATGATCACACAGGTGCGGTGTGACTTTGTGCTCTATGCGCCTTTCCCTCGTAGTGGTTTTATTGCTGAGATCATGTATAGTCTTTCTTTCCTCAATCTCCTGTGTCGGGGGGCCCAGTCTGGGGATGAGTCTATGTTCAATTTACCATCCTCTTTGCTGTTGCTTCTGTCATCGTCCGCATCCACCGCTCATGCTCGTCCTCTCAGTTTGGGGTGTAGCCATGATGATTTTTCAGTGTGTTTGGGGTTCTTGTTGGCGGGGCTGGTATGCTTAGGTGTGTCTCTGGTGTGTATCGTTTCTCAATTTCCTGGAATTGTCAGGCGTCAGTTGTTCTTTCAGTCCTCGGGAGCTCAGACATACTGCTGTGAAATTATTCAATTTCCATAGTTTTTCACATGTGGTCCCCAACGCCAGACACAGTTCTTCCTTGTGTCTTTGCTCTCTGCACCACAGGCAGTTTTCAGGATTCCCCAGAGTTGGTTTGCTTCTTCCTTGACCGAGGAAGTTGATGGAGGTCATGCTGTGCCCTGGGTTTTCTGTATCTAGTGGCAGTCGGCTGATCATTTGTTCCATCTCTGCTACATGCTTGTCAGTCCTCTCTCGCTGACGTCCATGGCGAGTATTTGTTCAGGGGCAGGTTTGTCTCTGATAGTATTGTCCTCTGGATTTTTCTGTTGATAGGCCATGGATCACTTGCTGCCGGACGACAAATTCCTCATCTGGGAAGATGCACCCGATTGCCATCTCTCGGAGGCGGCCATGAAAATCGTCAGTGTTTTCATTAGGGCACAGGCATGCCAAACTCATCTTAAATCTCTAAAAATCTGGACTCAGTTGTGGCTTGAATTTTCTTGTCAGTACTATTTTGGCTGTTTTGTACTTATCTGCGGTACCTCTGTTTGGTTGTGCGTTAAAAATCTGTAGTGCCATGGTGCCCAGGTTGAGCATCAACACTGCCCGCTTTTCTTGCGGGTCCAGGACACTTATCGACTTCAAGCTCAGTTTGAATTGCTGAATCCAGAGGTCCCAGTGGAGTGCCGCTCTGGGCCTAATTTAGCATGGACACACAATGATATTCAGCTCTACTGGCGTGCATGTATGTACAAATTCATTGTATATTCAAATAAAAAATCAGGATGGGAGACCCACACTTTTGAGATTCAGGATAATTTAATTTAATCTCTGAATTTTGGTGATGATACATATAATATATAAATTGTTAGCATAATAACAGACAAACGGACAGTTGTACTTTTGATATGTAGGTGTACCAGTAGGTACCACCCTCAAGAGTGTGGAGGGTGCAAGCCTTCTGATGGTGCAAGATCTCTTGGATACACAGTTAACAAGGGTTTACAACACAAGAGTGAATGCAGCCCAGGACCTCAGTTGGTCCATGGGTATTGCCATAGGGAAAAAAACACAACAGCAGGTGTGTACAAGTATGCAAGGAGTGGAGTTGTGTCATAGATCAACACTGTAGTGTTTCGGCCACAGGGTACGAAGACTGGGCGTAGGTGACTCGGATGGCCTTCTTCAGGATGGCAGTGAAGGGATGAAACACTGTCCGTGGGGTATCGTGAATCAACAAGCGGTGTGGCGGTACAGGCTTCTGAGGGTCTTCAACCATGCAGGAAGTCAGGTGAAGAAGGTGGCCCAGTGGCCACTGTTGCTGATGGAATTAGTCCAAAGAACCGTATCTGGAACCGGGGTCTACAGATGGCGGTAGCGTTGACCATAAGATGAGGCACCACTGTTCGAATTTAATTTCTTCTATTTTCTTCAAATAAGCAAGGCAGCTATCTCACAAAAAGAGGGCTTTTCATGGTACTGCGGTCACTGTGTTCATGCTCTTAACTTTGTAAACTGACCCTAATGCCATGTCGTGTCCTTGCATCTTTTGTGTATTTGTTCACCTTTCACCTGGAATGGCACCTGCTTGTCTGGAATTGGGTTTGAAGTTATGCAGGCTGGTTCCTTTGCAACAATTAATCAATGTCTGCTTTTCCTCCCAAAACATTGTGACTTTGAGACACCAGCACTCAACACAAAAGAACATTCAATTAAAATGGCCTTTGTTCTGAAAGGCAACCTAACAGAATAATAAGATGAAATGTGCGGCCTGCAACCCTGATCTTATAACAAAAATGGCTGCTCTCTTGCTCACAATAACTGATGCCAGTTCACACCCCCCAAACACAAACTCCATAATTTATGTATTTATTTATATATATAATATGGGGGCATGTCTCAACTCTATGACCTAATATAACACTATGCTTTTAAAAGAAAACTATAAAAGAAAAGAAATGCATACAGAAAAAAAAGAAAAACACCCTGCTACATGCATGTTTGAAGGCTTTACTACATATGTGTTTCAATACTTTGCTGAATTTCGATTTTGTTATAATTGCATATATATTTAACTATCATCCAAAAGCTCTATTAAAATGAGGATAATCTATACTTATGTTGCCTCTGTCATCAAACTTATATGTGTCCGTGTGACAACCATGTCACCATTAAATCTTCCTGGTCGGGGCTTTCTCAATTTATATCTCTGCATGCACCTGGAAAACTGAATCTGCATGTTAGTACTCACCTCTTTTGTTAATTTATTAACAACCAACTGTGACCCCTCCTCTGCAACCCTATCATAACTACCTTTGGGGACCCAAACCTTACAAACTCCACGCAGGCTTTCTCCACTTGCTTCATATTCCTCTGGGGTGCATGACAAAAAAATCAAAATAAAATGACAACCTCCTTCCTTTTCACAGTCTACCCAGGCTTCAATGTATCCAATGGGGTCTGAGTTTGGAAAAGAATGTACACCTGGGGGACCCATCGGATGCTCTAACCGAACCATACGGAATTCATTCTCACCATTTTTCTTCCGTATTGGTTTGTGAAAGTATCTCAAGGTGGGAGTGGCAACACTATCAGTACTTGTCAGTGTTAAAGTCATCATGTTGTTCCCCCCGGTCCCAACCCTGTTACACCACCCTAGTGCTATCTGACACCTACAAAATGCAATGATCCGCACTATGAGGATGGGAATCAAAATGTTTACAATTTTACTCAACCACCTATGCAGGAAAAGAGTGTGCTGTACTAATTATCGTCAAACACCATGCTAGTCTCTTTCTCCATGGCCACATTGAGGGAGTGCAACTCGGTAATGGTGTCAGTCAGGCTGCCATTGCCGTCATCATTTGCTGGGTCATAGTGCAACAACGCATGCCTATTTTCACGCACCACCCCCCTTCCAAGCCTGTTATCATGTACAAAACAAATCTGTTTTGCAGGGCGGTCAAGCACAGTGCTCTAAACCCCTCTTTGATGGCATTCAAACAACTTTTCATGCCATTTGCCAACCATGATATGGAGCCATTTTGTATTGGATGCATCCTACATCCCTGGAGCAGTAAAGAAGTAAAATAAGCTGCAGCCTTGGAGAAGAGGCGGCACTCCTCTGGTATTTTTTTCAGCTTGTCTGATGAAATCTTTGAAAAGTAATTATTCTTCATATTCCTTCACAAATTGACAGTTCTCCTTCTCCTTGATAAGGTAATGTTTCCCAGATTGCTGTGCATTTTCAATGACCTCTTAGTACGTGTGCAGTACAATTCGCTGACAGCTGGATTTTCATTAAATGGTATAAGATGTGATTTCGGCACAATGAAAGTTAAAGAATGTAAAGTGATGAGAGTGCATATGCCGTGCCAACATGGTGTGAGTTGAGCATAGGCTTGAGCCCCAGAGGCCCAAAAATGATCCATAAATACAGAAGTCCCACCTAATATGCTTGTAAGATCAAGCGTCACCTCACAGTTTGTGTTCTCCCCTACGACAAATGAACCCATCTCTCTAAAACATAAAGAAGTCCTGGTAAGTGCATGTATTGACACTTGTTTGTCAGTAAATCAACATGATTGTCCCATATTTCCCTCTTCCATCTTCCCTCTCCTACCCTATCAATCCCAATCGCACTGCACCCAATCAACCCCTCTATCCACTCATGTTGGTAGTATATTGAACCACTTATTTCCATGCGTGCCCTTTTCATACACCAAGGTTTGACCCAACCTGTTTCCTTATCTATGCAATAAATCTAGTGTAGTGTTGAAAGGCTTTTCTCACCCATTCTGGTCCCCTATGTTTCATAGTACACTAAGACATTCTTTGTTTCTTCCTGTTCTGCCATCTCATTTTTTTCTAATATAATTGTCATCCTGGACCACCTTACCCTCTTCCACCCATTGTATTTGGGCTGTGTGACCCTGGAATCATGCATTGCATTATGTCTAGTGGTATCTCCTACAGGACAAACCTGTGGGTGGGCCAGCAGTGTACAGTGTTATTGAGAACACATAGCATAGCAAGTGTCATTTGCACTCTCTCTTTCCACCACTCGCACGTATCCATACCACATGTCATCAGTGGTGGTGCAAGGCTCAGCCCTAATGCTTTTAAAAGACGATACTGAGTCAGGAATCCCTCTTTTGCCTCTGATTCAGGGCACACTAACATTTTCTGAAACCAATATACTACTATTACCAAAATCCCCCAAATCTCATTACACAAATAACAACAGGAAAAGAGGAGATAGAAACAGAAGAAACAGAAGAAAATACAACATCCTTCCCTTCTTGTTCCCTCTGGAAATCTTCAGCTGCGATGAGGAAGAAAAACAGTATTTTCTGTCAAAAGAAATTTAATGAGGTGAAGCAAGTCATTGTGAAAACACCATTAATTCTCTTTTGTCTCCCCATTTTCTTCTCCTGAAGGGGAGTTGTGGATTTTGTCCACTCAAACATCCGTAAGGTGTATCCATGTCTTCTGGCCAATCACCTTCACTGCCGTTGAAGGAGCATATGTCACTGTAAAGGGGCCAACAAACCTTGGGTCTCCCCGTTTGCTGGTAAAATTGCATATGCAAATTATGTCTGCTGGTTACAGCTGGAGTGGCTGCAACAAAGTTTCTTCCTCTCATGCTGTTGGTTGGCTAGTTGAGGAGGATGCCGGCCATATTCAACAGGGACATGTCTGCATGGATATAAACTTAAGAGAATTGGTAAACTCTGAAAGATACCCTTGAAATCAATTCCCCAGTACTTTGGCTGGACTGTGCACATCTGTGTTTACACAAGCAGAAGCAAGCAGCATTAACATTCTTCTGCCTGTCTCCATCTAATGCAGGGTAAGGTGATGATCAGAACCAAGCTATTTTCGCAAAGCAAAACGTACCAATGGCAAACAATACATCCAATTCTTCTCAAGCGTGTGTCAAAGCTTTACAATGTCATCTTTCAGCAGGTTGTTGAGTCGTTCCATGACACCATTGCCCTGAGGATGATAACGTAACCAGAGTTTATGTTTAATGCACAGTAGGGAAGTTACTTCTTGAAAGAGGTCATGGAAAAAAGGTGGTCCATTGTTGGATCTCAAGACCTTGCAAAAACCCCATTGTGGGAACACCTCTCTGATGAGGAAGGTTGCCCCAGATTTGGCATCAGAATGGGTGCATGAACACGTCTCAATCCAACAGGAAAACGGACACACCACAATGATCAAATAACCAAAGTTATTATACCTTTCAGCCATGTCCAAATAATCAAATGGAGATGTCTAAACGGTTATGATGAGCGACCAATTTCACCTTAAATGTTTTCAAAGTATGTCGTGCTGTGTATTGGTGGCATGTCCATGGACGTCATGTGGGGGTTGCCAGAGGTTGTAATTGTGACCTCTGGCCTTTCCCATGCGACTCCTGGCATGTCCTTTGCGACCCCTTCTTTTTAAAATAATAGTTTGTTGTTTTCTACAAACTATGTAAAAAAGGCAGCCGCGGGGCGGCACAGCAATGCCTCTGTGTCTTCAGTGTTCTCACTGTTGCAACTATGTGAGCTCTTCCATGAAGCTTCAGCCTCTTTGGAGCCTTCTGCCGTCTGCCACCTCTGGGTTATTAAATGCGCGACCTGTTGCTCTTTGCCGGAAGAGGGCTACTGGTGTTTTCAATTTCATATTTGATGAGCCGCACAGTTTAACGCCTTCACCTTTTCCCAGGTCATGGGCTGGGGGGCTAATGAGCGGGGCAATGTTTTTGCAACCATGGAGACGCGCCTGGAGGAATCCATGCAGCTGAGGAGCTGCCAGTATCATAAGTGCTGCACTGCAGTCTACTCTGCCATAGGAAATGCTACTGTGCATGTGATAGATATGTGTTTTATGGACTTTCACAACAAGCTCCACTGGAATGTTTAAACAGTCTGGTGTTTCAAGTTCTGCTGCTTAACAGCCCCGGCCGGACATGGCAGGCTGTCATTTTAGAGCTCTTGTTTGTAATTTGGTGTGTATGTGTGTATTACTTGAAACGTATTCATTCTTTTCTTGCCCGCCAATTTCCTGCAATGGAACAATACCAGCTCTCAAACTTTCCTCACAGATCAATGCTGCTGCAGACTGCAGCTCATTTACCCTGCATACACAGACAGGAGACAATATTTTTTAGGTGAGGAGAGGTGGCTCTGGGGCAGACTAGCGGCATCTCAATGTGTCTGTGGAATGGATGTGCGTAGACTTGGATCTGGCCGTCAGATTTCAGCAATAAGATCTGCTGGCTGGGGTAGAGACCTTTATTGGAGAGTGTTATACTTTTGGGGTTGGAGACTTACTCCAAATGACACTTGCATAACAGGCCATGTTGATTATGTTGCTTGCCGACTTTTCCCCAACATAGTTTTTGTGAATTAGTAAAACAGAAACATTTTCTGTATGCAACTATACTTTTTCCTCATTTTACTTTATAGTCCTAGCAGCGTCGCCCTAGGAAGGCAGCCCACACTCATAGTTCTGCACAGTAAAAGATTACTTCGAAAAACTGTCACTTCTTTCCATCTGTAATTTTATTTCATGGCAGAACGTTCAGCTTAAAAAAAGAGAGAAATATTAAAGTAAGAAATAAAACGCTATTCTGGTTATGTTGAGGTTGTATATGGTGATCTCACAGTCATATTTGCAAGATTTTTAAAAGTGAAACTGTGACAGAACATGCTTTCTTGCTATCGGACAGCCCCAGTCTCATCATGAGATGTAAGCATTGGAGCACTGCGTTGCAGTTTTCAAGATCCTTTTTACTTCAAAAGTGCCCACCGAATTGTTGCCAATCGTACATTTTATGCCCCTATTTTCCCCAGGTGCATGCGTTGAGAAAAACATACGTTTCACCCAAATCTATGAATTACTGCTTTGTTGGCTCCCCCTGGGCGTTTCCATTAAGTCATTTGCCTGACATGTTTTTCTAATTCTAGATGACCGGTGGGAATGCATTTGCTTTGCTCTGGAGTCTTACAAACACACTGTTTTCAGGATTGCTGTAGTGTGGAGATTGGCACTTGATGCACTAGGTTGGCAATGCCTGACCTAAATTGGAAGTTAAAAGCACACCACTCCTGTGCCAGACACGCCACAGTAAGTGCAAATGAAAAAATCGTCTGTGTGGCATGTATTGTGCAGTCAGTCAAGCCATTTCTTACTGTGACATGACATTTTTTACTGGGAAGCTATGATAAAGCAAGCATGATAAGTGTTCTTCCTTGTTTAGAATCGCCTACATTGGAGCATACATTGCATTTTTAATGGCAAAGCCAACAGGAGTATGTTTTTAAGGTGTAACTGGCATACTGGCAGAGCCAGCTTGGACAGTTTTCTTATAGTATTATTACTGGCATTAAAGGCAACATGAGTATTTTCTTATATGCGAACACAGCATTCTTCACTAGTACACAATTGCTAGTGAAGAATGTGGGCTTGTGGCAGGCCTTGGATTATTATATTGGCTCAGTCTCCATGTGGCCTGGAGCCAAAGGGGAAGAAACAAATGTAGGTCCCTCTATCTATGCGTTCCTTGCCACACTCAATATGTGAGAACTGCCTAACGCATGAAAATGCTTCAGAAAACGTCCAACACCTGTAAATATATAGAACCTGTTACAATCTATTTGTTCAGCTTTTTTTGCACATCCTGACAGAGGATGACTGTAGATTTGCTTGGCCATGGCTCATTTTCTAAGGGTTGAATTTGTTGACACACCTTTCATTTCATGCAATAGTCACATGCATTTTCTTTCCATTACATGGAATCATTTGCCCTTGGACGTCTGCTTACATTCACAGTAATTTGATTATGTGGGCCTATACTCACTGATATTAATGCTACATATGGTGATCCATTCTTGTATGAAATGTATATCATATTGCAGTGATGTTGTAACCATGTTTTTCTTACTGTACTGGAACAATGCTATCTAATGCCACTTTCTGTTTTATCATGGGGTGAAAGGTTGTGTGCCATCACTTTCTGTGATGTGACTTGGGGCGGGGCCAAATTACATCACTTCCTGTGATGTCATCAGAGGTCAATGGTCATGTGATTTGTGATGAATTCTGCCACATGCTCCTTCAGATTTGGCACAAACCAATCCACCTGTATATCTGCAGCAATGCTTTATTTGGTAACATGTGCAGGATAATGTAGTTGTTCATGAGCAATTTTAAGTAATTCTTTTGGCTTAACAGACTTTCCTAAAAGGTTTTGTCTCCATATTAGGTATGGAGTGGACAAAGATCATCCCATTGTTGTCCATCAATCTTTCTCCTCCTGGGGAGCCTGCCCTTGCTATTATTGGGGCCCCAGGCAGAATATTTTATCGATCAATAAGTTGTACCTGTTGCCGTGGGATATTTGTAAATGTAGAAACCTGTTCAGTGACATGTGGTAAATACACTGCTTCTTTTGTTGCTGTTTCAGCTATGTCATTGCCCCAGGAAATTAAGCATGTACCGTTGGTATGGGCCACACACTTCACAACTGCTAGTGTAGAAGGAAGGGGTAAGACATCAATCAATCTAGAAAGTAATTTTGCACGTTGGACCGGTGTGCCTTCAAACTTCCTAAAGCCTCTCCTTCCCCATTTTGCTAATCTAGAATGCACTATAAATGTGACATGTGCATAATCTGAATAAATAGTGGCACAACACCTTTCCAACATATTTCCAGTTGTTATTAATAGCATCAGTTTTGCAGCATGTGCAGAGAAATGTGGGGGCATTCTAATCTTGGAAACCACCTCAAACTCACCTTCATCATAGCCTACCACTGCTGCCCCTGTCTGCCTATACCCTGAAGTCTGATCAAGCGTCAACAACCCGTCAAAGAAAAGTACTTCCTCCTCCTCTAAGGGGTCCTCTCTAATGTGGCTGAAGTAACCCAGCACATCGTTGTATGTAACACAATCATGCACATTGTCAACTTCCTGCATTGCATCTGTAATATATGTTACTGGGTTAACGAGGTGACACTGCACTATAGAAACCAAAGCGTTCATCAATATGACCTCATACTTTTATGCACGCTGGGTGATGATGGCAGATTTTGATTTTTCTAACATGGCGAACACTGCATATTCCACATAAAGTGTCACTGGATAGCCCATTGTGAGGGTTGAATATTTCTGAATAGCAAACACTTTTGCTACAAGTGCCTGCTCACATGTAAAATGACCCTGCATTACTCGGTTTACGAGACCACTGTAATAAGCCAAAGTACTGCTGTCCTAACTTGCCCATTAGAATAGGAAAACAGGAAAAACTGCTGCTTGTAATCTGGGTAGCTAATACTGGTGCGTTGCTCAGTGCTCATTTCAATTCCTTGAATGAACCATACATTACATCTGTCCATTTTCACTTTCTGCACTTCTTTTAGCCCTTGTAAAAGGGGCTTAGTGTAACCGGAAAAATTCAGGGCCAGCAATAATTGCACAAACCCACAAACTGTTGCATCTGTTTCACTGTCACTGGCTGTGGTGTGTTTTGAACCACTGCTGCCCTCTCTGGAGTTAGTCATCTCCCTTATGATGATATTATCTGACCCAGATACACCACTTCTTTCTGACAAAACTGTAACTTTGCTTTGTCCACTTTGTATCAATTTTCTGCTATAAATGTTACTGAATCTTATCTACGCTCGATAAGTAAACGCAATGAGATACGTGAGTCTGGGTTCAAGGGGACTGAGAATAGAGAAAAATGCATTCTTAAGCATGTTTCTCCTGTGGGTATGTTGCTCACAATTGTGGCTGGATTCGATACAACTGGAAACTCTGCCTCTAAAATAATGTTTAAGGGGTGGAGATCCTAGAACATCCTCCAAGCCCCCACCCCTTTTCCTTTTTCAAAGTGTTGATGGCCGTATTGCATGGGGATTCTGATCTCTGAATGACACCCTGCTGCCATAACACAAAAATTGTCCCATATATTCCCTGGTCAGCTTCCCTTAACATGGGGTACTACTTTAGCTGGGGCACTATGGCCCTTGCTTTACCTTAATGTGGACTGCTCCAACCCCCTTCACAAGACCGCCATCGTGGGGGCCATTCGTCCATAATTCTTTGGACACCTTATCCAAGTCTTGCTGTAAATATCCTGGTAGTGTCTTCAAAAGAAGCACCTTATGGGGAAACTATGTGTGTTCTATAATTACCTGACAAGGTATGCTTATCTGAAACACAAGTTCCCTTATGTTTTAATTCGGGGTCATTATAAGTGAGGCGGTAAGGGGTTAACAGTGCCAGTAAAGGTGTGGAACCGTCAACCCCTTACTGCCTCATTACGAGTCTGCTCGCAGGAACCGGCTAAGGGCGCCTGGTTTTACCAGGCACCCTTAGCGGGGACCCGCAAGCAGACCAGGGTGCTAACAACGGGCCTGTTACTAACGGGCCCATTGTTAGCACCCTCCCCATTCCCATTTGAGCCCTATTGGGGCTCAAATGAGAATGGGGATGTCCCGGGTCTGAGTTCCTTGAATGAGGAATTACCGGGCCCTCCAAGGTTGGAATGGCCCGGTAATTCCTCAATTAAGGAACCCAGACCCGGTACCCGGCAAGGGGGTAGCCATGCTGCTATTAGCGGCATGGTTACCTCCTACTGTGTAATGACCCCCATTATCTACGAAAAGCTGTTCATCTGTCAAATCTGTCAGACACAGTGTTGGGTCAATGCACAAAAGCGTGCATCACTCAATGTAAAATAATCTTGTCCTTCTGTGTAATAGCAGCTTCAAAGTCTATGGTGAGCATGGTGCCATGTTGTACCTCCTTGTTCACGGCTGAACTAAATAAAATTATGTGGATAATCGAACCATGTGGTCCCTTATTCTGGGCACACAACCTAAGAGCACTTGCACACCATAAATAAATAACTGTGGGTTGAGAGGTGCTCATCACAAAACACTGTGAGCACAAAATGCTTGTATAATTGCATAAACCTGTGTGGAGTACATGCCTGGGGTAGAACACACTATGTTCTTGTCAGAGAATGATGTGGTCATGTTCAATTTGCTCATTATATCTCTGCCCAATGCATCTATTGTTATGTATTTTGAAAATAATAAGGGTGCTAAAAATATGTGCAGCAACATAGCAAGGTGTAGGTCTTCTATAAAAGGAACAGCCGAAGAATAACCCTGCATGTCCATTGCTTTGTTCGACAAAGGCAACCTTCTTTCCTTAACACAAGATTTGGAAGCTCCTGTGTCGACCAAAAATGAAAAACGCTTGTCACCTCTGTTCAATGTCACCTGTGTTTCCTCTTGCACATCTGTAGTTACTGAAAGGACTGGGAACATCAGAGCTCTCTGTGCGCAGTCATATTGTGGCGTGTGTCAGCACCTGGAAATGAGAACGCGTTGCCCCCTAGTAGTGTTGCCCCATTGTGCCCTCCGGTAGCAAATTATCTCTCCATTGCTGAGCGGGTGTCTGTGCATGTGTATCTGCCTATGTTCGAAACGGATTTGATTGTGGAAGTTGAGACATCCGTTGATGTGTGATGCTTTGCACCATTTAAACA
Organism: Ambystoma mexicanum; assembly: GCF_040938575.1. Taxonomy (NCBI): domain Eukaryota; kingdom Metazoa; phylum Chordata; class Amphibia; order Caudata; family Ambystomatidae; genus Ambystoma; species Ambystoma mexicanum. Next base: position 1,382,559,043 of record NC_090937.1, on the reverse strand, counting down.
AATTGAGTCTGCTGGGGAAATGTGGATGACGTTTGCATCTGTTGCTGCTGCTGGACATTTTGTGTCTTTGGGTAATACATAGGTTGAACGTTTTGCCGTTGTACCTGGGTCTGTGAATGCTGTGGCAGCTGCAAATATTGGCTGCTGTTACACCTTTGGTTTTGGTTGTACTTGTTGTGGTATCTGTGGTTGTGTGGGGTAACATAAATGTTGAGGCTGTGCCTGATATACTGGGATGTCTGCAGGACCATATTCTACTTGATATCTGCCCCTGCATTCTTTTGGAAAGTGTCCTATCTTCCCACAAGCCCATGACTGTCCCCCAAGCCTCAGTCAAATTACTCCATATCCAAATCCAAAGCCCATTCCATTTTGAAAGCCTCCTCTACACTGCTGAAAATATCCTAATGTTGGAAATATCCTCCTTGCTGAACCTGCAGTGCAAACCCTCCTTGTGGTCTATGTGGAATAAATCCTCCTTGTGCGATCTGTGTGACAAAGTGTGTCTGCGGTACCTGCAGGAAAAAGCCTGTCTGTGTTAGTTGTGGAGCTTCCCCAACCTGTGAGGTGTTCTTGGTGAGCAGTCCATCAGTCACACTTGTTATTACTGCACCATCAATACTAAAATGGCCAGCTTCTTCTGCACCAACTTATCCTCTGCCTTCTGAGCTTGATCTATCTGATTATTCTCCTTGTCTTGTTTTAGTCTGCAATAATGTAATATGTGTTCTTGTATCTCTGCCCATGTCTTCGTCTCTATTCCCAACATATTTCCCAGCTTATCCTGTACGTCTTTTTGGAGAACCCTAGACGAATGTGACAGAAAAAAGGGATGTTCCATTCCAAAGGTTGTCCTGTTTCTAAGCACCACGTCTCCTGTATTTGTTGAATGTACCGTGCAGGGTCCTCTTCTGGTCTCATGGAACAGGCTAAAATGGACTGCATGTTTGATGTATCTGGGTATAATTCCCTCAGTGCCGTCCATACATGTGCTTGACCGTAATTGAATGGCACACTGTCATGAACATTGCTGCTCAACATTACCCCTGCATATCCTGCCTTTTGCCAAAGAGCATCCTCCTGTTCCAAGGTGAACAAGCTCTAAACAGCTAAAGCCGTCTCTGTTGTCCCGGGGGCAGCTGGGGGATCTCGCTGGGTCCTCCAAATGTAAATGTGGTGCTGTCTGAAAAAGAAAGAAAACAGATGTATTTCTTGGAAAAAAGCAAACAGCCTAAAATCTGGACTGCTTATCAACACACCCATTTAGGGTTGTACAATTTGAAGCTGAAAGGGTCTGTACTAATTGCACTATAAAAGGTTTTAGATAACTTTGAGCCTTCACGTTCCACCGTGATCTGACCAATGAGAATGTGGGAAACAAATGGGAGGAGAGATATGTTGCGAAGCCCCTTATAAACAGGTTTCTCTGTTTTCCAAGCCCTGCACCTGCAGGTCATGTAACTCCTATCCCGACACAAGCTACCAACCCATACACCATAACCTTACCGCTATCTTTTTAATGAATCGCCAAGCTGAGGCACCACTGTTCAAAATTAATTTCATCTATTTTCTTCAATTTACCAAGGGAGCTATCTCACAAAACATATGGGGCCTCATTACGACCCTGGCGGTACGGAGTGAACGGCGCAGTGAAAGGTGCCGGCGCCGTTCACTCCGTACCGCCGCATTACGAGTTCCCCTCGCGGGACACGGTAAGCACGCCTGGGAAAACCAGGCGTGCTTACCGGGTCCCGCGAGGGGAAGAGGGAGCAAACAACGGGCCATCGGTCCTTGAAGGGAGGAATTACCGGGCCTTCCGAACTCGGAATGACCCCGTAAGTCCTCATTCCGAGGACCTGGACCCCGACGCCGATAGCGGCATGGTTACCGCCAAACTCGTAATGAGGGCCATGGTCTTTAGTGGCACTGTGGACGCTGTGTTCATACTCTAATTTTGTAAATTGGCACTAATGCCATGTAGTATCCTTGCATCTTTTGTGTATTTATTTGCTGGTAGAGGATCTCTGGACAGAGGCATCCCTTATCAGACTTCCGTGGGTGCGGCAAGCATGACAACCACAGCTTTTGAAAATCGAATACCACAGAAGCAAGGTGGCACTGTCTGTAATCATACCAGAAGATGATCTCGGACAAGAATACGTCGGGTTGCCTTAGCATTTAGGATATACTCCATCCTTTTGAACCACTTCTAAGATAAAAGTTGGAGATGCTGTCTCCCATTCCATATACACAGAAGTTAGGCAAAATTAGTGCTCAACTTCAATCCTAAAGAAGGTTGGAGAAATCAAGGGGCACACTTTTTAAATCCACAAAAAAACAACTTAAACATGTGTCGACTGGAAACATCTGTTGTAGAACAAATAGACACACTGATATATGAAAGGGGTGTAAAATATTCCTGAAGATACATTCTGTTACATGGTCTCATAGATTGTAAGACCTGGATATAATGTTGAAAAGTTTTAGATGCTAATGAGCGAGTGAGTGAGTATGATTGATGGAGTGAATTAAATGGAGTTGGGATTTGTTGTATCATTGATGTGTGTATCATGTGTATACATCTATGTTGTTTTGGCACCACTAAATGAATATAATTCAGAAATAAATACATTTTTGGTAATAATCAATTAGTAACTGTCTTGCTATCCTCGTTCTCTCAGTCCATTGTTTTATTTATACCTTAGTCTTGTTTGCCGGTCTGGAAACAACGGTGCCATTATGAGGCCCAATATCTGCTTTTCCTACCAAAACATCCTGACCTTGAGATGCCTGCACTCAGCACAAAAGAAAATTCAATTAAAAGGCAACCTAACAGAATAACATTATAAAATGTGCAGCCTGGAAGCCTGATCCTATACCAAAAACGGCATTTCTATTGCTCACAATGACCAATGGCAGTTCACACCGCCCAAACACAAACTCCATAATAGGGGCATGTCTGAACTCTACGAACTAATATAACACAAAACCTATAAAAGAAATCTATAAAAGAAAAGAAATGCATACAGGAAAAAACACCTTTGTTTCAACAAAGAAAAACGCCCTGTAATATGCATATTGGAAGGCTTTACTACATATCTGTTTAAATACTTTTCTGGATGTGTATTTTTTGCTAAGTGCATGTTGCTTCATATATATTTAACTATCATCCTAAAGCTCTATTATAATGAGGCTAATATATACGTATGTCGCCTCTGCCACTAAACTTGCATGTGTCCATGTGACAACCACGTCACCATTAAAGGCCTTATACCTAGCTAATGGGGGTTTTCTCAACTCATATATGCACATGCACTTGGGACGCTGAATCTGCATGTTCATAGAGTCATAGGTAATGCTTGCCCCATACGTGGCACACACATGTACATTTTTTCAAATAGTGAGAAGCTATCACAATTGAAGTATACACAAAACTCGAACAGCATGAGTCACGAATTATGAGCATTTTCAAATACAGCTTACTAATACAAAATACACAGGACAGAAAAATTATTGCTGTGTAATTGATGTTACATTTTACTGAAATGAAGTGCAGTAACTTTTTAAAATTGTGTATATGATGCGTAATCATTGCATGCTCTAGAGCAAAATCTCTGGTTGGGGCTCAGGGGGGGACAGAGGGGTACTTTTAACATTCAATTACTGTTGAGGGAAAACTGCTCTTTAGACATTTACATTTTAAAATATCACGGAAAGAAAAGGTCAGAGCCATGCAAGGCCAGTGTTAAAATCACAAATGTTGCAGGTTACCTATTATTGGACTAACTGAAAATACTATGGAGCGATGGAACAATGCATTAGCTTTCTAAGACCCACATACTTCTTCATCTGCTGGTGCAGAGTGGAATGATTGTTTGCCTGGAGGAGGTACTGGTATAGGTGTCAGCGATAGTGAGGCCGGGTTGGAGACCAGGATGTCCTTTTTAAACTTCTTCCTACCAGATTTAGTGAGGAGAGCAGGATAGTCAATAGAGGAGCAGTTGGAAAAGATAGGAGAGACAGAGAGCACCATAGAGTAGGTAGGGAAAGGGGAGAAGAGGAAGGGAGAGGGAAGGGGAGAGCACTAGGGAAGGACACAGGGGTGCAAGCAGACGAGACAGAGAAGCGAGACAAGTTGTACAATTGGACAAGACGATACACACTCAGATTTAAAAGACTACACAATGAAAAACAGGAGAACACACACCTAAGTTTGAGAGTCCTGAATAGAGGGGAAAAAGGCTGAGGTTTCACAGTGCAGTTTTAAATACTTTCACAATGCAGTTTTAAGAACAGGAGAACACACACCTAAGTTTGAGAAACCTCAATAGAGGGGAAACGGCCTAGGTTTCACAGTGCAGTTTTAAATATTATTATTGTGTTTGCAGTCCAAAGAGTGCTTTGCATGCTGAAGGACAGTTGTGTTCCCTTTGAACTATCTTTAGTCATTTAGAGTTCTCACATCACTTTTCCACGTGCCCTGTTTGTTTGTATTTACAGTGCTCTTAATGCAAAGTTCAAATTTATCAAACACTAAAGAAGCCATGGTGGTGTGACCCATGTCTCCTTTACCCTAGACAGTTGGTGAGTTTAGCCACCACTTATTTTTAACGGTTTTGTTAGTGTCTGCACCTTTGCACAACTGATGTACTTTTTCTGAATGTTTGTTTGTTACATTTCTGTACAGTGTCCTCCTGAATAATTGGTCCCGACGAAGGCGCACTAATTATTGTCTTCGCCAAATCGTCTATCACGATTAAGTGCGGCATCTACTTACTGATCTCCATGTTACTTTAGATGTCAACCCTGCCAGCTAATTTCCTAAGCTTTTGCTGATATTTATGAAAGTTGTTCTTTTATCATGTTTATAGACTAATTTTTCATTAGTTAAGTTCAGATTAGAAGAATTTTGTGAGACAGATGAATTATTTTGTAGGTCAATGATTGAGCCATGGCCCAGGTTCGATAAAATGTCAGATTTGCGCTTTCACAACTTTTCTGCAGTTTTCAGTTCATGATTGCCAATTCTGTTTTTTCTGGTCATGTGTGATGTTCTTCCTTTCTTTGCCTTTTCAATCTTCATGTTGTCATGTTTTGTTACATATTTTGTAACATGGCAGCCCAATCATCTTGTGTATGAATACATTAAATATTGAATTTATGATGAACTTTAACAATTTTGAACTGCTTGGTGAATGAATATTGCAATTCTTATGACATAACTATTGATGCATCAGAGATTACCCAGTGCATTAATCCATGTAGTGGTTTATTTGTATTTGAATATCGATTTCAGGCAATTCCAATATGAACACCTTTTTGTAATGAAGGGTAGTTGTAATGCAGAGTACTGGAGGTGACTCTTTCTGCCAGAGGATTACTTGGCTGCTTTTATGAGCTGGAATGTGCTCTTTCTGAGTGAAGGAGGCGGACCTATAATACCAATGCTGCATGCAAAATGCACACAAAAAAGTGCATGCTTAAGTGCAGTTGTGTTGCAATTGGCAGCAGGTCGGGACCAGGACTATTATTACCATATTTGGTGTGTGGCCTGAAATTTATATTTTTGGTCGTGTGAAGCAGCTATTACTAGGCTTCTTCCTCAGACCCACCCTCACACTTGACTGTGTAAAACAGTGGACAATGTATGAGGTTCGAGGTATACCGTTCACAGTCCTAGCTCCATTGACGACTAGGGGAGAAACATGGGCCCGTCTGACACCAAAGCTATTTGAGATCCTGAAGCTTCTAGAGAAGCCTAAAGCATTAACACAACCCATCCACCCAACAGATAAAGAATGTAATGTTCTCCAACTGGCCTTTGCAAAGAAATGTTTAAATTGCCCTGTAATAAAATTGGAAAAGACTTAGGCAATGGCCAAAATAAACTGGTCCAGTCGACCAATGTCAGTAAACACCAGACCGAACAACGAACATTGTCTTTACACATGTAACCAACCTTAAAATGGAGTCAATACTGTCCTCAAGGCTCCCTACCTCATTCTCTGAGAATAGCCTTCCAGTGAACCCTATTCTGGAGAATGGTAAGGAGTTTGTCCAGTTCCTTTCTAGACTGGTCAACACCTCATTCGTTTACACCTCAATCACAGATAAAATAAAGATTGTTACCATTACCCCCCTGGAGAAGAAAGCAGGTCTGAACCCCAAAGACACAAAAAGCCTAAGGCCCATCACCAATACAAACTTTTTCCTGAAGATTCCAGATAAGGTGGCTACAAAACAACTTCAAGCATACTTTGGGTCAGCATCTATATTTCACAACAAACAATCTGGGTTTAGATCTGACTGTAGCACAGAGACAGCCCTACTTGATTTACAGACCTAAATGCTGGAACTGGCAGACCAATGAAAGTTTTTCTCGACTTGTCCGCAGCCTTTGATCTGCTGGATCATGACCGGTTAATTGACACACTATCCGGCACAGGGAACTGTGCACCACAAGCCACGGGTTGGACCAAATCCTTCTTGTCGGACAGATAATCGTCGCTCTCCTGGGAAAATGCCTTCTCCCACTCGGCCCCTATCTTTTATGGAGTCCCTCAGGGAGCCTGCAACTCACCAACACTTTTCAACCTGTATATAAGACCTCTGTGCAGTCTCTTAGAATCTTACATGGTCACGTTTACCAACTATGCAGATGACAACCAACTGATCCTGGAAATCATTGGGGATTATGAGACAGATACCAGGAACTTGACCACACTCTATGGTGTGATAGAATAATGGATTACAAAAACACAAGAGAGGAGGGACTGTTTGGGGATTTCCAACTGTGGGTTACCCAACTATATTATCACACTGAATAAACCACACAGGTTAATTGATTGTACAAGTTTAAAGAGATCCAGTGTGCGTTGTCTTTCCCTCAATCTTGTTTTGATGCACTTTGTGATGCTAAAAGGCACATGCTAGATAACAGAGTACTAGGCATGTGTCAGCTGCTATTCAAATGAAGACATTTCTTTATTAGGGTTTCTTTGTTTAGCAGGTGCAGGTTTAAAATACAATTCTTCGTTAGATCCCTCTAGAGTTCAGATACTATATCCCGCTCAGTTTTTTTCAGGGGATATAAAAGAAACAAGAACAGTCTTAACCTGTGAAGTTGTTGATTTACACTAGGTTAGAGTGTTCTAAAGCCGACCGGTTTCTGTGGTAAATTGTAGATAGACCACATTCTTCAGAGCTATGTGGAAGGTGCCAGCCTGCCTGCCTCATTGAGTTATTATGCAGCGTGGTCTGCAACAATTGTAGTTGTACACCTGTGAGGGTGACAGGAGGGGGGAGACAGAGGGGATACATTTCCCATTTTAAATTCTCTTATCATAGTAACACTGCATTTCCATCGGTACCATAAACACAGGGGATTTGTATCTTACCCTCTCATGTTTAGTAGTAGCTTAATACTTTCTGGGATGGGTTGTGGGTACACGGTGGACAAGGCAGCCTGTTACCTAGGTGCCAAGGACAGGACAAGTTCTATTGTCATATGCATCAAACGCAAGATCTAGAGCATCTGTCTACATCTAGATATTATTTAAAACCAGTTTGCAAGTTAGCACTATCTTAAAAAGTGAGCCGCGATTGTGAGCGTGTGCTCGCACTGAAATAACATAAGGACAGGATCGGTTTCGATCGAACCCGTCTGTTCTGTTCATTGTCTTAGCCCGGGTGCACGTTTCCTTCACTCGACCCCGCTCGCGGGGTAGTGACAGAGCGCACGCCAGGTCTTGCAGAAGGCTTACCTTCTGCTCCCATCTCAGGCGTGTTGCATCTGGCGGGCCGTGCGTGAATTCTCAACGCGGCAGCTCGCCAGATCTTGTGTATATCAGTTGCCATGATGTTCCGGGCATCACGTGGGGGCAGGCAAAATGGATGCCCGAGTGTGGAATAAAGACGCCATCTTGGAGTGTCCCAGGCAATGTCTTACTCACTTGCTAATGGGCTATTCTGGTTCTGCATCAGTGCCTTACGTAAACACATGGATATTATCGTATACTGGCACAATGAAACGGGCAAGGAACCCTTATGGATACATTATTCCAACAGTTTTTCAGAAAGCATTTCCAAATACATTCCAGAAAATATTTCGAACAACATTACAAGAAGCAATTAAAAAAACATTTGGCATGTGTTGTCTGTGAAGAAAAGCAGCCCACATGGGTATAGTGCACCAACAGTGTGTGTGGGTGCTGATGATGCATCATCGTTTTGTTTCTGTGGTCACATCCAGTTAGTGGTTGTGCAACATGCATTGTTTGTGATTCGTATTGTTTCTCTGGAGGCACATGGATGGTGATTGTGCAAGGTGTATGTCCGGTCTCAGCTGGTTATTCCTTCTGTTGCAAGGGGAGATATGCATTCTTCTGGGTGAGCCTATGGGCTAGTCCTTGGGTATAGTAGTGTGGTTCTCATAAGGTTGCCAAGGTTTGCCAGCTGGTAGGTTCGTTGAGGCCTGTCTTGTCTGTTTGAGGCGAAATATCCATAACTGTTCTCTTCTAAAGAGGAGGTTCTGATTATTGCCTCCCCTTTTTTGGTATTGAATTTTTTCAATAAGTGACCAAGTGAAGTCAGCCTGGTCATGTTGCTGTGATACAAAATGTTCCACCATGGGTGCAGTTATTTTCTTTGTGCGTATGCAGGATATGTAACAGTTACGGATATTTTGCAAACATTTGTATTTGTCAGCCCTGTAATTCTTCCTTTTATTCATTTGTGGAAACGTTACATAGATGACGTTATTTTGATTTGGACTGGTTCACAAGATGTACTTCTTCAATTTGTCTCCTACCTAAATAACAATGATTGGGGTTTACAATTTACTTCTACTGCTAGCCAAACGCATATTGATTTCTGGATCTTTCAATTGATTTAACTCCAAATGGTCTAGTCACAAAAACTTTTCGTAAATCCACTTCTGTTAACTCAACATTGCATGCAGAAAGTTGCCACTAAAATCATGTCATATCGAATATTCCTAAAGGTGAGTTTATTCGTGCCAAGAGGAATTGCTCTAATTTAAAGGACTTTGATCATGAAAACATCGCTATCAAATCACGCTTTCTTGAGAGAGGCTACCATCATAGCTGTCTCAACAAAGCACATATCTGCTAGTCCCTAAAACTTGTGACAAGTCATCTCTCACCCAGAAAATTAGGTTTATCACTAGGTTCAACTCGGACAGTCACAAAATCCATAATATTTTGAAGAAACATTGGCACTTGTTACATCTTGATTCAGATATTTCCAGCTGGCTCGATCCTACTGTGAGCATTACGTTCAGTAAAGGAAAGTTGCTTAAAAATAAAAAATGTGTCCATCCTTTATGAGTATACCTACTCCAAAACCTTCGTTGCACACAGCACCTGCTGCAGGATTCCACAAATGTGGATTCTGTAACATGTGCAAATTCACATTGGAAACATCACAGGTCTCCTTTGGAGAGAGAGGAGATCACATAATTAATTCTTTTATCAATTGTAATTCCAAATTTGTCGTCTATTGCATAATTTGTACTTGTGGACTTAAATACATTGGCAGTACTATCCGACCTCTGAAGATCCACATTCGAGAACACCTTGCTACAATTGGCAGCCAAGAATCAAAATACCCTCTAGCCAATCATTGGCAAAAAATGCATCAATTGGACTGTAAAGATGACATACAATTTGTGGGGTTATGTAAGGTGACACTGCCTCCCAGAGGTGGCAATTTAACATTGAAATTATGCCAATTAGAAGCAAGAGTAATTTGCGAATATCGTACTGTGTTTAATGGATTGAACTCTGACCATGAATTTGCAACCTTTTTGTAATTATTTTTCTGTTTTTATTATGACTTTGTATACAAGTGCCACTGTGCTCACTTTATCATGGGCTTTTTCCTGCACATCCAAAATTTGGTTCATTTATCCAGATGTCAAATATTTGCTCTGTATTAATATTTAATCTGTTGTTAGTAAATCCATTTCTTTAAAAGTTTGTTTGATCACTTCCAATTTGCATGACTTAGTAGCAGCGCACCCACAGACAGCGTCTTTCCTAACTTGGACACTTGCCTCCCTTTCCTCTGAATCGTTGGCCTTCAAGTATCTTTTGCTTCCCCCCTTTTTTTTTGGTTTTTTCTTAACTTAATCACCGTTTATTTAATTAGCAGCTCCTTGCTTAATCTTAGTCCCTCCTCGCGCGCGCGTTTATAAATTTCACAAAATCTCGCATCTAATTGTTCACTGTCACTTAGGTTTTCACGACAACTAACATGGCGGCTTACATTTGCTGTTTCGTGGCCATTCACGACCCAATTATCTTTGCCTTCTTCTAGAGTTACTTCTATTTAGTCCTTCCTTACTTTTGTGGCACCCGCGTTGATTCTTTGCTATTCTGTTCGTATAGCAGCTCTGCTAAGACGTTTTTCCACTCTCCCCCCGGCCGTACTGGCACTTCAATTTAGCTAATTTGTTCACTTTAGTGTTCCAATTAAGTAATTTAAGACTGATCCTTCCATGCTAACTTTTGACATGGTGTTTGATTGCGGTTTATCGCGTGTGTCTCCGGGCAATGAATGTCTCCATTAATTAGCGCCTTTGTGATTTTAACACGATTCAAGATTACTTTCACGTAATGATATAGCCCTTTCGATTTCCTCTTCCAGCCTTTCCGCATTCGCGAAGCTTTGAGGTATGCTATTTTACGTATCTATCACTTTGTTGGTTATTGCAATCTTGGCCCTTTTGCCTATAGTTCATTTTTTTATATTGTAGAGTTTCCTTGGCATCATCCTGACTGTAGAATTCATGTGTACTTCATCAAGTCAAGGTAATATTTCCTTTGACTTGTGGGGTTCCTACACAAATTAATACACATTTTTCACCTCCTTGATTCTTACTGATATGGCTGTACTTTGATTGCACTGCTGCAGTCATTGGAATTGCCCTTTTCTTTTCCATTCTGTTTTTTTTTTACTATTGGATACCTACCTTCTAATCATCATCAACCAATGCGGTATTGTTCTTAATTTAATTTAAAAAAAAATTATTTTTGTGTGACCTTTTCTATCCAATGTGGCTTTTACCCCCATTTGTGTTTTACTATTTGTTTGTTAATTGCAAATTTGAAAATCTACCACCCGTTTCTGTCCCTGGATGCTTTGCCTTTTTGTACACTGCCTTTATTAATTGATGCTGTTCCAATCTGATATTATCTTTTTACATTGTATGTTGCACAATTTGTTTTATTATTTTGATTTGTAACTTATGTCTAATATTAGCCTCAGATGAAGAGCCGTTCATGGCTCGAAACACGTGTCAGGCTGTTCCTTGAATAAATCCTTTGGACTGCATGCTCTTATTTGCATTTTTCTTGGCGCAGTGAGACTGGGACTTGCTCGTGTTTCATTTACATCTCAAAAAACTTTAACTAGTACCTGAAACTTCTTAGGAACATCAAATCGTATATTTCTGAAGTGCATTGTCCCTCTATTGGTTAAGCCATCATACTATCATGACTTGACTACTGTAACTCCGTCTTTAGCGGGGCAAGGAAGAACTGTATACACCACCTGCAGATGCTCCAAAACAATGCAGTTTGGATCATCAAAAGCATCCATAGACGGGAAAATATTTCGTCTGGGAGAGAATCCATACACTGGCTTCCCATACCTGCCTGCATTGACTTCAAAACATCCACCCTGGTGCTTAAGTGCTTGTATGGAATGACTCGGGGTACCTGAAGTCCGGCACTTTTCTCTACAAGCCTAGCCGCACTCTTAGGTCAGTTAACACAGGAAAAATTTGATCCTTCAGATTTAAAAAGGACGGTGCACTTGGTAGAGCTTTCCCCACAAAGGCAGCGCAAGTGTGGAATTCACTCCCATGTTAACTGTTTCCATACCCAATTGAAAACCTTGCTCTTCAAATGAACTCGCAACTTTGAATCATGAAGTCAGCAGTCAAAGGGTCTGAATCTTGCATGTATGTCCCACCCTCTCACATGTCACATGTCCCTTTGTGTTTGTGTTGGCACCCTGATACCTGCGGGTTCCCGGCGTGGTATAAATAAAATAAATAAATAAAGTGAGACTCAACTCTCTCTGGTTCGGTGGAAAGACACATTAAAAAGTGCATCTGGATAATGGACTTCTTTTCTGCCTAAAAAGTCACAAAAATTCTATAGTAAGAACGTGCGGTCCATTAATGCAGAGGTCCATACTCAATGTATCCATTACACTGGTGTCACTATATCGGTTGCAAGTACCTTATGAGTAAATGTGCACTACAGTTATGAAATCCTACTGTAAGACTGCTGATGATGGGATAGTTCAAGATCCAGAGAGTTATCCAGATAACTACTGAACTCCCCTGTCGACCGTGTAGTTATGGTTAAGTTGCTCAACTCATATGAAAGAGCACTTTTTGGGTGGCTTATAACTTTGCTTCCACTGGGCAAAGTTATAAGGCGGGTCCCAATTATTTTATTTTCCATAGTTATAATGGAAAGAAAATGTGCTCATGCCTACAGCCCAAACAGCTGGATTGATTTTCACCAAAATTGCGCCAGGGGCGGCTGCTTGATCCCAAAAGTGTGCTTTTGTAAATGAAGTGTAAATACGTCCAGTAGTTTATTTTTAAATGAGCAAAAAGTAGGTCTGAAAAAATGTGTGATATCTGGCTCCGCCTCTGTTCGGTCCGCGGACAGGTTTCCGATTGGCCCAGAGGTGTGAAGTGCGTCCGATTTTTGGAAATGCCCGCCATGTTGGATTCGCAGACATCCGTTGGTGTCCGCAGACACTGCAGTAGAGTCATATAAAAAAACACAACATTGCACTTGTCAAACTTATCAAACCATCTCTGGGGAGGTGAGGGGAGATGAGGATGGGATGGCTTATAATTTCGGCTCCACTCAATGAAACTGCATGACATTTTGGAATTTTATTCTAGACTTGATTCTGAATGGTTCTGGAAATTGTTGATCTGTTTTGTCAAGAGGGAGCACATTTAGAGGGGGGTCCCAAAGTATTTTAAAGGCTTATAATTGTGGTGCCATTTGATGAATCTGCAGAAAGGTTTGCATTTCAAATCTAGATATAAAGGTTTTTGTAAAGTTTGGTGGGATTTTCTCAAGAGGGGGCTAAATTAGAGAAGGGGTCTCAAGATTATAGACCCAACCTTCAATGTTTGTGTAAAGACTGAATGGATTTTGTCAAATGGGGCCTGAGTTATATGACTATTTTGTGTAGATACATTTTGGAAAAAATAAAACATGGGCGGATTTCAAGCAAACTCGTGTAAGGAGTACTGGCAAGGACCTTAAAACATGGTTTTGCAAATGTGCCAGTGTTTTCTTTTTTGACAAGTGTCATGATGTAGGTACCAAAGATAGTGATATACCTTTGGTGATTGAGGTATAGCCCGTGGCCATGGGCAGTGGCCAGATTGTCCGGGTCATGGTATAAGGTCATGACCCAGATAATCTGGCTACTGGCCATAACCGTGAGGGATGAAAAATTGTGTTAAAGTGGCCATGTCGCTCTGGGACTGACTATGTGGTAAAGTTATTCAAAAGTAGGATAGGTTTGAAAGGGAAAAAAATGGGCTTGTGGTAATATGGTTATAGGGTTCTGACTTCGCATTCTGCAGGCTGCCATGGAAAGGGAAGAGGGGCTCTGTACAGAGGCCCACCTTCACTTTCCATGGTGGATTTTCCTTCCTACATTGGAACGCCACAAGAAAAATCTATTTTATAGCACCCCAGGTTCCCGCTTTGGGAACCAGGGATGCTAATGGCCTTTATCCCCCATTGCCGGGTCTGCAATGCAGCATAATGGTCCGGTACCCCCATTATTTATTTATTTATTTATAACGCGCCACAGGCATCAGGGCACACACAGACACACTTCACTTGGGCTGATAACTTGGGCTGCCGGGCCGTTATCCCCCGTTCCGGTCCTTGGAACGGGGAATGAATGTCACATTATTTCCATTAGCATAACACAAAATACTAATGGAAATTTTGGAAAAACGTATTGAGTCTATGGTACTTTACTGAGAAATGTAAAGTAGATAGAGGCTATAAGATTTGTTTATAGTTCTATTTTTTAACTCTGAAAGGTGGTTCCTAAAGGAACCTTTCTTTTATTGTTTTAAAAAAATAAATGTTTTCAGGAGAGGTTAGAACGTAAGGTGAGGAGGGAAATGAGGGAAGAGGCATCAAGCAGTAATATGGAGGGGCAGGTGGACAGGGGAAGATGTTGCGCGTGTGTTACGTCTAAGGTAGCGGGCAGTGTTTCTCATGCTCCTTGATGGCAGCTTCAAACTCATGTCGAAATTGCTTCCCCCTGCAGAGTGGTGTGTTGCAGTATATACAGTGGACTGCTGTCTTCCATAGATATGGATCAACAGCCTCTTTTATTGCTTGCAAGGTAGCTGGTGGGATTTTATGTCCAACAGAAGTAGGCTGTGTGGTTACAGTATTGGTTGAGGAAGATGATGTGGAGGAAGACAGCCTACTACTTGCTAAGAAAGGAACAATCTTTCTGAGAGCATTGTGGTAATTGGATTTGGTGTGGCGGCGCATGGAGTGGTCCCGTAGGAGTAATGTCCAGGTAGTCCGCGACTGAGTATAAAGTTGCACTCAGTGCATTTCACTTTTGTAGCTTTAGCCTTTGGTACATTCCCAACAGTGGTAAAGAATTGCCACACCCATGATTCTCTCTAGGTGCTAGAGGTAGGCACTACCTCTACCTCATCTTCTTGGTCCTATTCATTGCCTTTGGGAATACTGCACTTTTTTTGTTGTGTGGGTCCTCCAGCTGGTGGAGGTGGTGGCTTTTGGGGAGGAGGGATGGCAATAGCTGATGCCATTTTTAAGATGCATAACAGTTTTGCTACTATTCTTCCAATTATGTGCGTTGTACTAGATTGTTAATGGCTAATTAGTAAGAATAGGTGCAGGAGCCGTGCAAGGGTACATTTTTAGCTTGAAAGTTCGTATATCAGTAGAAAATGGAGTTCTGAACTGTCCTCGAAGCAAGGACCAGAACACGAAGTGCAAACGTGTTCATGGATCATGCCGTGCGCAAGCACACGGTTACGTAGCACTGTAAGGAAGATCCACAATGACGTCAGACATTCGCGGACAACGACAGAAGTAAAAACAGTGGAAAAAGTATAGAAGTGTTAAAAATGATGCTAGAAGGTGGGAAATGGCAGAGTTTTGAGGTAAAATGTTGTAAATTGAACATACATGTTGCTATATTGTGGTAAGTATGATATTAGTAAATTGTAGGAAAATAGCGTGCACTGGTAAAAACTCATGGATTTTTTTTTTTTAAAGAGATGTTGTGGTTACATTTCACCAATAAAAATCTATCCAATTCACTGAAAAAACTTTGTTAAAGGGATTTTATGCTTAAGTTGCACTAATAAAAACCTATGAAATTCAATGAAAAAAGGTTGTTAAAGGGACGTTATGGTTAAGTTGCACTAATAAAAACCTATAAAATTCAATGAAAAATCTTTGTTTAAGGGACATTATGGTTAAGTTGCACTAATAAAAACCTATGAAATTCAATGAAAAAACGTAGTTCACGGGACGTTATGGTTAAGTGGCAATAATAATAACCTATGAAATTCAATGAAAAAACTTTGTTAAAGGGACATTATGGTTAAATTGCAATAATAAAAACCTATGAAATTCAATGAAAAACCTTTGTTAAAGCGACGTTATGGTTAAGTTGCACTAATAAAAACCTATGAACTTCAATGAAAAACGTTGTAAAAGAGACGTGAAGGTTACAAGTAAAAGCAAAAAACCTCAGAAAATCACCAGTTATGTTAAGCTAAGCAACCATAACTTGCGCTGCCACCGTGCACTGCTAAGACTAACACCTAGGACATCAAAGATGAAAGAACAAGTGTCATTGATTAATTAATGTAATGCTTTGTATTGTATTGTATTGTATTGTATTGTTTATTTGATAATGCGCACAAAACCCAGGGGTAGCCGGGCGCAGCAGGTACAAGGTTACTTAAGCTTGGGTTACATACAGAGTATAGGCGAGAAACAACATAACAGTACAGTAAGAACATATCAATACACGCCGTGTGGAAGGAAAAAAAACTAGCATATTGTAGTTTTGAAGGAGTGTACAGGTGTAGGTATGAGAACAGAATCGTTTTGGACAACGGTATCATGGTCATTGGGTGCCACGAGAGTTAGTTGTCATTTGTCCAGAGCCAGTTTTTTACCTTGCATCTAAAATTGGAGTAGGGTAAGTTGGCTCTCAGTGCAATGGGCAGTGCGTTCCAGGCAAATGCCATGCCACAATGAAAACATGTCCAACTGGTTGCACATTATAGACCCAGTCTAGACACATAATAATATATTACAGTAAAGCATGCCAGGCCACATTTAGACATACCTAGACAGGTTGCACTACAATGCCAGTCGATGCAATAACCATAATCATGGTTATTTTATCACAGATGCCCAAAAAAAGATACAATGCCAGAGTAAGTAGCGGCTAGACTAGCAGCACCCAAATGTCAGTCTAGCCAGGTAATTATACTTAGCAGGACTGCTTTATCAGAGATGGCCAGTTAAAAAAAAGTCAAGCTAAACTAAGACATTACTAGACTGGCTACACCAAAATGCCTCTCTAGCCACTAATACCACATATCATGCCTGCTTAGCCTGGGGATGGATTACCATTTATGATTTATCGCATAATCCCTACCCCCCACAAATCCCCTCTCCCTCTGACTCCCTGACCCAACCCCAAAATCAGCACATCGGCCCAGAATTACTTCCATGTCCCTCTTCCTTGTCCCAGTTATATGGCTAATATGGCTGACGTATTAGGCACCTTGCCTCATAGGTAAGTACTACGATGAGGAAGAGTGGGACTAGGACTAATGAAGATTACAGGTAACTAAGCCAGGCATTACCTCCATGTACCGCTACCTCATCCCAGTACATGTGTATGAGGAAAAGTGCCTCATACACAAGTAATGGTACGAGGAAGAATGGGGCTACGAGTAATGAAGACTCCAAATAAGTAATCATGGCATTAAACACAAGCAGTGGCACAACACCATTTATCTGGCTGTGTTTCAGTGCTCTCGCCCATCCCCTGAAATTTTGGGCTATGTTGACTCGCCTGTCTGACCTAAAAAGCCGTTGCCGGACAGAAAAGGAAACAGATGTTAAGCAGCGCCTGTGTTTCCCCATTAACAAAGGACCGGCAACTACTAACGTAAAGCATTTCACCGTTAGTTTTTAGGCTGTTGAAATCATGATGTGGCTTTAGTACTTGTGTGCCAGGGATTGATTGGAAGGGTAAAGGGGGAGAGGAGACTGCTCATTCCCACAGCAGTCCATGTGTGGGTGCTTTCAGAGTTAAAGGGCAGAGTTAAGTGTTTGTAACATTGAAGCTGCACCAGAATAGTATAATTAGAATACGTAAGTTAGATGACCCACACAAATACGTTTGCCCCTCCCCCACCACCCAGGAAGTTAGCGCCTCTCCCAACATTTAAAGGGTTACCCCCCCGAAATGTAGGTTGTGTTGAGCCCCTGTACACAAGCACACACACCACTCACCATACACATACACGCATACACGTGCACACTCAACCACCCATATATTTAATTGTGCACCCTTTCACCATACAGACACACCCAGGCAGCCACCTATACATTTAAGTGTACACCTTTTCAGCATATACTCACACCCAGCCACCCATACATTTGAGTGGGCACTCTTTCTCCATACACTTACAAAGGCATACCCAGACTGCATCATGTACTCACTCATTAATGCACACACACACATATGTGAACACATACACATTTAAAGAAAATACATGTTCTTACCTTTAATCCATTGGTCCAGGTAACGATACCTTCACCTCCTTGCAGCTGTCAGGAATGCTTTTTCCCATCATCTGCATGGGGTGGAGGGGAGCCTAATTACTTCCAAAAATAAATGGTTTCTTTTTGAAGTCACTTAAATATTAATGTGTTAAAATATTAGGGCCTTATTCACAGAGCACTTTCCTATGTGAATCAGGCCCTCAATCTTCTTTTCAAATTCAGAATTGGCACTTCTCTCTTGTTTCTTTATATTAGCTGCTACCTGAATCATATTTTCCCTGATAGAAGCTTCACCGGCACCCCACAACACACTTGGGTCAGAAGCAGATCCCATATTAAGGTCCAAGTACTCTTTAAGGGAATCCATTAGTAACTTTTTCTCTGTAGGACTTTTACAGTTACCCAAATTAATTTTCCATCTTGTATATTGGGGTGGAATTACATGCAAAACCATATTTATGAGAATAGGAGCATGATGAGTAACTCTGCTCACTAGAGTCTCACAAGAAGTGATCTGAGGCAGGAGATTTTGTTAAGTAACAAAAAATGTGTGAGAGAGATCCATGCACACAAGACATAATAGTGTGCGCTCTGCTTTTAGGATTTAACTGTCTCCAGTGTTCAACTAACCCATTGTCCATAAAGATATCTTTTGTAATATCTCCATCCCTACAATGAGCCAAATTGGGCTTATTAGACCTATCTAGAATTGAATCCAAAACAATATTCCAATCATTTCCTACCGCCACTGGGATACATCCCATTTTGCAAAGTATTCTATTTAGATGAGAGAAGAAATCAACGTTCGTGTCAGTTGTTATGTTATGTTATGTTATGTTATGTTAGGTTAGGTTAGGTTAGGTTATGTTATTTGGCATTTATACAGCGCTCTACATATCATTGGTATGACCTCAAAGCGCTGGTAGATTGAACACCCTCTGGGACCGTAGTCCAGGTCAGTAAAGAGAGTTAGTGTTGTAGGGTGCGTGGGTGCACCAGTTATGTGTGCAGCTGGTATAGCTGTCTGACGTAAGCTGCATCCTAGCATTAGGTTTGGTGGTGGAGATATCCGTTGAATGTGTGCAGTCTGGTGGGTGGACACCCAGACCAGGTTCTGGCTGCGTAAGGCCTGTGGGACGCTTACATGAGCAGCTAGGCCAGTTTGTCATGGGATATAGCTGCGTTTTATTAGAGTGATGAGGTGTTCATGGGGTAGTGTTTGTATGTGAGCAGCTAGGCCGAATTTATCGAGGGGTATAGCTGTACTCTAATTGAGTGATGGTGTAGAGTAGTGAGTAAGCGTAGTGATATATGATATGATATGATGGTTCATCCATGAGAGATGAGGTGTTCATGGGGTAGTGTTCGTATGTGAGCAGCCAGTCCAACTTTATTGAGGGGTATAGCTGTATTCTAGTTGTGTGATGGTGAAGAGTTGAGAGTAAGCATAGTGATATGATATGATATGATAGTTCATCTACGAAGTGTTTATGCACAGTGCGCTTCGAGAGCGCTAAGTGACAAGGGGAACGAGGGAGAACGCAAAGACGCTGCAGCAGGCCAGGCAGAGCACAAATGTGGAGACAAGCTACAGTACTTGGTCTGGAGAATGGGACCGTGCATGTGAGTAATACGGGGACCAGAGGGCTATGTACATAGCGACATCGAGGGGGCCGGTAATGGCGAACAGCAGGCATGAGGGCAAGAAGTAAAGAGAGACATCATGGGACCAGAGGGGCTGTGGGAATACAGCGACATCAGGAACCGGAGGTGCAGGACACACAGTGACTACATGGGACATTGGGGGGGGCATGGGTAAACTGCTGGATTTTTGGGGCCTGGTGGGACACTAGAGGGGAATGAGGTACACTGCAATGTCTTAGGGGACCATGTGGGAAGCGGGGCGCATAGCGACTCCGTGGGAGCCAATGGGCAGGGTACACAGTGGCGCCATATTGGACCGGTGGATTGGTGCAGTGACGAGATGGTCTGGGGAACAGTGAAATGTGGGGACCTAATGCGCACAGCCTCGGGATCCGCAGTCCATGTCAGTAGAGAGAATAAGTGCCGTAGAGTACGTGGGTGCACCAGTTATGTGAGCAGCTGATGTGATTGCCTGGTGGTAGCTGCATTCTAGCATTAGGAGTGGAGGTGAAGATCTAAGTTGAATGTGTGCAGTCTAGTGGGTGGACATCCAGACTGGGTTCTGGCTCCGTTAGGCCTGTAGGACACTTATGTGTGCAGCTAGGCTGGTTGTCATGGGATATAGCTGCGTTTTATTAGAGTGATGAGGTGTTCATGGGGTAGTATTTATTTATTTTTTTAAACTTTTGTTTATTGGCATAAAGGGTTAAGACAGGTACAGTACAACTTACAAGGCAATGAGCAGGTAACACAACCGCGCACATGACGGTTCACCATGATGCAGATGACTATCAGGAGATAACATCGAGTGGTGACACAGAGAGATGACCATAAGCACACACATGAAAGGGGAAACCGATGAGACAGGTTAGACTTCACATGGTATAACGGGCTGGCCTGGTGGCGTAGTTGGAGTCCATTCCACCTCATCTCTACTATTCAAGTAGCTGCAAAATTCCGACCAGACATTCTTGGGTCGTGATCTCGAAGGCAGGGAACTAATGTATCCTTCCTCGCACGTTTGTGTCCAGGTTAGGGCCTTTAGCCACATCGAGAAGGTGGGAGGACTGCGGTACTTCCAACATTGCAATATACATCTTTTGGCCACAAGAGTGCTTACATTCAAAAATGTTGACATTTTCCTTACAGTCTCACCCTCCCAAGCACCAAACAATAGGGCAAGTGGCTCCCTTTTCACCGGCGAACCAACTATTTCGGAGAGTGCCTCTGTTATGGCCTCCCAGAATGTGTTGAGTGCGGGGCAGGACCAGAACATGTGTATGTGATCTGCTTCGTGGGAGTTACATTTAGGGCACACGGGAGGTGAGGTTCCTTTAAATGAGGCAACTCTGTGTGGAGTGTAGTAGAGCCTATTAAGGAGCTTAAATTGTATGCAGCGGAACCTAGCGCTAATGGAGACCCTACGTGTGTGTGTGCACATTGTGCCCCAGAGATCATCTGTAATTTCCATATCGAGTTCCCTGGCCCATGCGTCTCGTGGTCTGAGGGGGGTAACCGCAGATTTACACAGCTGCATTTTGTACAGGTGGGATATTATTCCCTTGGCACCACCGGAGTTTGCTATATATTGTATTTCAGGAGAGTCAGGGGGTTCAATGGGGCAAGAGGGCCACACCGCCCGCACCGCGGCCCTGAGTCTATAATATTGCAGCATTTCGAGTGGAGAGCCCGAATGTTCAGGGCACCATGTCTGAGGGGTGATAAAGGCTCCATCCGGGAAGAGGTCAGTAAGGGCCCGGTAGCCCAGGATTTCCCAGTGGTGTGCAAGATGTTGGTCATGCGTGGGGGGGAGACCGGGGAATTGCCACAGGGGGAGCCACTTATAGTAAGGGTGCTGTTCTTGGTCAGAGCCCAGGATGCTCCCCCATGCCCTGAGCGTGGTGGCCACCGGGTCTGCCTGAGCGTCAGTATGAAACGCGCGGTGCAGTAGTAGGGTCATGATATTAGTCCCCCCTCCCGCCAGTTTCTCAAGTTTTACATGTATGGGCGGATTCTGGAGGATGTACCAATGGGAAGCGTGCTGGGCCTGTGCCGCATTCCAATACAGGCGAAGATCTGGGTCTGTGAAACCCCCTTTGTCATAGGGCAGCGTCATGTGTTGCCACCTTTTCCGGACCGATCCCGGGTGCCAGAGGAATTGAGCACATTCCGAGTGGAGCCTTTTGAAGTATTGTATCCCAGGCCACATCGGTACGTTAACAAAGACATACAGGAGCTTGGGGACCACAATCATCTTTATTAGGGAGAGCCTGCCCGCCAGAGAGAGGGGTAAGGTGCGCCATTTGGAAATCCTGGAGGTGACAAGTTGTGCCGCGGCTTTGTAATTGTCTTCCAGTAGGGAGGATTTGTTTAGTGACACCTGCACTCCGAGATACTTAACCCCACCCGGGGACCATCGTAGGGGATACTCACAAGATGGTTGTTGAGTTGCCACAGTCAGAGGGAAGATGTCGGACTTAGAGTAATTGATTGTAAAACCTGAGAACGTACCTATTTTAGTAATATCACGGATGATCGGGTCCAGGTTCGTGGAGGGATTTTTGACATATAGGAGGACGTCATCTGCATATAGCGAGATGATCTCAGGTGCATCCAGTAGTCGAATGCCTTTATTACTGTGGCGTCCTCTAACGTGGTCAGCCATGGGTTCGATAGCGAGCGCAAAAAGGAGGGGAGAGAATGGGCATCCCTGACGAGTGCCCCTGTATAGTGTAAAGGAAGAGGAGGAAACAGAGTTAACAAGGACACTGGCGCGTGGGTCCGTGTATAAGAGTTTTATACACGAGGTCATATTTGGGCCCACCCCCATTTTGTCCAGCACGGCCCATAAATATTGCCATGAGACCATATCAAAAGCTTTTTGGGCATCTAGCGTAACCGCCACCGCATCGGCGCCTGGGTCAATTCTGGACACCACATTAAACAGGCGGCGGATATTAAGCGCCGTGGAGCGACCAGGGATGAAACCGCACTGGTCCGAGTGGATCATGTGGGACATGAAAGGGAGAAACCTGTTTGCGACTATCTTAGCAAAGATTTTCATGTCAGTATTAATAAGGGATAAGGGTCTGTAGGATCCACATTCATCCGGAGGTTTTCCAGGCTTGGGAAGGAGGGTTATCAAGGCTTCCCTAAGGGAGGGAGGGAGGCATTTCAAACGAAGTGGCTCGGACCAGACCCCGTGTAAGACAGGCGCCAATATGGCCACATGTTCCTGGTAAAACTCGGACGTGAGCCCGTCGGGCCAGGCGCTTTGTTTTTAGGAAGGCCAGATATTACTTGAACAATTTCCTCCAAAGTGAACGGGGCGTCTGATATTTCACGGGTGTCTTGGGAGATGAGGGTCATAGGGATGTTCTCTAGTAGGTTGTCTAGGTCTAGGGCCGAATGCTCCGGTTGGGGACCGTACAGGTTGGCATAGAAGCAAGTGAAGGTGTCTAGTATGGCTTTGTCTGACCAGTGTCTTACTCCGCCCCGTCTATAATGTTATCAATGCGGGCCCCACCAGTCTCTGCCCGCACTAACCTGGCCAGGGTTCTACCCGGTCTGTTCCCCTCTCCATATTTACGGGCGGCCGCAGGGCGTGTAAAGTATAGCACCTCACTCGTAGCCAGTGACTCAAACCTTTCCAGCTCTGCTCTGGTCTCAGCTAGGTTCTGTGTGGACTGAGTGGTCAGGTACTCCTGTTCGAGTTCTTTAAGCTTGGTTTCCGATGTGGTTAGGGCTTGCCTTATAGCTTTCAGGACTCCTGCCTCCCTAGAGATGCACATCCCTCTGATATAAACCTTAAAGGCTTCCCATCTGGTCCCTTCAGATGTGTCGGTTGTATTATTCTTTTTGAAGAACGTGGTTATATCTGCCAGCACCTCGGCTTTAAAGACAATGTCAGCCAGGGCGGAAGATTTGAAGCGCCAAGCGGGTCTCTGCGGCAATGTCACCGAGTTGTATCTGCAGGAGCACAGGGGAATGGTCAGAGATTGTGCGTGGCAGGATCACGACCCCAGAGACCCTCCCCACCAGTCTGCCCGATAAGAGGAATAAATCTATTCTCGAGGAACCGTCATGTACAGTTGAATAGAAAGGGTAGTCTCTGTCATGGGGGTGGAGTGTCCTCCATACATCATGCAAATTGAGAGAGTCCATGTGTGAGAGGAGCCGTTTGGTCGCTCGTGGCGTGGGCCTGCGAGTGGCCGCCGTCCTGTCCAGCACGCTGTCCAGTATTATGTTCATGTCTCCACCCCATATTATAGGGATGTCAATATATCTCATGAGTATGGCCGCCACGGCATCGAAAAATTCAGGGGAGTCAGTATCGGGTGCGTATATATTGACCAATAAGCATTCTTCGTGGGCCAAAGTGCAGTGCAGGATCACATATCTGCCTTCTGCATCAATGTAGGATGAGCGCAGAGTGAAATGGATTGACTTGTGAATGAGGGTCAGGACTCCTCTAGCTTGGGTGGAGTATTGGGTGTAATATCTATTGGGGCCTCAGGTTAGCGCAATATTTGATGATAGGTGTTTAAGAGCATGTGTCTCTTGTAGAAGGAGCACCTTGACCCCGTGTCTCTGTGCGTAGGCCACAATCCTGCGAGACTTCGTGAAATTCATCAGACCGCGAACATTCCATAACATCATTGTGATCGCCATGCATGCAGCCTACGGGACATCCCAAACAAAAGACCTGCCTCTGCAAAACGCCATGAGTGCCGCCACATCGCGGCCGTGCCACCTCTTGCAACCCGTCTCAACCCCTGTGCCATTTTGAATGTTACCCACCCCAACTTTACACCCCCCCACCCTCACCGTCCTAACCATACCAGCGGTGTGTGAATGCCCACCCTTAGAGTGACCTAATGCGTTCCATCCCAAACTTGGCAATGCCTGGACCAGCGCCCAACAGGGGCAAAAACACAAACATTTAAATTCTACAGGAATTGCAGCTGTAGTGGGGGCCGCCGCTGCCGTTACGCCCACCAGTAGTAATGCAAATTACCATTGAACAACCTAATTAGAAGATCGGCTGATATAAGTGAGGTTACAAGGCGAGGATGCATATATTGAAGGGCAACAGAACACAATCATAAGAGGAGAGCAAGCGGCCGGCTCTAGTCGTTGTCCATAGGCCCCTCAGGGGAGTCCGCCAGCGGGATCTGCGCCTCTATGAACTTCACGGCCTCGTCCGGGACCGTGAAAAAGTAGAGCCTGTTTCGGTGGGTGAATTTGAGGCGTGCGGGGAAGAGCATTGAGTACTCGATCTTCCTCTCCCATAGCATTTTTTTAACCCCGTCGAATCTGCGTCTCTCCAGCTGCACCCCAACTGAGAAATCGGGGAAGATCCTGATTATTTGAGAGTCCAGCCTCATTTCCCCCTTTTCCCTGGCCAGGCGGAGTATGTGATCCCTGTCTTTATAGCTGAGCAGTTTAGCTATGATGGGCCTGGGGAAATCTCCCGGCCGCGGCCGAGGCGCCAAGGAGCGGTGGGCCCTTTCAACGGTGAAGAATGGTGAGAGGACTGGGTCATCCAGGAGATCTTTGATGAGTTTTTCCACCGCTAGTTCCATACGCCCCTTGAGTGCAGATTCCGGGACCCCAATTATGCGAATATTATTCCTTCGAGAACGTGATTCGAGGTCGTCGCATTTCGATTTGACCTGTTTCATGTCGCGGACCAGCTCAGACACTGTGTTTTGTAGGTTATGCACATTGTCCCCGGTGGTGCCAGTCCTCTGCTCCACTTCGGTGATCCTAGCTCCGTGTTGGTCGAGCTTGGCCCTTAATGACGCCACATTCGCATTAATGTCATCTAGCTTTTCGTGAAAAGCTGCAAAGTTTTTGGCCATAGATTCCATCATAGTGGCCCAGTCTGGTTGCGGAGGGTCCGGCGGGAGATCGACCCCCTCCTGAGCTGATGCGGACGATGCTAGGTCTTCCTTGGGCGTCGCCTTGGCAAACTTGTCCATAGCGCCCGTCTTGCCAGCACCGCGCGATCTGTTGGACATTGTTCCAGGTGAGAATCGAGGCTGGGCAGTGGCACCAGGGCCGTCACGGGGGAACAGGCCAGGGGGAGAAGACTAAGGGGACGTCGCAGGTGGCGGCCCCAGGGTATGGCTGGCCACCACAGGCAGTGTGCCCCCAACGAAGCCGGCGGTTGCAGGCGGCGCCGTTCCCCTTCGAATTATCTGCAGTGTCTCGAGTTAAATGTGCGGGTGTTCCAACAAGTGCGCACCAGTAGCCAGCAAGACGTCCAAGAGGTGATATGTGGGCCTGTCCCCGCACACACTGTCGCAGGATATTAGGGGGAGGCAGGGCAGGTCGACCCACAAGCAGCGACACTGGGAGAAGGCAGGCAGAGGGGTAGGAGGGGGCACAACCAAGAACACCCACCTATTCACTGTGTAGGGTGGCCGACTCCGTCTGTCCGAAAGTGAGGGCACCACCCACGGTGTCCAAGCCCGCCAGTCCCAGGAGACGAGGCAGCTCGTGAGCGTCCTCCACGACAGCAGTGACCATGAACCGAGTGGGGCAGGTGGAGTCCAGTGGGTCCCCGCAGGTCGGCGTGCGCAGATCGACTGGCCCAGGCGGCGCCGCAGGCCCGATGGCAAGCCCACGGGGCGCGGGCCGACGCAGATGATAGGCGCAGTCCGGCGCTCCACCCCGGACACTCCAGGCCACAAAAGCGGGAGAGCCCCACGGCAGCCCAGGGCCCACTAGATGCAGCAGGCAGCAGGGCGACGGCCGATCACGGGACACCAGCAGCGCTCAGCTCCCGGGGGAGCAAGCGCGCCAAGAGCGATTCAGCAGGCCGATAGGCCGCAACCGGTCCAGGCGCCAAAACCTCTGGATGCGAGCCGCGCTTTCTCTACAAATTCCGACAGGAGCCTCCGAAGAGCCCCAGCAGCAATTTTGTGGCCCCAGCACGGCGGGATGTAGCGGATGAGCGCCGATGTAGCGGATAAACTGGCGGGCGATAACGGAGCTCCCAGGCTAGGCGGCCATCTTTCTTGGCTGCTCAACAGCGCCCCCCATGGGGTAGTATTTGTATGTGTGCAGCTATGCCGAATTTATCAAAGGTTATAGCTGAACTCTAATTGAGTGATGGTGTAGAGTAGAGAGTAAACATAGTGATATGATATGTTATGATGGTTCATCCATGAAGCGCCTGAGTATAATGTGCTTTGAAATCGCTCAATGACAAGGGAGGGAGCGTGGGAGGACGTGGAGACACCCCTACAGGCCATGAGCAGCGCAAATGTGAAGACTAGCTACTAAACTCGGTCTAGAGACACCCAGACTGTGCAAGTGGCGAGGTACGACAGGGGGCATGCCGGGAACGGTACATGAGAATGGAAGGGCTGGTTACAAATCTCAGGGAACCAGGGTATGGATGAACGGCAAGCATGCAGAGGCCAGAGGTACAGAGAGGCATTACGGGACCAGAGGGGCAGGGTATACAGCGACATCAGGGGACCTGTGGGGGCTGGGTACGCAGTTTCCACGTGGGAGACGGGACGGGGGGGTGTACTGCGATATCTTAGGTGACCAGGTGGGAAGCTGCGGGCACGTATCGTCACCACGGGGAGGCAAGGGACAAGAGGGGCAGGGTATACAGCGAAATCAGGGGACAGTTGTGGCATATATTGATTCAAGAACTAAGGATTTGTTCCCCGTATTTCATCCAATAAAAACAGACCTACCCTCTCCATCTTTCCTGACCTTACTGACCCTTACTTCAATTGATTTTCTAATAGGATGCCTACTCCACAGGTTTTACCATTAGGTCTATAATTATGAAAAACTCTACCAACCCAGTCTCATTTAAGGTTATCAGCCTCAGCTTCCAATAGGTGTGTCTCTTGGAGTAATGCTATGTCAGGGTGAAATGATCTTAAATATTGAAAAATTTTCATTGGGTTAATATAGTTATTCATGCCATTCAGATTAAGAGAGACAACTTTAAAATCTGACATTATTTTTGTTGGGAAAAAGCTGAAAGAAGTGATGAGATGAAAACATAAATACATTGGGCCTCGAACCTAAAGTCATCCCAAGTTAGATTGTGTGTCATCTATGGGAAAATAGAAGAAAACATATTAAAAAAACATAAACTATGAAGGGAGAGTGGAAAAAGAAATAAGATTAGAGTGAACAAAAACCTCTGCAGATTGATCTAGAACATTAACCATAAAATGGAAAAACTAAAAAAAAAAATTAGTTTGCACAAACATATTACTAACTCTTCCAGCTATTAAAGGATAACTAATAGAGAGGACAATCACACCAACAAATTAGAATAAGGGAATGAGGTATTCTTCCCTTCCTCTCCTTCCCCCAGAAGCTCACTGTCTCCCGAGCCCTGGTTCTCTCAAAGCTGGACTACTGTAACAGCCTCTATCTTAATCTGCCTGCCTCCACTCTCCGCCCTCTGCAACTCATCCAGAACAGAACTGCGAGACTTGTTCTTGGCCTCAAGCCCAGGGACCGTATCTCTCCAGGACTGAAATCTCTACACTGGCTCCCAGTGGCTGCGAGGATTAAGTTCAAAACCCTCTGCATTGTCCACAAGGCCTTCTGGGGCCTGGGGCCTAAATACCTTCAACTCTCTCTTCCTAAATATCTTCCTTCCCGAGCCCTACGCTCATCCGTCTCCAACTCCCTCAGGTTCAGCCGCTTCTCGAAGCAACGAGCTGGGGGTAGATCTCTCTCCGCGGCAGGGGCCTCCCTCTGGAACAGCCTTCCTGCCTCCCTGAAACTTGAGGAGAACCATCTCCGGTTCCGGAAGCACCTCAAAACCTTCCTCTTCACTTCTGCTTTCTCTCTCCCTCTCCCCTGCTAAATTCTTCACCTAAACTGCACTGATTCTGCAACTGGGCCACGCTCACCGACCTCGGTCCTGGGCCCAGTCACTCTTCACTTGCACTGCCTCCCTGCGTACCCCTGCACTGCGGGACTGTCTCTGTATCCCTACAGCCCCCCCCCCAGCACTTGTCTGCACTTACCTTGCACTTGCCACCAGCTGGCCCTATTTATTTATTATTTTATTTCTATTCTACTTATTTGTACTGCACTCCCCCCCTCCCGCTTCCCCTTGCACTTTTTCCCTTCCCCCTACCCCTGCACTTGTGCGGTCAGAATGACACCTGGCCTAGTAGGATCGTTGTCTGTCTTCCCCTTGTTCCCCCCTCCCTGCCTCGTCGCGCCTTGAAACACCTGTGTATAGGCGCGTTAGAAATGCCATATCATACCATATCATATCAATGGTGGCTCAAAACCAAGGCAATCGCCCCACACCCACAAGGGAAAAAGACTTAAATATCACCAGACAAATGATGAAAAGTACGGACAAAGCAATTATAAACAATTCATGAACCAATTTGTGCTGAGAGTAATGAACCATCCTCGCTAGATATCAAACATCTTCTTTCAGGAAATGGCCTAGATTTGTCCCTCAATCTTTCTGCTTCTTCAGATACAGTTTTATGAGGATTATTATCCTCCCTTGATCTAAAGGAACTTGAACGGTGCCGGCGGAGCTTGTTCCATGTCTCATCTACCAACTTAGGATCTCTAGATGCCCAAGAAACAGAAACGGAGGAAAGGGGAGCCAGGATGTCCATATCTTCTATGATGAAGAAGCAAAGGAAAATCTGAACATCATCTGGATCAATGAAGTCGCAGGTTCTACCATTCTGCGTTGTAATGATCATCCTTGCTGCTCCACAAGACCAAATCGCATACCATGTTTATGAGTTTCTGGTATAAGCTCGAGAAATCTTTTCCTTTTAATAATTGTGTCCTTTGAAAATTCTGTTGCAATGTGAATTTTACTTCCTGAGAACTGAACTGGGACCAAGCGTTTTGCTGCATTCAATATTTGTCTTGCATGTTGAAATCTGAGCACACAGTTAATTGAGGTTCTGTGTACGTCATTGGTTCATGCATTCTGATGCTATGAGCTCTCTGGATTTCAAAAGATGGATGAAAAGTCAGATTTAACAACCTGGGTACCCAATTATGCATGAAAGCCACAGGGTTAGATCCTTCAGGGTTCTCCGGAATACCAAAAAAGCTAATGTTATTTCTTCAACTTCTGTCCTCCAAGTTATTGCTGGAAACCTGAAGTCCTGTAACTCTGTATTGTAATTGCTCCAAGCCTTCCATCCGATCCTCTGAAGAAGAAATTCTTCTTTCGGCATCTTCTAACCTACCTATAAACTGCTTCATTTCACTTTTCCCTATTCCTGCATGGTTGTTGTCCTTTTATCTACAGTGTAGAGATTCAGACTAATGGATCTTAATGGATGTTAAATCTTGTGAAATGGTAGCTACATCCTTTTTAGTGCTCATCTGCTGTGGTGGCACAACATCCGATTCCTGCAAATATTACGTGATAAAAGTTGGATTGAACATAAAGCACAGTTTGATTTTAAAACAAGTAATACATTCACATGAAACACTTGTGTATAGGCGTGTTATAAATGCCATATCATATCATATCATACAGTGCTTGATACTTAGGGTGTTTCTGCACACTGGAAAATGCTTGCAATTTTGAAAGCACAGATTTGTAATAATACATGTAGCAAATAGCACCCTGTTTCCTTTTCACCCAAAAGCAATGCACAATCGTTCTCCAAACAGGGCCACTTACTCTCAAGAGAGAGTGTCTATTGTTCAATGGAAATTACACTACTTTCTCTTTGGAAAGCACTTCTCTCCCAAGCATCCAAAAACCAAGGCATCAGTGATATACAGCACCCCTCTGTTTAAAGGCCAGGTCTAGGTAGTGGGAACAGTTTAGGAATTTCATTTGGGACCAAGAGCACCCATTTATTCAAATACAATGTTTAAGGAGTGGTGACAAATGGGATTTTGTTTTCAGATAATTATACCTTTTGTTTAAAAGCAAGTTTCGGGAAGGTCAGTTGGGCATTTTCTTTTATGGGCAAGGTCCACTTTGTTTTAAAATCAAGGTTTGGGAATGGTGACAATTAAAAACTTTGTTTTTGTGGCCAGGATACCCCAATTACTTTATGTGACTTTAACTTAACTTCCCACAAGGAAAGAGTGTGAAGGTTTTGAACTCTTCAAAGCTGTCCCTATGCGTCAATCTATTTGGGAATTAATTAGATTAACATTAAGTCAAATATGCTAAGGGTCTACACCATTTGCCCCCCCCCCCCACCCACTATGAAGGGAAGATATTAAGGCAGGCAGAACCCCCACACACTTGGTTTCAAATTAATCAATTCTACTTAGATAGGACCTCTGTTTTGGGGTGCTAGGGGAAGACAGTGAGGCTCCTCAGGGATCAGCTTTGGGCCTGGTCACTTCAGTCAGAGATCATAACAAGTTTTCCTCCCTTGTCTGGTACTCCTTACGAATCAGGACCTAGTCAGCTGTAGGTTTCCCCAGTGTATCTCTCCCAGGCAAAGTTTAAGGCCTCTCATTGTTAAGGCCTCTCCGTCCAAGATGGTTTTAGGCAGCTGTCTCAGAATTCACCCCCACATGGATTAACGGCAAGGCCTCCAAGATGTTGGAGGATAGCTTAACAGCAACATGAGCAACTTGGAAGCAAGACAACACAAAGCAACACAGGTTCGATCCCCGGGTCCGCGCTTAGAAACCTCTGGGTGTTTAAGTGCGTTATAAATACGCAAATAAGACAACAACAAAAAACTATTACGCAACAAAAAAAAAAACAATTCCTGTAACAGCGCCTCGATGCCCGTGGGCTGTGTCAGCGCTTTAAAAATGCAAAATAAATAAATGTTTAGCAGCGCTCCTTTCTCTCCTTCTCTCTCTTTCCTTCTGTCTCCTTTCTCCAAAAACCAAGTGTGTTTTAATTTTAAATGCCTCCCACAAAATATTAAGATCAGGAGGTGTCAACTTATTAGCCTGGAATTTCCATTGGACCTCTCCAGTTCTCTAACTCTCCCACGGTTCCACCCCTGTCTGCCTATAGGCCCGGGTAGTTCCATGATTGAAGTGTAGTGGAGCAGTACACAGCTTCTACCATTTACATTTTGTTTTAGCTGTCAACTTTTCCACTCAAAAAGTTCCTACATGGCTAATGTTAGTAACTTACTGATAAATGCCATAATATATAGATATTAATGTTTCCCAGATCATCACAAATCAGTAAGAGCTACTTTCATTTTGACATGCTATAGCACTGGCGCGTTATGGTCTTTCACCCTTTATTTGAAAACTAACATAGTTGGGAATATGACATTTCGAAATCAGATATCTAACGTAATAAATCATTAGCTACCCTACTTTCAGATTCAGAACATTATCAGGGAAGCTAGAAATACATTTTTGACTATAACTTGAGTCCTTGAAAGTTACTTTAAAATAACACTGGAATGAACTTGGTGTGACTTATCATTGCTGAGAAAATCACCAGTTATGATTGTCCTTTTAAACTAATGGGAAATCCTCAACATGTATGCAAATCTTAACTTTTCCTAAGTTTCCGTTTCTATTTTCTTGACACCATGTGATCCAGGCAAGTGCATTAGACTGTTGGTACACACCTGCAATAAAATGATCAATCACTCTTGTAGAGCCCAAAAGCTGAGCTAAGGGATACAGCAAAGATTGTATCTACTCTTTATGGCATGCCATCCCCCGTTGAAGATAAGCATTAATCCACAACATTTCTTCAATTTGGGGTATTTTTCAAAGTTCAGCTTCACTTGATTGCAACCTATGTGCATAAAGCCCACCAATAAACAACTGTCACGCTGAGGCTACATCCTTCTGCTTGGGCTTGAAAGGATCAAAGCAATTGTGTATCAGTTGGAGAAGCCTGAGCAAAGTCAGCCTTGGTGGAAGTTCTTTTTGAATCTCTGTGTTGAAGCCAGCCCCACTGTCCATTAGAAATGTCATTTTGGCTAACCCAGAATCTTTCTTTTTCTTTGCACACAGCAATCTATGTTAATGTGGCAAACTTTAAGTGAAGGGCTGCTGTTCATTTTGTCATTCACAACATGCATTTGTATTGGCATGATGTTTGTTTCTGGGTTGAAAAGAATGCTGTCATTTTCAGTAAGACAAATATGTTCCATGATACACTGTTCATTGTGTCATTTCAGCAAGACACATATTTTCACTTACCAGGCTCTTTCGCTGTGTCAAGGTTTTCGGCATGTAATTTATTTTTCCAGTGTCTCTTTTCCCATTAGACCAAATTTCACAGTGAGGCCTAGCCTAGCCTTTCCTTTTGTCATGCTGGTGCTATCATTAAAGGCCACAACTTCTTTAGAGTGGCAATGGTTTGCACATTGCCTTGTAGGGGAATCCTTGCAATGCATTTACCGGAATTAGGTGTATTGTATATGCTTAACCAGAGAGCAGAGTGCCTTTAATATAAGAGAAAATACAATGTATGATGTAATTGCAGGGAATGATAGATACAGACGAAATGAGCATGACAAATTCACTTGCCAAGCACTTCCAAAGGCAGCTTGAAGTAAAAATCTTAGAATATCTTGAGAAAAGCATGAAGCACTTTGTTGTTTAAAACATACAGAAAGTTGAGAGCAAATCATTGCAGTATAGGAATGCAGTTCCTAACTTGGCCACAATAATGGGAGCTCATTGGCAGAAAGCCTCCTCTCATTGGTTAAATTAAACAAACATGTAAGGAAGAGGAGGGGACCTTGGTGCACTCTCACGTCAGCTTGATCAGCCCCAGTCAGCTCTATCACTAAGCCACTGAAAACGACTTCCCATTTGGGTAGTGATATCATGTCACATTGAGGGTCAGCATTCCAAATACCTTGACTGCTGCATGAATTTCACGAGGGAAGCAAGTATGCCTGTTTTTCTTCACGTCACAGCATGACGTCATTCCTCTCAATGGCCCAAACGCTCCTCATCTGGGTATGTCAGAATGCCTGCAAGGAAATCTTCTGTAACTTAGCCAGCCATCCACACGTTTCCTCCACCTCTCTCTGCTGAAATGTAAGATCTAAAGTGATTAATTCAAGTTCATTAAAATGGGTCTAAGGGTTGCTGGACCCAGAGATTAATGGTCAAGCAGCCATCTCGTGGGCTTCTAGCCATGACCCACTCATTATATGTACACTCGTTTTCCAGGGCCCCCACTCCTTCTCAAAGGTAGCAAAGAGCACCTACTCTACTCTCTTCCCCACAGCTTTAGAGCAGGGATTGTGGGGCCGTTGTCTCTGGCATCCCTGAATTTGGTGCTAAATTCATTAGTATCATTGTACCATTGTGGAGAAAAAATACAATAAGAATTGCTACTTTGTATTGAGGCCAAATTGACAGTTAGGGAATGTCTTCTGGTTGAGTCCAATGCTCTCAGTGAGGGAGAGAGACATTGTTTGAGCAATCATCGATGCAGTAGGCCACTTAGTTGACTTGTTACAAGAAGTTCCTTTTACAGATGCTTCTGTTGTAGTGGTGTCACATGGTCAAGAACTTGATGTACCGTGGATTAATCCCTTGGTTATCAGTGCTGGTTTAGTTAGGCAATAGAGGTTACTGTTACATTAAGTTAAGTCAATAACATAACCAACAGCAGAAAAACAAAACAAAGAAAATGTGGTCACTACTAAAAATAGGGGTTCAAGAAGATTTTATTTCTATGTCACTTATCCCTTATGAAGGAGGATGCTAATTGTAAATCCACTGAACATTCTGAGGTCATAATTTGTACGCACTCAGTTAATAAACCTATAATCTGTAAAAAAAAAATAAAAGCTGCTTCAGAAAAAGCATTTGCACAAAATGGAAAGCTCTATGAGGTTATGGGGAATATGTTAGCTTTCTTATCTAGCACATTTATTGGAGCAATAAGGGAAAATGATAAGGGAGTCTCAGACCAGAATGAGGTTCTTCAAGAGATCCTCGATAGGAACGTAATTCATTCATTCATTCAAAGTTGGAGACTCCTTAAACTCTAAAACATCTACTTGTGTAGTGGATGGTTCCTCCATGCTGATGATTGGAAGGGGGACTTTCAAAAGTATGATGCTGCCTAGGAATGTATTAGAGAACATTATTTTTAAGGAGGACTCTCTGGGTTTGGTAGACTTTATCAATTGGTTATCAAATGGCATTAGCTGTCTTAGGTGTCTGGGTTTTGAAATGTACTATAAGACCCAATTCTTCTGTTGTGCTAAATAGATCACGTAACTTGTCATTGATGCATAGCATCCCAAGTTTAAGGATGATTAATTGAAAGGGCACTGAATGTATTAAGTTCATTGATGTTGCAATGACTGATCTCGTGTTGGTGTATGTGTTCTCACAGATGATTCATGAAATGTTATTGGCAGAAGCAGGCACTTCTCCTTGTTTAGGATATGAGTTATTTCCATATCGGAAGTCTGAAGCTGCTAATCATAGAATTATTATTATTATTGTGGGGATTTTCAATATATCATATGAGAAAGAAGCCAAATGGAAAATAGTTTATTTTCAGAGAAAGGAAAGACACATAATTCATAGGTTTCTGATTTGTTTTGGCTTCCATCCCCCTTGATACCTCACACAAATAAGGGGGTGACCGATATTCAATGTCATTAATCGCTAATCAGTGACACAATGTGGTGTGTTACAACACTTGTGGCTTCTCCCACTTGTTTAAAGATCAGATTGAGGGGTTGGAAATGGTGGTCCCTCACATCATATTGTTATACTAGGTATAGCTCAGGGAGACTCCCGTAATGGACGGTTATATGGTGTTTGTATGGCATGCCCAGACGGGGATTCATGGCTGGCCAAATGGTTGCCTACTAATAGCTATTAAAAATTATCAAGGTCTACAATCTGAATGTTGGTATAATGAATCTATAGGGACTTTAGTGGTCAAACTATCAGGCACATGGTACTTGTAGTTGGCAACATCAATTGACCTACATATAGTTAACTTGCATTGCCACACAGTGGGTACCAATGCTGTTTTCTTTCTCCCACTCTCACTCGAATCTTATAGAATTGTGTTTGCCCTGATATTGATTTAGTTCCTTCATCAGGGCAATGTCCTCCTTTGATTAAGAATACCCCTACTGATTCTCAGGGACACTCTGGGTGGTTTGAAGAGGAGTTGGGGCTTATGCAAGCATAATGCTAATACACAGTGAGATTTGCTGCTGGGTGTCACTTGACACAGGGACAGCTCTTGCTCAGCAGATAATTATTTTTTTACTTCATTGACCCTCTTTAAATGTCATAGTAGTTTGAGGTTCATTGATGCCAAGGTAAGCGATTGGGTGTAGATATTTTAGACCACAATTAGGGTCTTGAGCTGCCCATTAGGGCCCCATTCTCTGATTGTAAATTGGGCAGCTACTCAGTTAAGTTGGAACCCTAAAACATTGAAGTAATTCAATAAGAAATAGCATAGCCTATATTTCATGCTAACAATTGCCCAACAACTTGGCCCGCGTTCTCCATACACATTTTCCGAACGTGTTTAAATACATTTCCTCACATTCCTAAACATAGGGCTAATAAATGGAAACCAAGACTGTGAAACCATATATTTGATAAAGAAATTCCGCAGTAAGGAATGATTTATTTTGAAGAGATGGGTATGGTATTTTCAATGGCTGTGTTTGGGATGGGCCCCTTATGGATCGCCATTACCCTTGAACCTTGAGAGGCTGCCTTTGTGCCTTGAGTAGAAATAAGCAACCCACAATACAATTGCACCAGAAACAGTTGAAACAAAGATTTAAAAATTGGTTGAAAGGATATACATTTGATCTGTAGCAGAGGGAATAGCAATGCAATGCAATGTAATGCTTTCTACAGTTATTCATATTGGAACGCAGGATTTGGGGAGTTTAATCAATGAAAATGCGAAGTTTCCAGATAACTCCAATAGTCGAAGAAAGTTGGACTCAATTATATTTAAATTTGTACGCTAACCCTAAAAAGGGAATGTTATAAAATAGATTTTGTTTTGTGGAAGTTACAGTTAGATATGGACATTGCATTCAAATACCTCTTTGCAGATTCATTTGCAGATTGCATGCTGTGGCTCTATGATAGCCACTGTACCAACACTGGAGGCTTCCACCAGGGGTCTATTCTAGCACCTTCATTTGTAATCTGTATATTTATTATCTGGGGGAAGAGTTGGGAAATGTCTGTGTATTTCTGCCACATTTGGGGCCTGAGAAGTGGCAGATGATTTTGTTCTCTTTGATCTCACCCCAATTGCTTTATAACATAGCTTAGATGCCTTACATCAAGAAATACATGGCAACGATCTGGAGATCAACTGGGGGAATTCAAGAGTAACCATGTTTTCCTGAGCTAAAAAGCACATATCGTTTTGCTGGAAATTCAGCAACACAAACTTTGAGGTAGTGGACGCATTTTTATATTTAGGCTATTCAGCATTTCGGAGGACAAAGGAGGTCAGCTCACTAGAAAGAATGTGCCTTAAGACTTTAGTCTTCTCTTTGCAGGTGATATAATATGATATAATAAGTCATTTATAACACACCTATACACATGTGTTTCTAGGCGCGACAAGACAAGGGGCCTCATTACGACCCTGGCGCTAATGGTTTAACGGCGCCGTAAAGAGCATCAGCGCCGTTAAACCATTAGCGCTTGATTACAAGGTCCCTTAGCGGGTTGGAGGCTTTAACGCCTGCTTTTTGCAGGCGTTAAAATCCAACCCGCTAAGGGACCTTGGAGCTAATTACGGCAACCGTAATTTACGGTGCTGTAATTAGCGCCTTCCCCATCCCCATTATGCCCTATGGGGCGAAATGGGAATGGGGAAGGGCAAATGGTGAATGGGGAATTACCGCCCCCGCCAACCTTGGGATGGGGCGGTAAAGGACCAGCGCCTGGGTCGTAATGAGGACCAAGGAAGGGGAAGACAAAGGGGAATGAAACAAACAATGTTGCTAGGCCTTGTGTCATTCATATCGTGATTACAATCTACACCAAATATTGCCACTTCCCATTCTTGGCAGTATTTAAAAATGATAAGGCATTTTGAGGATTTACTCAGCTAAAATATGATTGAAGGTCTTTTTTGATCACGTGTTTTGGGTGTACCGTCTTGTGTTCCATAAGCAGTGACCAGATATGAACTAGGACTTTTAGCTATTCAAGCTAGATTTAGCTGGCAGCTTGTATCACTAAACCCCAAGATCTGTATGCCCCCAAATAATTATTTGTAGATGATGTTAACACTGTGATGTTAACACTGCGTTGGGCAATACATCTCCCTTAGAAATCAGTGTTTGGCTGTAAAAATATAAAGCTGTTATACTGCATGCAGCGTTTCAGTTAGAGTTCTTACTAACCAATCCTGACACTCTGAAAAGGAAATAGTGCAGGCATACTGATGTGCAATTAGGCATTCAGTTACAAAGTACAAATTATACAATCAGTTCAGCTTGAAAGAAAAAAGATTAGGAAACATTGAAAAGTATCAGTGTAAATTCCTGAAAGTGATTTGAAGGAAATATTTTATGATGATGCACTTTTATTGAATTCCAACATACGAGGTTTTAGTTGCTCATAGGAAAATACCTAGGAACGATCGAGGTTGTAGATTTTGTGGCATGTGTGTGTATAATTTGAAACATAAATGTGCGAAACATTTAAGTCATTTCGTCCATGATTTCATTGAGTATTGGATTCTCATATCTGGACTTGCATTTTCACAGGTACACAATTATCTTAAACATTCGTCACTATTTGTTTTGTTCTATTCTTTTTTTTTTTATGCAGATAATGAATTAAGTGCCTGATTTACAAGGCTTTCAAAGGGACTTGCCCATGTTAAAACATGTTTGTAAATCAAGCCCTCTAAGTGATATGAAGTATATGTTCTTGACCTGCTATTGTTTATTGTTAAAATACATTCCAAAATACTGCCAGAACCACTGCAGTAATTAGATATGTTCTTGAGAGACATTGGCATCTTCTATTATTGGACAAAGACCTTTTGCAATACTTGAATGAGAAACCTACAGTTGTTTTCAAAAGAGCAGAAACACTGAAGAACAAATTAAGTCCTTCATTTTACCAAGTATTTATATGCAAAGAGAAAGAACAATGACATGGCTGTGTTAGGCAGAATCATATGCAGTACCCTTTGGGACCACTGCACACAATTAAGACTACAAGTGGTAATACAATTTCCCCTTTGGTACAAGCCTGTACTACACAGAAAGAGTGGTATCAATGGCTGAGCAGCCAGACTTATCTCAAGAGCAAATGACCAGTAGTAGAGATTCCCAAAGGACTACAATTACTGTGACTCAAGCAAACACTGACTCAAGGTTTCTCGTTAAAAAATAGAAGTACATTTATTTTTAAACCATCTGTTCACAAAACACTTCACCTCTATTAAAATAAAACCACACTTCAAATATACTACACACAACCAATTCCCCTTGTGCAGAACAATTCAAAGTAAGTACTTTGGGATTTGACGGACCGGTGTTGGGAAACAAAGACGTTACCGGGAGTACATTTGCGATCACTTTTTGACAGTAATGACAGTTCGGTCTTACTAAAGATAAGCGTACCCGAGGGGAGAAATGTAACCAAAGTCAAACACACTTCGCACATGAATTAACACAAGAAAATTGGGCATAAAAATCATAGGCAATACTTTTGTCAAGGCAGATAGAATCAAAGGGCACCTTCTAACCAGTAGATAAAAGTCAATAGGCCTGCGCCAGTGTCAAATGTAACAGGGACACAGTATCTTATTCGTTGAAGAACGCTGGTGCCACAGCAGTTGTTCCGGGTAGTTCTTGCAGATTCACGGTTCCTGGAGCTTCAGTCGTGGGGACAAGAAGGAGGACGTCTGGAGCGATCTGCACGACCCAGGGATGAGTACTTTTTGAAAAATGAAGTGTTGCAACCAGCAAAGATTTCCCTTGGCGCCAGCTCCTTTTTAAAGTGGCATAGTTGTCTGCATGAGTAGTTCCCAAATCCTTGTGTGGCTGCTACACAAATATTAATTCACAAAAGCTTTTTTTGAGATGGGAAAAAAGTTTACTCAAATGCGCCAACCCTATATTGTAAAATGATTGATTGGTGAGTCAAGTATGCTTAAGGCAAGGTTATATTTTTGTTAGAGAAAAAATAAAAAAAATAAAAAGGACTTAATTCCATATAAATGATGAAAATGATGGTTTAATTAAGTATTTCTTCACATCATATTTTTCCTGGTGTTAACATCACACCATTAATGATTATTTCATTCTTCTTCATACAAATTTGATTAATTTCTGGTGTTAGCATCACACCATTTCATTCACATCACTCTCAAATAGTATTCATTGATCTCAAATAATACTCTGCTTTCAAACAATACTTGACACGTGTTTCCCCATTGAGTGTATCAATGGTTCATCAGGAGAAAGAGTGGTTTCTGACAGGAAAAAAGTTAAGAAATAGAGAAAGATGTTAAAAAAAGGGTCTGTTTGTGTGTCCATAATTCATTTTATCCTAACAGTTTTATCAGGATCTTTCATAGCATACCATAATATAATGTATGAAAAAATTATGACTCACCCTGTTCTTGCTTGCAAATTTCTCTTAATATGCATCTTAGGTATTTCTAAATTTTTCTTTTTGGCAACTTCAATTTTGAAAAGATATGTTGTCACTGGTTAACTTCAATGGGTATTTTCTTGTTTAGTTAAGATCAGGATTGGAGTAGCTAATGGAAAGAGAAGACTATGGGCCTCATCACGACCTGGGCGGTAACCCTTAAAATCGGCGGTAGCGCTCATAGCACCGATTTTAAGGGTCCGTCGGATCACGACTCCCAATACCGCCGGCGCAATAACAGCAGCCGCAAGGACAGCCGGCTGTACAAGCGCCGGCCATAAGAGTGCCAGGAACCTTTAGCGCTAAAACATCATCGATCAGGAGTCCGGCGTAAGCGCTATTAGCACCATAAAAGCGGCGGATAATCCGCCGAAAATACCTCCAGCAAAAAGCTGGAGGTAACAGTACACAGGCCACAGCAATGAGGGCCCAGGTGTAAGCAATGCAATCCAGAGGCCTACAAAGGACCCACCCATGCACAACACCCCAACCCCATTACACAAGCAGGAGCAGGGAGGAGACAGCAATTAGGGCCCAGGTGTAAGCAATGCAATCTAGAGGCCTACAAAGGACCCACCCATGCACAACACCCCCTCCCCAACACCATGCTGCCATTTGGAGCCGGGAGCCTTGATGTCGACTTCTACCTGCTGCGCCTGGAGCTACAGAGGCCAGTCAACCAGGCCAGGGACCTGGGAGTGCAGGGGGCAGTGGGGATGAGGAGAAGGAGGAGGAGAGCAGCAGCAGCAAGGCGGCCAGCCATCCCCAGGGTCAGGCCAACACCCTGGGCCCTAACTGATGGTCAGTTGGTGACAGAATATCGGCTAGACAGGGCAACCATCACCCAGTTGCTGGACACAATCCAGGGTGACATATGCAGCCGCATAGCCACCAGCACGGCAGTACCTCCCCTAGTGAAGCTCGTGTCTGTGCTTCTCTTACTTGGGACTGGCAGCTACCAACATACCGTTGCCATGATGCATGGAATGGCCCAGTCCACATTCAGTGCCATGCTGGCACAGGTGCTTGATGCACTGTTGAATCATGTGAACGAAAACATTGCATTGCCAGCCACACAGGCACAGGTGCACCAGCTAAAGGGTCAATCCTATGCCATTGGCCAAGTCCCGAATGTAATAGCAGCCCTGGACTGCACACATGTGGCACTTGTAT
Source organism: Ambystoma mexicanum (assembly GCF_040938575.1). Lineage (NCBI taxonomy): Eukaryota > Metazoa > Chordata > Amphibia > Caudata > Ambystomatidae > Ambystoma > Ambystoma mexicanum. The sequence goes on along the minus strand of NC_090937.1, from coordinate 1,382,517,740 downwards.
CACCCCAGGCACATGAGGCTGCCTACAGAAACCGGAAACAGTACCATTCCCTCAATGTGCAGATGACATGTGACCCTGACCTCACCTTCAGCCACTGCTGTGCCCACTACCCAGGATCCACCCATGACTCCATGGTCCTGTGCAACAGTACCCTGCCAGCATACATGGAAAGGCACCGAGGCCAAAACACATGGCTACTGGGTGAGCACAAATGTATACCACAAAGCATGTCAATCCACAACTGATGGTGCCTGTCACAGAATCCATCATTCCCAATGGTCAGCAGGATCACAGCAGCATACACATCCAAGCAGCTTGCACGATGAACCTTGGACATGTCCAACACAGCAGAACACACCCATGCAGGATGTAAGACATGTGGTGGCACAGTGACATATGGAAGCCCCACCACAACACGGCCTCTTGTGTGAGTAGCACCATGGCTACCAACACTGACACAGTACAGATATCCCAGTCTGGCCATCCGACAGCAATGAAATACCAAACCATCAGCTGGCACATCCACGAATGCTCCACACAAAAGTAGGCCGAGTGATGACAAAGCACATCCCACAAACACTGTCCCCAAAATGGCCATGAGAATGCATGGAGAACAGTACAGAATAGTGAAGAGCAGCAAATGCAACTGTAGGCCAATGGATTAGCAATGACACATGAGGCAGCCACTTCTGTCAAGCAGAAGTAGATGGAAGGGCCCCCTCATCCTGCGACATAGCCGTACCAAGTGGAGAGTACCCCATTGATTCAATCGTGCCCATTGGACAGCGCACTCCACAATGTCATAGTCCAAATGACAAATATTGCAAAATCACACTGATGACAGGGCTCTGTACACCCACTGGACTTACCTTGTCCCCATACCAGCGTTCTCTCCCCTACAGATGAATCTGGATATCCCCAGTACACGTGGCTCATTACCCCTGTGCGTCACCCACACACGGCTGCGGAGTGGGGATACAACCTTGGCCATGCCCGTTCACGGATCTGCGTGGAGAGGGCATTTGGACTTTTGAAGGCACGCTCCTGGTGCCTCGACCGCACAGGAGGTGCCATGATGCATGCACCAGAAGAAGTTGTGAAATCTTACAGACATGTGCCTGGCTGCACAACATCTGTTGTCGCAGAAATGTGCCACTGCCCCCTGATGCTCATATGCAGCCACCTGAGGATGGTAGTGAGGGTGATGAAGTGCCAGAAGGTGTAGCACATGCACAAAGGGTGGGCCTGAGGGAAGGGAGGTTGGCCAGACAGGGATTGATTGATGGATTCTTTTCGAAATGGGTAATAGGTAAATGGTGACTTCTACATCAAATTGCATTTGTAACAATCACTACTGTCCATGCATTGTGATTTTTGTAACGTGATTTATTTTCCCTCAAACAATCCCCCCTCCCCCCAGTGAACACCCAACAATCACCCCTCCCCCCAGTGAGCATCCAACAATCCCCCCTCCCCCCAGTGAACACCCAACAATCACCCCTCCCCCCAGTGAGCATCCAACAATCCCCCCTTCCCCCCCAGTGAGCACCCAACAATCCCCCCTCTCCCCAGTGTACAACCCCCAACTGTGCTGTTGCCTGATCAGGCCCACACCAATGATGCCATGCACCGCTATGATGGGCGCGGGCGCTTCTCTCTCCCAGGACCCTCCGGTGTGTGTGCCCTCAGGTGGCGCAAGGACCGGCGCCTTGGAGATGGATCCAGTGAACTCTCTGTTGGTGTGGTTGAAGTTGAGTTCACGGAAGCGCTGGCCATCATGTGCTGGAGCATGAGGGCATTTGCCTTGCGTTGTTGTTCTGCTAGTGCAGACACAGCCTCCGTGAATTCACGTACCCTTTGGCCAAAGCCTGTCAGGGCACCAGTGCATTGTTGCACGACATAGCGCGTGCGTGCATTGTCCCGGGCAATGTACTTGCAACCATGCCTAATCGAATTGCTCACGGCCTTTATGTGCCGGCTCTGGACTTTGGCCATTGCTTCCACCCGGGCCTGTTTAGCTTCTATTATGTCCAGCCGGCCCATGACTGCTGCCCCAGTGACAAGGCCCTCTCCTGGTGAGTCAGGTGGTGGACCGCGAATTGGGCGCTGTCGGGGGGGGGGCTGCATGGTGGCATGCCACCAGACTGGAATGGGCTTCCTGGCTCTGAACGATGGCCCTCTGGGATCCCATACGACGGGGTGTCCACATCGGCTGGGGTGTGCTGCAGCGACGCACAGCCACATGCCGACTCCCTGCCTGCTGTCTGCCTGTGCTTGGCCTTCCATGGGGTGTTGATTCCCCTTCCCCATCACTGCTGCTGTGGGTGTGTACTGCGGTGGCATGATGCCCACGTGGAGGTGTTACTCCCACATCGGGCTGCGATTCCGGCCTCTCTCCCTCGGCATCGGGGCTCTGGATGTTGGCTTCCGGTGAGCTGCCAGTAGCCTCCCTGCGGCCATGTGGCTGCTGCTGTCTGGTGGGGCTGAGTCGGGGTGAGGTGGGTGTTCCCCGGTGTTCTCTCCCGTGGGTGCGGCCTCTTGGGGGGGGTGCTGGTGGAGGCACGGTGTCGTGGGCACATTGCCGGTGTGGCCTCATCGTCATCATCAACGGCCTCTTGGGATCGACGTGTGCCTGTGGGGTACATAGGGGGTGGTTTGAGTACAATGCTACATACATTTGTGTGATGTAGGTCATGCCAACAAGTGTGAATGAAGACAGTGACAATGACGCATTCAACTTGCATTCTGTTCAGTCATCATGTGGTGCTTGTTGTGGATGTGCATGGAGGGACACTGCATGGGAAAGCGTGGTTGGGGTGGACTGCGCTCAGGCATTTGTGGTTGTGTTGATGCACAGTACCACTCTACGTAGCTGTCCTATGGCTATGCGAGTCTATCCCCTGCCCCTGTCATTCATGCACTGCACGTACAGGGTCGTCTAGGCAGCACTGACGTTGTAGGGATGTGGCCCTCACTTACGGGTGTATATAGTGCCTCAGACACATGTCTTCACTCTCATTCAGACGCATGTATTCGGGGATGGGACTCACCTGCCGTTGGATCAATGCCAATGGGGGCGGGGCTGGTGGGCCTCCTCCTGTGACCCTGCTTGCACTCCTGTGCTGGGACAGGATGCCTCTCACTCGAACCCGCAGGTCATTCAGTCGCTTGCGGCAGTCTTCCCCATCCCGGGGCATGCGGCCAACTGCACTGACCCTTTGTGCAACACTTTTCCAGATTTGGCCTCTGCGCAGTGCGCTTGTTTTACGCTGCTGCAGCTCGTGATGGTGAGTCAGTGCCTCATCCACAAGGACCTCAATTTCTTGGTCGCTAAACTTGGGTTTTCTGACCCTGTCCATGGCAGACTTGCCCCTGGTGCGCTCCTGACTCATTTTCTGCCTTCAAATCAAGTGGATGGCTTCCAGTGCCTGAGATATCTGACGGATTGTGATTTCCAAAATGGCCGCCGCTTTATTTCCCATTCCGGCGGTGACGCGTTTCCCGCGCGCTATTAGCGCGACGTGGCGGTAGCGCACGGTGCACCGGATTTAAGGGTTCGCGCTAATCTCACTAACGCCTTGGGCTGGGGCATTGGCTTGAGCTTCCCTAATATTGAAAGCTTCTTCCATGATTGGAGAAACAAAGAAACAAATAGGATAAAAATATAAAAGTGAGGTGCAGTGAGCGGCAACCTGGGGGCTTATGAGATAAGTACTGTTATAAAAATGAAGTGTTGCAACCAGCAAAGATTTCCCTTGGTGCCAGCTCCTTTTTAAAGTGGCATGGTTGTCTGCATGAGTAGTTCCCAAATCCGTGTGAGGCTGCTACACAAATATTAATGCACAAAAACTTTTTTTGAGATGGGAAAAAAGTTTACTCAAATGCGCCAACCCTATATTGTAAAATGATTGATTGGTGAGTCAAGTATGCTTAAGGCAAGGTTATATTTTTGTTAGAGAAAAAAATAATTATAAAAAGGACTTAATTCCATATAAATGGAAAAAACTTATCTCATAAGCCCCCCAAAAATATAACCTTACCTTAAGCATACTTGACTCACCAATCAATCATTTTACAATATAGGGTTTGCACATTTGAGTAAACTTGTTACCCATCCCAAAACAAGTTTTTGTACCCAGGGATGAGGCCAGCAGCAGTGAAGCAATGGTGAATAAAAGGTGTGCTCCTTTAAAACAGGAGAGGCTCTTAAAATGGCTATCCGGACCACTACAGCTGTGTGCAGCGATTTCGACCAAGAAGAGGTTGTGGAAGATGAGCTGGTTGATGCCACCCGGATCAAGGGAAGAAGACTCCGGACTGGATTTTCTCTGCCATTGAAGGGCAGATAGCTCAGGAATGCAGCAGGGCTTCACCGGGACTCGGGAGTTGCAGCAGCTGTCTTCTTCTCTGCTTCTCTTCAGTTCCTGCAGTTCCAGATGCGACTCTGACTTCCAGCCCAAGAGTCCTGCCTTTTATGCCAAAATCCCCCGTTCACAAAGCCTGGCTGTCAATCACTTAGCAGGGGGGTTGTCCGGCCCGGACAACCACCTCAGACAATCCACACAAAGTTTGACTTGGATCTCCAAGGAGACCCTGTGCAGGGGGTGACTAAACCCCTCCCTCAAAATAAGCCCACCTAGACACCCAGACGCCAAAGGAGGGCTTCTGGACAGAAGCCTGCCAAAGGACGGAGAACAAAGAAGGCAAACCTGGTTTGGTGCGAAAAGCAAAACACAAGAAGGACTTGAACAAAAAGAAATGGTGACTAAACCGGACCGGAGCCAAAAATGAAAAGTATTTGGCCAAGCGGGTTTATGTTTGAGGCTAATATAATAGCCTAAAGCAGTACCACGTTTATATAGTATAATCGCGGTAGAAAAGTTAGGGTAGATACCACTGCCACCAGCCAAGTCTTAATGTTAAGAGAGCAAAACAAAGCTCAGAGAGGCCCAGACAAAAAGGGGTAGGAATTAACCCTTTCCAATACTCCATGTAAGATGGGGTGTACTGGGTCTGTAGTTTAAGTGACTATATAAAGTTAATGGCAACTTTACATGTTTCTGGGGGACATTAGTCAGCCCCAGAAAAATTGAGTCAGTGGGAAGTTTCAAAGACAACCCTGTGTCACTGCACTGAAGGTGATGTGTAACACACACAACAAGTGGGGCTCATGGAGTGGTGTGGCTCCAGAGCCCAAGATCACACAAAAAGTAGAAATACACATGGCAAAACACATGTAGGAGTGGGAAAAAGGCTCACACTCTTACCAGGTGGAAAAAATAAACCCCAGAAATCCAGCAAGGCTGCTGAGGGACTCACTAGGTGAGGGAAATAAGCCATAAATGAAAATTCTCCCTAACAGGCTGCAACCCTTGAGACCTGGATTTCATACTTTCATAAATGTGGAACATTCACAATGTGCAAATTTGCACATGTAAACACAGACGTATGTACAGATTTGAATGAAACAACACAGATTAAGGATTATTTTAACTGTAAAACATATTTTTCTGTATATGCACTAATAAGTGTTTGCAATAGGGTATATATTGGTGGCACAATTAGGCCATTCAAAACTCAAATAAGGGACCACATGTCTTCTATCAACAGCCAAGACCCTAAACTGCCTCTGGCTCAGCATTGGCAAAGGGATCACCAAATGCACAACAGACATGAAATGAGATTCATAAGTTTAAAGAAGATATCATTAGGTAAGAGAGGGGGAAATAAAGAGCTTTTTTAAGACAAACTGAGGCCAGGAGTATAGGTAACTTTCAAGCAACAGAGCTCGGCCTGAATGTGGACAATGAAATAAGTTCATTTCTGTAAGGCATAGACCTGGAATAAGCAAGGTGTATTTGTCTCCAGTAAACTGATACAGAGAGTTTCTTTAAATATAGTGAGAGGGATAAACTAAGAATATGATCAACAAGATTAGGGATGAATAAGCGGGACCTAACCTATGTAATCAACCTGCTTTGGATCAAGAGGGAAGGCTATATTTGATATATGGAATGATGCATAAGCTCAGTAATTTTTTTCATCAATAATGAAGACCCTTTATGTGTAAGAAGGTTGCTCAATAGTAGGAGTGACTGGGATATTTGTAGCAGATATGGCAATACAATGTGGAGGGGCGTGTACAATACAAACAACATAGATACGAACAAGCTTACATATAACAAGAAAATATCAGCATGGGTATATAGACACAATCAGAAAGAAAATAGAAACTCACCATACGCAAGTACCAAAAAAAAAATCTAAAACAGCAATTTAAGCATACCGGGAGAGACAAAAGGAGGTGCTCCCTCAAGCGATGCACATCAGATAATCAATTTGCAATTCGACTCTCCTCTGCCGAGATATTTGCACTGTTTTAAGAAAGCAGGTAAAGTTCTAACCCCATAACCCACTAGGACACAGTCACTATTTGGTTGCGAGCAGCAGTCATTTGGGTCCATTCTACGAAGAATCTTCAAGTCAGACAATCTGACCACACCCGGCCCTGTTCTCTGACGTAGCCAAGCGAGAACCTTATTACGCAGTGCTTCTCTAGACTCTTTTCCTTCAATTTTCCGAATGTTAGTGATGACAAAATGTCTCTGGTCCATAATAAAGTCATGAGTACTAACGTCATTTATTTTTGGCATTTGTGACTTTCTTAAATGCAAATTCCGCGAGGATGCCATATCTATTTCCTATTCGCTGCTGTATATTGTTTAGTCGCTTTTCGGCCAGTTTTCAACTTGGGTACCGAAGGGAAAGAGGTATTTCCTGCATTAACCCTTTGGTGTCTACATTGGGGTTTTGGCCGTCTCATTACTGGCCGATGTTGGCCTGATGGGCACCAAGGACCCCTCATTGCAGGAATCAGTTTGCACAGCTTGATCTATCATCTCCCTTTGTGTATTGACTTTGCAGGCACTGTCCGACTTAGGTGGCTGTGACATGGTGACTGGACTGTACTTCCCATCTGTCTGCAAAGCAGTGTTGACTCTAGCCAGACGTAAATCCGACACCCAGTCATTCAATGAGTCCACCAGTAAGCCAAGTTCAAAGGGACTATTACAGAAGAGTAGCTCTTTAGCAATACTACCCATAAGAGCCGGCCATTGAGAAAGACCAGTATGCTCTGATTGGGATGGATTGGGCCTAACCCCCCCCCCCCATTGCAAGTTAAGGGGTGAGGAAATGATATGGTCCATGTTCCTCCCTGCATATTTCTCATATCCTTCAAGGAATGGGGACACAGCTGGGGTCGGGACTGGCACCGTGGAATCAATAATACAATTTTTTTGTGGGCTCTCAGGGAATACAAGCCCCGTCCGACTGGTCTTCAATGATGGACTGTCCAAATCCTGAGATAAGTATTTACAGGTGGAGGCAAGCACTGCAGTTTTGTCCAGCTCCAAGACAGGGTGGATACCTTGCAGTCTCTGTCTCCTACAAGAGCTTAGGGCTAAGACCTCTGAAATGCGGTCGCTGTTGGGCAAGGGAGAGCAGGCCCCTAAGCCCACTGATCCCACATCAGCCAGTCTAGCAATTGACTTGGCCCCCAGCCCGGGGGTAGGAATTATACACTTTTGGTTCTTAATTAATAGGCTGCACACAACGCCCTTCTTACTTACAGCCATAGTATCGACCGAGATACTCAGGGAGGAAAGTAGTCAGCGGGCATAAAACAGGCAGAAAGTAGAACAAATAAGCTTCACCACCCACAAGAGGAGGGGCTATCACACCGGTATCCTTTAGTAAGGAACGGCACTTACTGCATAAATAAAACTCCACACTATGTTATCCTTTTTTAGGACCTCCCAGGCATCCAGCAGGGCACCCCATGCCCACCCAGAACGGCTACAAGGCAGCTGGAGCCCTCGCAAGAAAGTGGGGGGGGCCGTGCGACACCCTCCGACACACAACGCTGAAAGCCGCTGGAGCCACCAGAGCCCATAGCTAGCATGCCAGCAAGGCAGGGAAGGTTAGAGGAAGGGACCTACGCCAGCATCAAGCCGCACGGCAACCGAAAGCTACCGCCGCCTCCGACGTAAATAGATTGAATGCCTTTTTTGGCTACATTTTATGTATTGATTGTATCGAAATGATTGCATGTATATTGCTGTATTATTGATATGTGTATGGTTTGAATAAAACCAATTCACAATCAAAAATAATTCAAAAAAATGATGAGTGGTTTGCTCTTTTAGTATACCCCCGTTATTTTTCAGGAGATGACTAGCCAAGAGAGACCAGCACTTTACATGAGCATAATTTTAGGGAAGGGATCAAGGGTGTTTGTCCCTCCTGACTTTTGTGGCATGCCATTGTGTCCCATTCATTTGGCAGGGGGAGATTTTCTCTAGATGTAATGCCAGCCACCCCCCCCCCGCTCCCAAAATGGTTGGCAAATGACTCCACTGGCACTTAAAAAGGTAGAAAATAAGGATTCCATTACAGTGAACTCTATTTTTCAAGTACTAAACATAGAATGGGCCTGATTTACAAAAGCATTTCTTTGTTTTTTTTTACTTATTTACTTGTTTTACAGCCAATTAAGACGTTGAAAAAGAAAAGTCTTAAGATATATGTATTTTCTATTATGTTTTATGGTTTGCATACAAACTTATAACATTTCATTTCTCGTATAGAAAGGAGGAAAGAGGGTGTATATTGTCTGCTTAGTTCATGCAAGCAATGTTGTTGTTGGATTCATTGTTCATAATGTTCTCCCACAATTGAACTGTCCTAAAAATTAGCCATCTGTTGTTGCCGGGGCAGATCTGCAAACATCTCTTGTTGGAGTCATATTGGACTCTTTCTTGTGGTAGCATGTCGCTAAACATTTTTCTTTGGTCATTGAGAGTGGGACAGTCCATTATGATGTGCTGAAGGGATTCAATTTTGTCAAGATGGTTGCAGAATCTGCAGAGTATAATCTCTGGAGGTAGTTGTTTTGTCTTCACGAGGTTTTCGTTGGTTGGCAACACATTTAGGAGTAATCAGATTAAATATCTCTTGTTTGGCGGCAGGGAAATTTAATTAGATATTTTGGTAGTGTATTCAAGGCTCTAGATTCCGTTGCTAGGTTGATTGTCGTTTTCATCAATGGTACGTATCCAATCGTTTTGTCTGATCTTTTTTTTTGCTTCAGACGGTCTGTTTATCAATGTTTCCACTGTCGTCTCATATTTTTTAAGTAGATATAGGCATGATTCTTTCCATCTGTTGAGGGTTATATCGTTCAGTGATTTGGATTTAATTTTGAGTATCTGAATGGTTGGTATGTCGACGTCAGAGATGAGCTTTCTGTATAAATCTAGCTGCTTCCAATTTGCCATGGATTGGAGGGTTTGGACTGCCAGTTCAATGGGAATTCTGGGCATTGGATAAGATGTTGTAAGAGAGAGAATTTTGTGCCAGAATATTCCTTCGATCATCAACCATATTTTAGGGGAGATGTTAATCATAGCGTCATTTCTATACATGAGTATTACAGCCACCTTTTGCCGATAAAAAGTGATTGTGGGGACCATTGAAAATTGGCCATATTTGTTAAGTATAATTCGACCTTGTCTGGCTAGAGATCTGCCTTTAGTTTTCAGCTGTTCCGACCATTGAATTTCAATGGTGGATTGATTAAGCCAGATACTAAGATGTTTTGTCGTTCGAACTTGATCAAGTTGGATCCCTTTTAAGTAGACACAAAAAGGTTTCAGTTTTTCCGGAGCTTCCGTGGACCCAGAGACATTACTTGAGATTTGGTGATTCTGTGGACCCAGAGACATTACTTGAGATTTGGTGATGTTGATCGATAGGTCATTTTTCTCTATGTAGTCTTTGATCACTCACAGTCTTTGTTGCAGGCCGACTTGAGTTTTGTCCAGCACTACAATGTCATCAGCGTATAATCTGTAGGGTATGTGTGTGGCATTCGGGATCGGTGGATGAGCTGTGATGTTGTTTTGATTTTCTATAAGGTCGAATAGATAGAGGTTGAAAAGAGTTGCCGCCAAGGGACAGCCTTGTTTGAGGCCTCTTGCTGTTTCAATCTTCACTGTAACAGATCCATCTTGTGTTAGGCGGACTCTTATGTTCGTGTCCGAAATTGCTATTTCAATAACTGAGAAAATGGGTGCGGTATTTTCAGCATTACATTATTCTGAGATCTTGCAGTTAGTAGACTAATCTGCCCACTATTGCTATTGTGCCCGAAGTTGCAAGATGTTGCTAGAGCAATGTGAGATCAGCCTGTAGTGATGTTGAAAGAGAACATTAGACCCATGTATAGAGAGTAACATAATACCTATGCCCCCCTTTTCTTCCATGCTTCTCCCCAAAGAGATAGGTCCACTGAAGGAGTTTTCTTTCTTTGTCTTCATAGGCGGATTGAAAATATGAAATGAGAAGGAAACAGTGTGAGGATGCACAAAATAATTCAGCGGAACAATGCTCGTGTGGATAGTCTAATGAAAACACTAAACTAAAATAATGTAATGCTTTCTTAACTTGCTGTCAGAAATACAACAATTCATTTTGGTACAAATAGAAGGTATGTCCACTCCCCACTCCGAAACCAACACAACGTGATGAAGAGTTTTGGAGGTCAGTAAAGAACAATTGCATAGGAGTTAGCAACAAAAAAGGGGGTTCAGCCAATCAGCCAAAATCCTGATAGAATGCACAGAGGAATGAACATAGCGAGCACAACTTCTGTTAAATGAGGTGTGAACAGAGAGATGTCTTCATATACTATTGTGCAGGGTCATCCCCAAGTAGAGGGCTTGTTCCCCTAAATTAAAGTGATTAGTGGATTGAAATTGATCATAAACAGATCATTATATCTAATGTCTGTTTGTGTACTCATTTGTTCTTCCCACAAGTTTCTCATATTCACACAAATTGGTCAAAAATAAAATAGTTTGTATATGGGAGAGTAAATATGACCAGAAACAAACGGTGTACACGTGTGTTCGTCAGTGATTGGTATTTATAGAGGGTGTTAACAATAGTGAGTGCAGGTGACAAAAAAGAACTCGCATTTGTGCTAGGATTTGTAATTAGACACCGAAATGGAGAAACCCAGCATAGAGAGGCTTTTGCAATGGTCAAAACGCTGTGTTAGGCTGCTCATACAATGTCATGCTGACTGAGACATTTTCACAATGGCAGCCCTCGATTCACAGGAAAATGCCGGGAGAAGGAGTGTGGTTGTTGCCAGGGGCGTTGCTAGGGGGGGGCTAAGGGGGCTATAGCCCCTGATCTTTTGGTTGTAGCCCCGGATAGAATCTCCGGAGCTACAGCCAAAAGACTAGCTAGCCCCCAGTCCCAACAGTTCCGACATCAGTTTAGCCTCGGGTCTTTTCCAGACCTAGCAACCCCCCTGGTTGTTGCGAAGAAGTTGCCATGGATATGACATGAAGCCTCCAAGAGAAAGGGCTGTGAAATAATATGCCTTGGACGGTGGGCTGCTTCCACGCAATGAACGCGATTCTGCCAGAGTTCGTTCCCGCTCCCAGGGGATCACCGACAGTAAGCCATTTCATATTATTAACGGGAATGCTAGTTTAAATGGTAAACTCTGAATTTACTGGGAAACGCATATTCTTTTTGGTGGAATCGAAACCTTGTGCTTGTGCAACAGCAAGAGAAGCAAGTGATTGACCAAAGAGGTTCAGAACAAGAAGAGCATATAGGTTCTGAAAATATGAGACGACAGTGGAAACCTTGATAAACAGACCGTCTGAAGCAAAAAAAAAGATCAGACAAACCGATTGGTTTACAAGGTTGGCGGGGCGGTAATTCCCCCTTTCTCCATGGCCCTTCCCCATTCCCATTTTTGCCCCATAGGGCTCAATGGGAATGGGGAAGGCGCTAAGTACGGTGCCGCAAATTGCGGCACCGTAATTAGCACTAAGGTCCCTTTGCAGGTCCCTACTTTAACGGCAGGTCTACACCAGCCGTTACGGTCGGGTCCCGCAAAGGGACCTCGTAATTAGGCGCTAATAGGTTAACGGCGCCGCAGCCTTTTACGGCGCTGTTAACCCATTAGCGCCTGGGTCGTAATGAGGCCCACCTTGCATCTTCCCAATTAGCAGTTTAAGGACTTATCAATCATTAAACTCTGAAGATTTCGTCAATAGTTGTTTAGTACTTTATTTTTTTTTTTTTAAATTAAAATCTATTATCTGTGTGCCTAAGGGAACACAGAAAGAACTGGCAAACCTGCTGTACATGAACTGTATAGCGGTGCAAGCCAGGATCTCAGTCAGCCTAGGCCTGGCAGACCGCGAGGCACCTCTCGTGGCTCTCAGATCGAAAAGTAAGTGTGCTTCAGTGAGTGTTTGTACTGTCTTTCACAGTAGATAAAGGAATTGCTGGGAGATGAGGCCAGCAACATCTAGTGCACAGTGCATTCCTTGCACCGTCTGAAACAATACCGCGATTCCTTACCTGGGGAACCTATGGGGACGAAAACATTGCAGTGCAGACTAAAATACTTCAATGTATACCTAAAAAATATACCTAAAATTAAGAAGGTGCCATATGAGTTATTTCTTCAATAGAATAAAGGTTGTATATTGTTTCCATTTCTTCACTTTCATGATTGTGTTTTGTGTGTGAAATAACTGTTTGTAACTGTGAAGATGGGCATGTGCAGCCTGCACCACTAGCCTCGCACGCTTTCATGGGTGATATTCGATTAACTATACAATTGCAAGCTTTTTTAAATGCTCTCCCATAGGTGCAGCCGCACGGTGGTGTAATGATTGATGTTTTGAAATCTGTGTGTTTTTATTGTGAAGCATTCACTTGGGAAGAGACAGAAAGCAGAGGCTAGGGACAGTGGGGCCTGGCAGAGCTGCCCATTTCATGTATGCACCTCCATAGGTGGGAAATGGTGCACCCCACAGCTCCCAAGACTTCACTTACATGACAGAAAGAGCTAGAAACCATCCGTATCTCAAGAAGATCCTCAACAGCCTGAGAGGGATATGTGCACCCAAGTGCAGTGTCAGAGGGGACAATAATCGTTGCAGCAGACACCAGGAACATAATGGGGATGAAAAACAGAGAGAACAAGATACTCCTAGAACGCTGGGGGGATAGTTTCCAGGTCAATGCGTGGAGCTGGATTCCTGGCTGAGAATGCATGAGCTAGACAAAACCCAGTATGGAGTGCAAAGCAGGTCCAAAAGAAAATAGTTCAGTGGTGGATACAGAGGCAGGGAGCCAGATGGGGGCAGTGTATATTTGCTTGAGTAGGCAGGCAGGCAAGAGAGCCAACTCCTCGCGAACCTGGTAGGCGGGATACCAGATTGGAAAGTCACCATGATCTTTATGCTTGACTTTAAAATGAAGGTCCTTTGAAAGGACCAAACTAAGCTACTAGACAACTCCCTGCTGCTGGAGATGGGAAGGTGGAGGGCACAAACATAAAGATAGCCAGTGGAACAAAGGGGAAAATGTCAATCCAAGCCTTCGAATACTAAGGAGCAGGACCACAAATAAAAGTCCTTATTTCCTAAACACCCCAAATATTATCTGTTTAGTGGAGTTGGCTGTGTCCCATATTAATAGTAGTGAGAGTGTAAAAGGAGCAGGAGGAGAAGTTCAAAGGCTGTGTTTGCTCATCCTAGAGGGCCAATTTGGGGCCACTCATGATAGAAGGAGGCGGCTGTATTAGAGTATTAATCGGTGATTAGAGCTGCCAGGCTAAGAATATAAATTAGAGTATTGGTTTGAGTAGGACACCTCAAAAGAGCAAGTGCTCAGACAATTGGAGACCACCAGTGTAGATGGGCAGATAGAGTTGGACGGAGCATAATTTCGTTTTATTCTGCACTGTGGAATAGTAACTGACCTCACTTCAAAAGCTTTACTTCTTAAGGAGTCCGCTGCGTACGCATCAAGCAAGTCCTCAAACAAGTGCAGACCGGCTGTGCAGATCGGCAGACACCATTGGATAGCACTGAATTATTTCTTGTTATCCTTGTTATTCAGTGCAGATGGACAGCCTGTAGCGTGCACAGCAGGGTAAGGGCATTGCTTTTCTATTTATTTATGCCTTCAAGAAATAACAGCTATTTGCTCCACAGTAAAGGGAGTACTAATTCTGGTTTGGGTTGACTTGGGCAAAAACATTTCCTCGAATAAGATTTAATCAAATTTCTTTTTTGTAAGGATCATTTTGCTGCATATAGATGCAAGGAGAGACCCCTCGCAGTCCCCCCTTATACGCCCACCTTAATTATTCCCCTAAACCCACACCCACAAATATATACAGAAAAATGCGTTGTGGAAAACGTGATGTACAGTAATATATCAACACATACATCTAGGTTAAACGTCCCTCCAAAAGAGGCCTTACTACAAAGAAAGTGCCTCCTGCCAGGGTGGATGTGTCCCCTGTTGTGTGCTTCGAGATAAGTGAACGTTCGATAAATTAACCCTAACAATGGTAAGATAACTGATTATTTTAATTCTGCCAACCCAATTTTGGTGAACCTTCTATATTGAACTGCTGCTTCCAGTTGACATAACTCTTAATTTATGTTATAGTCTCCAACGTGAATTCATTGGTTGTGTTTTGCCTAAATCTTCTCTAAAACAGATTGATGCAGTAACTTATGTGATTGGTTTCAACGTATCCAAATCATATGATCAGGTTAAAACGTCAGAGGACTTGCAGAATGAGCAGACTGAGAGAAATGTATCATTCCAATAAGAGCCTGATGTGGCTGGTGGTGATCCTTGTGATACTCTTATGATTGTGAAGGCTTTGTTCACACTCGGTATGAGCATGTCCCAGAAGCAAAATGATTTGTGTAAACTAATAGCGAGGATCGTGGACATTATTTTAGATACCGGTGCACCACAAAACTAATCATTCAGGGAGGGCTGTAGGAAAAAAGGAGGCTCCAAATTATAAGTGAGGCTCCACATTTTTGCCCTGTCAGCATTTCACCAAAAATTGAAAATTGATCGATATGAGTGTAAGACTTTGGGCTGGATCTGGCATGAATCAGTATTCTTAGTGCATAGAACATACAAGGTAGAAAGGATGATTTAATTTGGCTTTACATAAAAGCCGACATTTTCAGTAGCACCACACCACGGGAATATAAACTGTGTTGCAATGAAGAATAAAACTAACATTCTCTAATTATTCTGATATCCCTGAATCATTAACCCATCCTTCACTAATATTTAATGGGGTAACCTCCATTGCCATGTGGTGCAAAATATTGGGTCTTGGTACAAGCCATTCCATTTTAAAAGAGAATGAATGTACAAAATAAAAATTGCTTTTACAGTGATGCTGTGAAGAATGTGAGCTTGCGAATGTGAAGTCTGTTTTGCTCAAAACAAGCTTATTGTTTAAAAGACTGCCTGAATCTCATTGCAGAGGTCGCAGGCTGAACACGTGCATTCTGGATCCTTCTGGAAGTTTGACAAAGGGAGACCGTTTTTTGATTGGCATATGACATCACTGTGAGGGGCAGGTATCATTCTTACACGTTCTGTACATTTGTGGGCAGATCACGGAGAGGGGATTTAAAAATGGCAGTCTTTTATGGGCTGGGCTGACTCTCTTGCTGGTTCTGGGTCGGATAGTGCTGCATTTGCTGGCAGGCAGGCTGGCTCAGAAGACTTTGCTGAGTTCATTCATGCCGAGTGGGGAGAGAAGATAATTCATTTTGAATCACAAGGGATGTCATAGAAACACTCAGTACATTACACATTGTTTTATTTCCTTGCATACATTCTAACTACTTATACAAAAACAAAAATCAAGTCAGCCTCTATCTAATATTTATGCGCCCTAGTTCCTTGTGATAGTATACTGACAGATGGGAAGCAAATGATAATTGCGTCTTATTTTTTTATTGTGTTTATTGTTTATTTGTACAGCGCATATACACGAGTCAACTGCTTCAAAGCACTTTGAGGCGGGAAGGGAGCAAGGGAATACAGTAGTCATTCTTAGGCCTTGAAGCTCCGAATGATCTAACAAAAAGTAACTTGCGTACTAGGCCTGACAGCATTTCTCCTAGTGAAAGTGCATGAAGTGTTTCAGGCGCAACCAAACTAGGGAGGGAAGACAAAAGGGGGGTGGCAAGACAGAACTTACTGGCCCAAGTAAATTCCGGTTATGCAAGTGTACAGACAGATGCGCGGGGGGGTTGTAAGTGTGCCCAGTCCAGCAGGGCCCTGGGTTAAGTGAAGAGAGGTTACCCCTCTCCTGGAGTGAATGTTCCAAGTGCAGCAGTCTGAACAAAGTGAAAAGGCTGGGAGGAAAGTGCAAAGACTGGTAGGGGAGCCTGGGACCTGTAAGGCTCTGTAGGTGAACCAGGCAACCAGCCAGTAAAAAGTGAACAGAGTTAGGAAGGGAAGGAGGAGTGAGTTAGGAGAGAAAAAGAGAGGAGGTTAGTAGGGGAAAGGGTGAGAGAAGCAGGAAGTGAAGGAGAAGGTCTTGAGGAGTTTCCAAAACTTAAGGAGCTCTGCCTCAAGGGAGAAAGAGGCAGGGAGGCTGTTCCAGAGGGAGTAATCTGCAGAGGATAAAGATGTACCCCCAAATCTCTGCTTAGCAAAATGGCTCATCCGCAAAGAGTTGGAGGAAGACAAGCAGAGGGCTCCAGAAGGAGAGTATTTAGGAAGTGAGCATTGAAGATATAGCAGGCCCTGTCCCCAGAAGGCCTTGTGGACTATGCAGAGGGTTTTGAACCTGATCCTAGCAGCCACAGGGAGCCAGTGAAGGAATTTCAGTGCCAAAGAGATGTGGTCCCTGGGCTTGAGGCAAAGGATAAGTCTTGCGATTCTATTCTGGATGAGTTGCAGCAGAAGGAGAGGAGAAGTAGGAAGAATGATGATGACATTGTGATTCTGGGCGCACCAGGTCCGGTGTTGGTTTACCGTTTATGATCCTGATATTAAAATAATAATAGGTAGTATTATATATTTGGGGCTCACCAAATTACCACAATATATCCCAACAGGTTCACAAAAATAAAATACTGCAAAATCCCCCTAACAGGGTGGAGTGGTTACAGAGGCTATGGCATGTGATATCAATTGTGACATGTCAGGTAATACAGTCACCAAGTAGGGCCTATTGCCTCGTGGGAATGATGTAGTTCTTTTTTGCCATTATTGGTAGAATCAGCGACTATCTTGGATAATTTTTATGGGAAATCTGTTAAAAGAAGAACTTGCAGGAACAGTAAGCAAAATAAAAAAAAGAAATATGGCAAAAATATTCGGACTGGCAAAGGTGGGCAGTTCTAATGCATCTGCATTGGTGAACATTGTGTCAGATAACATTGTATGCATTTCTACATCAAATAGTTATGATTTACTGATGCCATTGAAGGATTGCGGGAAACAGACGATCACAAATGATCCTCCCACTCTTGGCCCATTGGATAAACGGGTTTAGAAATTAGGAAAAAAATCTAATAGACTGCTTATTGTGGACACAAGTTCCTTTTCTGATTCCTCTATTACCGATGCCAGTTTGGTTACTGATGGTGAGCATGTGGAATTAAATGTGGCAAGATCCAATTGCGTTACATTTTCTGTCCCAGAGTTGGTTCTGACTAGTGAGATCAATATCCAAAGGAGAAGGGACCGAGATGATGGATGTAACACTGAAGGCAAAGCTGAAACTGCATCTATCACATCTAATATCAAGGAGATTGTTCTTCCCTTCAATATCATTCGGGACAACAACAAAAAAAGATGTGTCAGTAAATTTTAGTTCACTGACAGGCCGATTCATGGAATAATTAGCGTGGCGCAAGTGGGCAAAAACGTGCGAATCGCAGTGGAATTGCGAAAATCGCAGTGCAAGTGTGAAAATCGCACGAAAAGCAGCGCACATCGATTCATGGAAGGGCGTGCGCGAAAAAACCATCTGATGTGCGCTAAAAAAGTGTGCGGTGCACGTTGGCGCACAGGCCATCTAACGGCGTGGGCCAGGTCACAGCGAAAATCGCACAGCCACAGTGAAAATCGCACATAGCGCGGCACACACAACAAAAGTAGGCGGAACACGGGGCGTAACACTTGGAATGGGGAACAACTTGCCAAAATGTGGGCATCACGGGGGAAGTACAGGGTGCAAGTGCGCGGAACGCCCACACGCTCGCCTACAACACGTATTCATGGAATCGAATAGGGCAAAACAGCGCACGGTCAAACCAGCGCACAGGCACAAACACGACCGCCACAAGAAAACAGGCGGTAGCGTCCCTGCGCCTGTAAAAAATGTGCGCCAAAAGGTGCGCCAACAAATAGCACCTATATACAGCTATGATGAATGTCCTATACTGTGGCCCTCCAGGACAAATGACGTGCAAAGGGGTACCCACAAACACGGACACCCGCTGACTGAAAAATAACGTGTGCGTGTATTTCGGGGTGCGCGGGAAGTTTCACACGCGAATTGGCTGGGTACGTGGATTCCAGGGGTGCGCGGGAAGTTTCACACGCGATTTGGCTGGGTACGTGGATTTCAGGGGTGCGCGGGAAGTTCCACACGCAATTTGGCCGGGTACGTGGATTTCAGGGGTGCGCGGGAAGTTCAACACGTGATTTGGCTGGGTACGTGGATTTCAGGGGTGCGCGGGAAGTTTCACACGCGATTTGGCTGGGTACGTGTATTTCGGTGGTGCGGGGGAATGCTACATGTGATTTGGCCATGTGGGTCCCCCCAGGTGTTCCCTCTACACCCTCCACGGCCCCTGCAGGCAGCCCACACCACAGGGTACTACCCTGCACCCCTGATCATGTCCCACAGGCAACCCATCCACCATGGCCATGCCCACCAGCCAACCCACATGTCACCTTGCACCACTGATCACCAACACATGTCTCCCACCACCCCCACCCCCCAGCCACCAGGGGCAGCCTCCACCAGGCCCCCACTCATGTCTCCCACCACCCCCACCCCCCAGCCACCAGGGGCAGCCACCACCAGGCCCCCACCCATGTCTCCCACCACCCCCTACCCCCCAGCAGTCAGGGTCACCCTCCACCAGGTCCCCACCCATGTCTCCCACCACCCCCTACCCCCCAGCAGTCAGGGGCAGCCTCCACCAGGCCCCCACTCATGTCCCCTATTACCCCCACCCCCCCGCAGTGCAGGGGCACCCTCCACCAGGCCCCCACTCATGTCTCCCACCACCCCCACCCCCCAGCCACCAGGGGCAGCCTCCACCAGGCCCCAACTCATGTCTCCCACCACCCCCACCCTCCCAGCCACCAGGGGCACCCTCCACCAGGCCAACACCCATGTCTCCCACCACCCCCTACCCCCCAGCAGTCAGGGGCAGCCTCCACCAGGCCCCCACTCATGTCTCCCACCACCCCCACCCCCCAGCCACGAGGGGCAGCCTCCACCAGCCCCCACTCATGTCCCCTATTACCCCCACACCCCAGCAGTGCAGGGGCACCCTCCACCAGGCCCCCACCCATGTCTCCCACCACCCCCACCCCCCAGCCACCAGGGGCAGCCTCCACCAGGCCCCCACTCATGTCTCCCACCACCCCCACCCCCCAGCCACCAGGGGCAGCATCCACCAGGCCCCCACTCATGTCCCCTATTACCCCCACCCCCCCGCAGTGCAGGGGCAGCCTCCACCGGGCCCCCACTCATGTCTCCCACCACCCCCACCCCCAGCCACCAGGGGCAGCCTCCACCAGGCCCCCACTCATGTCCCCTATTACCCCCACCCCCCCGCAGTGCAGGGGCAGCCTCCACCAGGCCCCCACTCATGTCTCCCACCACCCCCACCCCCCAGCAGTGCAGGGGCAGCCTCCACCAGGCCCCCACTCATGTCACCCACCACCCCCACCCCCCAGCCACCAGGCGCAGCCTCCACCAGGCCCCCACTCATGTCTCCCACCACCCACACCCCCCGGCCACCATTGGCACCCTCCACCAGGCCCCCACCCATGTCTCCCACCACCCCCAACCCCCATCCACCAGGGGCAGTCTCCACCAGGCCCCCACTCATGTCTCCCACCACCCCCTACCCCCCAGCCACCAGGGGCAGCCTCCACCAGGCCCCCACTCATGTCTCCCACCACCCCCTACCCCCCAGCAGTCAGGGGCACCCTCCACCAGGCCCCCACCCATGTCTCCCGCCACCCCCTACCCCCCAGCAGTCAGGGGCAGCCTCCACCAGGCCCCCACTCATGTCTCCCACCACCCCCACCCCCCAGCCACCAGGGGCAGCCTCCACCAGGCCCCCACTCATGTCCCCTATTACCCCCACCCCCCCGCAGTTCAGGGGCACCGTCCACCAGGTCCCCACTCATGTCTCCCACCACCCCCACCCCCCAGCCACCAGGGGCAGCCTCCACTAGGCCCCCACTCATGTCTCCCACCACCCCCACCCCCCAGCCACCAGGGGCACCCGCCACCAGGCCCCCACCCATGTCTCCCACCACCCCCTACCCCCAGCAGTCAGGGGCAGCCTCCACCAGGCCCCCACTCATGTCTCCCACCACCCCCACCCCCCAGCCACCAGGGGCAGCCTCCACCAGCCCCCACTCATGTCCCCTATTACCCCCACCCCCCCGCAGTTCAGGGGCACCGTCCACCAGGTCCCCACTCATGTCTCCCACCACCCCCACCCCCCAGCCACCAGGGGCAGCCTCCACTAGGCCCCCACTCATGTCTCCCACCACCCCCACCCCCCAGCCACCAGGGGCAGCCTCCACCAGGCCCCCACTCATGTCTCCCACCACCCCCAACCCCCAGCCACCAGGGGCAGCCTCCACCAGGCCCCCACTCATGTCCCCTATTACCCCCACCCCCCGCAGTGCAGGGTCAGCATCCACCAGGCCCCCACTCATGTCTCCCACCACCCCCACCCCCCAGCCACCAGGGGCAGCCTCCACCAGGCCCCCACTCATGTCCCCTATTACCCCCACCCCCCCGCAGTGCAGGGGCAGCCTCCACCAGGCCCCCACTCATGTCTCCCACCACCCCCACCCCCCAGCAGTGCAGGGGCAGCCTTCACCAGGCCCCCACTCATGTCACCCACCACCCCCACCCCCCAGCCACCAGGGGCAGCCTCCACCAGGCCCCAACTCATGTCTCCCACCACCCCCACCCCCCAGCCACCAGGAGCACCCTCCACCAGGCCCCCACCCATGTCTCCCACCACCCCAACCCCCATCCACCAGGGGCAGCCTCCACCAGGCCCCCACTCATGTCCCCTATTACCCCCACCCCCCCGCAGTGCAGGGGCAGCCTCCACCAGGCCCCCACTCATGTCTCCCACCACCCCCTACCCCCCAGCCACCAGGGGCAGCCTCCACCAGGCCCCCACTCATGTCTCCCACCACCCCCACCCCCCAGCCACCAGGGGCAGCCTCCACCAGGCCTCCACTCATGTCTCCCACCACCCCCACCCCCCAGCAGTGCAGGGGCAGCCTCCACCAGGCCCCCACTCATGTCACCCACCACCCCACCGCACAGCCACCAGGGGCAGCCTCCACCAGGCCCCCACTCATGTCTCCCACCACCCCCACCCCCCAGCCTCCAGGGGCACCCTCCACCAGGCCCCGACCCATGTCTCCCATCACCCCCTACCCCCCAGCAGTCAGGGGCAGCCTCCACCAGGCCCCCACTCATGTCCCCTATTACCCCCACCCCCCCGCAGTGCAGGGGCAGCCTCCACCAGGCCCCCACTCATGTCTCCCACCACCCCCACCCCCCAGCCACCAGGGGCACCCTCCACCAGGCCCCCACCTATGTCTCACACCACCCCCTACCCCCCAGCAGTCAGGGGCAGCCTCCACCAGGCCCCCACTCATGTCTCCCACCACCCCCACCCCCCAGCCACCAGGGGCAGCCTCCACCAGGCCCCCACTCATGTCCCCTATTACCCCCACCCCCCGCAGTGCAGGGGCAGCCTCCAGCAGGCCCCCACTCATGTCTCCCACCACCCCCACCCCCCAGCCACCAGGGGCACCCTCCACCAGGCCCCCACCCATGTCTCCCACCACCCCCTACCCCCAGCAGTCAGGGGCAGCCTCCACCAGGCCCCCACTCATGTCTCCCACCACCCCCACCCCCCAGCCACCAGGGGCAGCCTCCACCAGGCCCCCACTCATGTCCCCTGTTACCCCCACCCCCCGCAGTGCAGGGGCAGCCTCCACCAGGCCCCCACTCATGTCTCCCACCACCCCCAACCCCCAGCCACCAGGGGCAGCATCCACCAGGCCCCCACTCATGTCCCCTATTTCCCCCACCCCCCCGCAGTGCAGGGGCAGCCTCCACCAGGCCCCCACTCATGTCTCCCACCACCACCACCCCCCAGCAGTGCAGGGGCAGCCTCCACCAGGCCCCCACTCAAGTCACCCACCACCCCCACCCCCCAGCCACCAGGGGCAGCCTCCACCAGGCCCCCACTCATGTCTCCCACCACCCCCACCCCCCAGCCACCAGGGGCACCCTCCACCAGGCCCCACCCATGTCTCCCACCGCCCCCTACCCCCCAGCAGTCAGGGGCAGCCTCCACCAGGCCCCCACTCATGTCTCCCACCACCCCCAACCCCCAGCCACCAGGGGCAGCCTCCACCAGGCCCCCACTCATGTCTCCCACCACCCGCACCCCCCAGCCACCAGGGGCACCCTCCACCAGGCCCCCACCCATGTCTCCCACCACCCCCACGCCCCATCCACCAGGGGCAGCCTCCACCAGGCCCCCACTCATTTCCCCTATTACCCCCACCCCCCCCCGCAGTGCAGGGGCAGCCTCCACCAGGCCCCCACTCATTTCTCCCACCCCCCCACCCCCCAGCAGTGCAGGGGCAGCCTCCACCAGGCCCCCACTCATGTCACCCACCACCCCCACCCCCCAGCCACCAGGGGCAGCCTCCACCAGGCCCCCACTCATGTCTCCCACCACCCCCACCCCCCAGCCACCAGGGGCACCCTCCACCAGGCCCCCACCCATGTCTCCCACCACCCCCAACCCCCCAGCAGTCAGGGGCAGCCTCAACCAGGCGCCCACTCATGTCTCCCACCACCCCCACCCCCCAGTCACCAGGGGCAGCCTCCACCAGGCCCCCACTCATGTCTCCCACCACCCCCTACCCCCCAGCCACCAGTGGCAGCCTCCACCAGGCCCACACTCATGTCTCCCACCACCCCCACCCCCCAGCCACCAGGGGCATCCTCCACCAGGCCCCCACTCATGTCCCCTATTACCCGCACCCCCCCGCAGTGCACTGGCACCCTCCACCAGGCCCCCACTCATGTCTCCCACCACCCCCACCCCCCAGCCACCAGGGGCAGCCTCCACCAGGCCCCCACTCATGTCTCCCACCACCCCCACCCCCCAGCCACCAGGGGCACCCTCCACCAGGCCCCCACCCATGTCTCCCACCACCCCCACCCCCCAGCCACCAGGGGCAGCCTCCACCAGGCCCCCACTCATGTCTCCCACCACCCCCACCCCCCAGCCACCAGGGGCACCCTCCACCAGGCCCCCACCCATGTCTCCCACCACCCCCACCCCCCATCCACCAGAGGCAGCCTCCACCAGGCCCCCTCTCATGTCTCCCACCACCCCCACCCCCCAGCCACCAGGGGCACCCTCCACCAGGCCCCCACCCATGTCTCCCACCACCCCCTGTCCCCCAGCAGTCAGGGGCAGCCTCAACCAGGCCCCCACTCAGGTCTCCCACCACCCCCACCCCCGAGCCACCAGGGGCAGCCTCTACCAGGCCCCCACTCATGTCCCCTATTACCCCCACCCCCCCGCAGTGCATGGGCAGCCTCCACCAGGCCCCCACTCATGTCTCCCACCACCCCCTACCCCCCAGCCACCAGGGGCAGCCTCCACCAGGCCCCCACTCATGTCTCCCACCACCCCCACCCCCCAGCCACCAGGGGCAGCCTCCACCAGGCCCCCACTCATGTCCCCTATTACCCCCACCACTCCGCAGTGCAGGGGCACCCTCCACCAGGCCCCCACTCATGTCTCCCACCACCCCCACCCCCCAGCTACCAGGGGCAGCCTCCACCAGGCCCCCACGCATGTCCCCTATTACCCCCACCCCCCCGCAGTGCAGGGGCAGCCTCCACCAGGCCCCCACTCATGTCTCCCACCACCCCCACCCCCCAGCAGTGCAGGAGCAGCCTCCACCAGGCCCCCACTCATGTCTCCCACCACCCCCACCCCCCAGCCACCAGGGGCAGCCTCCACCAGGCCCCCACTCATGTCCCCTATTACCCCCACCCCGCCGCAGTGCAGGGGCAGCCTCCACCAGGCCCCCACTCATGTCTCCCACCACCCCCTACCCCCCAGCCACCAGGGGCAGCCTCCACCAGTCCCACACTCATGTCTCCCACCACCCCCACCCCCCAGCCACCAGGGGCATCCTCCACCAGGCCCCCACTCATGTCCCCCACCACCCCCACCCCCCAGCCACCAGGGGCAGCCTCCACCAGGCCCCCACTCATGTCTCCCACCACCCCCACCCCCCAGCCACCAGGGGCACCCTCCACCAGGCCCCCACCCATGTCTCCCACCACCCCCACCCCCCAGCCACCAGGGGCAGCCTCCACCAGGCCCCCACTCATGTCTCCCACCACCCCCACCCCCCAGCCACCAGGGGCACCCTCCACCAGGCCCCCACCCATGTCTCCCACCACCCCCACCCCCCATCCACCAGGGGCAGCCTCCACCAGGCCCCCACTCATGTCTCCCACCACCCCCACCCCCCAGCCACCAGGGGCACCCTCCACCAGGCCCCCACCCATGTCTCCCACCACCCCCTATCCCCCAGCAGTCAGGGGCAGCATCAACCAGGCCCCCACTCATGTCTCCCACCAACCCCACCCCCCAGCCACCAGGGGCAGCCTCCACCAGGCCCCCACTCATGTCCCCTATTACCCCCACCCCCCCGCAGTGCATGGGCAGCCTCCACCAGGCCTCCACTCATGTCTCCCACCACCCCCTACCCCCAGCCACCAGAGGCAGCCTCCACCAGGCCCCCACTCATGTCTCCCACCACCCCCACCCCCCAACCACCAGGGGCAGCCTCCACCAGGCCCCCACTCATGTCCCCTATTACCCCCACCACTCCGCAGTGCAGGGGCACCCTCCACCAGGCCCCCACTCATGTCTCCCACCACCCCCACCCCCCAGCCACCAGGGGCAGCCTCCACCAGGCCCCCACGCATGTCCCCTATTACCCCCACCCCCCCGCAGTGCAGGGGCAGCCTCCACCAGGCCCCCACTCATGTCTCCCACCACCCCACCCCCCAGCAGTGCAGGAGCAGCCTCCACCAGGCCCCCACTCATGTCTCCCACCACCCCCACCCCCCAGCCACCAGGGGCACCCTCCACCAGGCCCCCACTCATGTCCCCTATTACCCCCACCCCCCCGCAGGGCAGGGGCAGCCTCCACCAGGCCCCCACTCATGTCTCCCACCACCCCCACCCCCCAGCAGTGCAGGGACAGCCTCCACCAGGCCCCCACTCATGTCTCCCACCACCCCCTACCCCCCAGCAGTCAGGGGCAGCCTCCACCAGGCCCCCACCCATGTCTACCACCACCCCCACCCCCCAGCCGTGCAATTTGCCTGGGTACGAGTACTTCGGGGTGCGCGTGAAGTTCCACACGTGATTGTACGTGTACTTCGGGGTGCGCGTGAACTTCCACATGCGATTTGCCTGGGTACGTGTACTTCGGGGTGCGCGTGAAGTTCCACACGCGATTGTACGTGTACTTCTGGGTGCGCGTGAACTTCCACACGCAATTTGCCTGGGTACGTGTACTTCGGGGTGCGTGTGAACTTCCACACGCGATTTTACGTGTACTTCGGGGTGCGCGTGAACTTCCACACGCGATTTGCCTGGGTACGTGTACTTCGGGGTGCGCGTGAACTTCCACACGAGATTGGGCCTGTGAGAGTGGGTCACATGTATTCCAGGGGTGGGCGGGAATATTTACCCGCGACTGTGCCTGTGAGAGCGTGCTACGTGTATTCCTGGTGTGGGCGGGAAGATTCACACGTTCGCCTACGACATGCCGAAAAAGGGTCCAATCCTGACACACGTATGCCAGCATGAAGCAGGCGTACGTCGACCCGCGCAGCATAAAAGTGCGCGCAAACCACAAACAAGCTCATACGCCAGGATGAATATACCATTCCTAGCAGCAGTGGCCGTGGGTTACCAAAGGAGGAGGAGGAGGATAGTGAGGGCCCGATTTTTCACTCCCAGAACCAGCCTTTTTGGGATGCCTGATGACCAGGTGTATGGGAGGTTCAGGTTTCCCCCACACATAATACTGGACCTGGTCAGTGAGTGGGAGGATGACCTCACATCACCCACCCTGTGCTCCCAAGCACTCAGCCCCCTGGAGAAGGTCCTCAATGTACTGCACTTCTTGGCCACAGGATCATTTCAGCGGACAAGTGCCATAGTGGGTGGGGTGTCACAGGCCACGCAGTCACGCTGCCTATACCAGGTCTTGAACATCATTACTGCACGCCCATCAGTCCGTAGGCACATATACCTGCCCAGGACACCTGCAGCAAGGCAGGCTGCCACCCTCGATTTCTACGGTGTGGCACAATTTCCAAAAGTGCTAGGTGCCATTGACTGCACCCATGTTGCACTACGTCCCCCCAGGGCATCTGAGCACATCTATAGGAACCGCAAGCACTGGCATTCCATCAACGTGCAGGTAGTATGTAATGCTAAGGGAATCATCACCTCAGTATATGCCAACTATCCAGGGTCCACCCACGACAGCTTCATTTACCGAACGTCTACCCTAAGCCGGGACCAAGAAGCTGGCCGGCCTGGTGATACATGGCTGCTTGGTGAGTATGAATGCCACTGCACATGCATGCATGTCAGATGCAGAGTTATGTCACTACCCCACTAATGATACCCATCACCTCCTCACCAGGGGACAGTGCCTACCCTCTGAGCAGCCACATGATGACGCCAATTCGGAACCCCATCACGCCTCCAGAGGTAAGATACAACACAGCCCATATTGCAACCCGGGGCATAGTGGAGCGCACATTCGGAGTGCTCAAGTCACGCTTTCGCTCCCTTGACCTGTCTGGCGGGCAGCTGTTATATGCGCCCCCAGTAGTGTGCAGGATCATAGTGGCAGCATGTGTCCTGCACAATGTTGCAACACGCCGGGGCCTGGCCGTGGACATTGTGGTGTCCCCACATCCCCAACCACATGCACGCCCGCTGCGCATGGGAGGGGAGAGGGCACGGGGTGAGGCAGCCCATACGCAGCTGGTGGCTAATTACTTCACATAGAAATCACACCCCAGTGGAGTGCACACAGGCCTGGCACATACCATCTGATAAGCAATGATGACTCGACCTGACAATTAAGACGAACAAAGGGACTGTCAACTCTCAGAACCATAGCAGCCTGAGATTGTTCATGTGGAAGTGTCACAATGTGTGCATCCCTACCTACAAAAACACCACCAATGCAGTGTCATGAAAAGACACTTCCATGCTGCAGAAATGAATACCCACTTGCAAAATACTACATGAAAACAGTGCCATGTCACCCAGCCCCTCCACGGCACGGCCACACAACACACCATGGCATGTCATGCAATGTGAGAGGAAAGAAATGAATCCCCACAACATGCCCCAAGTGTCAGCAGCTACAGTATCCCTAATGGAAACCTGTCCATACATAAAATGCTCACAGTAATGCAGGACCTACAGCCCACATTACCAAATACTTACCAAGAATACCGATCACCTACACAACCTCCAACCTACCTTAAACATGACATTACAGACTTAAAAATTAGCTAGCCTCACCACCTGATGATGACAACCCTCCGAACACTTGCAAGTATACAGTGTTAGCGCCACGCAAGAGTGTAGGCGCACTGCTTACAACATGGACTCCAGTTCCAAGGTGGACCGCATTGTGAAGACATGAGGAATGGACCTGCAAATATGGAGGATGAGATGGATGCAGAGGCACATATCAATACACCACACAGTGTACAATACAACTACAATATGCACTATGAATGTATACACAGTATTGACTACAGACTGCCCACACAGCTCATGGGAGTCCAATGTCACCATGTACGTCAATGTCACTTGGGCACACCCTGTGCAAGCCCATGGAAACGGGAAGCAGGAGGGGTGTGTGTGACAAAAACGAAAGCATCTGAACAAAATCCATGACAAGCCTGCATGTGCCCAGCCACAATGCAGCGTATGCCCACGGGAGCCACACAAGGCAACACACTGGCCCTCATTAGGACCCAGGCGGTAAGGGGTTTACGCCGGCGTAAACCTTGCCGACCCTTACCGCCTGAGTACGAGTTCCCTTAGCGCCATGGTGATATTAACGCCTGCTTTTAGCAGGCGTTAAAATCCATGGCGCTAAGGGACCTTGTTGTTAATTACGCCACCGTAATTTACGGTGGCGTAATTAACGCCTTCCCCACTCCCATTATGCCCTCTGGGGCAAAAATGGGAATGGGGAAGGGTAAATGGGGATTGGGGACTTACCGCCCCGCCAAGGTCAGAATGGGGCGGTAAGTCCGCCAACCACCATGGCGGAGTTGGCAGCTTAGCGCCATGGACCATGGTGCTAATAGCGCCATGGTCCTCCGCCAAGGTCCTAATGAGGGCCACTGTCCCAAAAAAAAAAAAAAAAAATCAAAAATGGCCATTAATGGGTCCGGGGGGGTTGGGGAGGCCACCCAGGAGGTCCGAGGACAGGGTGCACACCAAAACCCACCTGTGTGGATCTTGCGAAAAATAAACACCTCCATGGGCTCATGGCCTACACGGCTACCCTATTGTGGGAGTATCACTGCTGTCGCTATTCTCACCCTGTGCAGCTGCATCCGGAGGTGGTGGCACTATGGGAGGCAGCCTACGCAAAGCCCTAGTCTGTTCCTCCATGGCTGCAAGCATGCGGGTGTGGTAGGTCTCGTTCTGGAGGATGAGTGTGCGGAGGTCCCCATGCAACAACTCACGGGATGCCCGGACCTCCGCCCTAGTTGCCTGCATCTCAGCTGAGAGCGTACGGGTGAGACGCTCCAACTGCTGTTCTGTCCTTCGGTTTGTTGAAGCCTCAAGCTCAACAAGCGTCGTCCTGAGGTGAAGGAGTTCCAGCCTCAGGGCTTCCCTGTGGCCCTGGGACTCTATGGAGATGGCTTCCTGCAGAGTCGCCAGTGCCTCCCGCCTGTCCCTGTCGGACGCCAACATGTCCTCCCTGTGTGACTGGCAGATGGAGTCGGTTGCCTGCTGTAGTCGCTACATCAGCCTTTCGGGGGGGACAATGGAAGTGGCCACCCTATCCATGTCCTGAGCCATCATCTCTGATGATGCTGCCTGTTGGGTTGCCATACCGTAGATGGATTGCTCCCATGCGGTATTGCCAGGTGGCGTACGGCCACCACGTCGGCGGGCACCACACCTGTCTGGGGCAAGGCGAACTGCGCCTTGCTGTGCCGGCACTGCCTGAGGCTGCAGGACTGCATTCCCCTCTGACCTGCTGGCCCAGGAACAGGATCAGATGTCGCGGAGTGTGACCCTGCATCCGTAACCACCAAAGGCGTACCTGCCAACACTGACATCCCCATTGAGGGTTCTAACCCTGGTGCAGGTGGGTCGGACAGAACAGAATCCCTCCCAGGAACACTCACCTGCGACGGCACGTAGGTCTCATCACCCGAATCAACACCTGAGTACAGCTCGGGGGAGGTGCAGCCAGAGACACCCCTTGAGAGCACGACCTGCAGCAGTTGTGGGTTCTCACCCACCACCACACCACGTCCCTCACTGGTGGTCGGTCGGCCCTCAGACCCCTCCTGGGTCTGCACCATCTCCACAACCCCAGCAGTATCAGGTGCGTCTTCCCCTGCAAAGACATAAAAGAAAACAAATGGAAACAGGCATTAGCACTATGGCACACAATGAGGGCTGAAAGGCTACAGAAACAGTACTTGATTGACACATGTCCCACATGACTAAAACACTCCCATGCATGCACCGTCACTGCGTGTGATGGGGAGGCAGATGCCACACATTGATGCCACACATTGATGGCACCAAGATGGAAGATGAACACATTTGCTGCATGCTGCCTAGCAGTGTCATCACACATTGGCCAGTGATTGGCAGGTCAAATACACATGCCATCACACAGATGGCATGTACCCTAGCCATGAAGTGAAGAGGGAGAGGAGGTCACCAATTGTTCATTCAGTCCAGTTTGTTCATATGATTGATTATTTTCATTGTAATGGTTCTAATGTTTAACATGCAGTTGCCAGTCAAAAATGGTCCTATAGCACAGGGACATGTCCAAACTAATCATGTCCACGAAACTGAGCCATTCCACTGTACCATAGCCATGTCAGACATGTGACAATAGGACTGAGAAATCCCGAGTAAAAGTGGTGGTATGCAAACAATCTGCCTGAATAAACAGAGGTAAATAAGCAACAGTGTAGTGGCAAGATGACACTCCAAGGGCAACTGGCGTGGTGTTGGGCTGGATGTCTAATGTTGGCCGAAGGGATGCTGCTATACCCAAATGCTGGTGCCAAGAATGTTTTGGAAGAGGCACATGGGTGAGCCGAACCACTCAGGCACACACACCCTCCCCTGGCACACAAACAGAAGCCCTCCCACACACCACATGCACATGGATGACACACACATGCATGTGCACTCACCGGACAATGCCTCGTAATCTGCCACT
The DNA here is from genome assembly GCF_040938575.1 of Ambystoma mexicanum. Lineage (NCBI taxonomy): Eukaryota > Metazoa > Chordata > Amphibia > Caudata > Ambystomatidae > Ambystoma > Ambystoma mexicanum. The sequence continues at coordinate 1,382,486,981 of NC_090937.1, read as the reverse complement.
ACTCCCACGCCTTGGATCTGTTCCTCCGTGACGTAGGTCCCAGCAACCTGCTCATGTGGAGTGAGTTCTATGTCATCTGCTGGAGACCCACCTCCAGTCAGTAGAGTTGTGGCATGACTTGAGGCCAGCTTATTCTTTGCCCTGCGCTTCAGGTCATTCCAGCGCTTGTAGCAATCATTAGCTGTGCGCCTCACGATTCCAAGGGCACTTATGATGTCTGAAATGGTCTGCCAGTGTGCCTGACATTGTGCAGGTGTGGTCTTGGATCCTGCAACAATCACCATTTCGTGGTCATGTGCGGACACATACTCTACAAGTGCATTCAGTTCGGCCTCATTGAAGCTGGGCTTCCTTGACGGGCCGGACTGTGTAGCCGTGTCTGGGGCATCAGCCTCTACTGGATGAGCACTCTTCCTCTTCCGCTTGGAAGGTGGTGGGGATCCGGAGTGTCCTGCGCCGCTCTGGACACTAGGGGCAGGAGCGTGGGATTGCACACTCAGCATGGGAGTTGGTGCAGGCATTATCTCAAGTGTGATGGTGTCAGGGGGAATGTCAGCATGATGGACTTGGACCGACACTGTCCTGGCTGGGTGTGTGAGAGGTGGGGTGGATGGAGCCGCAGCTGCCCCTGCAGCCTCCCCAGCCTGCCTACGCGGGGCAGCAGATGACCTAGCTGCCACTGATCCACATGGCCTGATGAGACCAATGTTCACCGGCGCACGTGGCCTAGACCTGCTGACCTGGAAGTCAGCCATGAAGTCACCCTGTGCCAGGTCTGGTTCCACAGTGGGCTGGTCCAACAAGGGCTGAGCATGGATGGTGTCAGCCACGGTAACCTCAACCAGGGGGGGGGGCATGGGTGTCCCTGACTGCTCCTCCACACATGGGGGGCTAGGGGCACCCTGCAAGTCACGGCCACGTCCCCCACCTTTGCCACCCTTACGGCTTGTTCGCCTCCCAGCCATGGCACTGATGTTATTGTGCGTATGGGAGTTGATGTGAACTATTGTCCTGGGCAATTGGGGGTCAAAGGGCTTGGGTACCAGATGGTAATCGTACCCTAGTGCTCTAGCAAGGCTGTATGTCACCCCTGGGGAAAGATGACGGGTCAGGCAACGCACAGGCACCCCAAAAAAGGGAAGTAAGGTGCACGCAACCCCTCCTAGACCACGTGCGTGGAAAAAAAAACCTGCACTACACTGTGGCACCCAGGAACGCAGGAATGAACGTATGCGTGTCACACGCAGCCTAGAATGACCTCTGAAGGGGTACGCGACACACGGGGCAAGCACAGATGTTAGATACGTGCGCGACTCACCGTCTGCCAGGAACAAAAGCGTGAAAAATATGCGCGTGTGCGCGTTGGCAACACCCCCGCCAAAAGAAGAATTGTACGCTGTCTGAGGAGACAGGACAACAGTAGTAGGGAAGCTGTTTGAGGAAACAGGCCCAGGAAAAAGAGGAAAAGAGAAAAAACTGTCAGAGGTAACAGGGAGTATGAACTGGAAACACAGTGAAGTAAATCGCGTGTGAACCGACAAGAAGTACAGATTTCACCCACTCGCTCTCCACGAAAAGCACGTACAAGGAAATGGCATTCTACACGTACCTTTTATACACACGTCACAGACGCGCATACGCAATGAGGCCATTTCCACCAATTACGCGCTTTGACACTCGGACGTGTATCTCTTCATTTTTACACGTGCCATTCTCTACGGCCATGCGCGTGACATCACAGCTGCGCATGGTGGCCTTTGGGCCAATGAAATCGCAAATGCGAGCACACGTGGTAAAACTACACGTCCGAGTGTCATCGCGTGTAATCGGAGGGAAGTGAGCGTACACACGATTGGCCTGGGTACGTGTATTACTGGGGGTGCGCAGGAAGTTCCACACGCGATTGGTGGAAATCCACGTGTGCTCTGTCATCACGTGTAATGAGGGAATCACCCGCGCGCCTCACGTCACAGACGCGCTCACGCACTAAGGGCCTTTGGTCCAATGAAATCGCATATGCGTGCTGACGTGCATACGCGCTTAGGGCCTTTCCTCGATTTACACGCAGACGTGCAGGATTTTCACGTGCCAAATCACTCCGTATCAAACTGGCCACGCGTAAGCACACGGAAGACGATGCTCCTGCCCGGAAGGCCGAACTACTGCCCCCCAGAGCCCCGAGCACGCTCCCACCTGCCATCTGCTGCTGCCTGACTGCCTGCTGCCCACGTGCCCTGCCATTTGCTGCCTGCACATCAGCCAGGGGTGCTGTTGCTATGACCACCCCTGCTGGAAGCGAAGACTCCCGACTGGGATTACATCACTTCACAGCCCAGCCCCAGGACCCAGTTGCCCACCCACTCCTGCCTCTGGGGTTGTCATGTCAGGGCAAACACCATCTGAGACCACTGACAACCCCCGGCCAGAGAGGCAGAGGGGCACCAGCTTCAGTGCCACCGAAGTTGGTGTCCTGGTGGAGCAAGTCCTGGGGAAGTATGATGCCCTCTTTGGAAGTTCCCGCGCCGACAAGGGAGGACGGACTCGGATCTGGACTGACATCGTGACTGCCATCAACGCGGAGGGGGTGGCAGTCCGCGACTTCCAACATGTCAAGAAGCGCTAGGAGGACTTCAGGTCCAGGACCCTGAACAAGGCCCGGCGCCTCTTGAAGGCAGCGTATGCCAAGGGGCGCCGGGGCCACTTGTCGGAAGAACAGATGAGGGTCCTGGAACTCATATCCCCAGTGCTCCACGTCCAGGTCCTTGAGAGGCTGACCCGTCTGGAGTCGAGCGGTAAGTGTACATGCATCCTGATTGTGAGCTGTGCGTGTGGTGATTTTTCAGTAGAGTGCAGGTTGCACATCTGTTTGTATGGGGTCGAGTATGGGTGGGGGTGTACAGGGCCGTGGGGCTAACACATGCGAGGGCTGGAATCTGTGAGACATGGATGGTGCTTGTGTGTGTAGGCTTGCATGCCAAATGCAGTTGTGTGGGCACACATGTTTGGATGAATGTGTATGTAAGTAGACATGTCCGTGATGTCACGCACGTATGTTGTTTTCAGCTGCATGTATCAGCACTGTGTACATGTGCATGTGTGTGTATTTGTCAAGGGTGCAACAGTGATGCAACATGAATGCATGTGACAGCGGTATGTGGGAGCCTGATGGGCAGATCTGACATGGATGCCCATCTGAACACTGCGACACTTGGCAGAGGTGTACACATGCATGCAAGTGTGGTGGTGTGTGTACATGTGTGGTGCACTTCCTGTGTTGCATGTGATGTCTGGCTCACCTTTGCCTGCTCATGCTGTTGTATGTGTATGGATGGTGCTGGTCGTTGCGATATGGCTGTGGTATGGCTCATGTGTGCGAGTTGAAATGACATGTGTGTTGGGGATTGTGATGACATGTCTGAGGTTTGACAATGCCACTCATGTACAACTGTCATGTGTGTATGTGTCCATTGTACAGTGCCCTGATGCCTGTGTTTTATTTCTCCCTGTCTGCAGCGTCAACTGATGAAGAGGGCGGAGAAGGTGCTGTGGAGCACAGCGGCGGGGATCCCACCGCCAGCCGGAGACGCAAGGCCCGGCTCCCCTCCCATGTTGTCATCTCGTCAGGGAGTGAGGAGTCCGGTGCCGCGTCCCAGGCCGCAGCTGCCGGGGGGAGGTCCAAGAGGCGGAGGTTGGAGTTGGACTCCTCGGCAGCAGAAGGGGCAGCTGGGACCCCACAGGGCCCAACGGGGGAAGATGGCACGGAGTCATCCAGGTTGGTGGGGGGTTTGGTGGAGGAGGAGGCCGTGCAAGCAACAGAGACGCGGTCTGGAGGTGGGGATCCCACTGGTGCTAGTGGTGCAGTGCAGGACCAGGGACAGGAGGCAGCACAGGCCGCCGCGGAGGTGCCTGTGTGCAATCCTGTCCCTGATCCTGTCCCTGCATCATCTTGCACCAGCAGGGATGCCTACGTTCAGACCCGTTTTCAGGCAGGGGATGAGCTCACGACAACTGGCCTTCCTCTGCCTGCGGACGTGGCTATCCGAGCCTGTTCTGAGTAGTGTGGCGTTGCGTCAACGGGCCATGCGAGGTGACCTGCAGTCTTTTCATGAGGAGACTGCACGTCATCTCGAATGGCTCGTTGACCACGTCAGCCTGCTGGGACAGGTCACCCAGGCCGGATTCCTCCGTATGATGGGGCTTGCTACGACCCCGTCCTCAACTGAACCCCCTACGCGCCAGTCGTCCTCCGTGCCATCTTCCCACCCATCAGTCACCTGGGTGCCCTGTGGAGCTGCCTCTGACGATGCAGCCAGGCTGGTGGAGGAGGCATCCCTGCCACAGTCGGGAGTCGGACGTCCAGCAGGGATGGCCACGTCAACGACTGCACCCCAGCCGGCGGAGGATGTGCAGGCAGCAGGAGGCAGTGCACGGGCAGAGGCACAGCAGCAGCAGCAACGTGGTGGGAGCCATGAAGGCTCTGGGCCTTCAACATCGGAGGGGCAGGCATCGGCCGGAGGGCAGGAGGACCCAGGACAGAGAGTGTCTTCCGTGTGGCAGTGGTTGGGCCACGCCATAGATGCGGAGCGGCAGCGGGCGGAAGAGGCACGGCTCACAATGGTCAGGGCGGAGAACTCCATGCGGAGGGCCCTGAGGCGGGCCGAATGCCTCGAGGCAATCCGCAGGGGTTTGGAGGTGGACACGTCGACGGCCCTGCGGACCCTCGGGGCCATGGAGGAGGACCACCTCCGGGACATTGAGCAGGAGTTCGATGATGCCCTGGCCCGGGACATCCACAAGTGAGCCGTCAAACTAGCCCGCTGCCCTTGTACATAGTTATGTAGGTAGTGTTAGGTTTCATTTTTTTTTGGATTTATTTTGGACCTTTCGGACATTGGCCACATTTTTGTATATAGTTTATTTTATTAGTCAGTGTAGTTAGATAGGTTTCCTTTCTTTTGTTGGGATAATGGACCCTGGCTTGTTCGTATGTACATAGTTCACTGTTGGATTGTATTTTTCTTTCGCATTTTCACCATGGAGCAATGGCTTTCTATTTTATTTCCCATTGGATTTTGTTTTCTGGACAGTGACTTTGGACACCATTACTTTGGATTTTTATTTTTGGTTTTGCTTTTTTTCACAGACATGCTTCTTTTCATTTTTGTACATTCCCATTTCTGTTTCTTTATTTTTGATTCTATTTATGTTTCCTTCAATACATATTTTTTTATCACACTTCAATGTGTAGTATCATCTCATTGGTTTAATGCATATCATGATATGGCTTTTGAGATTCACTGACACCCATTGGGTGTATGTGAGGGAAATGTGTTTGTTTCGGAACTTGAAATTGGTGTTCTGTCATGTAATTGCCAATTATGAGTGGGTGGATGCAATACTCGGGTGGGTGTTTTGCATTTGGAGGCTGACCATAGGGACCAGGGATCTAGATTGTGATGACATGTTGGCTGGGGAACATGAGTTGGACATGAGTGGGGGCCTGCTGGCAGGTGCCCCACAGTGCTGGGGGGTAGGGGTGAAGGGGTACATGAGTTGGACATGAGTGTGGGCCTGCTGGCAGGTGCCCCACAGTGCTGGGGGGTGGGGGTGGTGGGAGACATGAGTGGGGGCCTGGTGGAGGCTGCCCCTGACTGCTGTGGGGTAGGGGGTGGTGGGAGACATGGGTGGGGGCCTGGTGGAGGGTGCCCCTGGTGGCTGGGGGGTGGGGGTGCAGGGGTACATGAGTTGGAAATGAGTGGGGGCCTGCTGGCAGGTGCCCCACAGTGCTGGGGGGTGGTGGTGCAGGGGTACATGAGTTGGACATGAGTGGGGGCCTGCTGGCAGGTGCCCCACAGTGCTGGGGGGTGGGGGTGGTGGGAGACATGAGTGGGGGCCTGGTGGAAGCTGCCCCTGCACTGCTGGGGGGTAGGGGGTGGTGGGAGACATGAGTGGGGGCCTGGTGGAGGCTGCCCCTGGTGGCTGGGGGGTGGGGGTGCAGGGGGACATGGGTGGGGGCCTGGTGGAGGGTGCCCCTGACTGCTGGGGGGTAGGGGGTGGTGGGAGACATGGGTGGGGGCCTGGTGGAGGCTGCCCCTGGTGGCTGGGGTGGTGGGGATGCAGGGGGACATGGGTGGGGGCCTGGTGGAGGGTGCCCCTGCACTGCTGGGGGGTGGGGGTGCAGGGGGACATGAGTGGGGGCCTGGTGGAGGCTGCCCCTGACTGCTGTGGGGTAGGGGGTGGTGGGAGACATGGGTGGGGGCCTGGTGGATGCTGCCCCTGCACTGCGGGGGGTGGGGGTAATAGGGGACATAAGTGGGGGCCTGGTGGAGGCTGCCCCTGGTGTCTGGGGGGTGGGGGTGCAGGGGGACATGGGTGGGGGCCTGGTGGAGGCTGCCCCTGGTGGCTGGGGGGTGGGGGTGCAGGGGTACATGAGTTGGACATGAGTGGGGGCCTGCTGGCAGGTGCCCCCACAGTGCTGGGGGGTGGGGGTGCAGGAGTACATGAGTTGGACATGAGTGGGGGCCTGCTGGCAGGTGCCCCACAGTGCTGGGGGGTGGGGGTGGTGGGAGACATGAGTGGGGGCCTGGTGGAGGCTGCCCCTGACTGCTGTGGGGTAGGGGGTGGTGGGAGACATGGGTGGGGGCCTGGTGGAGGGTGCCCCTGGTGGCTGGGTGGTGGGGGTAATAGGGGACATGAGTGGGGGCCTGGTGGAGGCTGCCCCTGCACTGCGGGGGGGGTGGGAGTAATAGGAGACATGAGTGGGGGCTAGGTGGAGGCTGCCCCTGGTGGCTGGCAGGTGGGGTGTGGTGGGAGACATGAGTGGGGGCCTGGTGGAGAGTGCCCCTGGTGGCTGTGGGATGGGGGTGGTGGGAGACATGAGTGGGGGCCTGGTGGAGGCTGTCCCTGCACTGCTGGGGGGTGGGGGTGCAGGGGAACATGAGTGGGGGCCTGGTGGAGGATGCCCCTGACTGCTGGGGGGTGGGGGTGGTGGGAGACATGGGTGGGGGCCTGGTGGAGGGTGCCCCTGACTGCTGGGGGTAGGGGGTGGTGGGAGACATGAGTGGGGGCCTGGTGGAGGGTGCCCCTGCATTGCGGGGGGATGGGGGTAATAAGGGACATGTGTGGGGGCTTGGTGGAGGCTGCCCCTGGTGGCTGGGGGGTGGGGGAGGTGGGAGACATGAGTGGGGGCCTGGTGGAGGCTGCCCCTGACTGCTGGGGGGTAGGGTGTGGTGGGAGACATGGGTGGGGGCCTGGTGGAGGGTGCCCCTGGTGGCTGGGGGGTGCGGGTGGTGGGAGACATGGTGGGGGCCTGGTGGAGGCTGCCCCTGCACTGCAGGGGGTGGGGGTAATAGAGGACATGAGTGGGGGCTTGGTGGAGGCTGCCCCTGGTGGCTGGGGGGTGGGGGTGGTGGGAGACATGAGTGGGGGCCTGGTGGAGGCTGCCCCTGCACTGCTGGGGGGTGGGGGTGGTGGGAGACATGCATTGTTGATCAGTGGTGCAAGGTGACATGTGGGTTGGCTGGGGGGCATGCCCATGGTGGATGAGCTGCCTGCGGGACATGGGCAGGGGTGCAGGGTAGTCCTCCGTGGTGTGGGCTGCCTGCAGGGGCCGTGGAAGTTGTAGAGCGAACACCTGGGAGGACCCACACGACCAATTCACATGTAGTACTCCCCAGAACCCCTGAAATACACGTACCCTGCTGAAATGGCGTGTGGAACTTCCCGTGCACCCCTGGAATACACGTACCCTGCTCGCACGAGGCCAATCGCATGTGGAACTTCCCGCGCACCCCTGAAATACACGTACCCAGCTGAATTTGCGTGTGATACTTCCCGCGCACCCCTGATGCACACGTACACAGGACAATCGCGTGTGGAACTTCCCGCGAACCACTGAAATACACGGTCCCCGCTTGGCATTTGCTGTTTGCCGTCCCTGTGAACTGGTCCAGGGTTAGCGCAGCCCTTTGCGATTATTTGGGGATTTTGAGGGCTTTTCCTTGCGCGAGGGCGTTCTTGGGGGCGTAACTGGCGCTGCTGCAGGGTCGCTGCGCCACGCTGCACCACGGCTCGTTTTGGATGCGAAAATCCATGAATACGCTGTGCGCGGAAATCGATTTTAGCGCACGCGGCTGGCGCAGACATTCGCACGGGCATGCTGTGCGCCAGTCACGTGCGCCACTTTTGTGCGATTTTCTATGAATTACCCTGTGAATTGTTTGCTACCAGTAATAGTCAGTTTCTTAATAGACAAAACATCTTGCAGTTAATACATTGTATACCGCAATTATCATCAATAACTTTAAAGAATATTGAGTTGTTCAAAATTCTGGAGGAGGAGGATATAACCAATTGGTAACTGATTCATTTTATTTTTCCAGTTATTTCTGAAATTGTTTTAATGCATGCTCAGGATTTTTTGAGAATGGGATATGAATTTCAACCCGTCCAAGAATGTGTTCTTACTGAAAAAGGTGATGTTGAAAGTTGTAACTCTACTTATAAGCATATCCATAAGGAATTAGAGGATTGATTGGTTCATATTATGAAGTTGCTTATTGAGCAAGTTAATTCACTGATCCTTATGAATTAAATTAAGTCTCCAACTGTTTCCCACATTGTTTCTAAATTGTTGGTTCTTGTTATTTCATCATGGAATATGAGGGGTTACCATTCTTTGCTTGCCAATCAGAATGGGTTAAAAGTCATAGCAGAATCTGACGTGTTTGAATTACAGGAGACTTGGCGAACTGACACCGTGATTACTGAGGGCTATGCTGTGATACAAAGATATGCTATCAAAAAAGCTAGGGGTAGACCAGTGGGTAACCTATTATAGGTGTCAAGTCGAGGTTCTCAATATTGGAGTACTCAGGTTTTCATCACCCTTCTCTTATTGCTGCTATTAACATTACTAGATGGAAAGTAATTACTCAGACATTTTGGTTATTCATGTTTTTGTTCTAGCTGATGGGATAGAACTCTTTTGTACCATGAATCATGTTGATGTCATTTTAGCTGATTGGTTTTTCCGATACCCAGGGCAGCAATATATGGTTTCAGGGGATGTTCATGCCATCTGTGCTCATGATTATAAATTGAAATGTACTTATGATAGATATAAGATAGATGCTGGTAATCAGTGGCATATCTTTATTGAAAAGTTACCGGATTACATATTTAAACCCTACTGTAGAGATTGAAGGTGCTCATTATAACATGTGGTCAAATGGTTTTACACATTTTAGGATTTACTATATTTATTTGTCCATGAAGTTGACATATGTTGTTGAGGGATTTCTATTGATACGCAATGTGCTTAGTCATCATGCAGTATTGCAATGTTAATTGAATATTGAAATCAATAACAATAAATAACTTTTAGATAATAATGTAGTTTGTAATATGAAGGGTAACAGACTATACTGGAATACAGACAAGGTTGGGCTGTTCAATACAAATCTGGTTGTTAACCTATTGGCTAGATGTAATGCTGCTGCTTAGTCCTGTCCCTCTCATTGGCCTACTGATAGAATCCAAGACAGTATCTATGAGACTTATCAGTACCTGGTGTGGGTTGAAAAACGATCTGTTGAATATCAGGGGAAAACCATCAAGACTTATTATGCTGCCATAGCTAGAAAGAAAAATACAATGTGTTAGGAGATAAGGAAGGTGTGTACAGGCTCTGCTGATTATACCATAAAGAACATCTTGATTGGCAAGTTGAAAACTAAATATAAAAATTGGCTGAGAATGCATAGAATATCGACTAGCAGCGCTCAATAGTATATTGTTTATCTTGCACTGCGTGATAGGGATGGTCGTAAATTCTGGCATTATTTTCTCAAGCAAATGCTCAGTTGTGATGTGAGAGAAATTAATCCTAGCTCTGAGCAGACTTGGGTGAATTATGTTGATGCAATTTGTTATGAAAAGGGAGGCATGATGCACCAAATGCTGATTCTGGATAGACCTTCTGCTGCTGTTTCTATTGAAGATACTTCCTGGTTTACTTTCTCTGCAAATAATATTGAAGCTATTATAAATAAGCTAAAAACTTCTAGGGCTCCAGAGCCCTGATGGGCTTGCCAATGTGGTTATTAAATATAATCCCTGTTTATGGGGCAGTCTTCTTTATGCTGTCTTTGTGGAAATTGTCAGAAAAGATATGATTCCATCTAGCTGGAGAAAAGCTATTCTCATGCCCGTTTATAAAAAGGGTTCAACGTTATCTCCTGAGAATTATCACCTTCTGGCATTATATCATTCGATATCTAAGATCTTTGGCACATGTCTTCTTCGCAAATTGTATTTATGGGTGAAGGAAAGTCATCTTTGGAAGTTTCAGCAGTCTGGGTTTCAGAAAGGCTTTAGTACATTGCATAATATTTTCTTATTCAAGTCACTTGATTAAATTAGGATTTGAGGCTCCACATTTATTTTGTTGATTATTCCAGAGCTTTTGATTCAGTTTCTTGACACCAATTATGGGATAAATTGGTGAAATTGAGCATCAAGCCGGGCTTATTACATTTTTATAAAACAATTATACACAAAAAGACTATTGTTATTACATGCAATAATGCTGGTTTCCTGTCTGCCTGCTCAGATTCCTACTAATTATGGAGTGAAACAGAGGTGTGTTCTTACCCCCTATATCTATAATTTATATGTGGAGGACATGGGTGATGATCTTGAGAAAGTTAACTTTCTTCCCTGTGTTGGTCCCACCACGTTGTCATGGTTGTCCTATGGAGACATAGGACACCTATTGGTTTTGCATCAAAATCTGTCTGCTCTGCTCCACTATTCTAAGGATAATAGCTTGGAGCTGAATATCAATAAAACTAAAATTATGATTATTCACGGAAATAGGAAATATATAAATAACTATGTTTGGAAGTTGAATGATAAACCTGTCGAGGTGGTAAAAGCCTGTAAGCATTTAGGAGTGATGGTGGGTCACTACTTGGGGAGTTCTGTTTTGCATAACTCCTCATTTCCTAAGAAACTCAGCAAATTTCATCTTCATCTCTACAAATGGGGGTCACTCTCTTGAGGGGTTGCTCAAGTTGTATATGTCCAGCATCGTGCCTTGTATTGTTTATGGTATGGATGTGTTCCTCAAAAATGACATTTGTTGGATTAGAGTTCTTGAATGGAAACCCTGGCGTATTACCTTGGGACTTCCTAATTCTATCCCTGTGGAAACGCTATGGTGTGAAATAGTATTACATCTGTTCTTACACTGTGGAAGATTTCCCAGAGCTCTTTTGATTTTAATATACTGATGGCTGAGGGTGTGAGTTCCACTATTAGGGCTATTTGCTGGACTTGATAGAAATTCTTCTAAAGAGTATAATACATTGGCCCTCATTACGACCCTGGCGGAAAGGGGTTTACGCCGGCGTAAACCATGGCGCCCCTTTCCGCCTGACTACGAGTCTACGGGACTTGTTGTTAATTACGCCACCATAATTTACGGTGGCGTAATTAACGCCTTCCCCACTCCCATTATACCCTATGGGGCAAAAATGGGAATGGGGAAGGGTAAATGGGGATTGGGGACTTACCGCCCCGCCAAGGTCGGAATGGGGCGGTAAGTCCGCCAACCACCATGGCGGAGATGGCAGCTTTGCGCCATGGACCATGGTGCAAATTGCACCATGGTTCTCCGCTAGGGTCGTAATGAGGCCCATTGATTAAGGTTGTTGATTGCTTTCACTTCTCTATTGGAATGGAAATGAATCTGCTAATTAATCTTGACTTAGTCCTTAGGGAATTTTACTGTTTGGGATAGGAGTGAGTTGATTTGGCATCTGTCTGTGGGAAAAAGTATCAATATTATGTCAGACAGAAGCTTTACTTTACTAAACCTTTAAGATATATGGGGATAACTCAAAGTAGATTACTTTGTGCTTTTATAATGCATATCCGTTTTAATGTATTGCGAACTATGGACAATCTTGATGCATGGGTTAATATACCACATAATCACAGATTATGTCGACTCTGTTTAACTGAGATAGAAACTGCAAGACATGTTTTAATCTCATGTGAGAAAAGTTATAGTAAGTGTGTGGATAACCTGAAGAATATTTCTGGGCACATATTTATTCTGGCTGTCCTTTGCTTGTTGGTGCAGCTGCTTAGTGTGTCTGGAAGGAATTTGAAAACATGAAGGATTGATACCTAGGTGGATAGCTTAAACATTTTTCCATGAATTTCTAAGGATTTCAATATTTGATGCCTATGGATACTTACTGTGTTTTTATGTTTGTGTTAAGATTGTATTGTTGAACTGTATACAACAAAAAAAAAGAACATACCTTGGTGCAGAGATTGGCAGGGGAAGAACGAGGTGGTTAAGCAAGTTGGACACTATATTCCCAAAGGCGGTAAGCAAATCAGGCCACTATAGCCACAAAGCAGGCAAAGTCAGGATGCTATGTCCTTTTACAGTGGTAAACTGAGCAGTTGTATCACGTTTTTGTGCCAAAGTCATTTGAGAGGTGAGTACCCCTCACTTCTGTGCTGTGATCTCAATTCCCCATGACCTTAGAAGAACACAAAGAGAGAGAAGGAATCCCAACTAATAGTTGCAGGGTGATTGCCCCTGTGGAAGTGATTCTTAAGGACCTCTGTTCTGTTACACAACCCTGTGTTGTCCTCTGGGTAAACTCTGATTTTGATCTGTGGCGTGAAATCAATTACACATGTATGTGCGTGTGTGTGTTTGTCATTAATATATACACTCTAATGCTATTAACAATGATCTGCCCAGTTTACACCTAGGTTCTCACTAGGAGGTATGTTCCAGGTCTGTCCAGCACCGGCCAAGAATTGAACTCCTTATGGTGCAGAATAGTAGTAACACGTTTTTTAATGCCCTTAGAAAAATCCAACTGTTCAGGTAAAACTCTTCTCAAATATTCCACAGTAGTTGTCTTAAAACATTATTAGCATGAACCGTTTGTGAATTCATGGTGAGGTTATGGGTGAACATGGATCATGCACTGTGATCTCCAAACTCTTTGGAAAGATTAAATAAAACAAAATGTGCAAGATTAAGTGCAATTCCATGTACAGTCTCTGTAAACAACATACTTATTCAGCAGCTTGCTGAAGAATTGTGTCTTCCTATGCTGTTCTGCAGGAATTCAGGATGAGTAGTAATTTCTAACCTCACATGCAGTCCCACACTATGCCTAAAGCAGCATTGATCTCGATCATAAAGGTGAATGGGCAAAACATGAATGGTATTCCTCCTTTGCCTCATTATGGTAACATGGACCGGGGGCATGCTATTCTCTTCACACGGGTGTGTGCCATCAAGGAAGCATCCAAAACAGCAATATTACTGTGTGTAACAAAATACAAGAAATGTCCATTCAAGGTTCTAAGACAAATAAGACTTCAATTACACTAATAGAACTAATAGAACAAACAACTTAGTAAAAACACTAGCAACCCAATCTTGTAAGAAATATAAAGACAGTCCATACTTGTAGTGAAAAGGATACTCCGGTTAGTGAAGAACAGGGATATGCTTGGGAAATGCTCTGTTTATCAAGTTCAAGTTCTGGAATAGGCATAGAGAGGGGTTTTAAATGCCACTAGTACCCATTGAAGAAGGCCATAGGAACATAAGAACTGAAGACATATTGGTGTCTTCTTTCAAGGGCTTCACAATGTCAAGAAGGGTATCCAGGCCCTTTCGGTGAGACAAGTAGGGGTAAAGTCGGGCATACTGGTTCAACACAGTGTAATTTAAGAAGTAGAAATGGCTTGAGACTCTAAGAAGCTTGGGACAAGCAGAAATATGCAGTTCAAAGGCTCAACAGTGGGCCGGTGTGGTGATACAACTTCAGAGGAAATCTGACTTGACAGGTTTCAGCAAAGAGTTGTGGTACAAAAGCAACACCAGCACAAAGAATCTGGAAAACAGACAGACTTTGAAGTGCTCAAAGGGTTTAAAACATAGAGTGCAAGAAGCAGCTTGCATGGGTTCTTGCACTGGCTCAAAGACTCTTGAAGGCACGCAGACTAGCTTGCAGCAGTTAAGTGATTCTAGGAAGACCAGAGACAACTCCCTTTCGTCCTAGGGTGCTGTGAGACTCTGTATGTTCTCGGAGGAAACTGAAGTCCATCTTCTGTCCTTCCCAGCCAGGAAGGTTCCTAGAGACTGAATCTGCCCCAATTTCAAATTCACAGGCGTCTGTCTGAATTAGGAATTCCTGTCCATAATCTGTGATCTTTAGAACTGGGGCCCTGCCATGTACCATTTTAAGGTTCTGATAAGCTGGTTTGCAGACAGGATTCCAGACATCCTTCTCCTGCATCGTTTTGGGTGTCAAGTCACTTAGGAGAGGGGTGAGGATCCCACAATCCTTGAATAAAGACTAGAAAATACTCAGCAAGACCAAGGAATATCCTCACCCTTAAAAAAGGGTGGTTATACAGAGTAACACCAGAGATTGTCCGCATCTGGTTATGAATAGTTGGAATACTTCAATCCGGTATGCTTGCTCTTTTGTCTGACGAGACTGCTTCTTATCATCACCCCAGGTAATTCAGAGTACCCTGCACTATCTGGCACTTTGAGGACTTGAAAGTCAAGCCAACATTCTGCATGACCTGCAGCAACTGTGTCACATGGGATATATGACCTTACCAGGTGTGGCTGAATAATGCAGCATCATCATGCTATGCAATGTTAAAATCTTCCAAGACAGGAGGGACCTGGACACCATGCTCTGAAAGGTGGTAAGGGCATTTTTTAAACCAAAAGGCTATACTGATTGTACCCTTCTGGGGTGGAAAATGCTGACCTCTCTTTTGATTTTTCAGTCAGGCTTACTTGCCATTACCCAGCCAAGAGGTCAAAGGTAATTATGTACTTGGCAGCATCCAAACGTATTGATAAGCTCATCTGCTCTATGTATGTGGTGAGCTACTGTCTTTGTCACATAGTTGAGTCATCCTTAGTCCTCACAAAAGCAGACTTCAGTTGTCCCATTGCTGGACTTTTTAGGAACCAGCACAGCACCACAGAGCTAGCCAATGGGCTATGGGACGGTGCTTTACACTCTATGGCCAACATCTTAGAGATGTCCTCCTTGATTGTGTCCCTTACTTTGTCAAACAATCAGTGAAATTTGCCTTTCATCTGTTTGCTGTAGCCGGTGTCAATGTCATGGATCCACCAGTCTGTGCAATCTGGAGTCAGTGAAAACAACCCTGTAAACTGTCCTAGCAGCTACTGACAGTCTTGCAATTGTTGGTCTGTCCTATTGGAGGAGATTTGTAGCCCCTCTCTAGAGCCATCTGTGGCTTCTGTGTGTAGCAAATCTACACAGGGTGAGGGATGGCATAGGTCTCCTCCTCAGAATCACCACCAGTCACCAGAGCCATTTTTGAAGGTGAAATAGATTTAAACTTATAGCTGAAGATGGTGTGGAACAATAACTGTCTGGAGGGGCTGCGCTAGAGGAATAGGGGATAGAATTTGTCAGAGAGTCTGTTCTACAGTTACAGAATGCGGTAACTGTCAAGGGGAGCCATAAGGGGACACCATCTGTCGATGAGAATAATAAGGATAGTAGGCAGCAGAAGCTGCCAAGGGTGGCAAGAGGCCTTTTAAGGGGCCAGTAGCTGTCAAGGGGCCAGTAGGGTCCATAGAGGTCAGTAGCTTCAATGGGGAATGCTGAGATGCTGAGCATCTCAATGAGATAGCTTGGGGAGTTGAGGGCGGTAGCCTTGTGGATAATGCAGCAGGATATGTTGGTGATATGTGCTTACAATGGGAGCCACTGAAGTTCATTGAGGGTTGGTGTGATGTGGGTGAGTCCTTTGATAGGTCTTGATGTACCATGTAGGACACACCTTCGGTGTGCCACTCTGGTCACCGGAAGAGCTTGCAGGAGGGCTTTGGCACCATTCAGGTGGGGGAGGAACAGGGTTTGGACAGCAGAAGAAGTTGTATGCTGGGATGAAGGGCTTCATTTTCCACTGGAGGGAAAGTTGGTACCAAGCCATTTGTATCTTCCTTAATAGATGGAGAGGTGACTGTCGATGTAGAACCCAAAGGATTTGATGCAAGGGATCAGCTATGTTGTGAAGCACTCAAGATTCGTAATGGCAAGCAAGGTGGGAGAGCAAGCTCCATAGACAGAGGGAGGGTTATCATTCCAAGATAATGAACTTTCCTCAGGTTATTGTCCAAGGTGATGTTGCAATTAATACATCAGCATGATCTAATGATGCTTTAGGAATTCTAAATGCTATTTAAGCAATAACCCCAGAGTAGGGGGTCATTACTGCTTCAGGTAATGCCCTGGGCCCATAGTTACAGGCCTGAGCCTAAAGTGGGAATGCTCCCCTTGCGAGAGGCTTGTTGCTATTAGTACCCTGGCACTTACGACCAGTTGTTACTAAAATCATGTTTCTCTGTTCCAAAACGCACCAGTGTATTGGAACAGAAAAGAAAAAGTTTAAAAAGTGGCAGCCGGGGAAGGGAAAATCTTCCATGTTCCCTTTCCATGGCGGCAGTCGAAAACAATAAAAAAAAGTACACCAAAAAAATTGTTGCCATGGAAAGGAGGGATGGGATTAAGTGGGGCAATGCATTTGTCTTGGAAGCAAAACGGCACGGCGCAATACAGGTTTGAATCCTGATCCCACACTTAGAAACCACTCGCTGGTATTAAGCATTTTATAAATTAACAACAAATAAATAAGTGTAACAGGAAGGGGGAGAGGAAGTAAGAAGACTTACCTCATTCCCCGCCAAGGGGAGATGGCGGCTGCCACCCCTGAGGAGGCTCAGTGTGGTGGGACTACCATCTGGTAACACCTGCGTTCTGAGCCTCCCCACTAGCTGGCAGGCCACGAACACCCCTATCGCCGGATACTAATGATGAATATTTCCATGTTACAACTGTAACTAAATCTCTAATGGAAAGCCTGGATTGTACCGTTTATAATTTCTATATATTCTATATTCTGGACTTTTGGAAGGAATCATGATTAGGGTATTTTTGGACTTGGTTATGTGGTAGGTTAGTTCTGGTCTTGCTAATTGCCTTTGCATTTGCATCAGGTGGAGCCACTTCTAGGTTATAGGGGGTGATTTATTTAACTGATACATGTACTTCATGTGGAAATAAGATATTGCTGATGGTGAAGTTACATCAGGATTCAGGTTTCATGAGAAATTAGGAAGATGTAATATTCATTTGCGGTCATGGTCGCAGAAGGCTGAGGCACAAAAGATTGTGTACAGGTTCATGACGTGCTGTGTGTCGGGCTTCAATCTTCATACCTTGCAACAGCAATTGGAGGCAGCCTGACCCCACAGCAAGTATGTGGGGGGGGTTGTGGTGGCTGCTCAGTGACAGGGGGTTGGGCGGGCCCCAGAAAATGACTGGCTTAGTACTAGGAACAACATATCAACATTGCTCTGTAGGCTTCTTGGCCTGGAATCTGCAAGGCCAGTCTTTTGTTCCCAGACTTTAGACATATATCTGTATTATTTTCATCACGGAATGAAAGACATGTTTATTTGTAGCAGTAATTGTATGACAGAGGTAGGAATGATCTTGGTATGTGTTGTTTATAAATGCTTGCTAGTTCTAAGCAATTGCAGAAAATGATTATGTTTGAATTATATTTGAATATGTGTAGACTTTTAGATGCATTGATATCTGTAAAAATATGCATGATTTTTGGAATGTCAAATGGGATGAGTAAGGTATTTCATTGCATATATATACGATGTGTATTTTGGTTTTCTCGTTTTAGGAACAGCGAGAGCATGAGATAGCGATTCCCAGGCTGGCAAGCGCCTGACCATTAAATTATAATAAGAAAACAGATGCTTTACAGGTGCAAGTTATGTGTAAGCCAGAAAATACATGGAAGTAAAGCGAAAGAGTGCCACAAGTGGCTGGTCGAGTCAAATGTATGCACCTAGAATTAGCTAAAATACGAATAATATAGGGAAATTGCACCTGAAACACGCCCGTCCACACGTGACTTAAACGGTAGCCAACTATAATGTGCCAATGCTAGATAAGGCATCTGCTGTTCCAGACAATGAGTGCCAGCAGAGAGAGACTTCCAAGGACAAAATCCTATACCTTGGCAGACCTCATGGCTCTGGGATAATAAGGACTGTTCTTTAATTGGAATAACAGTGCACCATTGATTTCTCTTCCCCATCATGTGTCTCCATATTTCCTCGCACCTTGTCAGTGCCCAAGGTTGATTGTGTCACATGCCAAGCAATGAACGTCCATGCTTACCCCACCACCTAGTAGCTTAGCACCAACCAATAGAGTTTTAAAGCAATGATGGATTATGCTTCTTATCTGTAGCAGGCTGTCTTTTAGGAGGAGTTTGCAGAATCGGACCCCTCCAATGATAGTTATTGCACTTATAAGAAATATATGTAGTGAACCAATGAATAGTAGAGATAGGGTTTTGTGCCTTGTTTGTCACCATGACATCGGAAGTGATGAATTAGCCCCTCAAAAGTAATTGTCATTTATTGTAACTCTGAGAACTTGAGTGAGAGTGTGCCTGTCAATCCTGTTTTTCCCCAGCTTTTTTGTGTATTTTGAATAAAGACTGGGTCACCTCTCATTTTACATATTTCATCGTCTATATAGCCACTTTTATTGGCGAATACCAGATAGAGGGCTGTCTACCTTTTGGGCATATTGTTTACACTATAGTTCTACAATCTTTCTGAACATATGTTTGGGGTTGATTTAGAGATTTACAGAAGACACAGGAAGGTGATTTTTACAGCCTTCATTTCTTTAAAGTGTACACTATCAATTGGTATCTATGGCAGAACATTTCAGCACTTGCCCTTTAAATTGCGCACTATTAGTCCAAATGTATGTAGATTCTGACAGCACAAGAACATTTAAATGCACCAGCACTTCTGATCACTTAACTATCAAGTGATTATCATTTTAAGGGTAAAGACAGTGTTAAATAAAAACATATTCGTTTTTAATTTTGATATCATTTATTTTACCTAGTGTAAACATAGTGTAATATCATTTATTTTACCTAGTGCACTGCTAGTGTATTGTAGACTTTGAGAGTTAACTACTGTACTGTTTCAATGTTTGATTATAATTTAAAATGGTGTATAGTTACACAGGCATGGTGATGAATGTAGATGCTGGAACAAAATATCTTTAAAGGTTTAGATAGTTTGTGAAAGGGCAGGCTCTAATTAACAAAACAAATGCTCTTTCGGGGGTGATAGATGCACTTGGACTGTTGAGCCGAGATGGTAAATTTAGATGAAGTTTTTGTTCATTTGATCAGTGAATGATCTTGTGGCTGCTTTATGCCAGCCAATTAGAATGAGTTAAATATATGTTGGTAGAGAGAGAGAAGAAGGAAACCCGCTTATCCCTTGTGCAACATCTGCAGAAACACTTGGTTGTTTAAAGACTTTGTCTGTGTGTGTGAATTTAAAGGCCCCCACCAGAAGTCCCTTTCACCTGAATAGCAGCATTTAAACATTTAAACCAAAAAAGACCCTGTTTGCTTTCCCTTTCACATGAACAGCAGCATTTAAAAACTGCAACCAAAAACAGCCTGACTTTTGCTTTTATTTCACATGATTGGCAAGAATTTAAACACTGCAACTAAAATGGCCTGGCTTTTTCTTTTTGTTCATGTCAAATTAATTAAAGAACCATGGGTAAAGGGGCCTACTCACCATCATCTATGGACAAGCAGCAGTGTAATGCACCCAGAAGGGGAAATCAAAGAATCCTGTGACCTGCAAGACAGTATTTTTAAACATTAAAAGCAAAAATGGCCTGCATTGTATTTGCAAATAAAAACGACTGTTTGAGTTGGTCATAGGGACTGTTATCAGCCAAACCTTGTCCCCTACTTGATAGTCTGGGGCCTTTTTCCTGTGTTGGTCGGCAAATTACTTTTGCTTGTCTTTGGCGCAAATTAGATGTTCTTTGGCCTTTTTAAAAGCCTGAGTGATGTTGGTGTGAAGGGTTTTTACTGCTGGCATTTCCAAGCTGGTTTGGAGATCCAGTTCTGAGGTACGTGGGTGTTTACCACATAGGGTGTAAAACTGGTGTGTGTCCGGTACTGGAATGCAAGGAGTTGTTATATGCATACTCGGCTATCCCTAGTAAGTCCTTCCAGTCTCTTAGTTCATGGTGCAACATGCATCGTAGGTCTGGTTGGTTCTCTCAGTCTAACCGTCCGTTTGGGGGTGATGGCTAGAGGATAGCCGGACGTCAATTTGCGCCATTGCACAACACTTTCTCCAAAAGTTAGAGACGAACCGGCTACCTCAATCGGAGATCAGGACTGATGGGAAGCCATGTAGTTTAACAATACCGTCCAGAAATACCTTGGCTAGAGTGGATGCGTCAGGGAGGCCTTTGAGCGGAATAAAATGCGCCATCTTTGAGAATAGGTCTACGATTACAAGAATGGTGTTAAACCCTTGACTGGAAGGTATGTCAGTGATGAAGTCGAGGGAAAGAGTGTGCTACGGTGCAGGAGGAATGTCCAAAGGTTTCAGAAGGCCAGATGGTTTTTGTTTTTGTGACTTGTTTTGTGCGCAGACTCCACAAGACTTAATGTATTGGATGACATCTCTACGCCAGATAGGTAACTAGAAGTTCTGTTTTACTTTGGCTAAGGTTTTGGTAATTCCAGGGTGCCCTTCGATCAAAGAGTCATGATAACCTGAAATGATTTGTTGTTGAAAGTCCTTGGTGGGTATGTACAGATGACCCGTAAAAAAGGGTAAGTGATCTTTGATGGAATATTGTTCCCGCTGCGCTTGCCATGCAAGGAGGGTATCCGGATTCATGTCTTGTTGAATTTCTTTTCCCAGTTCCATTTGCGTTAAACCATAGTGAGGCCTAAGAGTTTGTCTTTGGGTATGATGGGGACTGGGTCTGGGGCCGTATAAACTATGACATCAGTGCCAGTACGTAAGAGTGTGTCAGCTTTTCCATTCTTGACCCCTGGTCGAAATGTAATGACATAATCATATTCGGTGAAGAAAAGAGCCCACCGCAACTGGCGTGAAGACTGGGCTTTAGCTGTTTTAAGATATTGCAGATTTCGGTGGTCCGTATTAACTGTAATGGTGTGTCTAGCCCCCAGAAGGTAGTGTCGCCAAGCTTTAATGGTGGATTTGATTGCCTAGAGTTCTTTGCCACCAGAAGGTAGTGTCGCCAAGCTTTAATGGCGGATTTGATTGCCAAGAGTTCTTTGTCCGTGATGGCATAATTTACTTCTGGAGGTGAGAACTTCTTCGACCAAAAGGCCACTGGATGTAGCTTGCCGGTTTCAGGATCTCTTTGTGAGAGGACAGCTCCCATTGCTATACTGGAAGTGTCTGTTTCCACGATATAAGGAAGATCTGGACATGGATGTCGCAGGATTGGTGCTGAGGTGAACCTTTTCTTAAGTTCCTGAAAAGCTTTTTCTGCTTCTTCGGTCCAGGCAAATTTTTTGTAATTTTTTCGTAGCAATACAGTGATCGGGTGTACAACTTGGGAGAAGTCTGGTATGAACTGGTGATAGAAGTTTGCAAAGCCTAACATATATGCACTCCTTTTACTGACGTTGGTGATGGCCACTTCAGAACGGCGTCAACTTTGTGCAGGTCCATCCTGATTCCTCCGGGAGTAAGGATAAAGCCTAGGAACTTTACTTCGGTTACGTGAAAGAAACACTTTTCAAGCTTTGCATATAAACGATGTTCACAGAGCTTTGCGAGGACTGAATGGACGTGCTTGATATGATCAAGGTTGAGCACACTAGGATATCATCCATGTACACTAGGGCGCAGACATCAATTAACTCTCTCAAGACGTCATTCATGAAATATTGGAATGCTGCCGGAGCGTTGCATAACCCAAAGGGCATGACTTGATATTCGAATAAACCATATTTGGTACGGAAAGCAGTTTTCCATGCATCTCCGCTTCTGACCCGTAACCGGTGGTTCACTCCCCGAAGATCCAATTTGGTGTAAATATGAGCATCTTTGACCTGGTCCAGCATTTCCGGGATAAGTGGCAAGGGATAACGGTTCTTTACAGTGATCTGGTTTAATGCATGGTGGTCAAAAAAGGTCCGTAAATCCCCTTCTTTTTTCGGCACAAAGAACAAAGGACTGGCTGCAGGGGACTTCGATTGACGGATGCATCCGTTTGCAAGGTATTGGTCTAAGTAAGACTTCAGATGAAGATTTTCAGGTTCCGTAAGAGCACAGATTCTACCACAAGGGACTTGAACACCTGGAACAAGGTCGATTTGACAGTCATAAGGCCTGTGCAGCGGCAGGGGGTTTGCTTGGTCCTTCTGGAATACATCCTGGAAATTGCAGTATTCCTCTGGCAAGGTATTAGTTACACCCAGGGTTGATGTTGTCGCTCCGGGAGTGGTAGAAATACTGAAAGCTGGTTTCTGTTCTTGATAATAACAGGCTGGAGAGCAGTCACTGGGGAAGGTTAATTTCCTGGCCCGCCAGTCCATGAAAGGGTTGTGAGCGACTAACCATGGCATCCCTAGTACAACCCGGAATTGAGGTGCCTTGACGAGATCGAACGAAATGAGTTCCTGATGCCTGTCATGGCACAGCAAGGTTATCTCGGCTGTGCATTGGGTTACGGGTCCGGAATCAATTTATGTCCCATCTCCGTAGTCACCTTGTCTGTAGTCGGCTTAGAACATAAGGGAAGACCCATCTCTGCAGCCAGGTCTTGATAAATATAATTCCCGACTGCCCTGCTGTCGATGTATGCCTCAACGGCATGCATTCTTGACGACCATTGGTTATTGATTAAGATCACTGGTATTGCAAAGTGTGAGGTCGGTGGCTCTTTCCACTCACTCGACAAACTGACCTCTACGTTTGCTGAACTGGGTAGTTTTCCGATTTAGATTCCTTCTCTTCATCTTTTTCCGTGGCCCTGACGATCTTCCTCGGAAGTTTCACCGGGCAGTCCTTCAGGAAATGCCCAGGATTTCCGCAATACAGACATAACTGTTGTTGCCTTCTTTTATCTCACTCTTGTTTTGTTAATGGAGGTCGCACCGCCCCAATTTGCATGGGCTCCACAGTGCTTTCTTGTGCTCGAGTTACATTGTCTCTAGACCAAACATACACAGCCCGAGGATCCATTTTGGAATGATCTGCTTTTCAGTCTTGCAACCGGTGGTCTAGTTGTACGACCAGATTTATGAACTCAGAACAGTCTCGAGGAGGATCAACTACTTGAGCTAGAACGTCTTTTAAATTGCCTCGTAAGCCCCGATGAAACAACGTGGTTCTTTTGTTTTCAGGCCACCTAACTTCAGCAACCAATCTGTTGAAAGTAGCAATGTACGTTAACAAGTCCTGATTCCCCTGTCGGAGGGTAAGGAGTTCATTGTCCACTGCTTGCTCTCGGGTGTGGCGAGCAAAAAGTTTCTCCATTTCCCTCTGAAATCCCTCAAAGTCATGTAATAAAGGATCATCATGGGTCACCAATGGTACAGACCAATCTGCTGCGCTACCGCTCAGGTATGATAAAACAAAGGCTACCCGAGCTTGGTCGTTTGGGAATGCTCCTGGCCTGCAAAGAAGTGAAAGCGACACTGATTCATGAAAGCTGCGTATTTCCGTGGATCAACTGTAAACCACTCCGGCGGTGCCAAAGGAACTGTTCCTGGTAGCATAATTTGTACCGGAGTAGAGGAAGTGGATGGCAGGGTAGGATTCTGCATCGTTCTGTTGCTTCCAGGCAGAGGTGTCTATCCTGCTTGTGATTGCAAGTATTGTCTGCTAATGTCTTCAGTGTGCTCCTTAGTCACTATTAAATCTCTTCGGAGAGCGTTAGTCTCCTGTCGGGCAGAATGAACCTCGGCACGCAGTTCTCCTATTAATTGGGCCAATTGGTCTAATTCTGAGGTCTCCATGGCGCCCAGGTGGATTGGTCTGGCAGGCTTCGCGTTCTGTTACGCTCACCTGGTTCCACGGAGACGCCACTCAGCAGTTGGGACTCAGGTATCCTTCTCTGCGGTTCCCAGGTGTGACCAGCGGGCAGGTTCTGCCTGGAATACAGGTGGGCAATGTTCAAGACTGGGCAACTGCGGTAAACAGCCGCCCACCACCCCGCATACCCGTGGCCTCTCTGGACCTCTCCTCACCTTGTTTATAATGCAGGTGTTTTCTCCGTCCTGCCCTCTTGGCAGGGACGCGTTGTGCTTGGTGGGTGATTACGATCAAGTTACTTCACTGATGCCGGCCCGCTTTGAGTCTTTCAGGCAGGTCTTATTGCTGTGGTGTATTGTTGTCCTTGCATGCCTTTTTGGTTTAACTAATGTCTTTTCGCTTCCTTAGGTGCGCGGAAGTCCAATATGTGGCATAGACTGAATTGGGTCTCGCCGGTAAGTAATGAAGTTTTTAGAGCGCCTTGATGCGGTGATTAGGCGCTAAGCACAGCGCTATGATGCCTTGCCTTTTGCTAACCTGTTGTCTTGTCTTCCCCACAGGTCGCGGTGCTCACCCGGTGCATGAAATTCCTGAGGCGATGCTGGTCGAGGAGCAGCTTGCGAGGTAAGGTTTTCGGCACCGTTCGCTAAATTGTAAACATTTCCAATGCCTTGTTTCTTCCTTTATTACAGATCCGTCGGTTCGGAAGGAGCGCTGGTTCCAGGATGCTGATCGCAAGAGCCGTGGACAGCTAACGATGAAATTACGGGTAAGCTGCTGCTTCTAACGATGTCCTTTTCCTCCTTAGCAAATGCTGTTCTTCCGAGGTTCGCAGGTGCAGCTGAACACAGTGAGCGTCACGTTGCAGAATTGCAAAGTAACGCGAAGCATGTTATCCCAGTCAGGTGTGGTTTAAATAGCTTCAAGAAAGTAGTCCAGGTAAAATAGTTCCTATGGTACAACACCCAAAAAATACTATACCGCATAGATTGGTTCCAAGGAGCCAAGCTATGTGGATACCTCCATGGTGATTAACACTGAAATAAAGTAGTTCCCAATACAAGTCCTTTATCAAGTATGAGCCTGGCGCCAAAGGCGCCAGGATTGGCCCCAAGAAGGCCTAGGCCAAGGATGCCTGGGTTTAGTGGAGACCCGAGTCAAGACCCTTCCTGGCCCATGGGCTTGCCAGGGGGTCTTCTGGATGGGGGTTGTGACAGTTGCCCCAACTTTGGCGGCTGCTGTATTTTGATTATACTCCTTTACATTGAATAATACATTAATTAATATATTATTGATACACACCGGCCTGGTTCCTAGTCCTTTGTGAAACGGGGTGTTTGTAGAGGTTGGGTGTGAGACGGGTTGGAGGCCTACTCACAAAGAATCTGCATTATATTCAAAATAAATAGCACTTATTGTGTGACACATCCATTGTAGGGGAAGAAGTTCCCTAGTTGGCGTGTGCCATGTAATAAAACCGTGCCACCTGTGACACCCCGGGAACTCTTCCATATCTTATTAACACCCTGCAATAAAAGAGGATTGCTGCAATGTCCACAGGCAGATTCAGCTTGGCCAATCAAGAGCTGTTTGTGGGGGGGAATTCTAATAAAAAAAGCTATTTCCTCATTTCATTCTCTACAGTGGTAAAGTGATGCCGCTCAGCAGAAAGACTGTGGGCCTCATTACGGGTCTGGTGGTAACCCTGCCTGTGATACCGGTGGGTTGCCACCAGACCTAAAAAATATTGCCAGCGCCTTACTTCCCGGTAACATTGGGGTATTACAACCCTGGCGGCCGGGAAGTCAGGCGCCAGTAATTTTGTTAGTGCGCATTCCCATGGAGTCCTAAGACTCCATGGGAATGGGGACACGGAAGCTCTGTCACCATTAACAATGGTGCCGGTGCTCCTGTGAGAACTCTGCCTGCAGGGTTGTACTGTGCCGGTCTGGTAACAACGGTGCAGGCAGGTGTCATGGTGAACAAAGGCAGGTATTAACTATACCCAAGAAAAAACAGCACACAGAGCCCCTCTGCTTACTCCCCTAAGCCCTGAATGGGCACAGATGGCCAGGTGCTATTGATGGGAAAACTGAAGGAGCTATGGGCACATTTAACTGAGGGTGGGATTTCAACCACAGCTTCCTTGGGGGAAGAAGCTCCAGTCCGGCCTTCGTAGAGTTTTCTGAGTTTTCTAGGGCCTTTAAGGTAATTATTATTTTGGTGTGTGAGGCAGGAATCCTCTTAGTCTGAGGGTGGGTACTTATGGGAGTTAATATATATATAGTCCAGCCTTTGACTTGCTCTCTTGTTCTGGCTGCAGTTACTGTGGTCTGTTAATAAATGGCATTATGTGAATGTTAGGTCAAAACAAGGGTGTAAGGTCTAGTTAATAGATCAGAATTCGAAGGCTATCCTTCTAATTTTTACTTTTGTTTTGTTTGGGGCATTGCTACCTGCGGTATTAGGGCTGCTTCAAAGGTGCTTGAAAATTAGACATTTAAAGCAAAACATTATAACGAAACCTCTACATAATATAAGATGACCTAGTATAAAAGGAACCCGACATCATATATTCCCCACCTCTCCCAAAAGGAGTCAATGAGTACATACAGTAGCACTCAGGCAGATTAAATTAACGTTCATTTAGCTTGGGGAAAGAATACATTGATCCTGGGAGAAAAAGACATTACACAATATGTTTCTACAGTTTAAAACATGACGTGGCTTAACATAACATAACACAGAGTAACACACCAAACCAGACTGAGGATATCATGTCAAAACAGGACAGGGCATAGATAGTATACTACAGTGCAGGCACATAC
Organism: Ambystoma mexicanum; assembly: GCF_040938575.1. Taxonomy (NCBI): domain Eukaryota; kingdom Metazoa; phylum Chordata; class Amphibia; order Caudata; family Ambystomatidae; genus Ambystoma; species Ambystoma mexicanum. The sequence goes on along the minus strand of NC_090937.1, from coordinate 1,382,460,155 downwards.
AAAAACATGCCATCCCTAGGCATCCCAAACAGATAATCATGCACCCGAGCAGAAACAGCACCGCAAAGGCATCATGTCGCACAAACAGAAGCACACACTCTCTCTGCTCCAGACTGCTCTGTTTTAATTTTCATTTGCAGATATTATAGTCTTTCTGATCTGGTACTGTGAATGTATTTTATATTGGTATTGAATAACAAGAATGTCTGCTTCTTATAGCTTGACATTATAGTGAGGAATGTACCATGTGCATGGGTAGGAGGGATGTGGACCAATTGCTGACTTGTGACAGGTTATAATACAAACCTTCAGTAATTGTTTGTTGAAGTAATATTCAAAGAGTGACTGTATGGTAATGTGACATTACGTCAGAAGAATTATCTTAATAGGTAGAGAGGAAATTGAGGCTTTGTTTTAAAATAAATGTTTATTGTGAAAGAAATGAAGAAAATAGGATGCAGTATATAGGTTTCCATTGTTTGAAATTCACAAAGCAAGAGATTGATTTCACAGGGGAATGAAGGAACATATTAAATACCGGTGCATTTTCCAATTTTGTATTTATCTTATGATATAAATGATACTTATGTAAAAATTAAAGTGGATCAGCTTGATGAAATGTACATGGAAGTATTTATTAAAATGAATGTCTATCAGATTGTAGTGGCTTCAGGTAAATGTTCCCACAGCAGGGAAAATATGTATGGAATATTATCATGGAATTGGTAAGTACATATAAAAAATGGGCTATCCCAACAAAAGCATAGTAATGCACCACCTATCAAAGGATATATCCAACATAACTCACTCTGAGAAGTGCACAGACCACTCCCATCACTAACCCTATTAAGAACTTCACATGTTCCTACAAACTCACCCTCAACCACCAAACAAAACACTCACATACCTCTACCAGCACAAACCCCCACATGAAAACGTCACCCAACCCACACCAACTAAAAGCAAACACAACACACAGTGACTAGTTTTTCCAAACTGAATCTACCAACAGCATAGCAAAGCTCTCTCGGGCTCTCCCTCTCTATTCCACTAACTAACCTACCCGAGCCCTTCTTCCTTTTCAGATCCTCCAGAGCACCAGGAGAACATGAAAATGGTAGTGGTGCATGGTGTACATCACAATAACATAAGATAAAATCTTAATGTTATCGTTTTGTTAAGTATTTTGTGTGTTAAATAAAACGTTGCCAATGCCTCATAATGCATTATTATAGACAACTAGTATACCTGAAATGTAGAGCATATGTTTAGCAATTAGTTAAAAAAGCAATGGGTCACTTGACATGGCCTTTGGCAGCACATCAGGTGACATGTTAATGTTAATGTTAAAGGATATTTGTACCGCACACTATCACCACCGGAGTGGTCTCCTGGCGCTCTGGCGGATCTGAAAAAGAGAGAGGGGGATGAGGGGGGGGGATAAACTGGAAAAGTGCAAACGAGCAGTGATGTGCTGTTGACGGCCTCAGCCCGGTGGGTCCGTTGGCTGGGCTTGGGGTGTTTTACGGTCGGTAGTCGTCATGTGCTGTTGTGTGAGTCTATGGCCCTCATTACGACCCTGGCGTTAAGGCGGTTAACAGCGCCGTAAAGGGTGATAGCGCCGTTAAACCCTTAACGCCTAATTACGAGGTCCCTTTGCAGCTCCCGACATTAACGGCTGCTCTGGACCAGCCGTTAAAGCAGGGGCCTGCAAAGGGACTTTTGAGGTAATGTTTGAGAGGTGTATGCAGAGGAGTGAAATTGTTAGGGGATTGGTTAATTGGCATTGCTGTCCGGAACTGAGGCACTGAATTTCCGTATTCTCTCCAGGTGGGGTGCGGGAGCATCTCTACGTCTCTGTCCTGATCTGGGCCATCCAATACTCACAGTCCCTTTCACACATGGCATCCACTCACATTCATAACCTTACCCAAGTTCGGCCTCGGCCACCTACATGACACCTGTCTGTATGTGGGGCCGGCAGGCATTTGTATGTCCCCTCAAATCTGGCCCAGAGAGCATTTCCTATTCAGTCGGTGTGCAGCATTGACTAGTCAATGCTACTCCATCCATATGTGGCGGGTGGTTGGCATTCATCATCTTATTCAGTTGTTTATGCAGACTATTGCTCCGAACTCCTTCGAAACGTGGCACATGCCAACGCTTGCAATTACATCCAGGGGCGACACCTGCCTTCATTCCCAACTCCATATGGTCAATGCCCATGCCAATGTCCACAACTTAATTCAAGTGTGCCAAGTGCTAACATTGAATTACATCAACAATTACATTTTTATTTTTTTATTTAATTTTTATATTTATACTGTGCCTGTGGTTCAATGGCATAGCGGCACACACACAAAAACAAACCAATAAAGACACAACCAACAAAGCTAAATCAAAAACAAGAGACATTACAGATGAAATTATCAATTTTCCAACATATGTCCAATTCCAAGAGTTGTGTTGTGTTCAAATAAAACAACACTCGAATCTCACTTCAACTAAAGTTATTTTCTCTGAGTTGTGTTGCTTAGCTGATTAAGAGTATTTTCAATAGTTTTCATGGATTTAATTTGCACCCCCTACAGTACAAACATTATTATGTTTCAAATCATCAAAGATGTGATATTCAATATTATCAATATGTTGGTAAGATATGCAAGCTATTCACCATGGGTATATTTTAACAGGCATGGGTTTTTGTGTCCACCCATTACTGTTTTCACAAGATTCTTTTGAAAAAACATAATTTCTTTTTGATCATTGCGAGGATACCTCTCATGAAAAATTACTGTTGTAAATGTTGCACCGATCGCGACCAACATTCTCACAAATACATCATTGATAATCGTTAGACAAAGATAGCCTCCCAAACTAAAATTGTGCAAACATTCTACCAGCTCTAACAGATAACATAACTAATGTCATCACCAATATCGTCAGTTACATCACACACTACTGATGTCCATTGTCAGGGCATGCCAAACCACCACAAGTATCCTGTGGCTAGGCCCAGTCGCCACTCTACCACACAGTGGGTCCCTGCTGGCCATGCTCCAGGCCCACCGAGCCACCCAACGTAGCCACTGGGCCAGGTCTGGGGCAGAGTTGAGTGGGCACTTTACTACCCTAGCTGGTCCATGGGCCACTAGCAATGATCTTTGGCCATGACTACTGCCCACATTGCCTGTTCAAAGTGCCCACTTTACCACCATAATTGGAGAATATGCATATTGCATTTTTTTTCAGTAGGCTTTTAGTCAACATTTGTCATCTTGCCTTAACAATCTTACAAAATACAGAATAGTAAGAAAAGGTCACCATATCATAAAATATAATGACAAAGTGCCAATAAGAATACATGTGTCCGATAATCACCGTAAAATTTGTAATTAGTAAAATGCATTCGTACTGATCATAACATTAATGCGCGTTCATTGACGTTTTTTGCTCGTATCCACCAAGCACGAGTGAGAAAAGTGGATACACAATAAACCACTTTCATCACATCACATTTTTGAGAAACCTTAGTGCTGCAAGTGTTGTTGTTGTACCGCTTGCACTCTGTAATAGAACTAATAATCTGTGCCTAAGCGCACTATAGGCATTTAAAAAAAAAGAGAAAATTGTCAACGTCTCCTCAGCTAATAAACAAACAGGACAGACACCATTTGTAGACCATTTGTTGGCAACATTCGCCAGAGGTAAATTAGAAACTCTGATATTAATGTACAATTTACGTGAGTCTAGTGGCCTTACCATATCAAGGTATGCTTCAAGACCCCAACCCGTCTTGCTCTCCACGTATAGGATACCCCCTGTAGAATTGCTGCAATTAGTAGCTAATTCTATTCAATGAGAATACTTACTTTATTCTTTGCAGTGGGTCTGTATCCCTCTGTTGTACAATGTGGGCTATGCCATTAGTTCAACCCCAAGATGTCCAAAGAATATTTTACTTGCCTGGATCATGCAAGGGATCTACTACCCACTGACTCAAGGACATGGGTTATGACCTTTTGGTAGAGATAAAGCTCCAGGACTGACCAGATCCTAAGCCAAAAGAGAGCGGGTCTAAAGTAACCCTCTTGCTGTATTGGGCTAAGTCCCAGTTCTAAATAAATTGTATTGGTAGGGGCTGAGTTAGGTAGGCCCAGCAAGTTCTTTAGGACTGCATGTTCTGCTAAGCCCAATGCGTTACAATCTGCGTGTCCCCATAATTCAGCTCCATACCTCACTGCTTCCTTGGCCTGGGTAGATAACATTTTAATAGCCGGTGAAACCGCACCATGCCCATGCTTATAGAAAAATCTGGCTTTCTTCACTTGCGAGGGCCACTTCTTTTGATCATAAAAACATATGTCCAGATAGTCATATTCCTGCACTGTTCTCAGACAGTATTCTTGACCTGAACCAACATTTTAGTGTATTTACAGAATTTCGGGCAGAATATCAAGATCTTACTCTTGGACGTATTCTTTTCCAATGACAGCTCAGTACATTTCTCCTGGAATGCTTCCAGTGTGATCAAAAGCCCTTTGGGGGATGCAGACAGAACAACGGAGTCAAAAGCAAATAGAAGTAGCAGCCATTTCTCTACTCCCGATTTAACGAAGTTGAGACATTTCCTTCTTATATGGGCCACCGCCTCATCCATATATGTCAGAAAAAGTATGCGGGCCAGCATACAACCCTGTCAGACCCCTCTTATAACAGCAAATTGCTCGGTTAGCTCTCCGCTCAAACCCCACCTTACCGCTGCCTATTTTCTGTATATAGCTGTAAAATTATTTTAAGTAGCCCGAGAGGAACTCTTTTGGCCAGTATTTTCCAAAGGGCTAACCTTGACACAGAGTTGATTGAAGGTGGAATACACCTTCATCTTCTTTAATACTGCATACTTCTGGGTGACAAGGTGAAGTCTTAATGCATGGTCAAGAGTACTAACTCTTGGTTGGAATCCCGCCAGAAGGTGGTCAATGATGTCATTTTGAGTTGCCCATTCCTGCAAGTGGACACAGATCGATCTGATGAAAATGTTACCCATCCCATCAAGTGATGATATGGGCCTAAAATTCAATTAGTCACTCCTAGCTCCCTTCTTATAAATAGCAATTATAATAGCCAAACGCCATGAAGGGGGGACCCAATTTGATCTCAGGCAAGTGTTAAAAAGGAGCCATAACAAAGGGTCCCATACCATCGGTTCATCCTTAAACAAGTCTGTCGGAATGGGGTCAGGGCCGGTAGTCTTATGCCACTTCTGTTTGGTAATTGCCTCACAGATTTCTTTCATTTCTAGTTGGAGAGGCCTACTTATAACATCTGCCTCCTCACCTTAGATCAAGCAGGGGGGCTGCCCTTCCATGCCTTTTTGTTCCGTGTATAGCACCCCAAAGTGGTTAATCCATGGAGTCAGGCTTATATCTGTAACCACTACCTTGTCCCATTCCTCATCAAAGCCATGAACTAACCTCCAGAATGTTCGGGTATCCCCCCTGGATCCTGCCTCCAGCAGGGAGTCCCATTTTGTTTGTGAAAAATATGTTTCTTCTTTTCTATTATTGCCTTGTATTTGGCCCTGAGTGCTCTAAGTTCTAGTTTATCCTTAAGCTGTCTACTTTGTAGACAATTAAGGATGGCACTCTTTGCCATTCTACATTCTCTGTGAAACCAAGGGCAACAGAATTTTGCCTGACATTTTGAACTTTTAGGTGGCTTTGAAAAGGTGCCTATATGCTCTGTGTCCCTCATGATTGTATATACCAGATCATTTATTAACGGCACTATAACCTTATATATCTGGGGTTTAACTAATGTGAGGTTGAGATCAGTCCATTTAATTCATTTTTTGGCAGCCCCCTGTATGCATATTGGGACACTATTCAGTTGACTTGAATTGATCTTATTCTAGCGGGCCCCCTCTGTTTGGACATTTTTACACAAAATGGCATATGGCCACTTCCCTCCACCTCCAGGACTTCCTTTATCCTACCCTATTGCTCCACAGATGTTAATATATAGTTAATAAGAGTGGAGCCGCCATGCCCTTCAAAATGTGGCCTCAGGGGCTGATCTTTCGGGAATCAGCCATTAAATGCCTGTATTGCCAGCCCCAATAGGGCTGCAGCAATTTTAAGTACTGAGGGGTGGGTTCTCCTCTGTGGAGTGGGCACCAACACTGGTATATCCCATGCCTCATCTAAGTCCTGCCACATCCCCTCTAGATCGTTATGTGGCTCAATTTGCACATTGATCTTCCCTACGATAAAAACGATATGGTTAGGTTGCCCCAAATTGGTTGTAACAAGGTCCCTTGCCAAATTAATGGAGTTTGGCTGGTCGTTCGGAGTGACTCTATTGTATATATTAGATAAAGACACCCGGTTTGCTTCCTTGTCCTTCAGGATCAGGTGCTGCAAATCAGGGGATCCTGCGCCTATGGGCTCAATTGGTAGGTCCAGTACTGTACTAATCCAGTTTGCTGGACCATCAAATGGCCTACTGTTAGGCAAGATTGTATGCAGTACCCTGTGGGAGCATGCACCAGCTGTGTCCTCTTGGCAATAGTTAACCCATCCTTTGGTACAAGCATGTACTACACAAGTTGGTACAGTCACTGAACAGCCAGGCTTATCTCAAGAGGTGTCATTGTGAGTTGTAGGGTTGCAACAGAGAGTTTCAAAGTCACATGTATCCAAATAAACAATTACACTCAAGGTTTCTTGATTAAGCAATTATTTATTAACTTAATAGTCAGTTTGAATAAGGCTTCTTTAGAAGGGAGCAAATATGTAGCACTTAAATGTACTTCAAAAATACACACTCTCAGTTTCAATAAATCAGTAGATACCCATTTGGGATGGCACACAGACACTTCCTACACCCTGACGTGACTTAAATAACTAGGAAACTGTGGACATTGATATATCACTAGCACATTTCGAGCAATACTGAGTTTGGTGTCAAAAGGAAAAGGTTAAGGGAGAAGACAATGGTTAACAAGTTTCTCAAACAGGTAAGCACTTAAGAACCTCCCCCCCAACGCAATGTAGAATAACGCTTTCCCAGCTACACAAGTTATAGAATGTGTGACTTTTTGGAGGGACAGATCAAAACACAAAGTCAGAGGTTAGAAGAGTCTTCAGGGAGCCAGGACAGCCAATGTCAATTGAGCAAAGTCTAGGGGAGCTGGAGTTCTTCTTGAAGATAAGTAAAATGTCTTGCACAATGTTTTGTTGAAAGTAAATCACAGTTGGGCCACAAGCTGGGAGGCTTGTGATGGGTCAAGCTGCAAGCAACTCGGCAAAGGTAACAAAGACAAGCCTCAACTGAGAGCTAGCAATGCTGCACAACAAGAGGTAAGTATCCCTTAGTTACCAGTACCTTAGGTCTGAAGTAATTAGTACCAGATGGCTTCTGTTCCTGTTGTAGGTCCTGCAGATCATGTTGTTCGTGGGCCTCAGTCGTGGGGAAAGAGCTGGACGTCTGGGAACTCCTGCACTACGGTTTGAAGGTCTGCGGCAGCAATGGGCAAACTTCAGATCAGCGGCACTTTGCGGTTTCAGCTTCTCACAAATAGCACCACTGTGGTTCTTGGATACCTTGTGGACTTTCCTCGCATCCGGGATCCAGCACTCTGTTGAGGTGGCTCAGGCTTGGTCAGTTCTGCTTCATGGGAGTCTGGAGGATTATTCTGTAGCTCGTGTCCGACTTAAAGACGATGCACTCGGTTCTGGTGTTCCTCTCCCTGTCAATTGGTTCATACAGCAACAATGGAAGTACAGCCAGCTCTGAGAGGATTTCCAGATGAGTTTGTCTTGGGGTCAATTGGTCCCACCAACCAAGGGGAGAAGTCGTCCTTTGCAGAACTTCTCGAGTCGAGGCGAATTTAGAGCTTCAGCAATGCAGCAGGGCTTCACCGGGCAAACCAACAGTCCAGGAGTTGCAGCACGCATCTCTTCCAACTTTTTTTTTGGTTTCCTTCATCCAGTGGTTGATTCTGCCTTCTGTCCAAAAGACCTCACCTTTTATGCAGGTTTCTCCCATTTGTTTGCAGCCTAGCTGTCACCCACACATCAGGGTGGCTGTCCACCAAGGACAGCCAGCCGGCCAATCAAATTTGGGTGCATTCCTGTAACCAAGGAGACTAAGCACAGTGAGTTTCGGGCACCTCCCCAGTTCCTTCCCTGCCAGACATGCTGGAGCCAGAGGCGGGCTTCACTAATTAATCCCGCCAAAGACAAAATGAACAAAGGGACCAAACCTGGTTTGGCGTGCAGAGTAAATCTCAAGAAGGTCCTTTCCAACAAGAAACGGCAAAAAAAAAAGACTGGGGCATTTTGACAAAATGGGCACCCCTGGGTGCTTTATTGCAGCTGCAATTGCAGCCCGCAGTAGAAACAATCAGTGGTAGTAAAAAGTAAACCATTGCACCAGACATTAATTGTAGAAAGGGTATCATAAAAATGTTACATGAGAAACAAGACACGTGGGATACTAAGTATCCCCCCCAGCACCCTTTTGTAAGATAGTGTGTGCTGGGTGTAGAAAGTTACACAATGTAAGTAAAGCCAATTTAACTTCACCACTCTTGGAAACAGCAGTTTAACCAAGAGAAGGTATTTAAACCTTTGGGAAATCTGAAAGACTTCCCTCTGCCACTGCACTGAAGGTGCTGTGTGTCACAATGTAAAACGATGATGCCTATGAAGTTTGTCAGACTCCAAAACCAAAAGAAACACAGTGTTCAAATTACAGAAAAATACATGAGAGAGTGGGAAAAATGTCTCACATTCTCCAGGATAGAATTTAAAAGTGCTAAAGTCCAGCAAAAAGATCTTGCGGTCTCTTAGGTAGAAGGAAATTAGCACATTTCTGAGAATTCTCCCTAACACCTACCCATTGACCCGTTTGCTGCTGGTACCTGGAATGTCTAATAGCCCTGGAACAAAGTGGGTTCTAAGTCCCACGTCCCCAGCCAGCAAATAATATCATGAGTCCTTACTCAATCACATCACGTCAATCCATGAGATGCTTCTTAAGGCCTGCAATGTTCCAGCACATTTACGATAACACTTCCTCTGATGGTTGCCCCCCTCTATCGCAGACGACATCATGTCAATCATTGTCCTCCATGTCCCCCAAAATAAACCCAGCTGGCCCCCTTGGGCCCCTCAAGCCCGAAAGCTGGAAAGCTGAGATTGCTTGGCTGTTAAATTGTTGCTCATCTACCGGGCAATAGGTAACATTTGATGGTTTTATTGAGATCCTGGAACCTGGAGGAGGGTATGCTCTAGCTTTAATTGACAAAAGGTCGTCCCTTAGCCAACAATTTTTTAAGGTCACCCGAATCCTGTCATCCTCATTCCAATGACCTCTCTCCTTTATGCACTCTACTATGTCATTCCTACTGATGGATTTACAGCCTCTTGTCTCCCTCAAATAATGTGTCACCTTATTAATCAAGGCAACTGGGTTCTCATGTGACCTCTGTCCCAGTTTCTCCACATTATTTAGGGTCACAGAGTGTGCTTCATGACCAGGCTTTTTACTTTGGGTCAGGTCCATTACCTTACTTCCCCAGGTGTGGTGAGGGCCCTCCCTGTAATTAGTATCTAGTGGCAGGGAGTTCAGCTCAGAAAGATTTCGGTATTAATGGGGAGTCTGCGGACACACAAGCCGGGATGGAGGTAGACCCCCATTCAGACTCCTCAGTCATGGTAATAGTCCCTGGTAACATCACCCCATTCGCTGTTGGCATAGAACCCCAACCCCCTCTCCCTGGACGCCCATGCACCTAGTTTTAGGTTGTTCACCGCATTCCCTCCCATTATTCATATCGGAACTCAAGTGTTGCTGTCTGCCTACTATGGGAGATTCAACCCTACTTAAGTGCTGGTTCCTGGAAGTGGATTCACTACTAACATGGGCTGAGGACAGTTTAGTCTTAATAGATGCAAGTTCAATCCTTAGCTGGGCCAGATGGGTACTGATCATCTTCTCCAACCTGGTGCACAAGAGGTCCACCAGTCCCACTGGGTCATTAACTGCTCCCGTCGGGCTTGTGGCTTGTTCTCTATCTGCACCAGATGGGAAAGCAACCTCCTCCATCTGACACCCCACCTCTCTCCTTTCTAAATCAGGTTTTTATTTTTTACCCCGTGCTCGTGTGAGCCGTTCCCATGTCCCCTCATCCTTGCCCATCACCTTATTTCTTACAGGGATATTCAAAGGGATACTCAAACTGGTAACATCTTTCCCAGGCAGCTCTCTGTCTCCCAAGGGCTTATATCGATTAGAGGCTGGCACCATTACCATCGGCTGCCTTCCAATAGTGCCTCCCCAAGTACATTACAACCATCATCCCCTTTTTCATCCTGCTGCCTTTGGGGATCTGGTGCAGGTGTGGTATCATGGCTATGAAAGGGCTGTGAGTCAGCAGTGTTAATATTTATCTCTTTCACCTGAAGCCGCTCCTCCCCTTGTCGGATGTTATGTAACACGTAGTTCGTAACCCCTTCCTGCCCCCGAAGGGACCTATTTTGTATTTATTTATTTGAATTTTTGTAACGCGCCTCATGCCCGCAGGCTTCAGGGGACACATTAAACAGCGACAGGACACACAAACTCGGAAGTATAGCTCAGCGGTAATGTGCTTGCCTTGGAAGCAAGACGACACAGAGCAACGCAGGTTCAATCCCCGGGTCCACGCTTATAAACCCCTCGGTATTAAGCGCGTTATAAATAACCTATCATATCATATCATATCATATCAATTGTAGCACAGGCGGGAGAGTAGATGAACCAGACCTAGGCAGGTTATTCTGGACTGAGATTAAAGAGGTAGGTCTTCATGGCCTTTTTGAAGAGAGGGTAGTTGTTTATTTGGCGTATAGCCACTGGAAGCCCATTCCAGAGAGTGGGAGCTTGGGTGTCAAAGCTAGTGTCATCGAACCGGGTCAGTTTGAATCTCGGCTGAACAAGTACTGTGGCCGTGGTAGAACGAAGATTCCTACTGTTAAACTTGATCTTAATACACTCAGATAGATACACAGGGCTAGTGAGAGCCACACATTTATGAGCCAGAGTGAGCGCTTTGTGTGATATTCTATGCCTTACAGGAAGCCAATGTAGAGGTTTTCTGAATGTAGAAATGTGTGTGCGCCGCAAAGGTTTGAAAATGGTGCGCACAGCATTGTTTGGAGTGACTTGGAGTGCTTGTAGGTTGGCAGCAGCAGTGCTGATCAGCAGGCTATTTCAATAGTCCAGCCTGGAATATATATATATATATATATATATATATATATATATATATATATATATATATATATATATATATTCAGTAAAAAAACTTTGTTAAAGGGACTTTATGGTTAAGTTGCAGTATGTCATAATGTGCTCGTGCTCTGTGGAATGTTGATGCTTCCCCAGCAATCAACATTCCACAGTGGCGGTTGGGCTGGACTGCTGAAGGAAGGAGCCTGCGCTTGTGGGGTCCAGTAAATAAACCTTTACCTTATACATGGTGTCCGTGGATCTTGTCAGTGGCGACGAGGATTTTACTGGGCCCCATCCCACGCGTGCAGCGGCTAGTTGTCCAGGCCCCGGTCCATCGCCGGCGTCACGAGACCGGGGCTGCAGCTGCTGAATCCGCCGGCACATCAACTTTTCAGCCCGTTGTCATCGCCTTCTTGGTGTTTCCAGCGAAAGTCTGTGCTCTCCGGTGGTCCGCAGCAAGGGCGAGTGCCAGTGCCCTTTGGGTCCGGAGCCGGAGGTGAGGATTTTGGCGTTTGTAGAGGGGGTGCCCAAGCCCCTGTGTCCGAGGCCGGGGACCACCTGGTGGGTGCTGAAATCTGTGGACTGCTGGTCGCGGGACAGTCCATTGGTTGTTGGAGCCATCGAGGGACTATTCGGGTTGAGCAGGATTGGTGGTTGTCAGCGGAGGGCTCTGCTGTGCGCGCCTGCAGAAACCGTTTGACAGCTCCGCCCCGGCAGTGTCGACCCAATCAGCTCCTGGCCTACTTCATGACCACGAGTAGGAGGGGCTGCGCTGACGCTGCGTGTCCCAGGAAGACACATCAGTTGATCGCTGTCGGAGAATCAGCTGATTACTGCTTTTGACCAGCCGCGGACCCTGGCAAGTTGTGGATGGTGTGTTTGGGCGTCTCCAGGACCATTTGGGCTGCGCAGGATTGGCGGCTGTCGGCGGAGGGCTCTGTAGAAACCTCTTGAGCTGATAGCTGCTCTTTAGGAGGAGGTGGACAGCGATTGGCTCCTCGCTGCCCCCAGCAGGTAAACGGATGAGCGGCGATCGGCTCCAGCTCTGGCCGGTTTGGTGACAATAAACGCCTCTATTGGCCCACTGGATACGGACCATTGGAGGTGAGTTGGGGGCATACTTTGGCAAGGAAAGTTGACTGGAGGAGATTCCTGTATTTTGTTTGTTCCGGAGGTGTTGGGCCCGAAGGCAAGAGGCGGGTCAGGGGGTGCACAACTCCAATCGGCAATCATAAGTGAAATTTCTGCAGTTTTCAAGGGATGTCGCTGTACTGACTTTATTCTTGGATCTGATAATCGTTTTGACTCACCCAGCAGCACCAGTACTGCATTCTTCGTGTGGATGCACGTTTACAAGGAGACATTGGGGGTTATCTACACTCCAGACCAGCAGACATTTGGTGGCCCAAGGTCCTAGTGTGGGCCTAGCGATCTAGAGACTGTCTCCAGCCATGTTGCATACAGCAGCCAGGCCTCCACCTGCTTTTCTTCCAAACCCGGGGGAGCCGACTGTTGCTTGGGAACAATGGGTAGACGCTTTTAAAGTATACTTGAGGGCTGCCGGGGGAGCAAAGTTCAGTGATGATGAAAAAGAAGCTGCACTGTTAAATTGTATTGGTACTGAGGGTTTGAGGATTTTCCATCACCTTCCTGGAGAGAATGTTATGGTTCAAGGGGGGGGTGAGGGAGAAAGGGTAGTAAGTGCTTATGAGACTGCTTTAAGGAAGTTGCAAATACGCTTTGGTAAAAGAGTGAATGTGGTGTTAGAGCGATATAAGTTTTTCTCTAGGGCGCAGGGTTCAACAGAAAGCATTCATGCTTATGTTACTGCATTGCGTGCACTCATGGCTACTTGTGCATTTCCTGGCAATGGTGATGAACATATAAGAGATCAGATTATGATGAAGACATCTAATCAGAAAATAAGAGAAAGGTTGTGGATTGAGAGTGACCCATCCCTTGATAAAGTGTTGGAAATTGCCAGAGCATTGGAGGCTTCTAAAGCGAGTGTGTAAATTGTTATGGAAAGAGACATGTCTAAGGACATGGTGCATGCAGTCGTGGCAAAGAATTAGAAAGGCTGGGATAACGCTGCAGTGCAGGCGAGCAGGGGATTTAAGAGCAAGGAGGGGTGCAAAAATTGTGGGTGGTCCAACCGTACTGCCGGTTCCAAGTCATGTCCTGCTGGCAACGTGGATTGCAGGAAATGCAAACGGTTGGGCCATTTTGCACGCATGTGTTAGGGGCAAATTGTGGCTAGTGTGGCTCCAGATGATTCTTCTGTGTTGTTGGAGGGGGCATGTGCAGCTGCATCGGATCAAAATGTCATATTGCATGTGAAAGGGAGTGGGCGGAGAGGTCCATGGGTGTCAGTGTTGGTGGATCAGCATCCTGTGTACATGCTGGTGGATTCGAGGTCACCTTATTCCCTGGTGGCTCCGGAAGTGTACCGAGATGTTTTGGGTAGACAAGTGGCTACTCTGTTGCCCCAGGATATCAATCCATCTGCATATGGGCAGAACCCTATTGATATACTAGGGTACAATTGGTCAAACTTTTCTTTCAACGGGAGGCAAACTGTGGGTAAATTGTATGTAGCTTCAAAAGGTACGAGTGTTTTGGGTTGGGATGAGCAGGCTGCATTGCAGTTACGGATTCACCCGGGGGAGGAGGTGCCGGTTCTCAGCGTGATGCAGGGGGCGGGGCATGAGATCGCAATGGTTACTCCTGCAGTGCTCATGGGTGAGTTTCCTGAAGTGTTTTCGGACACCCTTGGTAAGCTCAAAGGTTTTACCCATCACATTGTTCTGAAGAAGAATGCTATTCGTAAGGTGCATAGAGTGAGGGCAGTACCCGTAGCGGCAAGAGAGGCAGTGAAAGTGGAATTGGATAAGTTGCAGTCTGCGGGCATAATTGAACCTATTGAGTCCTCAGAGTAGTTGTTCCCTGTGGTCTTAGTTAAGAAGGGTGACGGGACCATTAGAATGTGCGTAGACCTTAGGGAACTTAACTCTAGCATATGGGTGGATCGACACCCCTTACCGAACATTAATGAGTTGTTGTTAACATTAGGTGATGCTAGATATTTTTCAACTTTTGATTTGTCAACGGCATATCACCAGATTGACCTGCATAAGGAGTCCAGGCTCCTTACTTCATTTGTGACTCCATTTGGGGCATTCAGGTTTTGTCGCATGCCTTTTGGTCTGGCTTCGGCTTCGGCTGTGTTCCAGCGGTTAATGCAGCAGATGTTTGGGGGTGTTTTGGGGGTCAGTTATTTTCAGGATGATATTTTGGTTTGGGGCAAGAGCAAAGAGGAACATGATGTAAGGGTGAGGAGGGTCATGCAGATTCTCAGGGATAGAGGTCTAACTGTAAAGTTAAGCAAGTGTCAGGTGGGTGTGGAGGAAGTTACATATCTTGGACATACTTTGAGTTCACAAGGAGTGAGTCCCAAAAGGGAGCTGGTACAGGTGTTGAGGGAGACACCAGCTCCTGTCAATAAGGATCAGCTAAGGGCTTTTCTGGGCCTTGCAGAATATTATGTGAAATTTGTTCCCAGTTATGCTGAAAAAACGGTGGCCATGAGAGCCCTCATGAAAAAGTGTGTCAGGTTCACCTGGTCTGAGGAGTGTGCAAAAGAATTTGAGTTGGTCAAGAAGGAGGTGGAGAAGGCCCCTTCCCTGAAGTCATTTGACCCGAAAAACAAAACTGCCCTCACTGTGGATGCGAGTGATGTGGGCCTGGGTGCAGTACTGGAACAATGGGTGAATGGGGAATGGGTGCCAGTGGCTTTTGCTTCAAGGACATTGAGGGATGTTGAAACCAGATATTCAGTAATTGAGAAAGAGACTTTAGCTGTACTATGGGCTTCAAAACATTTCAGGACATTTTTGTGGGGTATACCATATATTGACAGGACGGACCATAAACCGTTAGTGCAGGTGTTTTCTACAAAAGGTGTCTTGGCAGTTTCCCCGAGGATTGCGAAGTGGTCAGTGCAGTTACAGGATTACAATTTCTCTTTGCAATACTTTCCTGGTAAACTTAATGTGGTGGCAGATTGTTTGTCCCGTTTGCCTGTGGTGGAGGTGGATAGGCAGGCAGGGTCTGTGAAAGAGGAGGACATGCAACAATATCAAGTGGCTTTTATCACTTCTGCTGTAGAGAAGTCAGTGTGGGATGTAGAGTCAGAAGCTGATGTAGAGTTAAAATGGATTAGGGAAGGTCTTGTTAAAGGTTGGGATGCTGTTCAGCATAGGCCTGAAGGGAAAGGTTAGGCCCAGGTTCTCCATGAATTGGCCGAAAGTCCTTGGGGTGTGTCTAGGGGAGCTGATTCCCCCTGTAAGTTTGAGAGGTAAAGTGGTGGATTTGGCACACGTTGGTCATTTGGGTTGATCATTGACCAAGAGGAGACTCAGGGAGGAATATTGGTGGCTGTCTATGGACAAGGATGTTGAACTGGTGATCAAAGATTGTCAGGCATGCGCAGGCAGTGATAAGAGCAAGGTGCTGCATCCTCAACCCATGCATCCTATAGAGGTTCCTGAGCAGGTGTGGTCAAAGTTGGCTTTGGATATTATGGGACCGTTTGAATGCTTGCAGCCTGGGTCTAGGTTTCTGTTAGTATTGGTGGACTATACATCCAGGTGGATCGAAGTGGCGTCATGTGCCACTGTCACCACCAATTCTGTTATTGACTTCTTGAGGAAAGTATTTGATCGAGAGGGTTTACCTGCCAGCTTAGTGACGGATAATGGGGTGCAGTTCACGTCTTATGCCATGACAGAATTCTTGAAAAAACATGCCATTTCCCATTATAGGACTGCCTTGTATAATCCCTCTGCTAATGGTTTAGTTGAGAGGGCTAAGGGTACCATTAAGTCAGCTATACAGTTGGCTTTGGCCAATGGATTGGATTGGCAAGAAGTGGTGACGCAATATCTAGCTGCATATTGCAGAACTCCTGCTGTGGCTACGGGCAGATCTCCGTTTGAGCTGATGAGGGGCAGGAAGGCAGGTACAATGTTAAGGACTTTGGCCATGGGTGGTGGTGGGCCGTGTGACATGGATTTACAGGCTATTCATCGTAGTATTTCTGCACGCCAGAAGGCTATGGTAGCGTCACAAAACTTTAGGAAGGAATTGTGTGTCAAACCTGGGGATCAGGTATACATAAAAAACCCAAGGTTTGTTCAGAAAGGATACAGCGCGTTTTTTCCCTCAAGGAGAGTGGTTAAGGTGGGGAAAGGTCATGTAAGGTTGGAGGATGGCTCTGTTTGGAGTAAGAAACGGGTGGTTGTGGATGGATGCGAAGGTGCGGGTGGGTCCAATATGGACCATAATCCAGAGTGTCAGGAAGCAGTGTTGCATTATGAGCCGGTGGTTTCAAAAGAGTCTCGCTTGGAACAGGAAGAGATTGTTCCACTTCCAGACTCGACAGGTCCTCTCAGTGCAGGCCAGTCATGTGTAGAGGTGAATGGGGAGGGTCGGAATGCTGCCGAGATGCAACCTGTGGTGGCACAAGAAAGGGGTCATGCGCCCAGGAGGTGTGGTCCTCCCATAAGATTTAAGGACTATGTGTGTTAAAATTATATTTCCTATAACAATGCTTTGGTCCCTTGCACCTGTGTGGGAAAGATTGTCATGAGTTGTATTGTGTTACAAACAAATTTATTTTGTTTTTTTTTTGTTGTTGTTTTCCTAGGATACGTTATGATCCGTTTAATAACAAGTTCATGTGTTCCAAATATAGTTTTTGTATGAGATGCTAAATTTGCTATGCAAGGGAAAGAGGATATGGGTGCTCGCATTTTGGGTCAAGAGGGTCTTTATTTGCAGCATTGTACCATACCTGCATTTTAATTAAGAATGTGTAAGTTACCTTGTTAAATCAGATAATGTCTCATGGTTGCTAATTGTTGCTATGTAAGGGAAGAGGGTATGTCATAATGTGCTCGTGCTTTGTGGATTGTTGATGCTTCCCCAGCAATCAACATTCCACAGTGGCGGTTGGGCTGGACTGTTGAAGGAAGGAGCCTGCGCTTGTGGGGTCCAGTAAATAAACCTTTACCTTATACATGGTGTCCGTGGATCTTGTCACAGTACTAAAAACCTATGAAATTCAGTAAAAAAAACATTGTTCAAGGGACATTATGGTTCCAAGTAAAACCAAAAAACCCCGAAGATTCGCCAGTTATGGTAAACAAAGCAACCATAACTCGCGCCACCACCGTGCGTTGCTAAGACTAACACCCAGGACATCAAAGATTACATCACAAATGTCATTGATGACATCACATGTCTGGCTCCCTCTTTTTTCTTTTAGTAATATATCTTAGTCAGTAATAGTTAGGAACAAAGAAATGAAAAAGTACTATATATGTAGACTTATACTTCAAATATGTTCTTATAGTAATTAATTTGGGGTTCACTCATAGCATATGAAACATATACATGGGGAGAATACACACTTGAAAAATACCAATGCTTTCTGTGTATGAAGACATTAAGTAAAGTTATTAACACTTTCTCATTGTTTTGCTGTTTTTTTATTACTGTACTTTATCTGGATATGCTCATATTTGTATTCACATTACTTTATTTAGGGTGCAGTCACATCATGTAATAGTTATTCATAGGGAAGTAGTAGGTTTGAAACCGCACAATCATTTCTGTGCAGAAACATAATTAGGTAGGTTATGAACAATTTCTGGTACTACTGCTGTTTTTTGCCGTACTTCACTTCCTCTGTATAGACTCATATTTGTATGTGTTGTTGTGTCTTTGTGTTTTGTATGTAATAATGCAATGTAAGATTTATTAGATATACTTATAGCAAAAGCTTTGTATAACATTTGATAGAACACAGTTAACATTCCTTCAATATTAAGGATAAACAGGTTAAAACATGTAAAATTCATTCAACTTTTAAAGGTTTAGCACAATTAACACAGTAACAGTCATAAAGAACATTGAAAAATCTCTACGAGATGCATATAGAACCTGACAATGAAGTAAATTAAGTTGATATCATCTCCATGCAAGAAATCTAACCATAAAAGAGGGATATCTATCACCTTTACAGCGTTTTTATGTGACTTAAAATATTTCATGCGTAGACAGTTAAGGCTTTCAAATTCGGTGATTAAATGGAACAATGTTTCTCCAATAAAATTGCCACATAGTCGACAATATTTATGATCATATGCTATATTGTTCATCCAGCATTTTGGCGATAGCGCAACTGATACGTTAAATTTAAGTAGTAGATACGTACGAAAGGCATTCGGACTAGGGTATGCCGAAATGTATTTCGGAATGGATTTACAAAGCTCTCTCTGCTGACAGTACTCAGTAGCAGATGTTAAGGTTTCCAAGTGGAGCATGTTCTGAAAAAAATCAGACTCATTTATTTTCCTCTTGGGCCAATATTTAATGTCACCTGAGACATATGAGTTTCTACCATCGTGTAGCCACTTACTATGAATTTGCATCAAAACTCCAATTGTGCCTATCGGTGTAATGTCATCCAAATTTAGGAAAGCATTTATATATGGGACAATAATCGTATCAGTTGACACAGTGATCAAACGCTGGTAGAACATTACGCATTGGGTTATGTATACATTCCAGATGCTCTTTATATTGAACTCAAGGTACAGGTATTCTATACTTATGAATTTTGGAAGTCAAAACAGTCGCCTTAGTAATTTGGCTTCAAATCTGATGATAAGTTTTTTTGTATTTTTGGCCCCAAATGGCTATTGCATAGGACAGCATTGCTATTATCTTAGAGTTGTATATGGATAGTACTGCCGATGCGAAGTAACCATTATTGCAACCAATAAATACACTTAACACGTTTACCAAGGTCTCACATTTCAGTTTTAGCTCTGACCAGTGGCGGTCCCATTTGAGCTTGTCATCAACGATTACACCCAAATATTTATAGGATGAGACTTGCTCCAGTGGTGCATCAGATAAAGACCAATGTAAATGCTTAGGCCTCAATTTCTGTGTGAAAACCATGATTTTACTTTTAGAATTGTTTATCTTAAGGCCGTTTTTAGACGCATATCTGACTAATGTGTTCAACATAAGTTGTAATCCAGCTGGCGTATAATCAAGAAGTAGGAGATCGTCAGCATAAAGGAGCCAACCCAAAGTCAAATTTTTAATCTTAATAGGGTTGGCAGCATGGATGTTAAAGGAAGCAATCATATCTTAAATGTACTTTCTTTAGGGTGCAGTCACATCATGTAATCGTTATTCATAGGGAAGTACTAGGTTTGAAACAGCACTATCATTTCTGTGCATAAACATAATTAGGTAAGTTATGAACAATTTCTGGTTCTACTGCTGCTTTTTTGCGTGCTTCACTTTCTCTGTATAGACTCATATTTGTATATGTTGTTGTGTCATTGTGTTTTGTATGTAATAATGAAATTATATAGGAAGTGAGTTTCATTAGCTACTGATTACATGTTGCGCAGTACACAAAATTCTAATAAGAAAGTATTTATCATTTCACTATTCAACATGGGAAGACTGTGAATATTGCACCTCCATCATGTATGCTGCACACAATGCTTATATTTATACATGAATAGTTTTGTATACTGTAAAGAACTTCATAATAGAATGCTATTTATATCAATGCAATGCTTTAAGCACTACATAGCTCAAGACATCTATTCCAATGATCCTTGACACTTTTTTTGTCAACATTATAATAAGAATCCCTTTCACAGAGGTTTCATAAAAAGTACATGCACATGTGATGTCATCAGTGATGTCCTGGGTGTTAGTCTTAGCAATGCACGGTGGTGGCGCGAGTTTGGTTGCTTAGCTTACCATAACTAGCGAATTTCAGGGGTTTTTGGTTTTACTTGGAACCATAACGTCCCTTTAACAACGTTTTTTACTGAATTTCATAGGTTTTTAGTAATGCAACTAAACCATAACGTCCCTTTACCAAAGTTTTTTAATTACTGAATATAAATATACATACTATGAATTTGATACATGTTTACTAGGATTCCCTTACTTTATATACATATAACATAGAAACGAGTAAGTAAACTTCATTTTTCTTATATATTTCTAAACTTTCTATATTTGGTACACTAAAAGTAATACATTTTTTTTTACACAGAAATGTCCAGTACTTTGGAATGGCTTGAAGAAAATTTTCCACGTTAGGAAATGTCTGAAGACAGTGATACTAATGGTAGACACTTCTCTATATAACAAAATGTATAATTATTAATTTATGTGTACTTAATATATAGATTTTTTTAACAGACCATACAAACATTGAAAATAATACACCAAAAGAGACATTAGAAAATACTCTGCAGCGTATGGAACAAAAAATGGACATGCGTATGGAAAATTCCAATCTTTTGAAACATTTTGTGGAGGAACACATAAAAGAAAAAAATGAAATATCATTGTCCCACATGCACCTGTTCCCCCTGTCCATGTCCCAGTCAACTATCCCCACCGCCAAGAAAAACATTATGATGAGACTTCCATCTCTTCACCCCCTCACATTGATCCTCTCCAAACCCCTAATTCCCCTGTATTTGTGTCAGTTTCTGCGTCCACCTCTCTTTCATAAATGTTCTATTTGTACATAAAAATAAAATATTATATGTGTTGTGACTTCATTTCTTAGTGTCTTATTTTTTTTTTTTTAAAGGTAGTTGGGTTGTCCGTGGACACCGCGGGTGTCCGGATTGTCCGGAATTAACCAAAATGGAGGTGTTCTAAGGACACTATACTTGTCCGTACTGTCACCTGTCCGTACTGTCGGCAAGCATATGAAACTGTTCTTAGAACACTCTCGGTGTCCGGAATGTCCGCAATCAAACAAAATTGTGGTTTCCTAAGGACACTATTCCTGTCGGTACTGTCCGCAGGCAAGATGAAACTGTCCTTAGAACACTCTCGGTGTCTAGAATGTCCACAATCAACCAAAATGGAGGTGTACTAAGGACACTATACTTGTCCGTACTGTCTGCAAGCAAGATTAAACTGTTCTTAGAACACTCTTGGTGTCCGGAATGTCCGTAATCAACCAAAATGGAGGTGTCCTAAGGACACTATACCTGTCCGTACTGTCTGAAAGCAAATGGAACTGTTCTTAGAACACATCCAGTGTCTGGAATGTTCACAATTAACCCAAATGGCGGTGTCCTAAGGACACTATTCCTGTCCGTACTATATGTAGAACATCTACGCACATGCGCACCACACACAAACGTCCTACGAACATTGTGGCTGACCGTAACTGTCCGTATCACTTGTGTCGCACTTTTAATTAGTTTGAGGACCCGAACACTGTCCATAGAACACCCACGCGTATGCACACAACCGTTCCTGTGCATTTGGTGTCCTGTGGACACCCGTTTCCTTTGCGGACGTGTTCGCAACGTCATCATGTGACCGCACCCACGCTGAGCGTGTGTCCTGATTTACGGACACTGTCCGGGACCTGAACATTTTAAAAGTACTTTTTCAGACAATCCAAAGTATTTTACAGTAGAAATTCACCATTACACATGTCCCAGACAATGACCCTGTCTGTCTACATACTTTTCTGAACTTTTTGAGCCTTTTTTGGGTGTTTGATCTGACCGTGGACAGGACATCAACGATGACATCACAAATGTCATTGATGACATCACAGATGACATCACATGTCTGGCTCCCCATTTATTCCTTTATTGACATATCTAGGGCACATGGTTTGGCTTCAGTAGCAGGCAGGAAATAACAATTGAAAAGGTACTATATTTGTAGAGTTATCCCTCAAGTATGTTTTTACAGTAATTCTCTTAGGGTCCAGTCATATCATATGAAACATATACATCAGGGAAGACACAGGCTTGAAAGACGGCAATTTTTCTGTGCATGAAGATAATCATTAGGGTTATCAGCACTTTCTGATAGTTCTTTTTTATTACTATACTTTCCCTGTATATATTCATATTTGTATACATTGTACTCACAGTACTTTCTTTAGGGTGCAGTCACATCATATGATACATAGGGTAAGTTGCACCTTTGAAACAGAATAATCATTTTTCTATAAAAAGATAATTAGTTAGGTTATGAACACTTTCTGCTACTGCTATTGTTTTTTGCTTATTTCATTTTCATTTATATACTCATATTTGTATGTGTTGTTATTTATTTGTGTTTTGTCTGTAGTAAGTAGGTTTTATTAGCTACTTGTTACATGTGTAACAGTATGCAAAACTGTAATAAGAAGGTAGTTATCATTTCAGTATTGAATATTGCTAAATTATGTATATTACACTTCCATCATGTATGCTGCACACAATGCGTATGTTTCTACATGAGTACGTTAGTATACTTGATAGAATTTATAATAGAATGTATTTATATCAATGTATTGATTAATGCACTAAGTAGCTCACGATATTTATTCAAATGATCCTTCACACTTTTTTATGAACATTATAATAAGAATGCATTGCACAGACTTTTTATGAAAACTAAATGCACATGTGATGTCATCAGTGATGTCATCAATGACATTTGTGATGTCATCTTTGATGTCCTGGGTGTTAGTCTTAGCAGTGCACAGTGGTGGCGCGAGTTATGGTTGTTTAACTTACCATAACTGGCGAATTTCAGGGATTGTTTGGTTTTACTTGAAACCATAACGTCCCTTTAACAAAGGTTTTTTACTGAATTTGATAGGTTTTTAGTAGCGCAACTTAACCATAACGCCCCTTTAACAAAGTTTTTTTACTGAGTATATATATGTATATTACACAGCCACACAAGTGGCTGTGTAGTTACGGTTAAGTTGCTAATCCCATAGGAAGAGCACTTTTTGGGAGGCTTATAACTTCGCTCTCCCTGGACGAATCCTCACCAGACTTTGCAAAAAAAAAAGTATATGGCCCACTCTGAACTTTTTCGCAAACTTTGGTGAGGTTTGATCAAGGGCGGGGGGCAAAGTTACAGAGGGTCCCAAAATGTATTTTTTTCCCATAGACTGAATGGGGAAAGAATTTCGCTCACGCCTACAGTCCAAACCGCTGGACGGATTTTCACCAAATTTGTGGCAGGAACAGCGGCTTGGTCTCGAAAGCGTATGTTTGTAAATTCGGTGAAAATCCGTCTTGTAGTTTTTTTTAAAACAACCAATAAGTAGGTCACAAAAAATTAGTGATCTCTATGTCCGCTCTGGGGACACACTTCCCTGTTCGCTCCGTGGACAGGACACTGATTGGTTAATCGGCTTGCGTCATGTCCGCGGACACATGACGTGTTCTCTGGAATGAAGCGTGAGGTGCATCGCATTGTTTTGATGTGCCCGCCATCTTGGATCCGTGGACATCCGCGGACAGCGCAGTGACGAACGGGGCAAAATACAAATTTGGCAAGTGTGTTTGTATGTAAGAGTGCTTGGGGAGGGTGGGGGAGTAAGAGAAGGGTGAAATGCTGTATTTATTTAGGCGGCAGGCTCCCCTGATGTGTCCACCATGTCCACAGACACCACGGCTGTCCGTGGACATAAAAAAATGCAATGTAGTGGCCCATATAGCCAGTTAAACTGTTTTATTCTATGGGTGTGATCTATGGGTGTTATATGCTGCGGTGGTTGTGGCCAGGGCCTAGAGTCTTGGGTGCATTGCCGAATGTACAGTTTGAGTACTGTTTGATTTGTATAGTTTGTATGTGAAGTTTTGGCTATGTGATGTCATTAAGATTGTAGAGTTTGGTAACAAGCACTGCAGTATAACATATCCATGGAAGTAAACATTTTGTATTGTGGTGTATGGTTAGATGTTTGCTTCAATGGTTGTGTTATGGAGCAGTATTTATGAGTTGTGTTTATTTTGTAATATACTTACTGTTTGATTTTTTGTGATTGAATATATTTTTTTCATGACTTGGGTAACTGGAGCAGTTATTCTTTTTCAATTTCTGTGTTAAATGAAAAGTTCATGTAAGAGTACGTAGTTTATGAAGACTTATTACATTGCATAATAGACATTCTTCTTATTTCGACCATCATATTTAGTAGTTTACAAACCAGTGTACTGTGCAATTTGCTCAGTTTCTGTGTTTGTTGTTTAAATCATTGAGCATGTTGGATTAAAAAAAAAACTTTTTTGTTATTGTACAGTACATTTCTTTCTTTGTTTTCAGTGTTTACTTGTTTCTGGCTAATGTTCTATCTATTGGTTTATTGTAGATAGTTAGATAACTGTTGTTGAATTGTAACTGGTTATTGTTTTTTGTTTATATTCTTAACTTGTAATCTATCTGTTTGGCTGTTGTAGATTCTTGGGGCAGTTAGATACATTTTGGCATAGTCTAACTGTTTATTTCTTGTTATATCTTAGGGGTATTGATTTATCTGTTTGGTTGTTGCAGAATTTTGGGGCAGTTAGATACCTGCTGGCGTATTCTAACTGTTTATTTCTTCTTATAATTTATTGGTAATGATTTATCAGTTTGGTTGTTGCAGAATTTTGGGGCAGTTAGATACTTGTTGATGTATTATAACTGTGTATAGCTATACAGAACAATTGTGTTTGCAAATGTTAGTCCTTCATAGAAATGCAAGCAACAATCCTGGGTCCTGGGTCCTGGGTGTTAGTCTTAGCAGTGCACAGTGGTGGCGCGAGTTATGGTTCTTTAACTTACCATAACTGGCAAATTTCAGGGGTTTTTCGGTTTTACTTGGAACCATAACGTCGCTTTAACCATGTTTTTTTACTGCATTTGATAGGTTTTTAGTAGCGCAACTTAACCATAACGTCCCTTTAAAAAAGTTTTTTTTACTGAATGTCATATGTTTTTAGTAGCACAGTGTAGAGAACATTTATGCTTTTGGGCGCGTGCCATCACGCAAACCTTTGTTCCTTGTTTGTATTCTAAGGGAAGGGGTCCGCGTTTCAGAGGGTGATGGACATTGTTTTAGAAGGGATAAAGAACATTATAGTGTTTCAAGATGACGTGCTTGTGTATGCAAGTAGTGTAGCTGAGCGTGATGTGATTTTAACCAATGTTTTGAGTAAACTACCTGAAGCTGGTTTGACTGTGAGGAGAGACAAGTGCAAGATTGCGGTTCAAAAGGTGGAATGCTTTGGGCATGAAATTGATGAGTCTGTAGTGAACCCAAAGAAAAGGTTGGTAGATGCAGTAAAGAATGCACCAGTTCCATCTAACAAAGATCAAGTGAAATCCTTTTTGGGTCTCGCTGAGTATTATCATCGTTTTGTCAAAGATTTTGCTATGGTATCAACTCCTATAAGAATGATACTCAAGAAAAAGGTCAAAGTTTGAATGGTCCGCAGAGTGTGATGCAGCATTTGAAATCATAAAAAAGAGTATAAGTGAAGCCCCTTCAATCGGAAGGTTCGATCCATATGATAAGACAGTGTTGGTAGTAGATGCAAGTTTACTGCGTCTTGGAGCTACATTGGTACAATATGACAAGGAGAAGAGGGAAAGAGTCATTGCGTTTGCATCAAGAGCATTGAAGGGAGCGGAGTCTCAATATTCTGTTATTGAAAGAGAGACCTCAGCTATGCACTGGGCCATCATGCACTTTAAGTATTTTTTGTGGGGCAGACAGTTTGTTGTTAGATCGGACCACAAACCGTTGGTGCAACAATATAAGTGGGAGATGGGCTTTAGGTTCACCCAGGATAAGTCGATGGGGCTTAGGACTACACGCATATAATTTTGAGGTGAGTTTTCTTCCAGGAAAGAAAAATATTGTAACAGACTGCTTATCCAGGTTACCGATTGAGGATACTGAAGTCGTGGTTGATGATGGTAGAATTGAAGATTCAGTGGTGGCAGAGGTAAAGGAAGCGGTTAGTCAGGAGATGCGGTTGCAAGGAGAAGAATTGGATCAAGAACTTAATTAATCAAGGAGTGGACAGTAAAGGGATGGCCTCAAAAGAAAACTTTGGATGAAAAATTTAACATTTTCGAGGATAGACTAAGACGAGGAATGTGTATTGTTCCTCCGGAGTCTGTCAGGTCAAAGTTACTTGATCTTGCTCATGAGGGTCACCCGGGGGAAGGGGCTATGAAAAGAAAACTTCGTCAGAGTTATTGTTGGCCATGAATTGCCAAATTATCTGAAAAGTGGGTGAAAGACTGTATGATTTGCCAGATGAGTGACAAAACTAGATATGTAGAGAATAGTTATGCTTTTGGGCGCGTGCCGTCACGCAGACCTTTGTTCCTTGTTTGTATTCTAAGGGAAGGGGTCCGCGTGACGGCAGCGACCGTTGACGAGGGAGAGCTTGAAGAGAGGTTGTGCCGGCGGGCTCGCTATATTAAACTCTGTGATTTACTTACATTTACCGCCTCTGGACTTTCATTACACACAGCTTAACAATAATATCATTGAATTTATGTACATGTAACATGGAACATACTGAACCCCCTCTACTGAATTTGATGTCCGCAAACTCTTGTTATGTCCGCGGACAGGGGCGGACAACAGCAGCACTACCCAAAAAGTCTGGGGAGTATCTTTAATTGTTATATCATAACATATGAACACTGCACAAATTCACAAACCAGCACACATACACATTATGGAGTCGATTCATGGAATTAATATGCGCCGAAAATTCCTGAGCAGAAGTGCCAAAACGTGCGATTCGCAGTAAAAGTGCGAAAATCGCAGTGCAACTGCGAAAATCGCAGGGAAACCAGCGCACATCGATTCATGGAAGTCTGTGCGCGAGAAAAACATTGGATGTGCGGTGAAAACGTGCACGGCGCACGCCGGCGCACAGATCATCCAACGGCATGCGCCACGGCAACTGCGAAATCGCACATAGCGCGGCGCACATCACAAAAGTAGGCGGAACACGGGGTGTAACACTCAGAATGGGGAACAACGCGTGAAAATATGGGCGTCACGGGGGAACTACAGGAGGCATGTGCGTGGAACGCCCACACGCTCGCCTACAAAATGTATTCATGGAATCGAATAGCGCAAACCAGTGCACGGTGAAAGACACCCACAGGGCCAGACAAGTACGCCACAAGAAAGCAGGCGGTAGTGTCCCTGCGCCTGAAATAAAGGTGCGCCAAAAAGTGCGCTAACAAAAAGCACCCATATACAGCCATGATGAATGGTCCACACAGTGGCCCTCTAGAACAAATGAGGTGCAAAGGGGTACCGACAAACACGGACACCCGCTGTGTGAAAATTAGCGTGTGCGTGTATTACGGGGTTTGCGGGAAGTTCGACACGCGATTGGCCTGGGCACATGTATTCTGGGGTGCGTGGGAAGTTTCACACACAAATTTGCAGGGTACATGTATTACAGGGTTCGCGGGAAGTTCCAAACGCGATTGCCCTGGGTCTGTGTATTTCCGGGTGCGTGGGAAGTTTCACACGCAAATTAGCAGGGTACGTGTATTTCGGTGTGCACGTGAACTTCCACACGCAATTTCAGCAGGGTACGTGTACTCCGCGTGCGCGGCAAATTCCACACGCGAATCCAGGAGCCTACGTGTATTTCTGGGGTGCCGGGGAGTCCCACACGTGAATTGGCCGTGTGGGTCCTCCCAGCTGTTCCCTCTACACCCTCCACGGCCCCTGCAGGCGGCCCACACCACAGGGGACTACCCTGCACCCCTGCACATGTCCCGCAGGCAGCCCATCCACCATGGCCATGACCCCCAGCCAACCCACATGTCACCTTGCACTACTGCCCACCAACGCATGTCTCCCAGCACCCCCACCCCCCAGCATCCAGGGGCACCCTCCACCAGGCCCCCACTCATGTCTCCCAGCACCCCCACCCCCCTGCATCCAGGGGCACCCTCCACCAGGCCCCCACTCATGTCCGCCTGCACCCCCACCCCCCAGCACTGTGGCGCACCCTCCACCAGGCCCCCACTCATGTCTCCCAGCACCCCCACCCCCACCAGTCAGGGGCACCCTCCACCAGGCCCCCAATCATGTCTCCCAGCACCCCAACCCCCTGCATCCAGGGGCACCCTCCACCAGGCCCCCACTCATGTCTCCCAGCACCCCCACCCCCCTGCATCCAGGGGCACCCTCCACCAGGCCCCCACTCATGTCTCCCAGCACCCCCACCCCCCTGCATCCAGGGGCACCCTCCACCAGGCCCCCACTCATGTCTCCCAGCACCCCCACCCCCCTGCATCCAGGGGCACCCTCCACCAGGCCCCCACTCATGTCTCCCAGCACCCCCACCCCCCGACATCCAGGGGCACCCTCCACCAGGCCCCCACTCATGTCCCCCTGCAGCCCCACCCCACAGCACTGTGGGGCACCCTCCACCAGGCCCCCACTCATGCCTCCCAGCACCCCCACCCCCCACCAGTCAGGGGCACCCTCCACCAGGCCCCCACTCATGTCTCCCAGCACCCCCACCCCCCTACATCCAGGGGCACCCTCCAAGAGCCCCCCACTCATGTCCAACTCATGTCTCCGAGCATCCCCACCCCCCAGCACTGTGGGGCACCCTCCACCAGGCCCCCACTCATGTCCGCCTGCACCCCCACCCCCCAGCACTGTGGCGCACCCTCCACCAGGCCCCCACTCATGTCCCCAGCACCCCCACCCCCCGACATCCAGGGGCACCCTCCACCAGGCCCCCACTCATGTCCCCCTGCAGCCCCACCCCACAGCACTGTGGGGCACCCTCCACCAGGCCCCCACTCATGCCTCCCAGCACCCCCACCCCCCACCAGTCAGGGGCACCCTCCACCAGGCCCCCACTCATGTCTCCCAGCACCCCCACCCCCCTGCATCCAGGGGCACCCTCCACCAGGCCCCCACTCATGTCTCCCAGCACCCCCACCCCCCTGCATCCAGGGGCACCCTCCACCAGGCCCCCACTCATGTCCGCCTGCACCCCCACCCCCCAGCACTGTGGCGCACCCGCCACCAGGCCCCCACTCATGTCTCCCAGCACGCCCACCCCCACCAGTCGGGGCACCCTCCACCAGGCCCCCAATCATGTCTCCCAGCACCCCAACCCCCTGCATCCAGGGGCACCCTCCACCATGCCCCCACTCATGTCTCCCAGCACCCCCACCCCCCTGCATCCAGGGGCACCCTCCACCAGGCCCCCACTCATGTCTCCCAGCACCCCCACCCCCCTGCATCCAGGGGCACCCTCTACCAGGCCCCCACTCATGTCTCCCAGCACCCCCA
This sequence comes from Ambystoma mexicanum, assembly GCF_040938575.1. Lineage (NCBI taxonomy): Eukaryota > Metazoa > Chordata > Amphibia > Caudata > Ambystomatidae > Ambystoma > Ambystoma mexicanum. The sequence continues at coordinate 1,382,430,655 of NC_090937.1, read as the reverse complement.
CCCCCCTGCCTCCAGGGGCACCCTCCACCAGGCCCCCACTCATGTCTCCCAGCACCCCCACCCCCCGACATCCAGGGGCACCCTCCACCAGGCACCCACTCATGTCCCCCTGCAGCCCCACCCCACAGCACTGTGGGGCACCCTCCACCAGGCCCCCACTCATGCCTCCCAGCACCCCCACCCCCCACCAGTCAGGGGCATCCTCCACCAGGCCCCCACTCATGTCTCCCAGCACCCCCACCCCCCTACATCCAGGGGCACCCTCCACCAGCCCCCACTCATGTCCAACTCATGTCTCCCAGCACCCCCACCCCCCAGCACTGTGGGGCACTCTCCACCAGGCCCCCACTCATGTCTCCCAGCACCCCCACCCCCCAGCATCCAGGGGCACCCTCCACCAGGCCCCCACTCATGTCTCGCAGCACCCCCATCCCCCTGCATCCAGGGGCACCCTCCACCAGGCCCCCACTCATGTCCAACTCATGTCTCCTTGCACCCCCACCCCCCAGCATCCAGGGGCACCCTCCACCAGGCCCCTACTTATGTCTCCCAGCACCCCCACCCTCCACCAGTCAGGGGCACCCTCCACCAGGCCCCCACTCATGTCCAACTCATGTCTCCTTGCACCCCACCCCCCAGCATCCAGGGGTGTTAGGCGGAAACCTGTGCAGTTCCCTCTGCGACCACTGCAAAAGATTTAGGACTACAGGTGTTTGGCAGTAAACCCACTTGGTAGCAGTCTGTACCACACAGATTCACTTGGTAGCTGTGGCTGAGCAGTCAGACCTCTCTCAAGAAGAGTTAGGCAGTATGTGGAGTATACAACATAGGGCAATTCTACACAGTAAGACAAGCAAACACGCAACAAGGCTTCGGTGTAAAGATATAAAGGTATTTATTTATAACGACACATCTATAGAAAACACTCTGGCACTAATACGGCAAAACAACTTCAATCGCAATTACTAGCAGAAAAAGATCAATCCCCCTAACAATAGTTCGACAAGTCTAGGTTCAACGGCATCACTTATTTGCAGACAGAGGTGTATGCTTTAACCTAGATGGCACTCTAGTATTCGTTAGGACGGGAGAGAAAAGGCGGGTTAAGAAATCAACTCGATACCAATACTTGTAAGAACAAAGATGCAAGGCATGAAGACAAGAACCACTGTAGATTCCAAAGTTCAGAGGACAGGCCCACTCGGAGAGAGGCAAGGCGATATGTCCCAAAAAGTATCTTAGTGGAAATGCGCTTCGAGTCTGTGTCCCAGATTGTTATAGGCAGATTGGACCAGTTCAGAACAAAACGTTATAGAAGTTTGGAGGCGACCCTATGGAGAGGCGAGGATTAAGACACCCCACTTTATCCAGCAACAAGGGAAGCCAGGTGGACACAGTACCTTGTTTGTGGAGAGACAGCTCCGGCGGGGGCAGTTGTTCCTGGTGGTGGATGCACGTCCGGTCTTTGCCAAGAGAAGAGATGATCTCGTCGTCGAAGGAAAGTTGAAGATCGTTGCACCACCAGGGAAGAGACCAGCCGCGGAGTGCTCTGTCACAAGGCACCACCTTTTGGTCGCATTACAGGGTAGTGGCTATCTGGTTGCCGAGGTGCTCTGCACGGGCATTTCGACCACTGCGTCCTGGAGCGAAAAAAAAGAAAAGGTGACTGGTTGTTCCCACCAGTCAGGGGAAGAGACTCTCCGGCAGGGAGATCTCCTCTGTCATCGGGAAGTGGTGAGTCGGTTCAGCAGGGCTCCACCGGAGGTGTCGTCGTTACAGGTCGGCTCAGCTTTACCCTCGTCGGATTCTTAGGTCCTGTGGCGACTTCTGATGATCCAGTCCCAAAAGCCCTGCTTTTATGCAGAAAACCCCCATTCATTCAGGCTAGCTGTCACTCAAAACACGCTAAGTGGTGAGCTTGGAGGCTCACCACTTGGGCCAATCACACCAGAGTGCAACCGGAGTTGGCAAGGCAACTCAGTCCAGGGTGCCTAAACCCCCTCCCACACCCCTGTGGTAACCCAGACAGAATGGCACCACTTTGGAGGGTCTCTGCACAGAAGCCCGCCAAAAGTGGAACAAAGGGCTCAACCTTTGGTTTAGGAGTCACAGAGACGAACACAGACGCCATTTTAAAAACCGAGTTCTGGCAGAAAATACCATCCGATAGACTTATTTAAGATAAGTAAACCGGTGCTATGTTAGAGATTAACGAGAAAAAGTATCAATCTCCAACAATGGGAAGAATCCCATAGGGTTATATTTGGGGCCGAATATAACAAGTAGTTTCCACTGCCACCAGCCAAAACTCGACGAGGGGGGACGGGACAGTGCCCCCTCGAATAACAGACCCAGGAGTAATCGAATTACCCCTACTAGTACGTCCACAATAGGATGGTTTGTACTAGTTCTGTTAGTAAATTTAGGTCTAGTAAAGCCAATGGTGACTTTACATGCCCGGGGAGACAGTAGTCAGTAGTATGCAGTCTATGAAGGAGGTCCGCTAGGAAGCCCCAGTGTTACGGCACGTAGGGTGCGGTGTAACACACATAGAAAAACATATGAGACCCCATATCCCATAGAACACATTGACATTCAAAGGAATTACACACATTCATGTCCAAGAGTGGGAGAAAAAGAGTCTCACTCTTGGCTGGATGGAAAAAAAACAAACTCCAGAAATCCAGCAAAGCTGCTGGGGGACTCACTAGGTTAGGAAATTCAGCCTAAACAGAGAATTCTCCCTAACACTCGCCCCCCCCCCCCCAGACTAAGGGATAGGAGGATTTAATACACTCCTGGATGAATCTCATACCTCTAGTCGATGACATACATCCTAGAGAGACCATCAGCATTTTGGTGGTGACACCCTGACCTGTGCTCAATGGTGAAATCAAACCCTTGCTTGCAGATCAACCATCTCAATAGTTTTGGGTTTTCCCCTTTCATTTGCATTAACCATCTCAAGGGTTGGTGGTCAGTCTGAATGACAAAAGTAGAACCATACAAGTATGGCCTAAACTTCTTCAGAGCCCACACGATAGCAAAGCACTCTCTTTTGATTGTTGCCCACCTTGTTTCAGAATCCTTCAGCTGGCGACTGATGAAGCAAACGGGGTGCTCCCTACCTTTCCCATTCAGTTGACTGAGTACGGCACCTATTCCTACATTTGAAGCATCTGTCTGCACAATGAAGGGTTGGCGGTAATCAGGAGCTCTGAGTACTGGGGCTTGGCAAAGAGCCTTTTTCAGGTTTTCAAAAGCCTGATTGCACTCCTCGTTCCATCTAACCTTTTTAGGAAATTTGGGCGAGGAGATGACATTCAGTGGAGAGGCTATGGTCCCATAGTTCTCGATGAAATTCCTGTAATACCCAGTGAGGCCTAGGAAGGCTCTCACTTGGGTTTGAGTAGTAGGTGTTGTCCAATTTTGCACAGCTTCAATCTTACTGAGCAAAGGCCTTATTTCTCCACCTCCTACCTCATGTCCAAGATAGACTACCTTACTCTGTCCAATTTGGCATTTACTCACCTTTATGGTCAGATTGGCTCGTCCAAGAGCCTGCAAAACATCTCTCAGGTGGGTTACATGTTCTTCCCAGGAATTGCTGAACACTGCTATGTCATCCAAGTATGCCATGCAGAAGTCCTCCATCACATTCAGAACCTGGTTTACCATCCGTTGAAATGTAGCAGGTGCATTCTTCAGTCCGAAAGGCATTACCTTAAACTGGTATAAGCCAACGGGGGTAGAAAATGCAGTTTTCTCCTTGGCATGTTCTGTCAGGGCTATTTGCCAATAGCCTGACGTCAAGTCAAATGTGCTGAGGAACTTGGCTGCGCCAAGTTTGTCCACCAACTCATCTGTTCTTGGCAAAGGGTGGGCATCAGTCTTGGTAACTGCATTAAGAGCTCTATAATCCACGCAGAATCTAAGCTCTTTAGATCCGGCCTTTGGTACTAACACAACTGGGCTAGACCATGGACTAGTAGAGGGCTCTATTACCCTGAGATCAAGCATCTTGTTGACCTCACCTTTGATGTGGGTTCGTATGTTTTCTGACATTCGGTATCCTCTGCTTTTGACTGGCAGTCACCAGTGAGTATGTCATGCTGGCCCCAAGGGGTCAAGCCTGGTGACGCGAGAACAGAGAGGCAAACTGATTCAACATAGATCTGCATTCTTCTTGTTGCTCGGGTGTCAGATTTGAAGAGAGATTTACTCCTTCAACTTTTTCGTCCAAAGGTAAGCCTCTGAGGAGATCCAGAAGAGCTTCACTCTCTTCTTCTTCCTCGGATGATGCGAGAAGCAACGCTCCTACATCAGGTCGGGAGACATACGCTTTGAGTCGGTTGGTGTGGAAGACTGTTGGAGCCTCCTTGGGATTGCCCAAGTCCACCAGATAGTTGACCTCTCCGAGTTTACCTACAACTCTGAAGGGTCCCATCCATTTGTCTTGCAAGGCCCTCTGCCTTGTCGGGATCATAACGAGAACGAGCTGGTCTTGAGCGAACTCAACCATGTTAGCCTTTTGATCGTGCCAGTGCTTGACCAATGCTTGTCCAGCTTTCAAGTTATCGCTTGCTTCCGTCATCATGTGCAACATTCTCCTCCGGAGACCTATCACGTAGTCAGTCACTCTGACTGGCTTGGGGGAAGGAGCACTCTCCAACCCCTCCTTAATCAGGGCCAATGGACCTCTGACGGGATGACCATAGAGAAGCTCGAAGGGAGAATAACCTACTCCCTCCTGAGGGACTTCTCTATAAGCAAAGAGAAGGCATGGCAGTAGAAGGTCCCACTTACGCTTAAGGGGTTCCTCTAAAGCACCTATCATGCTCTTCATGGTTCGGTTGAACCGTTCTACCAACCCATTGGTTTGTGGGTGGTAAGCTGTTGAGAACTTGTAAGTAACTCCACAGGTTTTCCACATGGCTTTCATGTAGTGGGACATAAAGTTTGACCCCCTGTCAGAGATTACTTCCTTAGGAAACCCGACCCTAGTAAAAATACCAAGGAGGGCCTTAGCCACAGCCGGAGCTGTAACAGTCCTCATAGGAATTGCCTCAGGATACCTAGTAGCATGGTCTACTAATACAAGTATAAACCTGTTGCCTGAGGAGGTTGGAGGATCAAGGGGACCAACAATGTTAATCCCTACTCTCTCAAATGGGACTCCCACAACTGGGAGAGGCACTAAAGGTGCCACATTCTTGGAGCCAACCTTACCAGAGGTCTGGCAGGTGTGGCAGCTCCTGCAGTGTTTTTCCACTTCGGCCCCCATCTTCGGCCAATAGAAGTGGAGAGAGAGCCTTTCCTTAGTCTTCTTGAAACTCAAGTGACCAGCCAAAGGAATCTCGTGGGCTAACTGCAAGAACTGTGGTCTGTTCTCTTGGGGTACTACAAGTCGTTTTTAGTCTCCAGGTGCAGACTCGGTCGGTTCACTGTAGAAGAGGCCATCTTCCCAGTGCAACCTGTATTTCCCAGGCTCTTGCCCTTCAGCCTGAGCTTCTGCCTGGTGGCGAAGACCTTCCAGAGTTGGACATTCTCTCTGTCCCTCACTGAAGTCTGCCCTGCTGGGTCCACCTTCTGCCAGTAAAGACTGCAGCTCAGGATGGTCAACAGGATCCAGACCTCCAATGAGTTCCTGGCCTTCCATTAGCTCTTCCTCAGAGTCTAATTCTACCACACAGGGTTGTACCTCCCTCTCAGCCTCGGCTGGAGGTGGAGTTACGGGTGTAACTTTGGACAACCGCGGGGAAGTCCTTGTTGGCTGCACTGAAATGCTGGCTGCTGGTTTCGGGGTAGAAGTTTTAGGTTTCCCATTCGCTTCTGATTTCTTCGAGACAGCTGCCAACAATTCCAGTGGAGCAGGAGTGATTTCTTTCTTCATTATCTCCTGGAGAGTACCGCGCATGGTCCTCTCTCTTGCGGGTCTGGTTAGCTCCTGTAACCGTTTACTAGGAGGTCTGGGGGTGTGTGATACAACTCCGAGAGTTTTCAAATCGTTACCCAACAGAACGCGTCCTGGTACCTCACTCTGTATGCTGACAGGTATCTTCACAGTCATGTCGTTACACTGGATGAGAACTGGTAATTGGGGAAGCATCTGCACAGGCCCTCCAGCTAACTTGGTGAGGCGTTTGGGTGCCTTAGCAACATCGTCAGCCTGAAAAAACGATTTATCCACCGCAGTTATGCTGGCCCCAGTGTCCCTAATGGCAGGAGTCTCCTGACCATTCACCTGGACACTGTCCTTATAATACTCTTTAGTATTATCGGGGATAGAATTATAGGCATCTAAATTCTGTTTTTCCCACAACCCCAGAGATACTAAAAAAACGCTGGCTGAGACTCCAATGGGTTCCTCAGATAGCAGTAGAAAGTTTCCACTTGCCATTTGGACTTCCTCCTCTGGAGCGAAGGCTAAGGAGACAAGCTGGACCCCTGAAGGTTTACCCTTACACCTGGGAACTCCTTTCACGTGGTCAGTCGAGCCACAAACAAAGCATTTAACGAATGCTTTCTGGAATGGTGGCTTGTTCTGGCCTCCTTCCGGTTTGGCACCAGAAGACACACTATTCTGCTGCGGTTTTCCTTGTGGCTTACCCTTCTGGTTTTGTTTGGGGCCCTCTTTGGAATTTGAGTTATTCGAATTCTCTTTTGAGTCTTTTTTAGGCTGTTTTCCCTCATCCCTTTTCTAAGTTGCCCCAGAATCCTTATGAGTAGCCCTGTTGGCAACCCATAAGTCAGCAGCCCTAGCTAGCTTCCGGGAATCCAATTCCTTCGAATCAGCCAAATGCTGTCTGAGCTCAGGAGAACAGGCATCATAAATAGACTCCAAAATAAAAAGATTCTTCATACCCTCATAAGTGTTCACTTTGTAACCCTTAAATCATCCCTCTAAGTTTTTCAACCCTTCACTCACCCAGGTAGCCCAAGGGGTACCATCATGCTTTTTGAGAGTTCTAAACCTCTTAAGATACTGGGAAGGGGTCTTCCCGAATCTAGCTATCAAAGCTAGTTTCACACTTTCGTAATCCGTCTTATCCGCCTCCCCAACTCCATTACCACATCAGTCGCAACAGGGGGGAGCCTAGAGAACAACCAGGGAAGTAAATCATTCCCGGTGATGTCCTGGATCCCATGATTGTACTCAAACAGCTTTAACCAATCCAACACATCCAATCTCGGTTCATACATACCCACTAATTCCTTCGGCATCCGGGGTCTTTTGGGACTGGAGCTCCTAGAGGAACCAGAGGAGAGAGAAGCATTTTCAACAGACAACTTTTTCATCTCTAACTCGTGATTAAGTTCTATTTCCCTGAGCCTTAACTCAGCTTGCTTCTGCTCAGCCTGGGCATTCATCCGTCTGAACTTGAGCTCTTGGTTTCTTTCAGATTGAGCCAAGAACCGTTTGTATTCTAATTCGAGCTTCATTTTTTCAAGTTCAAAATGAGCAGGGTTACATGTGGGACCTGGTATGGGCCCCGTAGGTACAGCTGGTAAGACAGGTAGAGGAGCAGGGGAGACAGTTTCGTTAGCCTCTCCTTCCTCTTCAGCCTCTTCATCACTATCATCAGAATTATGATTTAGATCAACACCATCACTGTTATCTACATTTGCTGGAGAAGTTGGTTCCTCTGAACCAGTACCAAGACTTTGGTTCGCCAGCAATCTCTCTATTAGTTCTAACTTCTTGCCCCTTACAGAAAGATTCTCTTGCCTACAGAGAGCTCGTAAACTTGACTGTACGCTTCCATAGTAGACATGTTTTTGAAAGTTGCTTTTTAGTGCTAAGCTTTGTGGTTAGTTATCCTAAAGTGTCGAAAAGCACTCTAAACTGTATACTCGATACAAATCCCACCGCTGTACACCAGTGTTAGGCGGAAACCTGTGCAGTTCCCTCTGGGACCACTGCAAAAGATTTAGGACTACAGGTGTTTGGCAGTAAACCCACTTGGTAGCAGTCCGTACCACACAGATTCACTTGGTAGCTGTGGCTGAGCAGTCAGACCTCTCTCAAGAAGAGTATACAACATAGGGCAATTCTACACTGTAAGACAAGCAAAAACACAACAAGGCTTCGGTGTAAATATATAAAGGTATTTATTTATAACGACACATCTACAGAAAACACTTTGGCACTAATACGGCAAAACAACTTCAATCGCAATTACTTGCAGAAAAAGATCAATCCCCCTAACAATAGTTCGACAAGTCTAGGTTCAACGGCATCACTTATTTGCAGACAGAGGTGTATGCTTTAACCTAGATGGCACTCTAGTATTCGTTAGGACGGGAGAGAAAAGGCGGGTTAAGAAATCAACTCGATACCAATACTTGTAAGAACAAAGATGCAAGGCATGAAGACAAGAACCACTGTAGATTCCAAAGTTCAGAGGCCAGGCCCACTCGGAGAGAGGCAAGGTGATATGTCCCAAAAAGTTTCTTAGTGGAAATGCGCTTCGAGTCTGTGTCGCAGATTGTTATAGGCAGATTGGACCAGTTCAGAACAAAACATTATAGAAGCTTGGAGGCGACCCTATGGAGAGGCGAGGATTAAGACACCCCACTCTATCCGGCAACAAGGGAAGCCAGGCAGAGACAGTACCTTGTTTGTGGAGAGACAGATCCGGCGGTGGCAGTTGTTCCTGGTGGTGGATGCACGTCCGGTCTTTGCCAAGAGAAGAGATGATCTCGTCGTCGAAGGAAAGTTGAAGATCGTTGCACCACCAGGGAAGAGACCAGCCGCGGAGTGCTCCATCACAGGGCACCACCTTTTGGTCGCGGTACAGGGGTAGTGGCTATCCGGTTGCCGAGGTGCTCTGCACGGGCAATTCGACCACTGCGTCCTGGAGCGAAGAAAAAGAAAAGGTGACTGGTTGTTCCCACCAGTCAGGGGAAGAGACTCTTTAGCAGGGAGATCTCCTCTGTCGTCGAGAAGTGGTGAGTCGGTTCAGCAGGGCTCCACCGGAGGTGTCGTCGTTGCAGGTCGGCTCAGCTTTACCCTCGTCGGTCCTGTGGCGACTTCTGAAGATCCAGTCCCAAAAGCCCTGCTTTTATGCAGAAAACCCCCATTCATTCAGCCTAGCTGTCACTCAAAACACGCTAAGTGGTGAGCGGGGAGGCTCACCACTTGGGCCAATCACACCAGAGTGCGACCGGAGTTGGCAAGGCAACTCAGTCCAGGGTGCCTAAACCCCCTCCCACACCCCTTTGGTAACCCAGACAGAATGGCACCACTTTGGAGGGTCTCTGCACAGAAGCCCGCCAAAAGTGGAACAAAGGGCTCAACCTTTGGTTTAGGAGTCACAGAGACGAACACAGACGCCATTTTAAAAACCGAGTTCTGGCAGAAAATACCATCCGATAGACTTATTTAAGATAAGTAAACAGGTGGTATGTTAGAGATTAACGAGAAAAAGTATCAATCTCCAACAATGGGAAGAATCCCATAGGGTTATATAAGGTGTCAAATATAACAAGTAGTTTCCACTGCCACCAGCCAAAACTCGACGAGGGGGGACGGGACAGTGCCCTCTCGAAAAACAGACCCAGGAGTAATCGAATTACCCCTACTAGTACGTCCACAATAGGATGGTTTGTACTAGTTCTATTAATAAATTTAGGTCTAGTAAAGCCAATGGTGACTTCACATGCCCGGGGAGACAGCAGTCAGTCCCCGGGTATGGAGTCTATGAAGGAGGTCTGCTAGGATGCCCCAGTGCTATGGCACGTAGGGTGCGGTGTAACACACATAGAAAAACATATGAGACCCTATGGAGTAAAAGACCCCATAGCCCATAGAACACATTGATATTCAAAGGAATTAAACACATTCATGTCCAAGAGTGGGAGAAAAAAAGTCTCACTCTCGGCAGGATGGAAAAAAAACAAACTCCAGAAATCCAGCAAAGCAGCTGGGGGACTCACTAGGTTAGGAAATTCAGCCTAAACAGAGAATTCTCCCTAACACTCGGCACCCTCCACCAGGCCCCCACTCATGTCTCCCAGCACCCCCACCCCCCACCAGTCAGGGGCACCCTCCACCAGGCCCCCACTCATGTCTCCCAGCACCCCCACCCCCCACCAGTCAGGGGAACCCTCCACCAGTCCCCCACTCAAGTCTCCTAGCACCCTCACCCCCCTGCATCCAGGGGCACCCTCCACCAGGCCCCCACTCATGTCTCCCAGCACCCCCACCCCCCTGCATCCAGTGGCACCCTCCACCAGCCCCCCACTCATGTCTCCCAGCACCCCCACCCCCCACCAGTCAGGGGCACCCTCCACCAGGCCCCCACTCATGTCTCCCAGCACCCTCACCCCCCTGCATCCAGGGGCACCCTCCACCAGGCCCCCACTCATGTCTCCCAGCACCCCACCCCCCTGCATCCAGGGGCACCCTCCACCAGCCCCCCACTCATGTCTCCCAGCACCCCCACCCCCCTGCATCCAGGGGCACCCTCCACCAGGCTCCCACTCATGTCTCCCAGCACCCCTACCCCCCTGCATCCAGGGGCACCCTCCACCAGGCCCCCACTCATGTCTCTCAACACCCCCACCCCCTGCATCCAGGGGCACCCTCGTCCAGGCCCCACTCATGTCCCCCTGTACCCCAACCCCCCAGCACTGTGGAGCACCCTCCACCAGGCCCCCACTCATGTCTCCCAGCACCCCCACCCCCCTGCATCCAGGGGCACCCTCCACCAGGCCCCCACTCATGTCTCCCAGCACCCCCACCCCCCTGCATCAGGGGCACCCTCCACCAGGCCCCCACTCATGTCTCCCAACACCCCCACCCCCTGCATCCAGGAGCACCCTCCTCCAAGCCCCCACTCATGTCCCCCTGCACCCCAACCCCCCAGCACTGTGGGGCACCCTCCACCAGGCGCCACTCATGTCTCCCAGCACCCCCACCCCCCTGCATCCAGGGAAACCCTCCACCAGGCCCCCACTCATGTCCAACTCATGTCTCCGAGCACCCCCACCCCTCAGCACTGTGGGGCACCCTACACCAGGCCCCCACTCATGTCTCCCAGCACCCCAACCCCCCAGAATCCAGGGGCACCCTCCACCAGGCCCCCACTCATGTCTCCCAGTTCCCCCACCCCCCTGCATCCAGGGGCACCCTCCACCAGGCCCCCACTCATGTCTCCCAGCACCCCCACCAGTCAGGGGCACCCTCCAGCAGGCCCCCACTCATGTCCAACTCATGTCTCCTTGCACCCCCACCCCCCAGCATCCAGGCGCACCCTCCACCAGGCCCCCACTCATGTCCAACTCATGTCTCCTTGCACCCCCACCCCCAGCATCCAGAGGCACACTCCATCAGGCCCCCACTCATGTCTCCCAGCATCCCCACCCCCCACCAGTCAGGGGCACCCTCCACCAAGCCCCCACTCATGTCCCCCAGCACCCACACCCCCTAGCACTGTGGGGCACCCTCCACCAGGCCCCCACTCATGTCTCCAAGCACCCCCACACCCCTGCATCCAGGGGCACCCTCCACCAGGCCCCCACTCATGTCTCCCAGCACCCCCACCCCCCACCAGTCAGGGGCCCCCTCCACCAGGCCCCCACTCATGTTTCCCAGCACCCCCACCCCCCAGCACTGTGGGGCACCCTCCACCAGGCCCCCACTCATGTCTCCCAGCACCCCCACACCCCTGATTCCAGGGGCACCCTCCACCAGGCCCCCACTCATGTCTCCCAGCACCCCCACCCCCCTGCATCCAGGGGCACCCTCCACCAGGCCCCCACTCATGTTTCCCAGCACACCCACCCCCCAGCACTGTGGGGCACCCTCCACCAGGCCCCCACTCATGTCTCCCAGCACCCCCACACCCCTGATTCCAGGGGCACCCTCCACCAGGCCCCCACTCATGTCTCCCAGCACCCCCACCCCCTGCATCCAGGGGCACCCTCCACCAGGCCCCCACCCATGTCTCCCAGCACCCCCACCCCCCTGCATCCAGGGGCACCCTCCACCAGGCCCCCACTCATGTCTCACAGCAGTCCCACCCCCCTGCATCCAGGGGCACCCTCCACCAGGCCCCCACTCATGTCCCCCTGCACCCCCACCCCCAGAACTGTGGGGCACCCTCCACCAGGCCCCCACTCATGTCCAACTCATGTCTCCTTGCACCCCCAACCCCCAGCATCCAGGGGCACCCTCCACCAGGCCCCCACTCATCTCTTCCAGCACCCCCACCCCCCACCAGTCAGGGGCACCCTCCACCAGGCCCCCACTCATGTCTCCCAGCACCCACACCCCCCAGCACTGGGGGCAACCTTCCACCAGGCCCCCACTCAGTTCTCCCAGCACCCCACACCCTGCATCCAGGGGCACCCTCCACCATGCCCCCACGCATGTCTCCCAGCACCCCCAACCCCCACCAGTCAGGGGCACCCTCCACCAGGCCCCCACTCATGTCTCCCAGCACCCCCACCCCCCAGCACTGTGGGGCACCCTCCACCAGGCCCCACTCATGTCTTCCAGCACCCCCACCCCCCAGCACTTTGGTGCACCCTCCACCAGGCCCCCACTCATGTCCAACTCATGTCTCCCAGCACCCCCACCCCCCAGCATCCAGGGGCACCCTCCACCAGGCCCCCACTCATGTCTCCCAGCACCCCCACCCCCCCAGCATCCAGGGGCACCCTCCACCAGGCCCCCACTCATGTCTTCCAGCACCCCCACCCCCCAGCACTGCGAGGCACCCTCCACCAGGCCCCCACTCATGTCTCCCAGCACCCCCACCCCCCAGCACTTTGGTGCACACTCCACCAGGCCCCCACTCATGTCCAACTCATGTCTCCTTGCACCCCCACCCCCAAGCACTGTGGGGCACCCTCCACCAGGCCCCAACTCATGTCTCCCAGAACCCCCACACCCCAGCATCCAGGGGCACCCTCCACCAGGCCCCCACTCAGTTCTCCCAGCACCCCACACCCTGCATCCAGGGGCACCCTCCACCATGCCCCCACGCATGTCTCCCAGCACCCCCAACCCCCACCAGTCAGGGGCACCCTCCACCAGGCCCCCACTCATGTCTCCCAGCACCCCCACCCCCCAGCACTGTGGGGCACCCTCCACCAGGCCCCACTCATGTCTTCCAGCACCCCCACCCCCCAGCACTTTGGTGCACCCTCCACCAGGCCCCCACTCATGTCCAACTCATGTCTCCCAGCACCCCCACCCCCCAGCATCCAGGGGCACCCTCCACCAGGCCCCCACTCATGTCTCCCAGCACCCCCACCCCCCCAGCATCCAGGGGCACCCTCCACCAGGCCCCCACTCATGTCTTCCAGCACCCCCACCCCCCAGCACTGCGAGGCACCCTCCACCAGGCCCCCACTCATGTCTCCCAGCACCCCCACCCCCCAGCACTTTGGTGCACACTCCACCAGGCCCCCACTCATGTCCAACTCATGTCTCCTTGCACCCCCACCCCCAAGCACTGTGGGGCACCCTCCACCAGGCCCCAACTCATGTCTCCCAGAACCCCCACACCCCAGCATCCAGGGGCACCCTCCACCAGGCCCCCACTCATGTCTTCCAGCGCCCCCACCCCCCAGCACTGTGGGGCACCCTCCACCAGGCCCCCACTCATGTCTCCCAGCACCCCCACCCCCCAGCACTTTGGTGCACACTCCACCAGGCCCCCACTCATGTCCAACTCATGTCTCCCAGCACCCCCACCCCCAAGCACTGTGGGGCACCCTCCACCAGGCCCCAACTCATGTCTCCCAGCACCCCCACCCCCCAGCATCCAGGGGCACCCTCCACCAGGCCCCCACTCATGCCTCCCTGCACCCCCACCCCCTGCATCTAGGGGCACCATCCACCAGGCTCCCACTCATGTCCAACTCATGTCTCCTTGCACCCCCACCCCCCAGCATCCAGGGGCACCCTCCACCAGGCCCCTACTCATGTCTCCCAGCACCCCAACCCCCCACCAGTCAGGGGCACCCTCCACCAGGCCCCTACTCATGTCCAACTCATGTCTCCTTGCACCCCCACCCCCCAGCATCCAGGGGCACCCTCCACCAGGCCCCCACTCATGTCTCCCAGCATCCCCACCCCCCACCAGTCAGGGGCACCCTCCACCAGGCCCCCACTCAGGTCTCCCAGCACCCACACCCCCAGCACTGTGGGGCACCCTCCACCAGGCCCCCACTCATGTCTCCAAGCACCCCCACACCCCTGCATCCAGGGGCACCCTCCACCAGGCCCCCACTCATGTCTCCCAGCACCCCCACCCCCCACCAGTCAGGGGCACTCTCCACCAGTCCCCCACTCATGTCTCCCAGGACCCCCACCACCCTTCATCCAGGGGCACCCTCCTCCAGGCCCCCACTCATGTCCCCCTGCACCCCCACCCCCCCAGCACTGTGGGGCACCCTCCACCAGGCCCCCACTCATGTCTCCCAGCACCCCCACCCCCACCAGTCATGGGCACCCTCCACCAGGCCCCACTCATGTCTCCCAGCACCCCACCCCCCTGCATCCAGGGGCACCCTCCACCAGGCCCCCACTCATGTCCAACTCATGTCTCCCAGCACCCCCACCCCCCAGCACTGTTGGGCACCCTCCACCAGGCCCCTACTCATGTCTCCCAGCACCCACCCAGAATCCAGTGGCGCCCACCACCAAGCCCCCACTCATGTCTCCCAGCACCCCCACCCCCCTGCATCCAGGGGCACCCTCCACCAGGCCCCCACTCATGTCCAACTCATGTCTCCTTGCACCCCCATCCCCCAGCATCCAGGGGCACCCTCCACCAGGCCCCCACTCATGTCTCCCAGCACCCCCACCCCCCACCAGTCAGGGGCACCCTCCACCAGGCCCCCACTCATGTCCAACTCATGTCTTCTTGCACCCCCACCCCCCAGCATCCAGATTCACCCTCCATCAGGCCCCCACCCATGTCTCCCAGCACCCCCACCCCCCTGCATCCAGGGGCACCCTCCACAAGGCCCCCACTCATGTCCAACTCATGTCTCCTTGCACCCCCACCCCCAGCATCCAGGGGCACCCTCCACCAGGCCCCCACTCATGTCTCCCAGCACCCCCACCCACCTCCAGTCAGGGGCACCCTCCACCAGGCCCCCACTCATGTCTCCCAGCACCCACACCCCCCAGCACTGTGGGCAACCCTCCACCAGGCCCCCACTCATGTCTCCCAGCACCCCCACCCCCTGCATCCAGGGGCACCCTCCACCAGGCCCCCACTCATGTCTCCCAGCTCCCCCACCCCCCACCAGTCAGGGGCACCCTCCACCAGGCCCCCACTCTTGTCTCCCAGCACCCCCACCCCCCAGCATCCAGGGCACCCTCCACCAGGCCCCCACTCATGTCTCCCAGCACCCCCACCCCCCAGCACAGTGGGGCACCCTCCACCAGGCCCCCACTCATGTCTCCCAGCACCCCCACCCCCCAGCACTTTGGTGCACCCTCCACCAGGCCCCCACTCATGTCCAACTCATGTCTCCCAGCACCCCCACCCCCCCAGCATCCAGGGGCACCCTCCACCAGGCCCCCACTCATGTCTCCCAGCACCCCCACCCCCCCAGCATCCAGGGGCACCCTCCACCAGGCCCCCACTCATGTCTTCCAGCACCCCCACCCCCCAGCACTGCGAGGCACCCTCCACCAGGCCCCCACTCATGTCTCCCAGCACCCCCACCCCCCAGCACTTTGGTGCACCCTCCACCAGGCCCCCACTCATGTCCAACTCATGTCTCCTTGCACCCCCACCCCCAAGCACTGTGGGGCACCCTCCACCAGGCCCCAACTCATGTCTCCCAGAACCCCCACCCCCCAGCATCCAGGGGCACCCTCCACCAGGCCCCCACTCATGCCTCCCTGCACCCCCACCCCCCTGCATCTAGGGGCACCCTCCACCAGGCCCCCACTCATGTCCAACTCATGTCTCCTTGCACCCCCACCCCCCAGCATCCAGGGGCACCCTCCACCAGGCCCCTACTCATGTCTCCCAGCACCCCAACCCCCCACCAGTCAGGGGCACCCTCCACCAGGTCCCCACTCATGTCCAACTCATGTCTCCTTGCACCCCCACCCCCCCAGCATCCAGGGGCACCCTCCAGCAGGCCCGACTCATGTCTCCCATCACCCCCACCCCCCACCAGTCAGGGGCACCCTCCACCAGGCCCCCACTCATGTTTCCCAGCACCCCCACCCCCCACCAGTCAGGGGCACCCTCCACCAGGCCCCCACTCATGTCTCCCAGCACCCCCACCTCCCTGCATCCAGGGGCATCCTCCACCAGGCCCCCACTCATGTCTCCCAGCACCCCACCCCCTGCATCCAGGGGCACCCTCCACCAGGCCCCCACTCATGTCTCCCAGCACCCCCACACCCCTGCATCCAGGTGCACCCTCCACCAGGCCCCCACTCATGTCTCCCAGGACCCCCACGCCCCTGCATCCAGGGGCACCCTCTTCCAGGCCCCCACTCATGTCCCCCTGCACCACCACCCCCCAGCACTGTGGGGCACCCTCCACCAGGCCCCCACTCACGTCTCCAAGCACCCCCACCCCCCACCAGTCATTGGCACCCTCCACCAGGCCCCCACTCATGTCTCCCAGCACCCCCACCCCCCTGCATCCAGGGGCACCCTCCACCAGGCCCCCACTCATGTCTCCCAGGACCCCCACCCCCCTGCATCCAGGGGCACCATCCTCCAGGCCCCCACTCATGTCCCCCTGCACCCCCACCCCCCAGCACTGTGGGGCACCCTCCACCAGGCCCCCACTCATGTCTCCCAGCACCCCCACCCCCCACCAGTCATGGGCACCCTCCACCAGGCCCCACTCATGTCTCCCAGCACCCCCACCCCCTGCATCCAGGGGCACCCTCCACCAGGCCCCCACTCATGTCCAACTCATGTCTCCCAGCACCCCCACCCACCAGCACTGTGGGGCACCCTCCACCAGGCCCCTACTCATGTCTCCCAGCACCCGAACCACCCAGCACTGTGGGGCACCCTCCACCAGGCCCCCACTCATGTCTCCCAGCACCCCCACACCCCTGATTCCAGGGGCACCCTCCACCAGGCCCCCACTCATGTCTCCCAGCACCCCCACCCCCTGCATCCAGGGGCACCCTCCACCAGGCCCCCACCCATGTCTCCCAGCACCCCCACCCCCCTGCATCCAGGGGCACCCTCCACCAGGCCCCCACTCATGTCTCCCAGCACCCCCACCCCCCAGCACAGTGGGGCACCCTCCACCAGGCCCCCACTCCTTCCTACCACCCCCCACCCCCCAGCAGTGCGATTCGCCTGTGTACGTGTATATCAGGGTTGCGTATGTAGTCTGACACGCGATATCAGCAGGGTACGTGTATTACAGGGTTCGCGGGAAGTTCCACATGCGATTGCCCTGGGTACGTGTATTTCGGGGGGCGCGGGAAGTTCCACATGCGATTTCAGCAGGGTACGTGTATTTCGGGGTGCGTGGGAAGTTTCACACGCAAATTTGCAGGGTACATGTATTTCGGTGTGTGCGCGTGAAGTTACACACGCGACTGTGCCTGTGAGAGTGGGGTACGTGTATTCCAGGGGTGGGCGGGATTATTTACTCGCGACTGGGCCTGGGAGAGCATGTTACGTGTATTCCTGGGGTGGGCGGGAAGGTTTACACGCTCGCCTACAACGCGCCAAAAAATAAAAGGACCAATCCTGAAACACGTACGCCAGCATGAAGCAGGCACACATCCCGCGCAGCATAAAAGAGTGCGCAAACAACAAACAAGCTCAGACGCCAGGATGAATATACCATTCCTAGCAGCAGTGGCCGTGGGATACCGCAGGAGGAGGAGAAGGATAGTCAGGGCCAGAATCTTCACACCCAGAACCAGCCTATTTGGTATGCCAGATGACCAGGTGTATGGGAGGTACAGGTTTCCACCACACATAATACTCAACCTGGTCAGTGAGTGGGAGGATGACCTCACATCACCCACCCTGTGCGCCCAAGCACTCAGCCCCCTGGAGAAGGTCCTCAATGTACTGCACTTCTTGGCTACCAGATCATTTCAGCGGACAAGTGCCATAGTGGGGGGGGTGTCACAGGCCACGCAGTCACGGTGCCTCCACTAGGTTTTGGCCATCATTACTGCACGCCCATCAGTCCGCAGGCACATATAACTGCCCAGAACACCTGCAGAAAGGCAGGCTGTCAGCCAGGATTTCTACAGGGTGGCACAATTCCCTAAAGTGCTAGGTGCCATTGATTGTACCCATGTGGCTCTACGTCCCCCCAGGACATCTGAGCACATCTATAGAAACCGCAAGCACTGGCATTCCATCAACTTCCAGGTAGTATGTGATGCCAAGGGAATCATCACCTCAGTATATGCCAACTATCCAGGGTCCACCCACGACAGCTTCATTTACAGGATGTCAACCCTAAACCGGGACATGGAAGCTGGGCGGCATGGCGATGCATGGCTGCTTGGTGAGTAGAAATGCCACAGTACACGCATGCATGACAGATACAGAGTAATGCCAATACCCCACTAATGATCCCCATCACCACCTCCCCAGGGCACAGTGCCTACCCTCTGAGCACACACATGATGACGCCAATTCGGAACCCCATCACGCCTCCCAATGTAAGATACAACACAGCCCATATTGCAACACGGGGCATAGTGGAGCACACATTCAGAGTGCTCAAGTCACGCTTTCGCTCCTGTGACCGTTCTGGCGGGCAGCTGTTATACGCTCCCACAGTAGTGTGCAAGATCATAGTGGCAGCATGTGTCCTGCACAATGTTGCAACACGCCGGGGCCTGGCTTTGGACATGGTGGTGCCCCCATATCCCCAACCACATGCACACCCGATGCACATGGGAGGGGAAAGAACACGGGGTGAGGCAGCCCGTACGCAGCTGGTGGCTAATTACTTCACATAGAAAGCACACCCCTGTGGAGTGCACACAGCCCTGGCACATACCATCTGACAATCAATGATGACTCAATCTGACAATTATGATGAACAAAGGGACAGGCAACTGTCAGAACCATAGCAGCCTGAGATTGTTCATCTGGAAGTGTCACAATGTGTGCAGCCCTACCTACACAAACACCACCAATGCAGTGTCATCAAAAGACACACTTCCATGCAGCAAAAATGAATACCCACTTGCAAAATACAACATGAGAACAGTGGCATGTCACCCAACACCTCCCCGGCACGGCCACATAACACACCATGGCATGTCATGCAATGTGAGAGCAAAAAAAGTAATCCCCACAACATGCCCCAAGTGTCAACAACTACAGTGTCCCTAAGGGAAATTGGCCACACATGAAATGCTCACAGTAATGAAGGACCAACAACACACATTACCAAATACTTACCAATAATACCAATCACCTACTCAACCTCCAACCTACCATAAACATGACAGTACGGACTTAAAAAATTGGTAGCCTCACTACCTGATAATGGCAGCACTTCGAACACTTCCAAGTATACAGTGTTAGCGCCACGCAAGAGTGTAGGTGCACTGCTTACAACATGGACTCCAGTCCCAAAGTAGACCGCCTTGCGAAGACATGGGAAATGGACCTGCAAATTAGGAGGATGAGATGGATGCAGAGGCACATATCAATACACCATGCAGTGTGCAATAGAACAACAATATGCACTAGGAATGTATACACAGTATTGACTACAGACTGCCCACACATCAAATGGGAGTCCAACGTCACCGTGTAAGTCAATGTCACTTGGACACACCCTTTGCAAGCCCATGGAAACGGGAAGCAGGAGGGGTGTGTGTCACACAAACCCAAGCATCTGACCCAAATTCAGGACAAGCCTGCATGTGCCCAGCCACAATACAGCGTATGCCCACGGGAGCCACACAAGGCGACACACTGTGCAAAAAATCAAAAATACAAAATAAAAAAAAAAATTTAAAAAAATGGCCATTAATGGGCCCAGAGGGGCTGGGGGAGGCAACCCAGGAGGTCCGAGGACAGGGTGCACACCAAAACCCACCTGTGTGGATCTTGCAAAAAAAAAAACACCTCCATGGGCTCATGGCCTGCACGGCTACCCTATTGTGGCAGAATCGCTGCTGTCGCTCTCCTCACCCTCTGCAGCTGCATCAGGAGGTGGTGGCACTATGGGAGGCAGCCCACGCAAAGCCCTAGTCTGGTCCTCCATGGCAGCAAGCATGCGGGTGTGGAAGGTCTGGTTCTGGAGGATAATTGTGCGGAGGTCCCCATGCAACAACTCACGGGATGCCCAGACCTCCGCCCTAGTTGCCTACATCTCAGCTGAGAGCGTACGTGTGAGTCGCTCCAGCTGCTGTTCTGTCCTCGTGTTAGCTGAAGCCTAAAGCTCAACCAGAGTTGCTCTGAGCTGGCGGAGTTCCACCCTCAGGGCTTCCCTGTGGCCCTGGGACTCAATGGAAATGGCTTCCCGCAGAGTCGCCCGCCTGTCCCTGTTGGACGCCAACATGTCCTCCCTGTGTGACTGGCTAATGGAGTCTGTTGCCTGCTGTAGTTGTTCAATTAGCCTTTCTTGGGGGACAATGGAAGTGGCCACCCTATCCATGGCCTGAGCCATCATCTCAGTTGATGCTGCCTGTTGGTTTGCCATACCCTATATGGATTGCTCCCATGCGGTATTGCCTGGTGGCGTACGGCCACTGCGTCGGTGGGCACCACACCTGCCTGGGGCAAGGCGAACTGTGCCTTGCTGTGCCTTGCTGTGCCGGCAAAAATTGGTAGCCTCACTACCTGATAATGGCAGCACTTCGAACACTTCCAAGTATACAGTGTTAGCGCCACGCAAGAGTGTAGGTGCACTGCTTACAACATGGACTCCAGTCCCAAAGTAGACCGCCTTGCGAAGACATGGGAAATGGACCTGCAAATTAGGAGGATGAGATGGATGCAGAGGCACATATCAATACACCATGCAGTGTGCAATAGAACAACAATATGCACTAGGAATGTATACACAGTATTGACTACAGACTGCCCACACATCAAATGGGAGTCCAACGTCACCGTGTAAGTCAATGTCACTTGGACACACCCTTTGCAAGCCCATGGAAACGGGAAGCAGGAGGGGTGTTTGTCACACAAACCCAAGCATCTGACCCAAATTCAGGACAAGCCTGCATGTGCCCAGCCACAATACAGCGTATGCCCACGGGAGCCACACAAGGCGACACACTGTGCAAAAAATCAAAAATCAAAAATAAAAAAAAAAATTTAAAAAAATGGCCATTAATGGGCCCAGAGGGGCTGGGGGAGGCCACCCAGGAGGTCCGAGGACAGGGTGCACACCAAAACCCACCTGTGTGGATCTTGCAAAAAAAAAACACCTCCATGGGCTCATGGCCTGCACGGCTACCCTATTGTGGCAGAATCGCTGCTGTCGCTCTCCTCACCCTCTGCAGCTGCATCAGGAGGTGGTGGCACTATGGGAGGCAGCCCACGCAAAGCCCTAGTCTGGTCCTCCATGGCAGCAAGCATGCGGGTGTGGAAGGTCTGGTTCTGGAGGATAATTGTGCGGAGGTCCCCATGCAACAACTCACGGGATGCCCGGACCTCCGCCCTAGTTGCCTGCATCTCAGCTGAGAGCGTACGTGTGAGTCGCTCCAGCTGCTGTTCTGTCCTCGTGTTAGCTGAAGCCTAAAGCTCAACCAGAGTTGCCCTGAGCTGGCGGAGTTCCACCCTCAGGGCTTCCCTGTGGCCCTGGGACTCAATGGAAATGGCTTCCCGCAGAGTCGCCCGCCTGTCCCTGTTGGACGCCAACATGTCCTCCCTGTGTGACTGGCTTATGGAGTCTGTTGCCTGCTGTAGTTGTTCAATTAGCCTTTCTTGGGGGACAATGGAAGTGGCCACCCTATCCATGGCCTGAGCCATCATCTCAGTTGATGCTGCCTGTTGGTTTGCCATACCCTATATGGATTGCTCCCATGCGGTATTGCCTGGTGGCGTACGGCCACTGCGTCGGTGGGCACCACACCTGCCTGGGGCAAGGCGAACTGTGCCTTGCTGTGCCGGCACTGCCTGAGGCTGCAGGACTGCATTCCCCCTCTGATCTGCTGGCCCAGGAACAGGATCAGATGTAGCGGAGTGTGACCCTGCATCCGTAACCACCAATGGCTGACCTACCAACACTGACATCCCCATTGAGTGTTCGACCCCTGGTGCAGGTGGGTTGGACAGTACAGAATCCCTCCCAGAGACACTTACCTGCGACGGCACATAGGTCTCATCATCCAAATCGACACCTGAATAGAGCTCGGGGGAAGTGCACCCAGAGATACCCCTTGAGATGACGGCCTGCAGCAAGTGTGGGTTCTCACCCACCACCACACCACGTCCCTCACTGGTGCCCGGTCGGGCCTGAGACCCCTCCTGGGTCTGCACCATCTCCACAACCCCAGCAGTATCAAGTGCGTCATCCCCTGCCAAGACATGAAAGAAAAGAAATGGGAACAGGCATTAGCAACATGGAACACCATTAGGGCTGAGAAGCAACAGAAACAGTACTTCATTGACACATGTCCCACATGACTATAACCCTCCCATGCATGCACTGTCACTGCGTATGAAGGGGAGGCCAATGGCACACATTGATGACACCAAGATGGAGGACCAACAAATTTGCTGCATGCTGCCTAGCAGTGCCATCACACATTGGCCTGTGATTGACATGTCCAATACACATACATGACACATGCCATCACACAGATGGCATGTACCCTAGCCATGTCACACATGTGACAATAGGACTGAGAAATGCCTACTGAAAGTGGTGGAATGCAGACAATCAGCCTGAATGAACACAGAATAACATGCAACTATGCTGTGGCAAGATGACGTTGTGCCTCTGTGGTCTTGCATCCTGCGGCAAATTTGTTGGTCTTCCATCTTGGTGTCATCAATGTGTGCCAATTTCCTCCCCTTCATACGCAGTGACAGTGCATGCATGGGAAGATTATAGTCATGTGGGACATGTGTCAATGAAGTACTGTTTCTATTGCTTCCGACAAGTGGCCCTGGCGTCTCTTAGCATCCGCTGCCTTCAAGAGGTGTCGGGCCTTGTTGAGGGTCCTGGACCTGAAGTCCTCCCAGCGCTTCTTGACATGTTGGAAGTTGCGGACTGCAACCTCCTCCGTGTTGATGGCAGTCACGATGTCCGTCCAGATCCGAGTCCGTCCTTCCTTGTCGGCGCGGGAACTTCCGCAACAGAGACGGGGTCTGGAGGTGGGGATTCCACTGGTGCTAGAGGTGCAGTGCAGGACCATACAGGAGGCAGTACAGGCCGCTGCGGAGGTGCCTGTGTGCAATCCTGTCCCTGATCCTGTGTCCCTGATCCTGTCACTGCATAATCTTAGACCAGCAGGGATGCCTACGTCCAGACCCGTTTTCAGGCAGGGGATGAGCTCACAACAACTAGCCTTCTTCTGCCTGCAGACGTGGCTATCCGGGTCCGGGTTGAGCCTGTCCTGACTGGTGTGGCGTTGCGTCAACGGGCAATGCGAGGTGACCTGCAGTCTTTTCATGAGGAGACTGCACGTCATCTCGAATGGCTCGTTGACCGCGTCGGCCTACTGGGACAGGTCACCCAGGCCGGATTCCTCAGTTTGATGGGGCTTGCTCAGACCCCCTCCTCAACTGAACCCCCTATGCGCCAGTCGTCCTCCGTGCCATCTTCCCACCCATTAGTCACCTGGGTGCCCTGTGGAGCTGCCTCTGACGGTGCGGCCAGGCTGGTGGAGGAGGCATCCCTGCCACAGTCGGGAGTCGGACGTCCAGCAGGGCTGGCCACATCAACGACTGCACCCCAGCCAGTGGAGGATGTGCAGGCAGCAGGAGGCAGTGCACGGGCAGAGGCACAGCAGCAGCAGCAACAAGGTGGGAGCCATGATGGCTCGGGGCCTTCGACATCGGAGGGGTAGGCATCGGCCGGAGGGCAGGAGGACCCAGGACGGGAAGTGTCTTCCGTGTGGCAGCGGTTGGGCCACGCCATAGATGCGGAGCGGCAGCGGGCGGAAGAGGCACGGCTCACGATGGTCAGGGCGGAGAACTCCATGCGGAGGGCCCTGAGGCGGACCGAGTGCCTCGAGGCAATCCTCAGGGAGTTGGAGGTGAACATATCGACGGCCCTGCGGACCCTCGGGGCCATGGAGAAGGACCGCCTTCAGGACATTGAACAGGAGTTTGATGATGCCATGGCCCGGAACATCCCGAAGTGAGCCGTCGGACTAGCCCGCTGCCCTTGTAAATAGTTCTGTAGCTAGTGTTAGGTTTCCTTTGGTTTTGCATTTTTTTTGGATCTTTTGGACAATGGGCCACATTTTTGTATATAGTTTTTTTTATTAGGTAGTGTTATTAGATAGGTTTAATTTCTTCTGTTGGGATCATGGACCCTGGATTGTTTATCTGTATATAGTTGACTGTTGGATTTTCAATTTTTTTTATGATTTACCCATGGAGCAATGGTTTTCAATTTTAATTTTCCATTGGATTTACTTTTGTGGACTGTGACTTTGGACACCTTTCCTTTGGATTTTGATTTGTGGTTTTGCATTATTTCACAGACATGCTGTTTTTTTTTTTAATTCCCATTTTTGTTTGTTTATTTTTGATTCAATTTATGTTGCTTTTAATACATATTTTTTGATCAACCTTCAATGTGTAGTATCATCTCATTGGTTTCATGCATATCATGATATGGGTTTTGACATTCACTGACACCCATTGGGTGTATGTGAGGGACATGTGTTCATTTCAAAACTTGCAATTGGGGTTCTATCATGTTATTGCCATTTCTAAGTGGGTGGATGCAATACTCGGGTGGGTGTTTGGCATTTGGAGGCTGACCATAAGGGCCAGGGATCTAGATTGTGATGACATGTTGGCTGGGGGACATGCATGGGGGCCTGGTGGAGGGTGCCCCACAGTGCTGGGGGGTGGGGGTGCTGAGGGACATGAGTTGGACATGAGTGGGGGCCTGCTGACAGGTGCCCCTCAGTGCTGGGGGGTGGGGGTGCAGGTGGAGATGAGTGAGGGCCTGGTGGAGGGTGCCCTGCACTGCTAGGGGGTGGGGGTGCTGGGCACATGAGTTGGACATGAGTGGGGGTCTGCTGGCAGGTGCCCCACAGTGCTGGAGGGTGGGGGTGCAGGGGGAGATGAGTGGGGCCCTGGTGGAGGGTGCCCTGCACTGCTGGGTGGTGGTGGTGCAGGGGGACATGAGTGGGGGCCTGCTGGAGGGTGCCCTGCACTGCTGGGTGGTGGCGGTGCAGGGGGACATGAGTGGGGGCCTGGTGGAGGGTGCCCCTGACCGGTGGGGACTGGGGGTGCAGGGGGAGATGAGTGGGGGCCTGGTGGAGGGTGCCCCTGGATGCAGGGGGGTAGAGGTGCTGGGAGACATGAGTTGGACATGAGTGGGGGCCTGCTGGCAGGTGCCCCACAGTGCTGGGGGGTGGGGGTGGTGGGAGACATGAGTGGGGGCCTGGTGAAGGGTGCCCCTGGATGCTGGGTGGTGGGGGTGCAGGGAGACATGAGTTGGACATGAGTGGGGGCCTGGTGGAGGGTGCCCCTGGATGCAGGGGGGTGGGGTGCTGGGAGATATGAGTGGGGGCCTGGTGGAGGGAGCCCCTGGATGCTGGGGGGTGGGGGTCCTGGGAGACATGAGTGGGGGCCTGGTGGAGGGTGCCCCTGGATGCAGGGGGGTGGGGGTGCTGGGAGACATAAGTGGGGGCCTGGTGGAGGGTGCCCCTGACTGGTGGGGGGTGGGGGTGCAGGGGGACATGAGTGGGGGCCTGGGGGGGGTGCCCCTGGATGCAGGGGGGTGGGGGTGCTGGGAGACATGAGTTGGACATGAGTGGGGGCCTGATGGCAGGTACCCCACAGTGCTGGAGGGTGGGGGTGCAGGGGGAGATGAGTGGGGGCCTGGTGGAGGGTGCCCTGCACTGCTGGGTGCTGGGGGTGCAGGGGGACATGAGTGGGGGCCTGGTGGAGGGTGCCCTGCACTGCTGGGTGGTGGGGGTGTAGGGGGAGATGAGTGGGGGCCTGGTGGAGGGTGCCCCTGGATGCTGGGGGGTGGGGGTGCTGGGAGACATGAGTTGGATATGAGTGGGGGCCTGATGGCAGGTGCCCCACAGTGCTGGGGGGTGGGGGTGCAGGGGGACATGAGTGGGGGCCTGGTGGAGGGTGCCCCTGGCTGGTGGGGGGTAGGGGTGCAGGGGGACATGAGTGGGGGCCTGGTGGAGGGTGCCCCTGGATGCAGGGGGGTGGGGGTGCTGGGAGACATGAGTGGGGGCCTGGTGGAGGGTACCCCACAGTGCTGGGGGGTGGGGGTGCAGGGGGACATGAGTGGGGGCCTGGTGGAGGGTGCCCCTGACTGGTGGGGGTGGGGGTGCAGGGGGACATGAGTGGGGTCCTGGTGGAGGGTGCCCCTGGATGCAGGGGGTTGGGGGTGCAGGGGGACATGAGTTGGACATGTGTGGGGGCCTGCTGGCAGGTGCCCCACAGTGCTGGGGGGTGGGGGTGCAGGGGGACATGAGTGGCGGCCTGGTGGAGGGTGCCCCTGACTGGTGGGGGTGGGGGTGCAGGGGGACATGAGTGGGGTCCTGGTGGAGGGTGCCCCTGGATGCAGGGGGTTGGGGGTGCAGGGGGACATGAGTTGGACATGTGTGGGGGCCTGCTGGCAGGTGCCCCACAGTGCTGGGGGGTGGGGGTGCTGGGAGACATGCGTTGGTGGGCAGTAGTGCAAGGTGACATGTGGGTTGGCTGGGGGGCATGGGCATGGTGGATGGGCTGCCTGCGGGACATGTGCAGGGTTGTCCCCTGTGGTGTGGGCCACCTGCAGGGGCCGTGGAGGGTGTTGGTTGAACAGCTGGGAGGACCCACACGGCGGATTCACTTGTAGGACTGGCCGGCACCCCCGGAATCCACGTAGGCTGCTGGATTCGCGTGTGGAATTTCACTTGCACCTTGGAATACACGCACCCTGCTGAAATCGCATGTGGAACTTCCTGCGCACCTTGGAATACACGTACCCTGCTGAAATCGCATGTGGAACGTCCCGCGCACCCCGAAATACACGTGCCCAGGGGAATCGCGTGTGGAACTTCCCACGAACCCCATAATACACGTACCCTGCTCATATCGTGTGTCAGACTACACGCGCAACCCTGATATACACGTACACAGGCGAATCGCACTGCTGGGGGGTGGGGACGTGGTAGGAAGGAGTGGGGGCCTGGTGGAGGGTGCCCCTGGATGCTGGGGGGTGGGGGTGCAGGGGGACATGAGTGGGGGCCTGGTGGAGGGTGCCCCTGGATGCTGGGGGGTGGGGGTGCAGGGGGACATGAGTGGGGGCCTGGTGGAGGGTGCCCCTGGATGCTGGGGGGTGGGGGTGCAGGGAGGCATGAGTGGGGGCCTGGTGGAGGGGGCACCAAAATGCTGGGGGGTGGGGGTGCAGGGGGACATGAGTGGGGGCCTGGTGGAGGGTGCACCAAAGTGCTGGGGGGGTGGGGGTGCTGGGAGACATGAGTGGGGGCCTGGTGGAGGGTGCCCCACAGTGCTGGGGGGTGGGGGTGCTGGGAGACATGCGTGGGGGCCTGGTGGAGGGTGCCCCTGGATGCTGGGGGGTGGGGGTGCTGGGAGACATGAGTTGGACATGAGTGGGTGCCTGGTGGAAGGTGCCCCTGGATGCTGGGGGGTGGGGGTGCAGGGGGACATGAGTGGGGGCCTGGTGGAGGGTGCCCCTGGATGCTGGTAGGTGGGGGTGCTGGAAGACATGATGGAGGGTGCCCCTGGATGCTGGGGGGTGGGGGTGCAGGGGGACATGAGTGGGGGCCTGGTGGAGGGTGCCCCTGGATGCTGGGGGGTGGGGGTGCAGGGAGGCATGAGTGGGGGCCTGGTGGAGGGTGCACCAAAGTGCTGGGGGTTGGGGTGCAGGGGGACATGCGTTGGTGGGCAGTAGTGCAAGTTGACATGTGGGTTGGCTGGGGGGCATGGTGGATGGGCTGCCTGCGGGACATCTGCAGGGTAGTCCCCTGTGGTGTGGGCCGCCTGCAGGGGCCGTGGAGGGTGTAGAGGGAACACCTGGGAGGACCCACACGGGCAATTCACGTGTAGTGCTCCAGCGCACCCCTGAAATACACGTGCCCTGATGGGATTGCGTGTGATACTTCCCGTGCACCCCTGAAATGCACGTACCCTGATGGAATCGCGTGTGATACTTCCCACGCACCCCTGAAATGCACGTACCCTGCTGATTTTGCGTGTGATACTTCCCGCGCACCACTGAAATACACGTACCCTGATGGAATCGCGTGTGATACTTCCCACGCACCCCTGAAATGCACGTACCCTGCTGATTTTGCATGTGATACTTCCCGCGCACCACTGAAATACACGTACCCTGATGGAATCGCATGTGATACTTTCTGCGCACCCCTGAAATGCACGTACCCTGCTGATTTTGCACCATTGAAACACACGTACGCTGATGGAATCGCGTGTGATACTTCCCACGCACCCCTGAAATACACGTACCCTGCTGATTTTGCGTGTGATACTTCCCGCGCACTACTGAAATACACGTACCCTGCTGCTTTTGCGTGTGATACTTCCCGCGCACCCCTGGAATACACGTACCCTGATGGAATCGCGTGTGTTACTTCCCACGCACCCCTGATGTACACGTACCCAGGACAATCGCGTGTGAAACTTCCCGCGAACCACTGAAATACACGTTCCCCGCTTGGCGTTTGCTGTTTGGCTGCCCTGTGAACTGGTCCAGGGTTAGCGCAGCCCTTTGCGATGATTTAGGAATTTTAAAGGCTTTTCCTTGCGGGCGTAACTGGCGCTGCTGCAGGGTCGCTGCGCCACTCTGCGCCACGGCTGGTTTTTGAGGCTAAAATCCATGAATACGCTGTGCGATGAAAAGGATTTTATCGCACACGGCTGGCGCAGTGTATCGCACAGGGACACTGTGCGCCAGCCGCATGCGCCACTTTTGTGCGAAATTCTATGAATTACCCTGTATATGTAGTAAGAAATAAGAAGTGTATCCCATATATATAACACATCAAACATTCATTTAAATACAACATGTTCTAAAATGGAATATACCAAAAGAAGAAAGATAGACTTCCAACATGATTACCTCACAGAAACTCCACAACTAAGAGCAACAACAGATCTACAGACCAGTAAGAACACACCTTACCAGAACCTAGTAAGTGTACCTCATTTTACTCATATATTTGTATACATATGGAGTGGCTAGTGGAGCATTTTCCACGTGAGGAAATAGCTGAAGATAGTGAACCTAATGGTAGACACTTTTCTGTATAAACGAATTAATAAATATTATTTTATATACATTTAACATATACATTTTTTTTTGTACAGACCATACAAACATTGAAAATAGTAAGCAAAAAGAAATATTGGATGAGACTCTCCAGCACATGGAAGAATAAATTGACATACTCTTGGAAAATTTCAACAATTTAAAAAACTTTGTGGCGGATCACTTGAAAGAAAAACCTAGATACCATTGTCCCACATGTACCTATACCCCCTCACCATACCCCAGTCAATTATCCCTGAACCCTCTCCATGAACAAAAACGTTTTGATTAGACTTCCATCCCTTCTTCACCTCATATGAATCCTCTTGAAACCCCCAATTCTCCTATGTTTGTCTCAGTTTCTGCTTCACCTTCTCTGTCATAAATTTAACATCCATATATAATAAAGTAAAATTATTATATTGTGTCCTAATTCATTTCTTGTTTTTTTTATTAAAAGCAGTTGAGGTGTCCGCGGACAGCGTTGGTGTCCGGAATGTCCGTAAAGAAACGAAAATGGGGGCTTCCTAAGGACACTATACCTGTCTCTACTGTTCGCATGCAAGTTGAAACTGTTCTGAGAACACACCTGGTGTTCGGGAAGTCGGCCATTAATCAAAATGGAGGTGTTCTAAGGACACTTTACCTGTCTGTACTGTTGGCAGGCAAGTTGAAACTGTTCTAAGAATACATTCAGTGTCCGGGATGTCCGCAATCAAACTAACAAACGCGGTGTCCTGAAATGTTAGTAAATAAACAAAATGGGGGTGTCCTGAGGACGCTAGACCTGTCTGTGCTGTTCGTAGGCAGGTTGAAACTGTGCCAAGAACACATCAAGTGTCCTGGGATGTTCTTAAATAAACAAAATGGGGGTGCCCTCAGGAAGCTATGCCTGTCCGCATTGTTCGCAGGCGAGTTGAAACTGTTCTAAGAACACAGGCAGTATCCTGAAATGTTTGTAAATATACAAAATGGGGGTGTCCTGAGGACGCTATGCCTGTCCGTATTGTTCGCAAGCGGATTGAAACTGTTCTAAGAACAAACGCCTGTTCGTAACTGTTCGTTTCGCTTTTGTCGCACTTTTAATTAGTTTCAGGACCCGAACAGTGTCCGTAGAAAACCAACGCGCATGCGCAAAACAGTTTCCATGCATTTGGTGTCTTGCGGACACCCGTTCCCTTCGCGGACATGTTCGCGAAGCTATCATGTGACCGCGCCCACGCTGAGCTTGTGTTCTGACTGCAGACACTGTTCGTCAACCCGAACAATTTAAAACTACCTTTTCAGGCAATCCACAATATTTTCCAATAATAAATCACCATAGCACAAGTCCCAGACAGTAATCCTGACGTTCTACATACTTTTTGGGACTTTTTGATCCTTTTTTTGGTGTTTGATCTGTCCGCAGACAGCGCGGGTGTCCGCGAACTGCGCTCAAGCACCCTTATAAAAGGCCGCACCCCAGAGCTCATCCTCATTGTGTTTCTGGCTTTCTTACAGAACACAGTGCATTTTTGCTGCCAATTTTCCAGATTCATTTCTGAAACCTGATGGCATCCATGGCTGCACTACTGCCACCTGGTGCTACATCTGCCTCAGCACCACCCCCACCCCCTCTACCACCACCACCTCCCCAAGGGCCTGAAGAGGGGAACAGGAGTGAGGATGCAGAGGAGGATGAAGAGGATGACGAGAATGAAGTAGTGGAAGTCCCTACTACCAGCACTAGCCGTGAGTCTTGGGTGTGGTGGTTATTTACCATTCATGGTAACATACACTAGGCACATGCAAACCAAGTCACATGCAACCAGTGCCAAATGGTACTGAGTCACGGGAGGCCTGGTTCGTACAGCTTTGGCACAACTACTATGAAGCGACACCTAAGGTCGTTCCATGGTGGGGCCGTTCGCAAGGTTGTACCTTGCGAGGAGCGTAGTAGGTTGACTTCCTCTACTACATCCTCTGTTTCCGATCCTGTCACCACAAGGAACACTACTGTGGGACAACGTATTCCTACAGCTGCCTCACAGGCCATTCGCAATGCTGATGACCCTTACCTTTCGAGGGTTACAGTTATGTGTATGCACTGTGACGCAGTACTCTGCAGGGGGAGAGACTTTGAAGTGCTTTTGAGACTCTGGTCTCAGAGCACGAGAAGACCTGCTCACTACCTAAGTAAGGCCCACCCTACATCTTCCTCTCTCCACCCGCCCTTTCTTATCTCCGTGGTTGGTGTCCCTCCCTCACCCCTCTTTTCCCTCCTCTCCTAGTGTGTCGTGTGTAAAAAGCCAAAAAATATATAAAACAAAAATTAAAAAAGACTCTTTTCAGAGCCGCCTTTCACAGTTTAAAAATAGAAGTGGAAAATGAATGGAATAGGGCCTTGTGTATTTTTTTAGAAGTCCGCAGACAGTTCGCGAACATCTAACATTTTGGTGTGCTGCCCTATGATAACCATTGCACTTTTGTCTGGGAGGAAGTGGTGGCTCTGAAAAGAGCCTTTTGGTGGTGTTTGTTTGTGTTTGAAAAACTTTAAATTGTCAACACCTACTACAAAATGGATGCTATAATTCCAAAAAAGGTTGCAGTGCATTTTGTACATTTCTCAGAAAAATCTGATTGCCAGCATAAGTAAGATGGACTCCATCTCTGCGAAAAATGTATGTGCTACGAAACATAATATTTTCATTGTGAAAAGAGGACATGCCAACATCTCTTAGAAAGGCACAAACAGCCTTATTGACATTGAGCCTCGCTTTCTCCATTTGTGGACCAAATGAAGAAGAACGCAGCCACATTTGTCTCTGCGCAATCTGAGAAAAAATTACTTGAGAATTTGGAAACATGTCCATGACCTTCCCAAGTCCTTCTTTCATCGCAAATTGCAAAGAAATTCCTGACACATGTCTCAAACTGTTCCCTCCACAATTAATTATACTTATGTCTGCAAACTAGCACAGAGATGTAGCAAGTCCAAACACTTCATTCCACGTACTCCATGCCAGTGCACTTCCAAATGTGGGAATCCAAGATCTACAGCTACTCCACAGCTTTCTGCATGCACCTTCAACCAATGTATCCACGAGTCTATCAAAATCCAAACAATCTGTTTTCTGAAACACACAGCCATAGCTATCTGTTCTTCTCTCAGAAAAAGACTATCTGATAAACTCTCTCCTGGCACAACGCACCCACTAAACTTTACTGACCAATCCCTTGCTCTGTTCATTCTCATTTGCATGCTTTCCCACCCCAAAATCCCCGTATGTAACACGTGATGTCCGCGGACTACCGCCATGTCCGCGGACATATCGTAACATGGACAGCCCTTCTACCATTTCTACTTCACTCTCTGTGCCATTCCCTCATTGGATATAGCTAAGCAGTCACACAACCATCCACCAATCACATCCAAGACCTCCACATCTAATTCCATCTTCATAGAACAGCACTTCAAATGTCCTGTTAATCACTCTGAGTACAAGTGTCATATCATTGGAAAGCACCTACTACAAGAAATACTGTACAAGTCTCCAAGATTTCTACTTGCAGCTGCATGCATATCCATATGCATGAACACATACTACAGGTATGCATATTTTCTGTATAGTACATGTACAATTCTTATAAATTCGTATAAACAGATTAACTGACTTTTAACTTGTATAACCTATACAATGAATTTACTGTCATTTTTCTCATCTGCTATAATCAACTGTCACTTCCAAACCTATCTGCTATTTAATTTCTTTTTACACACACATTTGCAAAGCATGTTGAACTAACATATTTAAAGTAAAATATAAAGAGTGCACATAGTCAAACAAAATTGCATGCACACACTATGTTCAAATATCAAACAACAATACTTGTACAAAAACATAAAAATCAATGTCTAAATTAACATCAGTGCTATAAACACACACAATTACTAATTTGTTTCCTTTACAATTGCAGTGAAGACCACTCTCCTGAAAAGCAGCAGCAGAATTTGAAGTACAAACAACAACTAAGAAGAAACCTGCTCATTCAACAAAAAAGTAAGTTAAATACCGCAATAATATTTTTACTATTACTCAAACACACTGTGGGGTTAATTCATGCTATTTCTACACCTAAAAACAGAGATTGTGCACCATTCAGTCCACAAATCCCCATTTGTTAAACAGAGATTTACAGGCAGAATGGCGCACAAATCCCCATTTTTCGGCACACAAATGACATAACTCAGCCCCTAGAATTTTAATATTATAGAACAAACAACTGTTTTAATTCTATACCATTAGATGTACTATTTGTGCTTCTCCTCACCACTAGCTTACTTTCTACTGTCATCTGAACCCCAGTTCAGTAGCACATAAATTCAAGAATACCCATTCCAACTAGTTTTAGTTGCCCAATGCACAATCACACACCATCACATACATCTTTATCTTCATACTCAGACACTCATGCACGCAGCACACATACACTACAGGACACCCCAACCCATACCTTCTTTTTTTTTCAACAGACCCTAAAAAATGCCTACCAAAAATCAAGTCCGTAGAAAGCAACGCAGAAGTAGAGCAAATGAAAATAGAAGTGACCAAAATAAGCATCCATCTCTAGCAGAATTTGTAAAAAAAGTTCAAACAAAACCGCTAATATTCATTTAGTGAAACAAAACAAGCTTCAAATACAGAAACTTTGCCTCCTCTATCAAAATGTAAAACGAAACAGAAAACGATTAACAAGAATTCAGCTAACACTACTTTTAAAACTGTTCCTATAAATCTTGAAATAGTACTAAGTAAGCATACCAAAAAAAGTATTTTAGCAAAAATGTTCCGCCACAGAGACCTTCAAAATCTTATAAAAACAGGAGAGAAATCATGCACAACCCTTAAAACCTACCGTAGGAAAATAATCTTAGAAGCTTTGATAGACAGTGCAATCCTTCTCAAAAGAAAGTTATTTATTTTAGTGTTAAACAAAATGAAACCACTAACAAAACGAATGACTAAATTACAAAAAAGACTTCTCAATAAATGAAAGTTCAACAAAAATAACTTCTTAAATATCTGTGGAGGTGAGTGGAGTCACACTACAAGCACAGAACCATATCTTAATGAAGAAGCATACAAACAAAAGCAAACAAATACAATTGCCATACATAGCAGTGGACAAGGTTATCAAAAATGTAATAATACCATAATGGAACAAGAAATACGGCTTAAAAAAATATCCCCAGAAAACGTAGACTTACCTCTCAATTCAACTGAACCAGAATGTCTAGTATACAAATGGCCATGCACGTCAATGTGTAACATTCCCAAAAATTCTTTCAAGTCTTTAAGCCAATTCCTCAATCAGTATGTGAAAGGCAAAGACATAATCAAAATTAAACTACTGCAAAATATGGATACCTGTCCAGTGCTCAAGTACAAAGGACTACAAGGACATTCATTGGCCTGCATTTCAGGACCTACTTGAAAAACCACCTTCCATCATATCAAAATGATATCAACACATCATTCAACTATAGGAAATCTAGTCTATAAACTGTACTATGCTAAAAGTCCTGCTTTAGCACTAGCCAATTTAAATAACATTCTTCTACATGGTACAGCAAAAGACCTACTTGAAGAAATGGACTATATCCAGAAAAAAATATTTTGGAAGTGAAAGCCACTTACAGAATGAAATAGCTTTACAACAAATTAGCAACAATTCTACGCATGGCAACCTTCTACTACACAAATACAAAAAAGAAATACTGAAATTTAAAAGTACATTTGCTGAAGTACCAAACCATGTGTGTGTATGTTGCCGCAGAACATTTTATAAAAGTAACACAAAAACTGTAGACCTAACATACAAAATAGAAGACAATAAAGATTCTAAATGGTTTCAATTAGCTCTCTACCTTATAGCAGAAAACAAATACGAAATAACTGACCTCTTAAGACTTTGGAGTTACTGCACTACAAAACTTGACAACAATCAAACTCCTTCACGTGCTATCACAAATAATTTGGAATTATTCCCACTATCTAAACCCCTACAACAATTCAATTTATATGAGAGCATCATAATTCAAACAGTGCACCCCTTTCAAGCAATAATATGCCTTCAACCAAAAACAGCAAAATTACCTCCCGCTGAATAGGAGAAAGGCATTCGTGGCAAAGTAGTGTATTTACCATTAGATCTAAAACAAAATGTGCACACTCTGGGAGTGCAACGTCCAATGGAGCAGTCTTTAATTGTCTTAGTAAATGGTGTACCAACAAAAGTCAAAAAATTTGGCAGCAACCCGTGGACTTACATAAAGTTAGACAAGCCTTGCAATATCTAAAAGACAATAATGAATACTACAAAGAAATTAATATTGAAGAAAACTTGACGGAAACCACTGAAATAATTCAAGAGTCACCAGAAACTGGTCAATTTGAGCTTCTAGATCCTGCTACGGTATTCAATACTTTAGACCATTATACAATTCATCCATTGCACTCTAATGAAACCGTAGAAGATTCACTAGAAACGTACCAAATGCGACAAACAAAAGGATCACCAATCAGCATATGGGAAAAAAGTATAGAAGCACGTGCTTTTCCTCTACTCTTTCCTACTGGCAAAGGAGGAAGGTACGATGATAGACCTATTCACATAACAGCATCAGAATACTGCTCGTTACGGATGTATTCTGAAGATCACAGATTTAGACAAAATGTGTAATACATATTCCACCTACTCTTTGAAAGTGAACTAGCAACTCTATGTTCCGGAGTTGCACACACATTAAAATCAGGAACCCACGTTCAAAATATGTCAGCTACACAATTATTACAAAATGTGCAAGAAAAAGATGAGGTTTTACAATCAAGGATTACAAATCTATTAGCAAACATGCGTGGTACTGAAGAGTACTGGTTCCGACGTCATGGAGATGTACATTGTATGATAAGAAACCTTGGCTCACCCACTTGGTTTGTTACATTAAGTTGTGCAGAATATGCATGGGAAGATTTACATGATTCCCTACGCATATCAAACAAAAACAAAACAAACATAGATATACTAAAACCTGGAGAACTTTGTTCTCTAGATCCTGTTAATGTCTCAAGATATTTTCATCATCGCTTCATTGCTATGCTACACTTTATTTGTAATAAAACTGTTCCTCCCCTCGGAGAAGTGTAACACTTCTTTTGGAGAAAAGAATACCAAGCCAGAGGAGCACCACATATCCACATGCTTTTATGGATTAAAGATGCTCCTAAATTTGGTCAAGACAATGATGCCACTGTGTTACAGTTTATCAAAAAATATGTAACTTGTGAAATTCCATCGGAAGCAACAAATAGTGATCTTCATGCACAAATTTTAAAATTTCAAAGACACAAATGTGGCAAATATTGTTGTCGCAAATACAAAAACAAAGGGCAATACTACACCAAATGCTGCTTTGGTTTCCCTAGACCAGTTACAAAAACAGGTCAAGTAAACAACTTCATGTCTTCAGTTAGACATAGTGTTAAAGGTAAATCACCTAAAATACATATTACATAAAAAGAACAGAAGAAGAAAAATATATCAATGATTACAATGCAATCATTGGCCACTTATGGAATGCAAACATAGATGTGCAGTACATTGCAGACAATTCCACTGCAGTTGCACGATATGTTACAGCATACTTAACCAAAGCAGAAAAAACAGAGCTCCAAGACCTCTGGAATGACCTGTCATCAGACAAAACACTGTCTCAAAAATTATACAGCTTGGGCATAAAAAATGCTCTCCCATAGAGAATGTGGCTCCTATGAAGCAGCAGATTGTTTAACCGGTACTGCTTTGTATGGACCATCTGAAAATATAGTATGGCTAAGTCTTGGTCCTGCTAAATCTAGAAAAAGTTTTCTGAAATCATACGACGACATAGAAACAATAGCCAAACATGATCCCAACAACCAAGACATTTTAAAAAACAATTTGCTGGACACATACTACCTAAACAGAAGTACCACTTTGGAAACCATGTGTCTATAACACATAGCCCAAAACTTCACATACAAAAATAATATAAAACCTGATGAAAAAAAGGTAGATACAGAGTGTCAAAACTCACCAAACCAAATTTAATTAATAATATCAAATTGTCATTAAAGACTCCTCAACATAAAGAACTATATTACATGTCCCTGCTACAACTCTTTAAACCATGGAGAAAAGAAGAAGAAATACTAGATAACTATGACTCCTACGAAGATGCTTTTAAAGCAAATGAAAGCACTATAACTGATGTAAACTTTACACACTACAAAACAATGTTGCACAATGAACAGCAACACAAAGAAGAACTCCAGGCCCAACTAGATAAGGACACCCCTGTCAGTAGTCAACCTTCTGTAACAGGAAGCCAAGAACCACAGGGACAGCCACTAATAGCAAATGAGGCAGAATTAGCTATGACGGAAGTAGAAAACACCATGTGTCAGTATGAAGATAAAGAAGACTTAACTATACTACAATCAAAACTAAACAATGAGCAACTTAGCATTTTTGAAGAAGTAACACAAGAAATTGCACATGGTGTACAACATGAAAATAAAGAATGCACCTGCCAAAATTACAAACCTATACTACTGTACGTCAGTGGTGAAGCTGGCAAAACATTCTTAATC
The DNA here is from genome assembly GCF_040938575.1 of Ambystoma mexicanum. NCBI lineage: Eukaryota > Metazoa > Chordata > Amphibia > Caudata > Ambystomatidae > Ambystoma > Ambystoma mexicanum. The sequence continues at coordinate 1,382,392,601 of NC_090937.1, read as the reverse complement.
AAAATCATTAGCAAATTCCTTCAACAGTTGACAAACAACAAACTGTCAGCTGTTGTCACTGCCCCCACAGGTTTAGCTGCCTGCAACATAGGCGGTGTCACTTTATACTGATTACTACTCCTGCCAGTGGAACACCAAAACAAATTAGACTATTACAAACTTTCTACATAAACTGCAATGGAAATACTCAGAGTATTAAAACAAATGAAATTGCTACTAATAGATGAAGTGAGCATGGTCTCCAACCTAATGTTGGCTTTGATTCACCTCAGATTACAAGAAGTACTCAAAACAGATTACGAAGAGCTCTTTGGAGGAAAACGCATTATTGTTTTCAGAGATCTTCTTCAATTAACAACAGTGAGAGGTGAGCCTATTTTGAAAACCTTAGGGCGCAAACTCTGCCGTAAAACTGTTGGCAGCATACGAAATGTCAACTTTTGGCAACATTTCCAATACAGAGGATTAACAGAAAAAATGCGGCAATCTGCAGATCTCACTTATGCCAACATCCTAAAAAGTATTAGAGTTGGTGTACTATCTCAAGAAGCACAAGCAATATTGAAAACCCGGCACATTCATGCACTTTATGGCGATAATGCATGTGCCACGGATGTTATGGAACAATTAGCGCACAAAAATGTCAATTGTATGGCCTTAATGCCAACTCTTGCAAGCTGTTTCAAATTCAATGAAACAATGTTAAAAAAAGAAATGCAACCAATAATTGAAATTAGCGCCACAGACAAACTAGACATACATGGTATGACACTACCCATGTCTGAACAAGCCACAACAAGACTAAATAGTTTAGAAAATTCAGTCTCCAACACAGCTGGATTGGAAAAAATATTAAAATTATCCTTAAATTGCAGAGTAATGCTTAAACGTAAGCTTGACATAGATCAAGGACTAGTTAATGTAGCACTGGGTACAGTTGTTGGCTTTCAAACATACCCACTTGACAACAACATTCACTGGTCGATTCATGGAATTATTGTGCGCCGAAAATTCCTGCGCAGAGGTGCCAAAACGTGCAATTCGCAGTGCAACTGCGAAAATCGCAGGGAAACCAGCGCTCATCGATTCATGGAAGTCTGTGCGCGAGAAAAACATTGGATGTGTGCTGAAAACGTGCGCGGCGCACGCCGGCGCACAGGTCATCCAACGGCGTGCGCCACGGCCACTGCGAAATCGCACATAGCGCGGCGCACATCACAAAAGTAGGCGTAACACGGGGCGTAACACTCGGAATGGGGAACAACGTGTGAAAATATGAGCGTCACGGAGGAAGTACAGGAGGCAAGTGCGCGGAACGCCCACACGCTCGCCTGCAACCCGTATTCATGGAATCGAATAGGGCAAACCAGCGCACGTTGAAAGACGCGCACAGGGCCAAACAAGTACGGCACAAGAAAGCAGGCGGTAGCGTCCCTGCGCCTGAAATAAATGTGCGCCAAAATGTGCACTAACAAAAAGCACCCATATACAGCTATGATGAATGGTCCATACAGTGGCCCTCCAGGACAAATGAGGTGCAAAGGGGTACCGACAAACACGGACACCCGCTGTGTGAAAAATAGCGTGTGTGTGTATTACGGGGTTCGCGGGAAATTCCACACGCGATTGGCCTGGGCACGTGTATTCTGGGGTGCGCGTGAAGTTTCTCACGTGAATTAGCAGGGTACGTGTATTACGGGGTACGCGGGAAGTTCCACACGCGATTGCCCTGGCTCTGCGTATTTCGGGGTGCGCGGGAAGTTTCACACGCGAATTAGCAGGTTACGTGTATTTCGGTGTGCGGGGGAAGTTTCACACGCGAATTAGCAGGGTACGTGTATTTCGGTGTGCACGTGAAGTTCCACACGCAATTTCAGTAGGGTACGTGTACTCCGGGTGCGCGGCAAATTCCACACGCAAATCCAGCAGCCCACGTGTATTTCGGGGGTGCCGGGGAGTCCCACACGTGAATTGACCGTGTGGGTCCTCCCATGTGGGTCCTCGAAGCTGTTCCCTCTACAACCTCCACGGCCCGTGCAGGCGGCCCACACCACAGGGGACTACCCTGCACCCCTGCACATGCCCCATCCACCATGGCCATGCCCCCCAGCCAACCCACATGTCACCTTTCACTACTGCTCAGCAACGCATGTCTCCCAGCACCCCCACCAGTCAGGGGCACCCTCCACCAGGCCCCCACTCATGTCTCCCAGCACCCCCACCCCCCAGCACTGTGGGGCACCCTCCACCAGGCCCCCACTCATGTCCCCCTGCACCCCCACCCCCCAGCCCTATGGGGCACCCTCCACCAGGCCCCCACTCATGTCTCCCTGCACCCCCACCCCCCAGCTCTGTGGGGCACCCTCCACCAGGCCCCCACTCATGTCTCCCAGCACCCCCACCCCCCTGCATCCAGGGGCACCCTCCACCAGGCCCCCACTCATGTCTCCCAGAACCCCCACCCCCACCAGTCAGGGGCACCATCCACCAGGCCCCAATCATGTCTCCCAGCACCCCCACCCCCCTGCATCCAGGGGCACCCTCCACCAGGCCCCCACTCATGTCTCCCAGCACCCCCACCCCCCAGCATCCAGGGGCACCCTCCACCAGGCCCCCACTCATGTCTCCCAGCACCCCATCCCCTGCATCCAGGGGCACCGCCACCAGGCCCCCACTCATGTCTCCCTGCACCCCCACCCCCCAGCACTGTGGGGCACCCTCCACCAGCCCCCCACTCATGTCCCCCTGCACCCCCACCCCACAGCACTGTGGGGCCCCCTCCACCAGGACCCACTCATGTCTCCCTGCACCCCCACCCCCCAGCACTATGGGGCACTGTTAGGGAGAATTCTCTGTTTGTTTTTTCCATCCTGCCAAGAGTGGGACTCTTTTCCTCCCCCTCTTGGGCATGAATGTGTGTAATTCCTTTGAATGTCAATGTGTTCTATGGGCTATGGGGTCTTTTATTCCATAGGGTCTCATATGTTTTTCTATGTGTGTTACACCACACCCTACGTGCCGTAACACTGGGGCGTCCTAGCGGACCTTCACCATAGACTCCATACCGGGGCGTTACTAGACCTAAATTTACTAACAGAACTAGTACAAACCATCTCATTGTGGACGTGCTAGTAGGGGTAATTCGATTACTCATGGGCCTGTTACTCGAGGGGGGCACTGTCCCGTCCCCCCTCGTCGAGTTTTGGCTGGTGGCAGTGGAAACTACTTGTTATGTTCGACCCCGAACATAACCCTATGGGATTCGTCCCATTGTTGGAGATTGATACTTTTCCTCGTTAATTTCTAACGTACCACCGGTCCACTTATCTTAAATAAGTTTATCGTATGGTACTTTCTGCCAGAACTCGGTTTTTAAAATGGCGTCTGTTTTCGTCTCTGTGACTCCTAAACCAAAAGTTGAGCCCTTTGTTCCACTTTTGGCGGGCATCTGTACAGAGACCCTCCAAAGTGGTGCCATTCTGTCTGGGTTACCACAGGGGTGTGGGAGGGGGTTTAGGCACCCTGGACCGAGTTGCCTTGCCAACTCCGGTCGCACTCTGGAGTGATTGGCCCAAGTGGTGAGCCTCCCCGCGCACCACTTAGCGAGTGTTGATTGACAGCTAGGCTGAATGAATGGGGATTTTCTGCATAAAAGCAGGGCTTTTGGGACTGGATCTTCAGAAGTCGCCACAGGACCTAAGAATCCGACGAGGGTAACGCTGAGCCGACATGCAACGACGACACCTCCGGTGGAGCCTTGCTGAACCGACTCACCACTTCCAGACGACAGAGGAGATCTCCCTGCCGGAGAGTCTCTTCCCCTGACTGGTGGGAACAACCAGTCCCCTTTGCTTTTTCTTCGCCTCAGGACGCAGTGGTCGAATTGCCCGTGCAGAGCCCCCCGGCAACCGGATAGCCACTACCCCTGTACCGCGACCAAAAGGTGGTGCCTTTGGTGGCGTACGGCCTCTGCATTGGCGGGCACCACAACTGTCTGGGGCAGGTGGGTTGGACAGTACAGAATCCCTCCCAGAGACACTTACCTGCGACGGCACATAGGTCTCATCATCCAAATCGACACCTGAATAGAGCTCCGGGGAGGTGCACCCAGAGACACTCCTTGAGATGACGGCCTGCAGCAAGTGTGGGTTCTCACCCACCACCACACCACGTCCCTCACTGGTGCCCGGTCGGGCCTGAGACCCCTCCTGGGTCTGCACCATCTCCTCAACCCCAGCAGTATCAAGTGTGTCATCCCCTGCAAAGACATGAAAGAAAAGAAATGGGAACAGGCATTAGCAACATGGAACACAATTAGGGCTGAGAAGCAACAGAAACAGTACTTCATTGACACATGTACCACATGACTATAACCCTCCCATGCATGCACTGTCACTGCGTATGAAGAGGAGGCAAATGGCACACATTGATGACACCAAGATGGAAGACCAACAAATTTGCTGCATGCTGCCTAGCAATGCCATCACACATTGGCCTGTGATTGGCATGTCCAATACACATACATGACACATGCCATCACACAGATGGCATGTACCCTAGCCATGTCACACATGTGACAATAGGACTGAGAAATGCCTAGTGAAAGTGGTGGAATGCAGACAATCAGCCTGAATGAACACAGAATAACATGCAACTATGTTGTGGCAAGATGACAATTCAAGGGCAACTGGCATGAGGTTGGGCTGAATGTCTACTGTTGCCAGAAGGGATACTGCCACACCCAAATCCTGGTGCGCAGAATGTATTGGTTGAAGCACATGGGTGACCCAAACCACTCAGGCACACACCCCCTCACCTGGCACTCAATCAGAAGCACTCACACACACGCCATGCACATGGATGACACACACATGCATGTGCACTCACCGGACAATGCCTCGTAATCTGGCAGGTCTCCCACGCCTTGGATCTGTTCCTCCGTGACGTAGGTCCCAGCAACATACTCATGTGGAGTGAGTTCTATGTCCTCTGCCGGAGACCCACCTCCAGTCACTAGAGTTGCGGCATGACTTGAGGCCAACTTTTTCTTTGCCCTGCGCTAAGGTCATTCCAGCACTTGTAGCAATCATTAGCTGTGCACCTCACAAATCCAAGGGCACTTATGAGTTCCGCAATGGTCTGCCAGTGTGCCTGACGTTGTGCAGGTGTGGTCTTGCATCCTGCAGTAATCACCATTTCGCTGTCATGTGCGGACACATACTCCACAAGTGCATCAAGTTCAACCCGATTGAAGCAGGGCTTCCTTGGTGGGCCGGACTGTGTAGCCGTGTCTGGGGCATCAGCCTGTACTGGACGAGCACTCTTCCTCTTCTTCTTGGAAGTTGGTGGTGATACTGAGTGTCCTATGCCGCTCTGGACACTAGGGGCAGGAGCCCCGGTGGACTGTGGACTAGGAGTGTGGGAATGAACACTCACCATGGGACTTGGTGCAGCCATTAGCTGAAGTGTGATGTAGTTAGGGGAAACGTCAGCAGGATGGACTAGGACCGACACTGTCCTGGCTGGGACACTCAGAGCTGGGGTGGATGGAGCCGCAGCTGCCCCTGCAGCCTCCCCACCCTGCCTACTCGGGGCAGCAGATGACATAGCTGCCCCTGATCGACGTGGGCTGGTGACACCAACGTGCACCGCCACACGTGGCCTAGACCTGCTGACCTGGAAGTCAGCCATGGAGTCACCCAGTGCCAGGTCTGGTGCCACAATGGGCTGGTCCAACAAGGGCTGAGCAGGGATGGTGTCAGCCTCGTTACCCTCAACCAGGGGGGGCATGGGTGTCCCTGACTGGTCACCCACACATGGGGGGCTAGGGGCACCCTGCAAGTCCTGCCACGTCCCCTACCGTATCCACCACGGCCACCTCTTGTGGCTCGCCCACCTTTGCCACCCTTATCGCGTGCTCGCCTCCCAACCATGGCACTGATGTAGTTGTGCGCATGGGAGTTGCAGTAAACTATTGTCCTGGGCAATTGGGGGTCAAAGGGGTAGGGTACTAGATGGAATTCGTACCCTAGTGTTCTAGCAAGGCTGTATGTGACCCCTGGGGGAAGATGACGGGTCACGCAACGCACAGGCACCCCGAAAAAGGGAGATAATGTGCACGCAACCCCTCCTAGACCACGTGGAAAAAAAACTGCACTATGCTGTGGCACCCAGAAACACAAAAATGAACGTATGCGTGTCACACGCAGCTTAGACTGACCTCTGAAGGGGTAGGCAACACACGGGGCAAGCACAGATGTCAAATAAATGCACAACTCACCGTCTGCCAGGAAAAATCGCGTGTAAAATACGCAACACCCCCGCCAAAAGAAGAATTGTACGCTGTCTGAGGAGACAGGACAACAGGAGAAGTGAACGCTGTTTGAGGAAACAGGCCCAGGAAAAAGACAAGAAGAGAAAAAGCTGTCAGAGGTAACAGGGAGTACGAACTTGGAACGCCGTGAAGTAAATCGCGTGTGAACCGACAAGAAGTACAGATTTCACCCACTCGCTCTCCACGAAAAGCACCTACAAGGAAATGGCATTCTACACGTACCTTTTAAACATGCCCACACGTCCAGCGTCACTTCCGCGTGTACGCGCTAAGGCCCCATCCTCCAATTACACGCGCTCACACTCTGACGTGCAGTCATTGGACGTGTAACATGCACCCGTGTACAGGGAAATGCCCGCGCACGCACGTCACAGACGCGCATACGCGCTGTTGGCCTTTGGGCCAATGAATTCGCATACGTGTGCTGACCCGCTTACGCGCTAAGGCCCTTTCCTCGAATTACACGCAGACGTGCTGGATTTTCACATGCCAAATCACTCCGTATCAAGCTGGCCACACGTAAGCACATGGAAGACCACGCTCCTGCCCAGAAGGCCGAATTACTGCCCCCCAGAACCCCAGATTGCCTGCTGCCCACGTGCCCTGCCATTTGCTGCCTGCACATCAGCCAGGGCTGCTGTTGCTGTGACCACCCCTGCTGGAACCGAAGACTCCCGACTGGGATTCCATCGCTCCACAGCCCAGCCCCAGGACCCAGTTGCCCACCCACTCCTGCCTCTGGGGGTTGTCATGTTGGGCACTGCAAAATCTGGCACCACTGACAACTCCCGGCCAGAGAGGCAGAGGGGCACCAGCTTCACTGCCACCGAAGTTGGTGTCCTGGTGGAGCAAGTCCTGGGGCAGTATGATGCCCTCTTTGGAAGTTTGTGCGCCAACAAGGAAGGACGGACTCGGATCTGGACGGACATCGTGACTGCCATCAACGCGGAGGGGGTGGCAGTCCGCGACTTCCAACATGTCAAGAAGCGCTGGGAGGACTTCAGGTCCAGGACCCTCAACAAGGTCCGGCGCTCTTGAAGGCAGCGGATGCTAAGGGGCGCGGGGCCACTTGTCGGACGATCAGATGAGGGTCCTGGAACGCATATCCCCACCGCTCCACGTCCAGGCCCTTGAGAGGCAGACCCGTCTAAAGTGGAGCGGTAAGTGTACATGCATCATGATTGTAAGCTGTGCGTGTGGTGATGTGCCAGTAGTGTGCAGTTTGCACATCTGTTTGTATGGGGCCGAGTATGGGTGGGGGTGTACAGGGCCGTGAGGCTAACACATGCGAGGGCTGTCATGTGTGAGACATGGATGGTGCTTGTGTGTGTAGGCTTGCATGTCAAATGCAGTTGTGTGGGCACACATGTTTGGATGAATGTGTATGTAAGTAGGCATGTTCGTGATGTCACACATGGATGTTGTTTTCAGCTGCATGTATCAGCACTGTGTACATGTGCATGTGTGTGTATTCGACAAGGGTGCAACAGTGATGCAACATGGATGCATGTGACAGCGGGATGTGGAAGCCTGATTGGCAGATGTGACATGGATGCCCATCTGAACACTGCAACACTTGGCAGAGGTGTACACATGCATGCAAGTGTGGTGGCGTGTGTGCATGTGTAGTGCACTCCCTGTGTTGCATGTGATGTCTGGCTCACCTTTGCCTTCTCATGCTGTTGTATGTGTATGGATGGTGCTGGCAGTTGCTATATGGCTGTGGTATTGCACATGTGTGTTGGCGATTGTGATGCCATGTCTGAGGTTTGCCAATGCCACTCATGTACAACTGTCATGAGTGTATGTGTCCATTGTACAGTGCCCTGATGCCTGTGTTTTATTTCTCCCTGTCTGCAGCGTCAACTGATGAAGAGGGCGGAGAAGTTGCTGTGGAGCACAGCGGCGGGGATCGCACTGCCAGCCGGAGACGCAAGGCCCGGCTCCCCTCCCAGGTTGTGATCTCATCGGGGAGTGAGGAGTCCGGTGCCGCGTCCCAGGCCGCAGCTGCCGGGGGGAGGTCCAAGAGGCGGAGGTCGGAGTTGGACTCCTCGGCAGCAGAAGGGGCAGCTGGGACCCCACAGGGCCCAACGGGGGAAGATGGCACGGAGTCATCCAGGTTGGTGTGGGGTTTGGTGGAGGAGGAGGCCGTGCAAGCAACAGAGACGGGGTCTGGAGGTGGGGATTCCACTGGTGCTAGTGGTGCAGTGCAGGACCAGGGACAGGAGGCAGCACAGGCCACCGCGGAGGTGCCTGTGTGCAATCCTGTCCCTGATCCTGTCACTGCATCATCTTGCACCAGCAGGGATGCTTACGTCCAGACCCGTTTTCAGGTAGGGGATGAGCTCACAACAACTGGCCTTCCTCTGCCTGCAGACATGGCTATCCGGGTCCGAGTTGAGCCTGTCCTGACTGGTGTGGCGTTGCGTCAACGGGCCATGCGAGGTGACCTGCGGTCTTTTCATGAGGAGACTGCACGTCATCTCGAATGGCTCGTTGACCGCGTCGGCCTACTGGGACAGGTCACCCAGGCCGGATTCCTCCGTTTGATGGGGCTTGCTCAGACCCCCTCCTCAACTGAACCCCCTATGCGCCAGTCGTCCTCTGTGCCATCTTCCCACCCATTAGTCACCTGGGTGCCCTGTGGAGCTGCCTCTGACGGTGCGGCCAGGCTGGTGGAGGAGGCATCCCTGCCACAGCCGGGAGTCGGACGTCCAGCAGGGGTGGCCACATCAACGACTGCACCCCAGCCAGTGGAGGATGTGCAGGCAGCAGGAGGCAGGGCACGGGCAGAGGCACAGCAGCAGCAGCAACGAGGTGGGACCGATGATGGCTCGGGGCCTTCGACATCGGAGGGGCAGGCATCGGCCGGAGGGCAGGAGGACCCAGGACGGGAAGTGTCTTCCATGTGGCAGCGGTTGGGCCACGCCATAGATGCGGAGCGGCAGCGGGGCGGAAGAGGCACGGCTCACGATGGTCAGGGCGGAGAACTCCATGCGGAGGGCCCTGAGGCGGGCCGAGTGCCTCGAGGCAATCCGCAGGGAGTTGGAGGTGAACATATCGACGGCCCTGCGGACCCGTGGGGCCATGGAGGAGGACCGCCTCTGGGACATTGAGCAGGAGTTCGATGATGCCCTGGCCCGGAACATCCCAAAGTGAGCCGTCAGACTAACCCGCTGCCCTTGTAAATAGTTCTGTAGTTAGTGTTAGGTTTCCTTTGGTTTTGCATTTTTTTTGGACCTTTTGGACAATGGGCCACATTTTTGTATATAGTTTTTTTATTAGGTAGTGTTATTAGATAGGTTTAATTTCTTCTGTTGGGATCATGGACCCTGGATTGTTTATCTGTATATAGTTGACTGTTGGATTTTCATTTTTTTTTAATGATTTACCCATGGAGCAATGGTTTTCGATTTTAATTTTCCATTGGATTTACTTTTGTGGACTGTGACTTTGGACACCTTTTCTTTGGATTATGATTTGTGGTTTTACATTATTTCACGGACATGCTGCTTTTTAAAAAAAAATTCCCATTTTTGTTTGTTTATTTTTGATTCAATTTATGTTGCTTTTAATACATATTTTTTCTTCAAACTTCAATGTGTAGTATCATCTCATTGGTTTCATGCATATCATGATATGGGTTTTGACATTCACTGACACCCATTGTGTGTATGTGAGGGACATGTGTTCATTTACAAACTTGCAATTGGGGTTCTATCATGTAATTGCCATTTCTAAGCGGGTGGATGCAATACTCGGGTGGGTGTTTGGCATTTTGAGGCTGACCATAAAGACCAGGGATCTAGATTGTGATGACATGTTGGCTGGGGGACATGTGTGGGGGCCTGGTGGAGGGTGCCCCACAGTACTGGGGGGTGGGGGTGCAGGGAGACATGAGTGGGGGCCTGGTGGAGGGTGCACCACAGTGCTGGGTGTTGGGGGTGCAGGGAGACATGAGTGGGGGCCTGGTGGAAGGTGCCCCACAGTGCTGGGGGGTGGGGGTGCAAGGGGACATGAGTGGGGGCCTGGTGTAGGGTGCCCCTGGATGCAGTGGGGTGGGGGTGCTGGGAGACATGAGTGGGGGCCTGGTGGAGGGTGTCCCTGACTGGTGGGGGGTGGGGGTGCAGGGAGACATGAATGGGGGCCTGGTGGAGGGTGCCCCTGGATGCTGTGGGGTAGGGGTGCTGGGAGACATGAGTGTGGGCCTGGTGGAGGGTGCACCACAGTGCTGGGGGGTGGGGGTGCAGGGAGACATGAGTGGGGGCCTGGTGGAGGGTGCCCCTGGATGCAGGGGGGTGGGGGTGCAGGGGGACATGAGTGGGGGCCTGGTGGAGGGTGCCCCACAGTGCTGGGGGGTAGGGGTGCAGGGAGACATGAGTGGGGGCCTGGTGGAGGGTGCCCCTGAATGCTGGGGGTGGGGGTGCAGGGAGACATGAGTTGGACATGAGTGGGGGCCTGGTGGAGGGTGCACCACAGTGCTGGGGGGTGGGGGTGCAGGGAGACATGAGTTGAATATGAGTGGGGACCTGGTGGAGGGTGGCCCTGACTGGTGGGGGGTGGGGGTGCAGGGAGACATGAGTGGGGGCCTGGTGGAGGGTGCACCACAGTGCTGGGGGGTGGGGGTGCAGGGAGACATGAGTGGGGGCCTGGTGGAGGGTGCCCCTGACTGGTGGGGGCTGGGGGTGCAGAGAGACATGAGTGGGGGCCTGGTGGAGGGTGCCCCTGGATGCAGGGGGTGGGGGTGCTGGGAGACATGAGTGGGGGCCTGGTGGAGGGTGCCCCTGGATGCTGGGGGGTGAGGGTGCTGGGAGACATGAGTGGGGGCCTGGTGGAAGGTGCCCCACAGTGTTGGGGGGTAGGGGTGCAGGGGGACATGAGTTGGACATGAGTGGGGGGCTGGTGGAGGGTGCCCCACAGTGCTGGGGGATGGGGGTGCAGGGGGACATGAGTGGGGGCCTGGTGGAGGGTGCCCCTGGATGCAGGGGGGTGGGGGTGCAGGGAGACATGAGTGGGGGCCTGGTGGAGGGTGCCCCTGGATGCAGGGGGGTGGGGGTGCTGGGAGACATGAGTGGGGGCCTGGTGGAGGGTGCCCCTGGATGCTGGGGGGTGGGGGTGCAGGGAGACATGAGTTGGACATGAGTGGGGGCCTGGTGGAGGGTGCACCACAGTGCTGGGGGATGGGGGTGCAGGGGGACATGAGTTGGACTTGTGTGGGGGCCTGCTGGCAGGTGCCCCACAGTGCTGAGGGGTGGGGGTGCTGGGAGACATGCGTTGGTGGGCAGTAGTGCAAGGTGACATGTGGCTTGGCTGGGGGGCATGGGCATGGTGGATGGGCTGCCTGCGGGACATGTGCAGGGTAGTCCCTTGTGGTGTGGGCCGCCTGCAGGGGCCGTGGAGGGTGTCGGTTGAACAGCTGGGAGGACCCACACGGCGGATTCACGTGTAGGACTGCCCGGCACCCCAGGAATCCACGTAGGCTGCTGGATTCGCCTATGGAATTTCACTTGCACCTTGGAATACACGTACCCTGCTGAAATCGCGTGTGGAACTTCCCGCGCACCTTGGAATACACGTACCCTGCTGAAATCGCATGTGGAACTTCCCGCACACCCTGAAATACACGTACCCAGGGCAATCGCGTGTGGAACTTCCCGCGAACCCGGTAATACACGTACCCTGCTGATATCGCGTGTCAGACTACATGCGCAACCCTGATATACACGTACACAGACGAATCGCACTGCTGGGGCGTGGGGGGGTTGTAGGAAGGAGTGGGGGCTTGGTGGAGGGTGCCCCTGGATGCAGGGGGGTGGGGTGCTGGGAGACATGAGTGGGGGCCTGGTGGAGGGTGCCCCTGGATGCAGGGGGGTTGGGGTGCAGGGGGGCATGAGTGGGGGCCTGGTGGAGGGTGCCCCACAGTGCTGGGGGGTGGGGGTGCAGGGAGACATGAGTGGGGGCCTGGTGGAGGGTGCCCCTGGATGCAGGGGGGTAGGGGTGCTGGGAGACATGAGTGGGGGCCTGGTGGAGGGTGCCCCTGGATGCTGGGGGATGAGGGTGCAGGGAGACATGAGTTGGACATGAGTGGGGGCCTGGTGGAGGGTGCACCACAGTGCTGGGGGGTGGGGGTGCAGGGAGACATGAGTTGGACATGAGTGGGGGCCTGGTGGAGGGTGGCCCTGACTGATGGGGGGTGGGGGTGCAGGGAGACATGAGTGGGGGCCTGGTGGAGGGTGAACCACAGTGCTGGGGGTGGGGGTGCAGGGAGACATGAGTGGGGGCCTGGTGGAGGGTGCCCCTGGATGCAGGGGGGTGGGGGTGCTGGGAGACATGAGTGGGGGCCTGGTGGAGGGTGCCCCTGACAGGTGGGGGGTGGGGGTGCAGGGAGACATCAGTGGGGGCCTGGTGGAGGGTGCCCCTGGATGCAGGGGGGTGGGGGTGCTGGGAGACATGAGTGGGGGCCTGGTGGAGGGTGCCCCTGACAGGTGGGGGGTGGGGGTGCAGGGAGACATCAGTGGGGGCCTGGTGGAGGGTGCCCCTGGATGCAGGGGGTGGGGGTGCTGGGAGACATGAGTGGGGGCCTGGTGGAGGGTGCCCCTGACTGGTGGGGGGTGGGGGTGCAGGGAGACATGAGTGGGGGCCTGGTGGAGGGTGCCCCTGGATGCTGGGGGGTGGGGGTGCAGGGAGACATGAGTGTGGGCCTGGTGGAGGTTGCCCCACAGTGATGGGGTGTGGGGGTGCAGGGGAACATGAGTTGGACATGTGTGGGGGCCTGCTGGCAAGTGCCCCACAGTGCTGGGGGTGAGGGTGCTGGGAGACATGTGTTGTTGATCAGTAGTGCAAGGTGACATGTGTCTTGGCTGGGGGGCATGGCCATGGTGGATGGGCTGCCTGTGGGACATGGGCAGGGGTGCAGGGTGGTCCCCTGTGGTGTGGGCTGGCTGCAGGGGCCATGGAGGGTGTAGAGGGAACACCTGGGAGGACCCACACGGCCAATTTACGTGTAGTGCTCCCCTCGTACTCCTGAAATACACGTGCCCTGATGGAATCGCGTGTGATATTTTCCGCGCACCCCTGAAATACACGTACCCTGATGGAATCGCATGTGATACTTCCCACGCACCCCTGAAATACACGTACCCTGCTGATTTTGCGTGTGATACTTCCCGCGCACCCCTGGAATACACGTGGCCTGATGGAATCGCGTGTGATACTTCCCGCGCACACCTGGAATACACGTACCCTGATGGAATCGCATGTGAAACTTCCCGCGCAACCCTGAAATACATGTACCCTGCTGATTTTGCGTGTGATACTTCCCGAGCACCCCTGGAATACACGTGCCCTGATGGAATCGTGTGTGATACTTCCCGCGCACCCCTGGAATACACGTGCCCTGATGGAATCACGTGTGATACTTCCCGCGCACCCCTGGAATACACGTACCCTGATGGAATCGCGTGTGATACTTCCCGCGCACCCCTGAAATACACGTACCCTGCTGATTTTGCGTGTGATACTTCCCGCGCACCCCTGGAATACACGTGCCCTGATGGAATCGCGTGTGTTAATTCACGCGCGCCATTGATGTACACGTACCCAGGACAATCGCGTGTGATACTTCCCGCGAAGCACTGAAATACACGTTCCCCGTTTGGCGTCTGCTGTTTGGCAGCCCTGTGAACTGGTCCAGGGTTAGCGCAGCCCTTTGCGATGAATTGGGAAGTTTGAAGGCTTTTCCTTGCGCGAGGGCGTTCTTGGGGGCGTAACTGGCGCTGCTGCAGGGTCGCTGTGCCACTCTGTTCCACGGCTGGTTTTGGAGGCTGGAATCCATGAATACGCTGTGCGATGAAATGGATTTTATCGCACGCGGCTGGCGCAGTGTATCGCACGGAGACACTGTGCACCAGCCTCTTGTGCCACTTTTGTGTGAAATTCTATGAAATACCCTGTCAGTTTGTCAATATTCTCTTTGACAAACTTTCAGAAGTGAAAAGAATAGGACACTCAACAGCTCAATTCCTTCTCTTTAAAGACATGTATGTACGCAGAGAACAATTTTCTCTAACTCTTTCATACGCAGTCACCATTCATAAATCACAAGGTCTTACGCTAGACAATGCATTTATAGACATAAATCACAAGGTCTTACGCTAGACAATGCATTTATAGACATTGGTAACACAGTCTTTAAAGAAGGCATGAGCTACGTAGCACTATCACGCTTACATACACTTGACGGTCTATTTCTAATGAACTTTGATGCAAGTAAAGTAGACGCTGATATTCCTTGCATTTTAGAATACAATAGACTTCATTCGCTATACACCCCCCATCTAAAAACATATCCTGTTCCACAAAAAGCAAAACGCTGTAAAAGAAAACTAAATCAAACAGAAATGCAACACGATGTCACTGCAAGTCCTCCAAAGAGAGTAAAAGAAACTAATACTTCATCAAGTACCACAAGCAAAAAAGAACCTATTAGGGAAAGTAAACGGGGTACTTCTTTAAATAAGGAAGACAAACTAAAAAAAAAGCATTCAGATACAGAACTACCTGGTCCATTTAAACTTTCAAATATAACTGGTGTAAGTTGCTACACAAATGTAGCAATGAATATTCTATGTCAATTACCACCAACTGTTGACAACATTTACTTACACAGTACAGACCAATTGTGTTTGCAAATGTTAGTACTTCATAGAAACTCAACAAATAATCCTGACAACACGTATAGTGTTCATGGAATAAGGCAAGAATTGGACTACTGTGCTTGAATAGTGAAATTCACTATAAACTCACAGGAAGATCCACAAGAATTTCTAATGTACTTACTACAAGTGCTGGAAAACAAAAACATACCTATAAATGAAATCGTCCAGATTTCATACATGTGGAAACATACACGCACTCTCTGCAACAATGTGACATAAGAACAAATCCCCAATGAGCACTTTGTGTATGTACCAATACCTAATTGTGAATCCGTTCCATTTCAGCAACTTGTACAAAATGCAAACCATGGTAGATTATGTACTACCTGCAATTCGGATAATCACTCCACCTTACTAATACAAACACATAGTAAATACATAATACTAATGCTTCTACGTTACAATGCAGATGGTACCAAAAACAACTGCAAGCTGACTGGATTCACACATGGTCAAGTATCACTTGGTAGGAAAACCTTCACAACAATAGGTATAATCTACCACAGAGGAGCCACAACCAATGGAGGTCACTATACTGCATATAATGTATATATATGTGGATGGTTCGAATGTAATGATAGTACCATTACTCTAAAGCCGAGATTACCAGGAAATCTTACAAAGGCTTATTTAATCTTCTTAAAACCAAAATGTATTAGCTAAACTGTACTTAAACATTAACAAAACTTCTATTCAAAAACTATACACTGTTAGAATATGCCAACAGGTATCTAACTGCCCCAAGATTCTACAACAACTAAACAGATAAATGAATACCACTAAATCATATGAAACAATAAAAAGTTAGAATACACCAACTGGTATCTAACTGCCCCAAGATTCTCAATAACCAAACAGATAAATCAATACCACTACATTATGAAGCTCTCTGGCCCGCCCCTCTTGGCCTTCTTCCTGCTCCTACCTGCAAGGCAAAAAACCTTGGGGTCATCTTCGACTCCACACTCTCTTTCTCTCCTCACATATCTGATGTCTCTAAGAAGTCACACTACCAGCTGCACCTCCTCAGAGGTATCCTTCCTTTCCTCTCCTTCTCCCAGAAGCTCACTGTCTCTAGAGCCCTGGTTCTCTCAAAGCTGGACTACTGTAACAGCCTCTATCTAAATCTGCCTGCCTCTACTCTCCGCCTTTTGCAACTCATCCAGAACAGGACTGCAAGACTTATTCTTGGCCTCAAGCCCAGGGACCGTATCTCTCCAGGACTGAAATCACGACACTGGATCCCAGTGGCTGTGAGGATTAAGTTCAAAACCCTCTGGATTGTCCACAAGGCCTTCTGGGGCCTTGGGCCCAAATACCTTCAACTCTCTCTTCCTAAATATCTTCCTTCTCAAGCTCTTCGCTCATCCACCTCCAACTCCCTCAGGCTCAGCCGCTTCTCCAAGCAACGAGTTGGGGGTAGATCTCTCTCCACAGCAGGGGCCTCCCTCTGGAACAGCCTCCCTGCCCCCCTGAAACTTGAGGAGAACCATCTCCAGTTCCGGAAGCACCTCAAAACTTTCCTCTTTGCCTCTGCTTTCTCTCCCTCTCTCCCCTGCTAAAACCACAGAACCTGCACTGAATCTGCAACTGGGCCACTCACCGATCTCGGTCCTTGGCCCAGCTACTCTTTCTGCACTGCCTCACTGCACTACGGGACTGTCTCTGTATCCTACAGCCCCTCCTCCCAGCACTTGCCACCAGCTGGCCCTATTATTTATCTTGTATTCTACTAACCCTGTACTGCACTTTTCCCTTCCCCTCTACCCTTGCACTTGCGCGATCTGAATGATACCCGGCCTAGTAGGATCGTTGTCTGTGTCCCCTTGTTCCCCCCCTTGCCTCGTCACGCCTTGAAACACTTGTGTATAGGCGCGTTACAAATGCCATATCATATCATATCATATCATAACAAAAAATAGACAGTTACAATACTCCAACTGGTATCTAACTGCCCCAAGATTTTACAATATCCAAACAGATAAATCAATACCACTTCATTATAACAAAAAATAGACAGTTAAAATATGCCAACATGTATCTAACTGCCCCAAGATTCTACAACTAAACAGATAAATGAATACCACTAAATGATATAAAAAAAATAAACAGTTAGAATACGCCAACTGGTATCTAACTGCCCCAAGATTTTCAATAACCAAACAGATAAATCAATACCACTACATTATAACAAAAAATAGAGAGTTACAATACGCCAACTGGTATCTAACTGCCCCAAGATTTTACAATATCCAAACAGATAAATCAATACCACTTCATTATAACAAAAAATAGACAGTTACAATATGTCAAAAGGTATATAACTGCCCCAAGATTTTACAATATCCAAACAGATAAATCAATACCACTACATTATAACACAAAAGAGACAGTTAGAATACGCCAACTGGTATCTAACTGCCCCAAGATTTAACAATATCCAAACAGATAAATCAATACCACTTCATTATAACAAAAAATAGACAGTTAGAATATGCCAACAGGTATCTAACTGCCCCAAGATTTTACAATATCCAAACAGATAAATCAATACCACTACATTATAACACAAAAGAGACAGTTAGAATATGCCAACTGGTATCTAACTGCCCCAAGATTTTACAATATCCAAACAGATAAATCAATACCACTTCATTATAACAAAAATAGACAGTTACAATATGTCAACAGGTATCTAACTGCTCCAAAAATCTGCAACAAGCCAACATATAGCACATTAGCCAGAAACAACAAGTGAACACTGAAAACAAACAAACAAATAGACAGTAGCATAACAAAAAAAGGTTTTTTTTAATCCAACATGGATTTATTTTCTCCCACAGACCCAATGATCTTAGCAACAAACACAGAAACTGAGCAAATTGCACAGTACACTGGTTTGTAATTTACTAAATATGAGGGTCAACAAAAAAAATGTTGATTATTCAATGTTATAAGTCGTTACAAAATACCAATACTAACATGATATTTTCTTCTATCACAGAATTTAACAAGGAATATATGTACTCCAGTTACTAAACCAAACAGTAAGTATATTATAATAAGTACAACCATCGCAGCAAATCACACCCATAGTGACTTATAACTTCAGTGTTTATAAATTTGGTCTTGGCCATGCACCCAAGACTCTAGGCCCTGGCCACAACCACCGCAGCATAACACACCCATAATTGCTTATAACTTTGGTAGTTATAAATGTGGTCTTGTCCATGCACCCAAGCCTCTAGGCCCTGCCCACAACCACCACAGCATATCACACTCAAACTGGCATATAACTTTATTGCTTATAAAATGATCCCAAAGTTATAAGCCACTATGGGTGTGATATGCTGCGGTGGTTGTGGCCAGGGCATAGAGTCTTGGGTGCATGGCGAATACGGCCATGCACCCAAGACTCTATGCCCTGGCAACAACCACTGCAGCACATCACACCCATTGAGTCAAACATTTTAACTATGCCATATGGGCACTTTTAATTTCCGCGAACATGTTGAGTGTTCTTAGAACAGTTTCAACTTGCCTATGAACAGTACGGACAGGCATAGCGTCCTCAGGACACCCCCATTTTGTTTATTGACAAACATTTCAGAACACTGCGCGTGTTCTTAGAACAGTTTCAACTTGCTTGCGAACAATACGGGCAGGTCTAGCGTCCTCAGAACACCCCAAATTCTGTTTATATACGAACATCCCAGGACACTTGATGTGTTCTTAGAACAATTTCAACTTGCCTACGAACAATACGGACAGGCATAGCATCCTCAGGACACCCCCATTTTGTTTATTAATGAACATCCCAGGACCCATGATTTGTTCTTAGAACAATTTCAACTTGCTTACGGACAATACGGACAGCGTCCTCAGCACAATCCCATTTTGTTTATTTATGAACATTTCAAGACACCGCGTGTGTGCTTAGAACAGTTTCAACTTGCCTGCGAACAAAACGGACAGGCATAGCGTACTCAGGACACACCCATTTTGTTTATTTTATGGACAGCGTCCTCAGGACACCCCCATTTTGTTTATTTACGAACATTTCAAGACACTGCGTGTGTTCTTAGAACAGTTTCAACTTGCCTGCGAACAAAACGGACAGGCATAGCGTCCTCAGGACACACCCATTTAGTTTATTTACGAACATTTCAGGACACTGTGTGTGTTCTTAGGACAGTTTCAGCTTGCTTGTGAACAATTCGGACAGGTATAGCGTACTCAGGACACCCCCATTTTGTTTATTTACGAACATCGCAGGACACATGTTCTTAGAACAATTACAACTTGCCTACGAACAATACGGACAGCGTCCTCAGGACATCCCCATTTTGTTTATTTAAGAACATTTCAGGACATTGTCTGTAGTCTTAGAACAGTTTTAACTTGCCTGCGATCAATACCGACAGTCACCGTGTCCTCAGGACACACCCATTTCGTTTATTTACGAACATTTCAGGACACTGCGTGTGTTCTTAGGACAGTTCCAGCTTGCTTGTGAACAATACGGACAGGCATAGCATCCTCAGAACACCCCCATTTTGTTTATTAACGAACATACCAGGACACTTGATGTGTTCTTAGTACAATTTCAACTTGCCTACGAACAACACGGACAGGCATAGCGTCCTCAGGACACCCACATTTTGTTTATTGACAAACATCCCGGACACTTGATGTGTTCTTAGAACAGTTTCAACTTGCCTACGAACCACACGTACAGGCGTAGTGTCCTCAGGACACCCACATTCCGTTTATTTACGAACATTTCAGGACACTGTGTTGTCCGCTGTCAGAACTAACACAACAGGGGTGCCTGCCACCTAAATAAATACAACATTTAACCCATCTCTTACTCCCTCACCCTCCCCAAACAGTCTTACACGCCAACACACTTTACTAAATAGTATTTTTCCACCAAGTTACACCGCGCTGTCTGCAAATACAAGATGGCGGGCGTGCCCAGAAAATCTAACGCACTTCACGCTCTACACCATCCAATCAGTGAACACGTTGCATGTCCGCGGACATGACGCAAGCCGATTAGCCAATCAGGACACTGTCCGCGGAGCGAACAGGGAAGTGTGTCTGCGGACCGAACATAGATATCACTAATTTTTTGTGACCTACTTTTTGGTCATTTTAAAAAAAACTACTGGACGGATTTTCGCCAAATTTGCAAAAGCACACTTTCGGGACCAAGCTGCTGCTCCTGGTCCAAATTTGGTGAAAATCCGTCCAGTTTTTTCCCCATTCAGTCTATGGGAAAAAAATAAGTTTTGGGACCCCCCCTATACATTTTCCCCCCTTGGACCAAACCACACCACACTTTGCTAAAAAATTCAGAGTGGGCCATATACTTTCTTTGCAATGTTTGGTGAGGATTCGTTCAGAGGGAGCGAAGTTATAAGCCGCCCAAAAAGTGCTCTTCCTGTGGAAACAGCAACTTAACCATAACTACACAGCCACTACCGTAATATCTATAAATATTGTTACAGAACCTGTTAGGGGGGTTGGGGGGTGCACTACAGATTTTAAGATGGGGCTATACTCTCAGACACGATTTCACAGTCATCCATTACTGTGATACAATTGGGGGCTGCTGCTGTTTTCCCTAAGGGAGGACAGTTCTTATTTCTTGCAAAAGGGCCCTCGATATCATATAAAAGGCCCTGAATTTCAGTTATTAAAATATTCACGTCATTGATAGGTTCTAGCATTTTAGGAACCCTCTTACTGGGCCATTTTGGCAATAAGCAAAGTGCTGCCTTCCGTTTAGACATATCCAAGTTCTAGTGTTGTTATATGGTTACAAACCAATAGTATCTGCTGGACCTGCCACAAGATAAAAGAGGAACTGACCAATCGCCTCAACCCTCTGTAACCCTCTGTAAACCGTTAGTTAATGGCCTTATAAGGAGCCACGAGGTATTTTAATTTTAAATATGGTGATTCCCTATTAAAAGTCCAATTACACATAAAATAAGCACATAAACTCTTACAGAATATTAAATTGCCAAGGTTCGTGTGCAAAAACTGAAACACAGACAAGCTTCTGTTAGCATGCTGTTGTATTACAGAACACTTATTTATGGTTGTTTTGATGTTGCCAAGGTATTCTGGTTTCCCTGCCTGCACGAGCGGTTGTCAGAATGTTTGGGTATGAGTGAACGAGGGATTCGGGATTGTCAGTTTAAGAGCGGAGTGGACGGCGTAGGATGAGTGAGAGCTGCAGGCAGGGCGCCGGGCTTTAAGCATAAAGTAAATAAACATAAGCTACTCATCTACGGTCTCTGGTGAATTGAAAACATCACATGCACTCCACAAGTACCTATGCAATGCTTGTCTTTAAATAAACCACAAGCATTGGTTTCTCTTGTTTCCAGGCATATGAAATGTGGTGGAAAAAAGCACGCAGTCTGTGATATTCACAGCACAGAAAAAGATCGCCTAAACACACGCAGAGAGACACAGATCCTAGTGCAATCAGATAACTTAACCCTACTCAGAAAAAAACAACTTTATACTTTTAGTGCTCCATTAGTTTCAATACAGAAAGTGGACTTTTGCCATGATGACTTGTCTTCTTCAATTGGCGTTCTTTGATATCATTTTGGCAGTCAGAGCCTTCCTCTAAATATTTGGGATGTTGCAGCAAATTTCAATCTGTGAATAAATCATCATTATTGAAACATAATTTTATTTATCCAAGATTGTTTTCATTTGTGGACTGATTCAAGGCTTAGTTATTACATGATCAACACGCAATAACATCATGTTGACTTGCGATTGCATTCGTGTCTACATTCGTAATGGAAATATTTCCTCCACAATGAGGTCTTCTCATTGATGATGTCATAAGTGGGCTCCAATTTCCTGTGTTGCCATGGATGATTTAACAAGTGATGGCGTCTGTGATGTCTTCAGCGTGCTCGTGGGCTGCGCAACAGTGGGGCTGGAATTACAGTGGCATAGCTTCCAAATGCTTGCTGAATTTCAAGGGTTTTGTTTCATTAAACCTCACCGTCAAATCAAGTCCAGCTTTTACTCTGAATTACAAGGGCTTTGATGTGCTATATCTCACACCACATTTAGTACTAAAGTTTGTCCTTTTCATACACTCAGAGATGTCATGGGTGGTATAGCTCAGTGGCGATGCGCTTGTCTTCGAAGCAAGATGATGCAGAGCAACCCCGCTGCGCGGCATTAAGAGTGTTATAAATAACCAAGTATCATTGTATTCAAATGTTTTTACTCTGAACACAATAAGATTTATCCCCATTATGGGTATATGGCCACTTTGTGATTATGATGAACCAGAACAACAATGCGTGTGTGATATTTGGTGTTTTAGCATACACTTTGAAAATAATTTACTGTGACCCACCATTTGTTCTCACATGATTTTACAGTGACAATTTACATCAAGACATTTCTGTGAATTTGACACTATAATCTTATGTCAAAAACACCGAGCATATCACCATTCCAATGAATAGATGAAAAACACGCTATCGCATCCATACCGAAAACGAACATCCCATTTTGCATGCCTAATAACTTTTTCGTAATATTGTAATTTCACCTTTTCATGAGGATGCTCGTAAGAATGGTGCACATGATATTATATGATATGATAGTTTATTTGTATCGCGCTCGTACAGAAGTGTTTCAGAGCGCAACAAGGCAAGTGAGGGGAACAGGGGAGAATGCAACAACGATTTTACTAGGCCCAGTGACATTGAGAACGCGCAGGTGCATGGGAAAAGAAAAGGGGGACAGTGCATGGAAGGGGGAGAGTGGAAAGTGCAGAGCAGAGGAGAACAGATAAATAATAATAAATACAAATAAATAGATAATGGAGGCAATAAACAGTGATAGGGCAGCCAACAATTGGAAAGTGCTGTGTTTACGGCAGCAGAACTGTGTAAGTCTGCTAAGTGCAGAAAAAGAAGAAAAGGGGGGAGGGGGACTTTATGGGTACATATACAATCCACAGTGCAAGGGGTGGCCAGGAGGCAGTGCAAGAGGGTGGCAGGGTGAGCAGGTACCTGGGCCCAGGGGACAGAGGGTGGCCAGGAGCACAGTGCCAAGAGATAGCAGATCAGCAGGGGAGAGGGGGAGCAAACGCAGAAGCAAAGATGAAGGTCTTAAGGTGCTTCCGGAACTGGAGATGGTTCTCCTCAAGTTTTAGAGTGACAGAGAGGCTGTTCCAGAGGGAGGCCCCAGCCGAAGACAGAGATCGACCCCTAGCTCGTTTCTCTGAAAAACTACTGATCCTGAGGGAGTTAGAGGTAGAGGTGGAGGAGCGAAGAGCTCGAGAGGGGAGGTATTTCTGGAGGGATAGCTGAAGGTATTTTGGACCCAGGCCACAGAAAGCCATGTGGACAATGCAGAGGGTTTTGAATTTAATCCTTGCATCCACTGGGAGCCAATGGAAAGATTTCAGAGCTGGAGAGATACGATCCCAGGGCTTGAGGCTAAGGACCAGTCTCGCAGTCCTGTTCTGGATTAGTTGCAGTGGGCGGAGATTAGAGGCAGGTAGATTTAGAAAGAGGCTGTTACAATAGTCCAACCTCGAGAGAACCAGAGCTTGGGAGACAGTGAGCTTCTGGGGGAAGGAGAGGAAAGGCAGAGTACCTCTGAGTAGGTGAAGTAGGAAGTTTGACTTTTTAGAGACCTCAGAGAAGTGGGCGGAGAAAGAAAGTGTGGAGTCAAAGATGACCCTCAAGGTTCTTATCCTTGCAGGTGGGGGTAGAGGGAGGGCCAAGAGAGGCCGGCCAGAGAGAGAGGGGAAAGGATGGTGAAGGTGTGCCGATGAGGAGGATCTCTGTCTTCCTGGCATTCAGACAAATATCATTGGCGGCACACCAATCTTGAATGGCAATTAGGCAATCAGAGATGAGAGAGGAAGAGGGGGTGGCCGAGGGAAGCCTGAAAATGAGTTGAGTGTCATCAGCGTAGCACTGGAAATTTGAGCAGAAAATGGCAATGCAGTGGCCGAGAGTTGCCAAGTATTGGTTGAAAAGCCAGGGCGAGTGGTTAGACCCCTGGGGAACACCACACGTAGAGAGGTAGATATATGATAGGAAGGATCCCAGCTGGACCTGGTAGGGTCGATCGTAGAGGAAGGAGGTCAGCCAGGCCAGAAGCTGATCAGTGATACCCAGGTTATCACGGAGATGGTTGAGCAGGATGGTATGGTTGACCGTGTCGAATGGAGAAGAGAGATCAAGTAGAATGAGGACAGAGGGAATGTTAGAGTCAAGGTTGGAGAGCAGATATTCACAGATGTTCAGGAGAGCATTTTCCGTGCTTCTGGCCGCTCTGAAGCCAGACTGGTGATCATGGAGACAGCCAACAGAATCAGAATGAACATTAAGCTGAGAGATGGCCAGTTTTTCCAGGAGTTTGCCCAGAAAGGAGGTAATGGAGATTGGACAATAGTTAGCTGGACAGAAAGGATCAGCTGTGGGTTTCTTGAGAAGAGGATGCACAAGGGAGTGCTTCAGACTGGAGGGGAAGGATCCTGAGGCAAAGGAATGGTTGCAAAAATCAGCAAGGGCTGGAGCGAGGGTGTCAATGTGGTCCTTGATGGTTTTAGAGGAACATGGATGAAACTGTTTTGATGAGGCTTTCATAGATCGGACTTGTCTAGCGACCTCGTCAGTGGAGAATAGAGGAAAGGAAGAGAAGGAGGGTGGGGGGAGGTTAAAGGGGGATTAGCAAGCACAGACTGAGCGGGAATAGGAGGGGAGGGGAGGAGATGGTATACAGGATGCCCTGGGTTTTTGAGATTAAGTGAAAGGCAAGGGCATTGTAGAGAGCCTGGGAGGCAGGAGGAGGGGTGGAGACTGCAGCAGGGTTGGCAAGCTCCTTGAAAATTTTACAGAGTTCAGCCGAGTTGTTAGATGCCGCAGAGACGGGCTTGAATGTGGACTCTCTTCGTGGTGTGGACAGATAGTCGGTATTGCCTTTGGAGCAGGCGAAAGGCCAGTTTGTCAGAGGATGAAGAAGAGGCCCTCCATTTCCTCTCAGCCACCCTACACTTATGTTTAAGTGTAGGTAGGTCCGAGTCATACCAGGAATTATACTTGGCTTTGGACTTCAAGTGGATCCTCATGATAGGGGCAATAGCATTGAGAGTATCAGAAATAGAAGAGTAGAGAAGGGACAGGGTTGTGTCCGGGTGTGAGTCAGCCAGAGGAGGAGGGGGGAGAGAGATTGTGGCAGCGCAAGCCTCAACTGACACATGCTTCATAGGTCGTATGTCTTAGAAGGTAGGTGGCAGTGTTAGGGTGAGCTTGGCTTGGGGGAAAGAGAGTGAGAGATGAGAGGAAAGAAAGCAGTGGTCACTCCAGGAGAGAGGACTGGTCAGAGGGATATAGAGTGGGAGGCCAGAGGAGATCACGACATCAAGTGTATGTCCTGCAGAGTGCGTCGGGCCAGAGGGGAGGATAGAGAGGGAGAGGGAATCGCAAAGGTCACGAAAGAGCAGAGATGAGAGACAGGAAGAATCGAGGTGGATGTTGAGGTCACCGAGGAGGAGGAGTTGAGTGGTTGAGGTCAGGAGAGAGGAGGAGAGATCAGCCCACTCACAAAGAAAAGAGGTGATTTGCCCAGGTGGCTGGTAGAGTGTGGCAACAGTAAGACAGTGGCTAGGAGAAATTGAGAGCCTGCAGACAAGGCTTTCGAAAGAGGGGTATATCTGAGTGGGAATGATAGTGGCAGGAATCCACTCAGGAAAGATTTGTGCTGCGCCCCCTCCAGGGTGAGTGAAACACAAGTTTTATTTACATTTATGACATCCCTTACTTGATGCAATGCTCCATAGCAGAGATATAGAATACAGGGGTGGTGGGGTCAAACTGTTCACTTGCAAATTTAAAAAAAGAAAACTGCTGAACGGATTTACACCAAACGTCTAAAAAGCACATCTGCATTGAAGCAGTTTGGATCAAATCTGTGTACCTTTTAATGTTTGCCTATGAGAAAACCAATGCAAAAGTTGATTAACAACTCATTCTTCAATGCTTTATTATTTTTAAGCAGTTGGATGAATTTGGATCAAACTTATTGATTTTGGGGGACCCAGACCAAGAACAACCTGGAAAGATTCATACAGATACGTCAAGCCAGTCAAAAGTTATTAGCAATACAATTTTGACAAAGTCAAAGGATCATAGGTTTTATCATGACTTTTTGGCGACAACTGATGCCCTATGACATATAAAGCAAGGGGAAGTCACATGAATTCCCCCCAACTGACCATATAGAGAGTCTGATACCTGAAGTGGATAGTCACAGGGACATTCCAATTCCCAAGCTTTTTTCCTATGTGTAGAACTGCAAAGGGGGTAGTCATAAGGATGTGCCCCACCTAAAAACCCCTACCACAGTTGGATAATCACATGGCCACCCTTACCCCCATTCCTCTTGCTGAAACACATGCCCATAAATCAAAGAGCCGAATGAGCCCTCTCCTCCCCAATAATCCTACGTTGGATCACCACAAAAAGATGGGGATATTCCTAAATCTTGAAGAGATTCCTTCCCAACACAGAGGAAAATAATGGAACATCCATGCAACCAAACTAGCCAGCCCCACATTTGTAGCATAGGGAACAGAGCCCCATGCTTTAAGAAAAAACCTTGTTGAAACACTTTACATTTCCTGATGAATGCAGCGTACATTGATTCCCGCAGCACTTATGTCACAGAAACCCACTACCACTGTGATTCAGACACGCATAACACATGGAAGACATGCAGTCTCAAGGGCACACTTTCACAGTGAAAAGATACATTGCCTGAATGCACACATGCAAACCAGATAATTCCATTTTCCACAGCATCACAGGGATCTCAGTTTAACAAATTCCCTACGACAAAGAACATTCAAAAGCTGTAGACACTTGCCCATGTTCACCCTAAGATTTTCAGGAGGCCCAGTCTCATGGAGGTAATAATGGTGGGGTTTACAGGGGGATGGAGAGAGGCTCTATAACTGATCATGACCATATTGGAAATCAAAATGGTGGCAGGCCATCATGTAAGCTCAGGAAACCCCCCTTCAACACCACTCACTGAGTATCCAAACACAAAAGAGACATCCTCCAATACAATACACAGGTGCCCTAATTATCACTGAGTACCACCCCCAGAGAGGTGGGGCATTCCTATGGAAAGTCATTCATTCATTCATTCATGTTGTAATTTGTTATAGCGCCTTTGACCATAAGTATGGGCCCAACGCGCTTTTGGTTGAATGCCCTCGGAAGGACCAGAGTCCAAAGAAATTTGGAAAAGTTTGGGAGGAGCTATATGCATGTGTGCATTTCAGCCATTAAAGTTATGCAAGGGTAGCCATGACACTGGTAGTCTCCCATGTCTAAATGGAGTGTGTATGGGCATAGCAGAGGAATACTATGGACAGGAAGCTGCAGTTCGATTTTTGTCATTAAAAGTAGCTGCATTCCGTATTAGCAGAAGGGCAAACTTTGCCCTCACACAGAAATGCATTTAAAGAATAGGTTTTTGCCCAATGGAAAACTGTGCCCTAGTGCCAATACCATGGAAAATTGCACCTGCCTGTCATGGTGAAAAGGTTTTATAATAGGGTTGCAATGTTTTTTGCACAGGATAAACTTTGCCCTATGTCTAATACCGTACACATTTTTCACTTAAATCACATCACTAAAACGTTTCTGTAATCTGGCCCCTGAACTCCACATCTCATTGAATGTAGAATATAGTGTACATTTTGTTTATTTTGACCAAGGAAATGCTGATACACTTATCAGCTGGTAAAATAAGTAGCAACTTTGCCAATAATGGTGTGGTTGAATTGGCTACAGGGCTGTTATTATCTACGACTGTCACACCCCCATACTATTGTGTTGGGGATCGCCTTGTATAACTCACAATAAAAATACAAAAGTAGCCAAAAAGTAGGGTATGCCAGTGCAAGAAGAAATGCAGTTTTATTGAGGGTCCCAGACACAGCTGGGGCAGCAAATTCAAACAGACCGTGGAACAGAATTGCATGAAAAGGCACTGTCAAAGAAACGCCCCTGTCATAGGAACTTTTATACAAAGCAAAGTAATTAGCATTTGGGATCTTGCGACACGAAAAACCTCCACAAACATAACTGATTGGACTTTGCACTTTGGAGCCTTATAGAAAAACATACATTGCAATCAACCATTGGGTCGTCCAGGAACCATCCCACAGTGCCCTCCACAACAATTTGTGACATCACAATCCACCCCCAATTCCCAAAACACAAAATCAAATCATTGAAACATTTGCGGCGGCCAGCAGAACTTTATTAAACTGCCCTGGTCGCCTGATCCTGATTCTCACGAGAACGGCTGCCCACAATGACACCATCAGAGCCTTGAACCATGGACATACTGCTGCGCAAATCTTGCATATCGGGGACACTCTAACCATTTTCCCAGGGAAAATGTTCTATGGGGTGATTTGAAAGCGGTGGTTCTTTTCGGCTCCAGGCTCCATTAAGAAATAGCATTTCACACATGATTTTGAATTATAAAATGGTCATGTTTCATTTATTCATTGGTGGGACCTAAGAGCACCAATCTGTGACCTCAAAAAATAACAACCACAGTGTACTTCTCTTAGCACAGGCCTGGGATCGCAGACTCTGCACTAAATTGTCAGCCAAAATGGCCTTTGCCGCACCTAAAATGCTAACCCACATTTTCTGCAAAACCTTGCTTATATGGCCTATTAACCACATTTCGTTCTACCAGTAGGTTTGATTATACCTACCTGTGCTTTAGTATTTATGGATTAGTTTTATTAGGCATATAATTTCAATTATTAGAAAGAGCCCCCTCCCCTTTTACAGCGCTACTCTCGCAGCTTATAAGTGCATTCCTTCATACTGTGCTCAACTTGCATTTGTATTACATTATTCACCCCTTTTATTAATGTATTAATAACGACATCTTTTTGGGACTCTCGTTCCTTTTTTGCAACTTCATCTTTATGTATCCATATTTTCTCCAACTGTGTCATTTCTCCCCAGTCGCCTCCCAGCCATTCAGATCTTACCCCACCCATACACACCCAGTCCCATTCTTTAGGCATTGGATCAAGAATTTCTTATAATTTTCAACATCAGCAGGTTGTGTAAAAACCCATCCATAAGAATCCTCCCCTTCACTTTCCCCCACTATTTTCTTCCTGCTCTTCATTTCAAACCTATTTTTGTCAACACTCAAGGGTAACATCAAATGCCCTTTTTGCTTGTTAAAATATACTTTAAAAATGTTATTAATTATGTAGAAGGTGATCAGAATGAGAACTAGCACAGGGACAGTTGCTCTAAGCAATCCAGAAAGCCAGGTGGGTATGCCTGTGAATACTCTATCCAGCCAGTTTGTTGTTGCACTCCATTAACCTAACTTGTCATTTTTCCCTGGAGTGTCTGTATCTCCTTTATGGCTGCACTTTAAGTTCTATTACAGGCATCACTGTCAAGCATCGCGGTGCAGCAACTTGTCCCCAGCTTTGCACAGACACCTCCTTCCACGGCTGGCAGGAGGTCCAAAATAAATCTATTTTGCAAGGCTGCCATGTACAAAGCCCTCATCTCTTCCTTGATTGCGTTCAACCCTTTTACTGTTGAGTTAGCCAACTGTAATGGCTCGTAACAGGTTAGTTGCAACCATTTCGAATTTGCGGTACTCGTCTGGTATGCTAGCACATCTGGGATGGCAGTCAGGTTATCTGAACTCTTTCTGGAGTAGTAGTTATTTTTTCTTTTCCTTCTCATTATTTTTGGCTGCTCATTTTGATGTGCCAAATTCCCCTGCAGTGCAATCTTCATGGCAATGCTATTTTGAGGCACCACTAGTGCTGGGCGGTGCAAAATAACAAGAGCACATACTCTACTCCAGTCAGGCAGAATTTAGGCATATGCTTTGGATCTGCAGGCCCACAAATAATCCATTATGGCTACAGTTCCCTGTGACAGCACCACATTTTGCACCATCTTGGTGCATCCCGAATTAGTCCCCGGTGAAACGGACCCACTCAACCTGAAACACAAAGGGAATCACCTAAAGCTCCTTATGTCAACTGGTTGATATTTTTCATGTAGCCACGTTAAAACATTAACATTTTCTCCCCAAGTTCCTCTGCAGCTGTCATTAACCTTGGCTGCCACGTTTTGCTCAAAGCCCACCACACTGCATTATTCCCACCTCCCATTTGTGCCCATACCATACTGCTTTTTCTATCCTCTTCAACGGCCTTGTGTGACACCAGGAGACACTTTGCCCTGGTTTAGCTATGCATTGCAATCTTTTATGGTCTCTTATTTGTAATTTCCATTGTTCAGGACCCTCAGTGACATACACCACTACATTATGCAGTGTTTCTTCATTCTGAAGCATTTGTGTTAATTCTACAAGATCTTCCTCGTACACATTTTCCCCTTCATCCACCCAGTGAACAGCTACTTTTTTCCCCTGGAATAAACTTCGAGTACTACAGAGAGACAGGTGCATCAGGCATCCCGCCTCCTCATGGGACACGACGTGGTGCAGGCAAAGTTTGGATATTCCAGCTGCCTGTGGAATGAGGGAGCACACTTAGCAGGTGCCATTTACTCATTCTCTTCCCACACGTATCATTTCATCATACCAAATATTGCCTGTGAATTAATCGTGCTCTTCCTCAGTGCCATGGTGGAAACCTTCCCTATTCATCCCATTTCTCTTTCCCATTTTCTTTTTGCATTCAATTGTATTTCACTTTAAAATAAAACAAAAGCATTAAAACTATACTAAAACATACTAACACCATTACGCTCCAGAAACCTGAAAATGTCTTTTTCTTTATAACACATTTTACATTATAACCTTCTTTGGATGCCTCTTTCACTGGCTTCTTATAAATCCTAAAGCTTTTAGAAAATGAACAGAACATTCGGTTATACTCCCCAATATGTTGTGCTTTGGGAGACTGTACTTTTATCTCTGTGAGCATCCATTATGTGGACCCATCAGTATTGTCCCTGTACTTTAACAGATGTTGGTGTTGAATAGACAACGACATGCGGGCCTGTGAAGCGTTCCTCTTTCCATATCCTCATGTGTTTGTGCACAAAGGCGTGGTCGCCCAGATAAATAAGTGCTGCTTGATGGAAATGTCAGTTTGGATCACTTAATGTGCAGATTTGTTTTTAGGCCTCCTCTGCAAGGATATATATTTAAGGGACTTGGTAAGTTCTTTAAGGTACAGATCAAACCCCCCCCCACCGAATAGCAGAGGTAGAGTGAGCATCAGAGACTGTACGTGATGGCAGGATTGGCATATGTATTCTCCACCCTGTAACAATTTTGTCAATTTTGTGAGGAGTCAGATCGTGATCTCCTCCCGGCATGTTTTATAACGAAAACAAAGCAAGCCGCAAGCAGTGCACCCATTATTTTTCAAGCAACTGTGTAAGCTAAGCCAACCACATCTTAAGCAGTCCATTCATCTTTTCTACCAAACAGTTGGCTTGAGGATGGTAAATCGTGCATAGTTTATGCTATATCCCCAGGTGTGTTCTGATTTCCTTTATTAAATCATTAGTAAAGTGCTGCCCATTATCAGAGTGAATTTAATCTGGAATTCCCCACCTCTGGAATACCTCCCTCACGAACATCATTGTGGGCACAGGGACCTGCCTCAAGCCAGTTTGAGAATGGACACACCACTACAAGCAAGTACTTGTAAGAAGTACACCTTTCTTGCATATCAGCATAATCGATATGCAAGTGCCGGAAGGGGCCTTCTGGTCGCAGCAATGTTCCCTGTACAACTCTCAATGTGTGACCTGGCAGAAACGTCTGGCAGGTCCTACAGTTATTGACACATTTAGTGATGTGTTCAAACAGATTTGGCACAAACCAATCTTCACTTATTTCTCCTGCCACATGCTCTTTTGATCCATGGGAAGTATAGTGAAGCTGCTCCAATGCCAATCGATATAGCTTCTTCGGCTTGACAACCTTTCCTGTGCTATCATGTAGCCAGGCCAAATCAGTTGGTGTCAGAGAACATCCTCTCCTTTTTCACACATCTTTTTCAGTACCGGATGCTTCACCCTGCAATTCTATTATCTGCAATATTGGGTTTACATTAAAGTTATCAAGCAATGTGTCTTTTACTTCACTCACTTTTAGCACTGCTGTTTGAGGTATCCTTTCTTCTCCGCTAAGGAACATCACATGTGATCCTGCTGTCCTATATGCTGAGTCTTTTGCTGCTCTGTCTGCTCTTTCGTTTCCTAGTGATATAAACTCTTGCCCTCCAGTATGGGCTTTGCATTTTATTAATGATAACTCTGCTGAGAGTAGTAACATTTCCAATAGCTTCCTCAATAATGCTGCATGTTGAATGGGAGTACCATCACTTCTTTTAAACCCTCTCCTTTCCCATCTTGCTAATCCTGAGTGCACTGTAGAGGTGACAAGAGCTGAGTCAGAGAAGATGTTCACTGATTGGCCCCCAGATATGTTTAGTGCTTCAATCAATGCCACTAATTCAGCTGCTTGTGCAGACTAATGGTTTGGCTGTCACTTCTATGAATACACTATCAAATCCTCCCCTTTTTGTACTCCTTGTCTATGCCCCACCACTGTGCAACCTGAATGCCTTTGCCCCATGGTCTGGTCAATGCTAAAACTTCCATCAATGAAAATCATGTCCCTCCCCTTCGATCAATTCTTCCTTCACTAGGGAGTTACCTTAGTTTCTGTCAATACAAGCTACAGAGTCATGTACATAGTCCCATCTTCTAATTTATCTGCAATTAACTCTGCTGGTTTTATTGTTCTGCACCTCACTGCTTCTATTGCAGGGTTGGTTAGTATTACCTCAACCCTGTAGACATCTGTGTTGTCAGTATTGATTTTGTTTTCTCTAGTATGGCAACTAATGCATGTTCCATGTACAAACCTACTGGGCACACCATTGTTATTGTGGAAGCCTTCTCAATTATAAATGCAGCAGCTGCAAGTGCTTGCTCACATGGGGAATGTCCCAGCATTACTGCATCCAGTGACCCACTGTAGTATGCAAGCGGTTTGTGTCCCTGTGCCTTCTTCTGTGTCCGTTCTGCTATCATCACTTTTCCATCTCAGTGTGAGAACAGGTGAAATTTATCTTTGTAATTGGGAGTTGCTAACACTGGTGCATGTGCTAACCTTTATTTTAGCTCATCAAAACTCTCGCCCATTTCAGCTGTCCATTTTATGTGTGTTTTATTGTGTGCTTCCTTTAGTGCTTGTAACAATGTCCTGGTCTATGTGGAATAATCAAAACCCCACGTTCTACAATAGTTACTTAAGCCCAAAAATTGCTGCATCTGTTTCACTGATTTTGGTTACAGAGACTTGTGCATGGCCTTTACTCTTTCTGGTGTTATTTTTCTCCCGTCTGCTTATACCATCTGACCCAATTACACCACCTCTTGTTGACAGTGTTACAATTTCTCCCTGTCCACCTTGCATCTTTGTCTGCTAGCAAAGTCAGTAGTGTCACTGAGTCCCTTCTACACTCCTCTTCTGTCATGCTGCACACCAGCAAGTCATCAATATATATATATATATATATATATATATTTTTTTTTTTTATTTGTTTTAGCTACACAGTAACCTTTACAAAAAAAGACATCTCAACGTTAAAATTCATAAAATTACAATACATAAAATTACAATAGATAAAAACAAATACACATGATATATATCAAATGACAAGCAAAAGTAACGCTGCATATATGTTAACCTTTTTCTTTCCTCCATGAATTTTTAAGTTACATTTCTAAGAAAACTTAACATCTTTATCTTTGGGGTAATGCGATTTTGCACTATTGTGGTTTATTCCCCAACTTTACATTCGAACTCAGGCAAATTACTCCACCAGATTAGCTTCCTAGATCATTGGCCGGCATATCTCCTTGCAATTCACATTTAGATTTTAAAAAGCGTAGCACAGCCAATTGCAGTTTAACCCTGGAGCCATGTAACATATCTATCCAGAGTGCTTCAAGATTAACACACTCCGGATTAGGCATGTATTTGAGAAAATATTCAATGCGTGCTTGTCTAAGTCCCACACATTGAGTCAGCAATTGTTGCAGAGTTACGTCCCTCATGTCAAGATTACAAAATTGGCATTTAGCCGTTGCGGTAGAAAGAACTGGCCTTATGCTCATAATTTGGCCAGTTGCCAAAACATTGAATCAAAATCTCATGAATTCATGGCTAAGGTTCTGCTGTGCCCATTTTTGTATTATTATGGTCCAGATGCGAATACAATCTTTTGCTGTTAATTAGATTAACCGTCAAGTTCCAGTCCGCATGTTGCAAAAGAGTCTTAACCTTCATGGGGTTCTTAATAAGTAGATCTTTGGAAACCCCTACTTCAGCGAGGGATTAATGAACCTCCCTTTCCAATTCCCGCAATACTGCTGATGAATCGGCTCCAGCAACCAAGCCCCGTCCCAAGATTCCATACAGATTGGAATCCTTGCCAACGAGCAGTTTCCTATACAGCGTTACTCTGCGCCAGAGAATTATACTTGACAGAGAATATAACCCTAGTTCATAGCGTATTGCCGCAAGTGGAACACACTTCAGAAGGCACCAGACCAAAAGGGGGCCAATTCCATCCCATAGCAAAACTGTGCAATAGATTTGCTGCGGTACACTTTTAAGCAGGGTAGCATCGAAAATTTCCCACATTTGCTATCGATTTTATGCAGTTGGGAAATCAATTAAGTGATTTTTTTATCCAAATATGTACGCAGATTTGCCTTTGTTACAAACTCATATATGGGGTAACCAAGATAGCGGAAAGCATGACATACTGAGAGTCTGGCCTGATCTAAGAACCAAGCAAATCAAATTGCACTCTTCCTGTAGCTTAATCGCATAATGAAAGTTTTTGTTCGGTAATGGCTAATGCATTATCAGCAGTGTATTTCTTAAAAGCAGACAGTACACGTTGCAGACCTAGGGGGGTCAAGTCAAACAGGAGTACATCATCCGCATAAGCGGTCCAGACAATCTTGGTACCCTCCACTTTGGGAGCGGCAAAGGATGCGTCTTCCAGAAATGGGCCTACATCCGAAAGATACAAATTAAAAATGGTTGGAGCAAAAATACATCCCTGTCTGAGACCATTACTTGTAGTGATTTCCTCCAAAAGGGTTCCCTCAGTGTTAAGACGAACCCTAATTTTGGTTTCTGCATGTAAGTTATATAGGATAGCTAACAACTGTGCTGGCATATTTAAAGCATACAGTTTGCGCCACAGTGTATTTCTATCAACTAAATCAAAGACGGAACACAGATCAATTGACGCCAATTATATTGGTTTGCTACCACTTGACCTGGTCTGATGCTGCATGATAGACAATAAAAGCCCCCCCCCCGCATCAGTACCCACTGCTTTCCTAAAACTGAATTGCTGAGGTGATAGTACTGCCTCTCCATCCATCCGAGCTTGGATGTGTTCCAGGACTAAGGACGCAAAGATTTTTGAATCGCCATCAAGCAGAGCGATAGGTCTATAGCTAGATGGTATAGACCTATCGCCCTTTTTATAGCTGGGTACAACAAAAGACATGTGCCAGCTAGATGGAAAAACCCTGGATATATCAATGTCCTTAAACAGAAGAAACAGGATTTTAGCCCACAGATTCATATTCCCTTTGAAAACAACATTAGCAAGCATGTTTGTCCCAGGTGCACATGAAGACGAGCAACTAGATATAAGTCTTTGTACATCCAGAAGTGTAAAGGGGATGTCCCATTGACAGTTGAGAATCTCGGCCGGTACCAGCCAATTAGAGGCAGGTGGACAATATAGGGACCCAAAATGCCCTTCCCAGACAGAAGAGGAGATACACACTCCTTGATCTCTGGCTTGAGCATCTCCCCCTCTATTGACCAAGGTCCAGAAGTTTCTCGTATTTGTTTTGGATAGTGCCTCCAATATACTTTCAGTGTCCTTCTGCAAGATTTCTGTTTTTAGTGTGCACGCTTTGATTTTCCATTTATTTCTTACTTTTTTGATAGTATCCCCCAATTGAGGAGTGAACGGAAGTCTTGCTAAGCTACGAATCTCACGATTCCTCTCTTTTTTGAGTAGGTACATCGTGGGATCAAAAACGTGTGTGTGAGTGGGACCTGCTTTCTTGGGTCTCTTAATCCCTTGGGGCCCAAGGATAACACCCTTGATATAGCAATTAAATTCCCCATGGGTATACATTATAATTTTTTTATCACATGCATTTTTGTTGTAGTCCGAAAAAAAAGACCTTATTCACTTTCTCAACATTGTCCCCATGCCAATTCATTCTGTTCCCAGCAGTGTTATGCTCCATCATCAGTGGGTATACATCATTAGGTGCGGCAACAGTTTGCACCTGGAGGGTCATCTAAAGGACAATATGATCACTAACCATGGAGGGAATAATTTTAAAATCAGATATAAAATGAAGTATGTGAGTGGTAACAAAGATAAAATCTATGGTGGAAAACTCAGAACCATTTGTGCAAGTGTAGCAAGCCACATCCTTACTCAGATAATCATTTACACAATTTAAGCCCCAGCTCATCAGAAAATCATTCTACTACCCTGCACTAATTTTCTCGATGAGCTGGAATTTTTGAGGCAAACAATAGATTCCCCAAGTGCCCCCTTTGAGCACATACCTGCTTCGGAATTAAAATCACCAATGACAATAACATTCAAAATTGTACATGATATTTGACACTCCTGAATTATACCATCAATGAGGTTCATAAATTCCTTTAAATCGAGCTCAGGGCTCCAATAAACATTTACTATCAGTAAATGGCCAAGGGGAACGAGGGGGAAAACATTTAGCAGCAAAGCAATACAACCCTTGTGAGGCGAAAAGAATTTAAGACACTTAAAGGGAAGGGAGTGCTCACTGCAATAAGCATACCCCCGAGGGTCTTCCTCTTGATTTTTTTACTGCTGGCACTTGATGCAGACAATACCCATCAGCACCAAAGGAGAAAGTGCCCAAGTTTCATGGAGACAAAAGATACTTGCTTCTATGAGATGGCTAATGCTGTCAGACGCCATACTTAGAACTTTATTTCCCCTAGAATTCCAGGAAACAACTACATATGGCGGTGGAGTCTATAGTTTCACATTTAATGCTTGTATCTTGGCCAATGAATCACTAAGCGTTTCCGCCAGCCCTTTGAGATCGATTTCTGGGGTTTGACTTTGCGTATTTGCCTCCTCAGCCCCCTCTGAGTGTGAGTGTAAAGTAGCATCAAAAAGATAACTTCCCTCTACCTCCACCCCTCGGCTAATCAATCTATTGTTAAATGGTTCTAGATCGAAGCCGAAGCAGTGTAAGGAGTTGCTTTCCAAAGCCACTAGTTCCATAATCACCTGGGAAAAAAATACCAATCTTACACAGTCGAACCTCAGGGGGTGAATGAAATCAACCAATTTAATGTCACCGGATGAAATCATGGAGAGCCTAGGGATTTCACTGAATAGAGTTAAAATTCTTTGGCGATTAAGTGAGCCAGGACCGCCCTGCGAGAATATGTAGTATAGCACAATGCTAGGACAGTCAGTAAAAGTGGGGGCTCTCCAGTCAATTCTATTGTGCATCATATTATTGGCAACTTGTTTGTTGGACATGTGTGGACTGTGCTTCTCCCCCCTTTAGGATATTCAGGACACGTTCTGTTCTCCCCTTCTTTCTGCAGTTCTTCTGCACCAGACATATGGGCCTTAATACTTTCCCCCTCAGACGAATGCGCAGCTCGTACCAAATTCACCCATTCTTTAGGCTGCTGGATGTGCATATTTCTTTCAAATATGTATCTCTTTTCATGCTGATCACCCAACTGATTTTGCTGTAATTTGGAGGATTCCAAGCAAGATTGAGTTGTCTGTATAGCAGATCCCTCACTTATTTGCGTTGCATGGTCATGCAATGGGGGCTGAACATCAACAACACCCCCGTGGCTAAAACAGATTCCGGAACTATAATTCGGATTATTTAGGTCATGGCCCAGCCCAATCATGGATGATGGCTCGAGTAAATGTTTTCCTGTCACAACATAATCTTGAGGATGTCCAAGTGCTTTAATATCAGTACGGGGTCCTTCTATGTTGTCCTTTATTCCAGTTAAATTATGCCCTGCTTCCATCTAATTATAAGTGACTGGGAGTCTTGCACCCTGCCTACTAGAATCTTCTAGCAAATTCTTCAGGGCCTGTTTTACCAAGATTTTAATATCCTCACTAGGAACCAGGGAGGGTGACAATGACAACGGAAGGTCCCCCCCTCATTCCTTCCCATCGTACTTCCAGAGATATAGGATTCCCCAGCATGTTTCACCTCCCCAGCGTTTATGAAGGGCACCACTCCCCTAAGCCCTCCCGTTTGCACTTCCCCAACCTCAACCTTCTCTTGCGGTAACGGGGGGGGATTTCTAGGTACCTGTGTTGAAGATATAGACTGTGGAGCGGGAAGGATGCTCTGGTTCTCCTCACAGCTGCCAAGGCTATTTTTAGTTTTAGGTGTAAAAAAGAGCTTAATGTCCGTCTTGTCATTCGGGGCCGTT
Organism: Ambystoma mexicanum; assembly: GCF_040938575.1. NCBI lineage: Eukaryota > Metazoa > Chordata > Amphibia > Caudata > Ambystomatidae > Ambystoma > Ambystoma mexicanum. Next base: position 1,382,353,880 of record NC_090937.1, on the reverse strand, counting down.
ATTTTTTTATTACTTTTTATTTTGTTTGTGGACTTTTTTAGAGAGGACATCACATCATTACAGTTTTTAGGGCCCAGTTGTGTCTTTCTCCCTGCTTGTTTCTCTTCCAATATTTGTACATTTTTATTTGACATTTTCTTTTTTATTTGTTTGCGAGACTGCGGGTTTCGCTTGTGGCTCTATTGCCTCAATCAGGGTATCGGATGCTTCTCTGTAGTCACCCTCCTCAGGTTCAAATGAGTCCACTGAGCGCTGGAGATGGTCAGAGTATGCCACCTGGATGTTTTTTTTTGGGTCCCTAATTCTTTTAGTTCTAAAGCTTTTTTGCTTTCCTCATCAAGTTGGGACAAATCAATGCCACCTTCAAGAGAGAGACGGCATATATTTTTTAGATTGGCGTTAGAGTTGGACATTTTTAAGGCAGGTACGTTCTTACTTTTTTTCCAGATTTTTGACAGAACTACGTGCCCTAGCCGCCCTGCGTCTGACGGCCCTGGCCCTCATTTTTTTTCCCTGCGAGAGGGATGATGATTGTTGACAGTTGGACATTCTGTGGAGGAATCCCTTTACCTGGACCCCCCATCATCACCATCCGGGTCTCCTCCTTCCTCCAATACCTTTAGGAGTACCGAGGGACTATCTGTGTGAGTAGCTGTCTCCCCGGCCTCAGAGAAGCTTTCGCTAGATGCCAGCTTCTCTTCTAATCTTGCCAGATTTGTGTAAACTCCACCAATGTTGTCCTTCAGACTTATAATCTGGGTACCGTTTGAGGTCACCAGAGCTTTAAGTTCAGCCAGGCTTCTCAAGAGAGCAGGCAGTATGTCATTGTTCCCTTTAGTAAGAACTTCTGCATAAGATTTAGGGGCGGCCAAAGTCTCACATTCCGTTTGCACAGTCTGATCATGGCAGAAAATGTGATTTTGAACTTTGCCGTGCCCCCCCCCCCATCAATACACATCTCTCTACGGCCAAAATATAACTCTCCAATTTATAAGTCTTCTCTGTATTCAACAGTATCAATGATCTAAGTTCCTGGATGTCCAGGTGGGTCCGTTCATGGCCCTTATCCAGAAGATTAAGAATCCTTGTTAAGACTGGAAAGGGTGGCATATGTCGAGGCCGTGTCCTCAGAATTGAGGCCTTCAAAAAATGGTCCTATAAGCGGATCAGTTATTCCAAATGACTCATTTGGTATAGGGGAAGTGGGGGAAGCTGGGCTTGAAGATTTTATAAAATTGGCAGCTCGGCTACCGTGCCCCACGTTATCCTTGCTATTTGTCCCTTTTTCCTTAACCCCTAAATTGGTACCAAAAGAGTTAATTCCCGTCATGGGCAATACGGGGGGGAGAAAGGAACCTCCTTAGAATCTTCATGCAAATGTACATTGTCAAAACCCCCAGCTCTCGGCCTGGCAGGTGTTGCCGGCCCTTTCGACAGGCAGATCCTTCTGTCAAGTTCTTCCAGAACCACCAGCGCCAACAGGGACGTATCAGCCCCAGTTTTCGGTTTTGCTCCCTCCTCTATTTGTCCCACTGAGTATCTACCCAGATTTTTGTGTACATTCAGCAAGCTCTTCTGGGGAGGTACGGCGGAATGGCCTGTGTTTGGAATTCCATCCCCCATGTTCTCTTCCTCTTGTGGTGGGAGAGCAACACTCATGCAATTCGCCAGAGAGTTCACTGGAGACAGGAGTTCCCTTGACCCAGTAAAGCCATTCGGGACGTCATTTAGTGAGGGATCAGACTGCTGATCTCCTGTAGGAAGGTTATCCATATTAAACACAAAAACTAGTTTAGCCAAAGAATACATTTTTTTACTACCTGTATGGGTCGAACAGACTTTCAGTCGCGAAGCGTGCCAACCATGCTCCGGCAAGCAGTCAATAGAACTGTTCTTGCTCACTCAGGAGCAGTGCAGGCACGACCCGCTGAGAAAGAAAGACCTTACCACTACCACACAGCGAGGGACAAATTATGGGTATTGAGGAGGACAGAACCCTCCTGCACTTCATCCAGTACAAATAAAAACACTACAACTTTCTGCCTTCAAATGCAGAATCAGTATGTCCCCTCCAGGTTAAGGTTATTAACATGCGCAGCTCACATCCAATCCTTCCACTATTACATAAGGATGGCAGGTTAGACCGACCGTATATGCACAGTGAACATCAAATCCCTCCACTCTTCAATGAGGAATGACCGATAAGACACACCCCATAGAATACAGAAAGACACTGGTTGCACTAACATCAGTACAGTCCTCAGTACAGTTCAGTACTCACCCATGAATAAACACTCGATTGTGAATGAGTCCAACCTCAAAAATTTCCCAGGCTTGGAAAGTAGCAATTACCCTCTAGCGATAATACTCTAATACTTTCTCTCCAGCACATAAGAGTCATATCTGAGTAAGTTCATGCAAGAGAAAATACATAAGGCACAAAAAAGTATTTTTAAATCAAAGACCTCAGAGTCCCGCGCCACGCACCGTGAACATTAAAGAGTACTTAAGTGTACTTATGGGTGCGCGCAGGTGTGCTGGGCTCTATGGTTAAATCACATAGAGAAGGGGAGTTGACGCCCAGCAGTGTTATGCTCCATCATCAGTGGGTATACATCATTAGGTGCGGCAACAGTTTGCACCTGGAGGGTCATCTAAAGGACAATATGATCACTAACCATGGAGGGAATAATTTTAAAATCAGATATAAAATGAAGTATGTGAGTGGTAACAAAGATAAAATCTATGGTGGAAAACTCAGAACCATTTGTGCAAGTGTAGCAAGCCACATCCTTACTCAGATAATCATTTACACAATTTAAGCCCCAGCTCATCAGAAAATCATTCTACTACCCTGCACTAATTTTCTCGATGAGCTGGAATTTTTGAGGCAAACAATAGATTCCCCAAGTGCCCCCTTTGAGCACATACCTGCTTCGGAATTAAAATCACCAATGACAATAACATTCAAAATTGTACATGATATTTGACACTCCTGAATTATACCATCAATGAGGTTCATAAATTCCTTTAAATCGAGCTCAGGGCTCCAATAAACATTTACTATCAGTAAATGGCCAAGGGGAACGAGGGGGAAAACATTTAGCAGCAAAGCAATACAACCCTTGTGAGGCGAAAAGAATTTAAGACACTTAAAGGGAAGGGAGTGCTCACTGCAATAAGCATACCCCCGAGGGTCTTCCTCTTGATTTTTTTACTGCTGGCACTTGATGCAGACAATACCCATCAGCACCAAAGGAGAAAGTGCCCAAGTTTCATGGAGACAAAAGATACTTGCTTCTATGAGATGGCTAATGCTGTCAGACGCCATACTTAGAACTTTATTTCCCCTAGAATTCCAGGAAACAACTACATATGGCGGTGGAGTCTATAGTTTCACATTTAATGCTTGTATCTTGGCCAATGAATCACTAAGCGTTTCCGCCAGCCCTTTGAGATCGATTTCTGGGGTTTGACTTTGCGTATTTGCCTCCTCAGCCCCCTCTGAGTGTGAGTGTAAAGTAGCATCAAAAAGATAACTTCCCTCTACCTCCACCCCTCGGCTAATCAATCTATTGTTAAATGGTTCTAGATCGAAGCCGAAGCAGTGTAAGGAGTTGCTTTCCAAAGCCACTAGTTCCATAATCACCTGGGAAAAAAATACCAATCTTACACAGTCGAACCTCAGGGGGTGAATGAAATCAACCAATTTAATGTCACCGGATGAAATCATGGAGAGCCTAGGGATTTCACTGAATAGAGTTAAAATTCTTTGGCGATTAAGTGAGCCAGGACCGCCCTGCGAGAATATGTAGTATAGCACAATGCTAGGACAGTCAGTAAAAGTGGGGGCTCTCCAGTCAATTCTATTGTGCATCATATTATTGGCAACTTGTTTGTTGGACATGTGTGGACTGTGCTTCTCCCCCCTTTAGGATATTCAGGACACGTTCTGTTCTCCCCTTCTTTCTGCAGTTCTTCTGCACCAGACATATGGGCCTTAATACTTTCCCCCTCAGACGAATGCGCAGCTCGTACCAAATTCACCCATTCTTTAGGCTGCTGGATGTGCATATTTCTTTCAAATATGTATCTCTTTTCATGCTGATCACCCAACTGATTTTGCTGTAATTTGGAGGATTCCAAGCAAGATTGAGTTGTCTGTATAGCAGATCCCTCACTTATTTGCGTTGCATGGTCATGCAATGGGGGCTGAACATCAACAACACCCCCGTGGCTAAAACAGATTCCGGAACTATAATTCGGATTATTTAGGTCATGGCCCAGCCCAATCATGGATGATGGCTCGAGTAAATGTTTTCCTGTCACAACATAATCTTGAGGATGTCCAAGTGCTTTAATATCAGTACGGGGTCCTTCTATGTTGTCCTTTATTCCAGTTAAATTATGCCCTGCTTCCATCTAATTATAAGTGACTGGGAGTCTTGCACCCTGCCTACTAGAATCTTCTAGCAAATTCTTCAGGGCCTGTTTTACCAAGATTTTAATATCCTCACTAGGAACCAGGGAGGGTGACAATGACAACGGAAGGTCCCCCCCTCATTCCTTCCCATCGTACTTCCAGAGATATAGGATTCCCCAGCATGTTTCACCTCCCCAGCGTTTATGAAGGGCACCACTCCCCTAAGCCCTCCCGTTTGCACTTCCCCAACCTCAACCTTCTCTTGCGGTAACGGGGGGGGATTTCTAGGTACCTGTGTTGAAGATATAGACTGTGGAGCGGGAAGGATGCTCTGGTTCTCCTCACAGCTGCCAAGGCTATTTTTAGTTTTAGGTGTAAAAAAGAGCTTAATGTCCGTCTTGTCATTCGGGGCCGTTATTTTTTTATTACTTTTTATTTTGTTTGTGGACTTTTTTAGAGAGGACATCACATCATTACAGTTTTTAGGGCCCAGTTGTGTCTTTCTCCCTGCTTGTTTCTCTTCCAATATTTGTACATTTTTATTTGACATTTTCTTTTTTATTTGTTTGCGAGACTGCGGGTTTCGCTTGTGGCTCTATTGCCTCAATCAGGGTATCGGATGCTTCTCTGTAGTCACCCTCCTCAGGTTCAAATGAGTCCACTGAGCGCTGGAGATGGTCAGAGTATGCCACCTGGATGTTTTTTTTTGGGTCCCTAATTCTTTTAGTTCTAAAGCTTTTTTGCTTTCCTCATCAAGTTGGGACAAATCAATGCCACCTTCAAGAGAGAGACGGCATATATTTTTTAGATTGGCGTTAGAGTTGGACATTTTTAAGGCAGGTACGTTCTTACTTTTTTTCCAGATTTTTGACAGAACTACGTGCCCTAGCCGCCCTGCGTCTGACGGCCCTGGCCCTCATTTTTTTTCCCTGCGAGAGGGATGATGATTGTTGACAGTTGGACATTCTGTGGAGGAATCCCTTTCCCTGGACCCCCCATCATCACCATCCGGGTCTCCTCCTTCCTCCAATACCTTTAGGAGTACCGAGGGACTATCTGTGTGAGTAGCTGTCTCCCCGGCCTCAGAGAAGCTTTCGCTAGATGCCAGCTTCTCTTCTAATCTTGCCAGATTTGTGTAAACTCCACCAATGTTGTCCTTCAGACTTATAATCTGGGTACCGTTTGAGGTCACCAGAGCTTTAAGTTCAGCCAGGCTTCTCAAGAGAGCAGGCAGTATGTCATTGTTCCCTTTAGTAAGAACTTCTGCATAAGATTTAGGGGCGGCCAAAGTCTCACATTCCGTTTGCACAGTCTGATCATGGCAGAAAATGTGATTTTGAACTTTGCCGTGCCCCCCCCCCATCAATACACATCTCTCTACGGCCAAAATATAACTCTCCAATTTATAAGTCTTCTCTGTATTCAACAGTATCAATGATCTAAGTTCCTGGATGTCCAGGTGGGTCCGTTCATGGCCCTTATCCAGAAGATTAAGAATCCTTGTTAAGACTGGAAAGGGTGGCATATGTCGAGGCCGTGTCCTCAGAATTGAGGCCTTCAAAAAATGGTCCTATAAGCGGATCAGTTATTCCAAATGACTCATTTGGTATAGGGGAAGTGGGGGAAGCTGGGCTTGAAGATTTTATAAAATTGGCAGCTCGGCTACCGTGCCCCACGTTATCCTTGCTATTTGTCCCTTTTTCCTTAACCCCTAAATTGGTACCAAAAGAGTTAATTCCCGTCATGGGCAATACGGGGGGGAGAAAGGAACCTCCTTAGAATCTTCATGCAAATGTACATTGTCAAAACCCCCAGCTCTCGGCCTGGCAGGTGTTGCCGGCCCTTTCGACAGGCAGATCCTTCTGTCAAGTTCTTCCAGAACCACCAGCGCCAACAGGGACGTATCAGCCCCAGTTTTCGGTTTTGCTCCCTCCTCTATTTGTCCCACTGAGTATCTACCCAGATTTTTGTGTACATTCAGCAAGCTCTTCTGGGGAGGTACGGCGGAATGGCCTGTGTTTGGAATTCCATCCCCCATGTTCTCTTCCTCTTGTGGTGGGAGAGCAACACTCATGCAATTCGCCAGAGAGTTCACTGGAGACAGGAGTTCCCTTGACCCAGTAAAGCCATTCGGGACGTCATTTAGTGAGGGATCAGACTGCTGATCTCCTGTAGGAAGGTTATCCATATTAAACACAAAAACTAGTTTAGCCAAAGAATACATTTTTTTACTACCTGTATGGGTCGAACAGACTTTCAGTCGCGAAGCGTGCCAACCATGCTCCGGCAAGCAGTCAATAGAACTGTTCTTGCTCACTCAGGAGCAGTGCAGGCACGACCCGCTGAGAAAGAAAGACCTTACCACTACCACACAGCGAGGGACAAATTATGGGTATTGAGGAGGACAGAACCCTCCTGCACTTCATCCAGTACAAATAAAAACACTACAACTTTCTGCCTTCAAATGCAGAATCAGTATGTCCCCTCCAGGTTAAGGTTATTAACATGCGCAGCTCACATCCAATCCTTCCACTATTACATAAGGATGGCAGGTTAGACCGACCGTATATGCACAGTGAACATCAAATCCCTCCACTCTTCAATGAGGAATGACCGATAAGACACACCCCATAGAATACAGAAAGACACTGGTTGCACTAACATCAGTACAGTCCTCAGTACAGTTCAGTACTCACCCATGAATAAACACTCGATTGTGAATGAGTCCAACCTCAAAAATTTCCCAGGCTTGGAAAGTAGCAATTACCCTCTAGCGATAATACTCTAATACTTTCTCTCCAGCACATAAGAGTCATATCTGAGTAAGTTCATGCAAGAGAAAATACATAAGGCACAAAAAAGTATTTTTAAATCAAAGACCTCAGAGTCCCGCGCCACGCACCGTGAACATTAAAGAGTACTTAAGTGTACTTATGGGTGCGCGCAGGTGTGCTGGGCTCTATGGTTAAATCACATAGAGAAGGGGAGTTGACGCCCAGGGGGCGGAGTCAGCACGTCAAGCCAAGACCTGACAAAAAACAAAAATACAGGACGTATCAGCACATGTACACTCAGAGGACTAGTATATGCCGACTAATTTGTGCACAAACGTGCACAACGTGCTCAGGCAATCACCTTCTTTGTTTCTTTAGTCCAGGCACAGAGGGTGCAACCCGCAAAGACGTCCTCCAGGCAGACGCCCACCCAGTCAGTAATGCAAAAAGTTCCACAGTGCAGCAAATTTCCCGGGTCCCTGTAGGTGACTAGAGATTCCAATGGAGCCACTGCATTGCACTCCCCGCCGCACCAGTAAACAGTACTTAAGTGTACTTATGGGGGCGCGCAAGGGTGCGGAGTCAGCATGTCAAGCCAAGACCTTCTTTTTTTCTATAGTCCAGGCACAAAGGGTGCAACCCACAAAGACGTCCTCCAGGCTGACGCTCACCCAGTCAGTAATGCAAAAAGTGTCACAGTGCAGCAAAGTTCCCGGGTCCCTGCAGGAGACTAGCGATTGCAATGGAGCCACTGCGTCGCACACCCCGCTGCACCAGTAAACAGTACTTAAGTGTACTTATGGGTGCATCAATATACTGTATCACTGTGTTGGACACCTGTAAATTGCTCAAGTCCATTTGTATTACTCTGTTGATGGTAGGCTGTTTGCAGTACCCTGAGGTATTCTAGTATGTTCGAACTTTGTCCCGCGATACGTAAAGGTGGTGAGATACCTGGAGTCTAGATGTAGTGCAATGGAGAAAAAGGCATTCTTTAAGTTAACTACAGTGAAATAGTGTGCTTCTGTGAGAATGTTACAGAAAATGTTGCAGGGTTGGGAACCAATTGATATTCTGCCTCAATAATGTCATTCAGAGGGCTTAAATCATGTATAAAAAAACCACACCCCTCCTGTTGCATTCTTAATCAGATAGATAGCGGTGTTGCAAGGTGATGAGCTCACCTGTATTATGCCTTGCTGCATAGGGCACGCAGTGTCTCATATATGCCCTCAACTGCTTCTCGTAAAAGTGGGTACTGCTTGACTCGTGGCAACAATGCTGCTTCTTTTAACTTGATGTTTCCTGCCCTGCCCTTTAAGTATTCCTACATCATGGGGTCCTGTTGGCCACAAGCTTGTGGGCACCTTTTCCATATCTTCCTGCAAATATTGTGCTTTCTTTTATGTTATCCAAGTCATCTGGGGCGCTGCCCTTTCTTTTATGTGTAGTGAACAAGGTATGATTAATTCAACCACTACCATACTTTCTCTCATTTTCTTTTGTAGCAAAAAAACTCTGTTTCACTTATTGTCAATGTCAGTGTGGGATCAATGCATAATATTGATCGCCACTCCATATTATTCTCATCAGTAGAAACCAGTATAATCATGTCTTTCCTTAGTACTACTTCCTCCAAGTACAGTATAGTACAGTGTGTGTACCTGAACTAACTGAGGAGGGACACTGTGGCCTGAACAAGAATTAATGGACAGCCAGAACACCTTCCCAACGATCCCTGGCAACCATCCCAACAACACAACAACATGTGTTCCCTGTACACAAACACTTCTATGTGTGTGGGTATCCCTCTCATTTTGCTGTTTGCATAGTATGCCTGAATCAGTACTGCCACCCGTGCTTGGTATATTCCCGGTGTGGTGCTTCACCATCTCTGAAAATGAAATTGCGGTGTTCAATTTGCTGAGTAGGTCCCTCCCCAGAATATTGATGGGTGTGTCTTTTAAATACAGTAATGATGCTATGATATGCTGTGTCTCTATTGCCAATGGTAGATCTTTTGTCAGATGAACTTTTAAAATTATCCCTAAAAAGCCTTGTGTGTCCAAACTTGTGTTAGATATGGGAATCCTTCTTCCTTTATGCATGATCTGGTTGCCCCAATATCTATAAGAAAGGAAAATCCCCTCTGTCGTGGCTGAACTGCTACCTCCGGTTCCTCCTCGGGGTCTTCAGTTACAGCTAGACCAGGGCACACTCGCACTTCCCATGGGCACCCCTATTGGGTAAAAGTGTTTGTGGATGACGTAAAGGGGTCACCTCCCACCATTGTCACCATTGTTTTGGGATATGGTATTTTGTCCCAGTATTGTTACACCTTCTGGCATATGTGTCTGCACTGGTCCTTCAGTTCCTGTCATTTCCCCACTTTGTACCTTCACTTGTGCCTGTGTGGGCACACCCTGTGTTTGTGCGGGATGTATCTGTAGTTGATGTTTTTTTTTTATTTTATTTTTTTATTGTGTACTAGTCATAATTTTGACTTTTTACAATATAAATCATTACAAATCCAAATACATTATGTTATATAATTACAAAATAATTCCTAATATATTATTATTCATATTAAACAATCAACCATATCTATCAACCTCCTTCTGACAGTACCTTAATCATCTAAAACTTGAACTCTATAAAATGCAACTCATTTAATGGCTTCTGAAGCACCAAGGATAAGAATACTTCCGATCAGGCATATAGTCTTAGCCAGAACTCTTCTGTGTTAAGCCAGTCGATGTTATGTACAAATTGTGCAAAGTATCTGCACCTCAGGGCCTCTATGTATTTACATGTGATCAATATTTGAAGTAGATCGTGTCGAACTCCTTCTCCACAGATATCACAATTTACCTCATGAGGGTGTAATTCTAAAGGAATTCTTTGTAATTCTTTGGTGTTAATCAAATGTAAACGAAACCTAAAAATTTCAGCTCCCCATTTGGGGTTAGGAAATCCTCTCATATATGGTGGAACATAACTTCTTGGTTTATCACTAATAGCAACATTTAAAAACAAACTTAATTTCAGAGAAGGAGGCTCTTATTAAAATCCAATCCATCCTTAACAGTGAGCGTTTAACCTTATCTGGGCTATCAACCAAGGTTATCTCTGTTTCATTACATGTTGCCATAATGTCTTCAGCGTCCCGTTTGAAGATCGATAAATAATCACAACACTCTAGTTTCATAAAATATCTTATATCCTCGTGAAAAGGGTTCTTCCGAGGCAAAAGCACTGCTCTGTACAGTGTAAATATTTTCAATCAGATAGGCAGCTAAGGATTGGGAGCCCAATTCATACCTTAATCGAGCAATTGGTAAAGACAAGGGGAGGGATACAACTTTCTTCCATATCCTTCTCTTCATACGAGCCCAATCTAATTTGCATGCATAGCAGTTTATTTCCATTCCATACAGAATGATAGAAATTACTTTCCCCTTATAAAATGTAATCAAAGGGAGCAATGAGAACCAGCAATATGTTATTAAGAGTTTTTTCATTTGACTTGCAAATTGGGATATTTTACTCTCCATTTCGACCTCCAGATCTTTCAGCGAAGGGGTGGGTTTTAGTTGGAAACCCAGGTAGTTAACATTTTTTAACACTGGAAGTATTTGCTTGCCGAATTTCCAGGTGAATCGAGGCATTTCCCTCAGTGAATTATAAAGGATCACTATGTTTGACTTTGTTGGATTTACTTAAGCAATAAGCCCTGACTGAGTCAGGTAATACCCCGGGGCCCATAGTTACAGGCCCGAACAAAGCAAGGGCCTTAATGAAGGCCCAGGGGCATTACCTGATTTGGTAATGCCCCCACGGCGAGGGGCCTATTGCTATTAGTACCACGGCCCGCAAGACTGGGGTACGAATTGCGTTCTTTTTGCAGTCTAAAAAAATTATGCCTGCCAATGAAGGGAAAACAGAGTCCATTTTCCCTTTCCATGGCAGCCATCGGGAGCGAATGCACTAGGGACAGAAGTGTTCCCAGCGCGTTTGCTCTCGGAAATGGAGCAAAAAGAATGTAAGTGGGTTTGGGAGGGCACAGAGGGGATTGTTTGTGGGAAAACACTTAACTGAATACCCGGCGGGGGAGGATGGCAGCCTCCAGCCGTGTGGTGGCTTGGAGCAGGGATTACCCTGTTCCGAGCCTCATTTTTGGCTGAAGGGCTGACACGCCGCCCCCCCCGCTGGGGAAGTGAAGGAAGCTTAAGCTTCGAGGAAGTCTGCGCTGGGTAAATCCCCGACGAGAGCAAATCAGATTGCAAGTAACAATGTCACCCGCCGGGTACTAATACCAAATTGTTCTCATTGGCATACTTTTCCACAGCTGTAATCAAATGTTGAAGGTATATGGGAGTATACGCTAGTAAGACTATATGGTCCGCAGTGGACAGATAATTACTTTTACTTGTGTCAATTCTGGGACTGGCCAGAGCATGTGGAGAGAGAAGTTCTACAAGGTCAGCGAGATATAAATTAAAGAGGCAGGGAGCTAATATGCAACCCTGCCTCACACCTCTATCTATATAGATTGGAGAGGAGAGTTGTCTGTGTATATCTAACCTCAGTTGTATAGTGGTCTGATCATGCAGATTTATTATTATAGCCAAGAGACCCTATAGTGTGCACCATTTTTTCAGCTTTTGCCATAGTCTGTCTCTATTTTTTTTAGCGTTGATGACACTCTATACGACCCCATTTAGCATTGTCAACTCTCCTTTGCGAAATCCAATTTGCAGCTTTGATAAAATACCTTTTGATTCCACACATTACCCTAACTCTTTTAGAATAATGGTAGAGACTATTTTGCTCTCTGAGTCTAACAGGGCGATAGGGCGATAGTTGACTGGATCTGCCCTATCGCCCTTTTTTATAAATCGGGATACCAATTGCCCAACTCCAAGATTCAGGGCATATCTATATGGCATTTCGATCTTACCTCCTTAGCAGCCATCAAGGGACCTTTCACTGAATCGTTGAATGCTTTACTATAATAATTTAGCCAATCCTCCTCTGTCAACATATTCGCCTGAAGAGCCCCTTCAGTAACCATCTGGTTGTTTACTATTGCCCACAAATGTCTTGCATTGGTCAACAGTACTGCTTCCAGCATCCGCTGACCATCTCGTAAATTCCACACAAATCTGTGCTCCCATGACCAATTACGATATGCATTGCATAGTTCCTTCTTTTTTTGAAGGAGCAAGCATTTGGACAAGCCTTCGTTCTTCACAGCAGATAACTCTCTATTGAGGACTTTCTTTTTCAAGTATGTCTCCTCATCAAACTTATGTACATCTTTAATAGGTTTAACATTGGACCTTATCCTCAGGGGATCTATCTCCCATAAAAACTCCACAAAGCTGCCCGGTAAGAGTAGCCAGTGCACCTCTGCTTTCGACCCGACCAGGAGGACTTCCTTCAAATTTGGGTTCAACAGGAGCCTTCGCTTGTTAATCTGACCACTGAGTTCCCTTTCACATTTATTGATACATTGGGGGTATATAGATTTTAAAATGTTAGGGTACCTAACAAAATAGACAGTCACAGAGAGCAGTGGTCACTAATGTTCAATGCTTACACCCTTAAGATCGTGCAACACTGAAAGAGCTCCGGTGAGACTGAGTAGTAATCAATGATTGAACTTGCATTTCCATTCCCCCATGTTGCTGCAGGCTTTAAATCCCCCACTGTATTCCGATTAATAATTTGAAGATTACACTCCTTAAAGAAATGATTCCATCTCTCCCTGTGGGACCTTCCTATAGATGTTCTGTTCGATGAATTGGATATGGGTATACAGTGGGCATTCAAATCACTGGCAAGCAACCATAGATAATTGGCAAAACTAATGCTCACCTTCGTAAGTATACATGACAAATCTTCCAATGATATTGACAAACTCCTATTTGCTGGATTCCAATACACACTAATCAAACCAGTCCTCTCAATAACTCCCCCCTCTTGAGAGCACACTGTGTGGCTAGAATACCTTAAAGAATAGCGCTTATATCAATCTGGCACCTTACGAGTAAAAGAATAGTACTTTGATTTAGTGATCTGGCCTCCTAATTTTTGATTCATCTGTCTCAGCGAGATTCTCGGTGCTTCAAATGGCTTGGTTGAAAAATTACTTCAGTCAGTTTACTTAGTATTTGACTGTTCTCTGCAGCAAATCTCACTTTGCCTTTACCGGGAGAATATTTTTTTTGTTTGCTGGGTTCAGTTGTTTTTCCTCATTCCTCTGTTCCATGCGCTTTTCTTCACTCGGACACTTCTTGGATTGTTCATTAATCACCAAATCCTGCAGTACAACACCATTGCTAATAAAAAGAGATGTTTCTTTAATTACCATATTCTTGTTAGCAATACTCGTTGACTTTTTTCCTCAACAGAAAATTTGTGGCAATCGTAGTGGCTTAGCGGGTAGATTAACATTATCTATTGTTTGCGAGCCAGTACTGATTTTAGTTAAAGATTTATCAGTCAATCCAGATTTATTATTTGAGCGCAATTGCTCGGTGGAAACCAACTACTTGCTCATGACTACTTGTTGACCAAATGTAGTTGTTTTTGTTTTCCCTTTAGATTTAATAATTTGCTTCACTGCTGTAATTTTTTGCAATGCATTGAAAAAGTTCTTCTTTCCAGACTTTTTCTGCTTGGCAGATCTTTGATTATTTCCTTTGCATATCATCATCTGTACTTTGTGCTCAATCTTGCAACATTTTAATTTCCTTGCACATTTGTTCATTTTGGACCTTGAAAGAACTGAAATTCATGTTCAGCCCTTTTAACTTACGTGTTCCCGGCTAATGGTTTTGAGCTATTCCAATGGCTCATTTATTAGAGAGTTTATTACCCCACTCAAGCCCACAAAAGATGACTCATAGCCTCCTATTACTTTTGTTAATTTTAACAGAATGCCCAGTGTGTTTGAACTTCACCTTTCAAAGATTCAAAGACATTCACCAGGTAGTTAAGAACAAAACTTAAGGCAGTCAGCGTAGGATCAGAAGGCCCTAACAAGTCTTAGTTCCTGGGGCGTTCTGTGAGGGTGTTTGGTTTCTCTCTTACATTGGTGCTGACATTGCATGATACAAAATCAGAGACTGTCGGAGTGTCCAGGCTGTACTGATTTTGGTTGCTCCTTGGCTTGAACTGCCAGGCCACCCGGCTATCCCCCACCTCTTCCATTCTCACTTGTATGGTACATAAGTTCATTTCTGCTCCCTGTTTTTGCTGAGGGGAGATAATGGTAAAGGGAAGCTTGTCCATAGAGCTCAGGCTATGTGAGCTAGGTTTACTTAATGCCAGGTCTGTCATGGACCCTTTCATTGAGAAAGTGGATAACGTATATTCTAGATTTTGTTTGAAAATATCGCCAATCAGGCATGCAGTCATGGAAAAGTTTATTCTGGGAGTTGGTTCTTCAATTTCTAAAGATCTTTGCTCTGCTGCATGAAGAGCATTTGTAGAACATTCCACTCTTAAAGGTGAAAGGCCCGGTGCTTGTACAGCCATCCCTTATTTAATGACCCCCACTTCCGGTGCTCTCAATTCGTCTCTGAAGATTGAGCTTCTCAGTTTATACATATATATGCAATCCTTTTTAGCCACTTATTTTTTCCACAAGCCACCAGATATATGGAGAAAAAAAGGGTTGTCCCTTGTACTCGACACCTCCACTGAGGACAATTTAATCAGAAGCGTTCTAGGAGTTGACAGGGCAATTTAGAAAGGCATGAGTCCCAAGTAGAGAAAGGAGAAAAGAGCACTGCAAACACTGTGAACACTTCAAACACTGGGAAGCTCCTATATTGTGAACTGATGTTATTGTTTTGAGGTCACAATCGCTGAGACAATCAATCTGACAGACTCGATCATGTTAAAATTTGTATCAAGTAAGAACACTGACTCACCCCCGGAGTTCCGGTCTTTGTGACCACTTTCACTGGAGTCAGAGGAATTGCCGTAGAGAGTCACTTTTCAAATCAGTTCCACGTAGTACCACAAAACCGATCCATAATAATAATTTGGCATTTATATAGTGCTACGAACCCTCAGGTATCTGAGCGCTGCTTATTATTACCCACGGTGTGTGGTGCTCATTTATCGACCTCGGAAGGATGAAACGCTGAGTTTGGCGCTGCCGGGATTCGAACCTGCGTTCGCAGACTCTGCACTGATGTCAAAGCGAGCGCTCTACTCGCTGTGCCACTTGACCGGCTATCCATCAAGAACTACTAGGCTCTGAAGCGCTGGAGCACAGAGAACGGCTAACACGGGCAACACACTCGCAGCACTCCGCTGCACTGTGCTTTTGAGCCGGTGTTAAGTAAGGAAAGATCCTCATCTAGATGAGATGTTCTGAAAAAAGACTCTGACACTCGGATCTACACAAGAGTCTACACACGGTCAACACACTTACCGCACTCCACTGTGCTTTGCTTGTGAGCCAGGGTAAAGCAAGCCAAGATCCTCCTCTAGATGATATGCACTGAAAATAGACTGACACACGGGTCTGCACATGAGTCTACACAAGGCCAACACACTTGCCACACTGTAGTTGCTGTTTCCGCAGCATTATCTGTACCAGTTGAGGAATCGGCTGCACATATGCCTGATGTGGCAGCCCTGCCTGCACAATGAGCAGGCATGTTCATGCAAAATGTTGAGAATTCCGACATGCAAAGCTCTGTACCTGAAATGTAGAGTCATTCCCCTGTATCCATTTCCCCTACAACGTGCATAGTATCCTCTCCCTGTCTGATACTGTCCCACGTATGCACCTCCTTCCGCCTGCCTGCAGGACCCCTAGCTGCTGCACGTTTATGCATGCGGGTTGCTGCTGCATCTGTACCATTTCCCACAGCTGGTTGGGTAGCACCTGAGTGTAACCTCCAGGCTGAACTACCGCAGTCACTGGAAGCCCTCCTTTCTGAGCTTGTGGGACAGCAACTGGCCCTGTGAGTACTGCTCCTTCCAGCTTTTTCTGAACTAATTTGTTTTCTGCCTTGATAGCATAATCAATGGTCTCCTTATCCTTCTTCCTTTTTCAATAGTGTCCAATTGTTTCCTGTATCTCTGGCCACCCCTTTGCCTCAGAGGATCTGCACATCAGCTGGGAGACCCCTCACTAAAATATGGTAGAACAAAGGTATTTTCTCATTCCATAACTGTTTATTTTCCTTCAGCCACATCATATGTATTCCGCAGGATCCTCATCAGGCTTCATCTTGTAAGCTAATATAGAACCCCTGTCTGGCGTATCTGGATACAGCTCCCTTAGAGCTTTCCATACATGTGCTCGATAGTTGTTAAAGGGTGCTCCATCATGTATGTTGGAGATTCATTTTACTCCCGCGTACCCTTGTTGCCATATTTTGTCACTTCTCTCCCCAACCAATACTGCCAATAAACGTTTTATGTCCCCTATTGCCAATGGGATTCCTGCCGTCTGCCATGGTATGTAGTGAACCTCGCCAGCGCTTTCTGTAAAGTCACATTTGTGTGCAAGCTCTGTGGGTATTGCCATGTTGTGGTCTTTTCGCTACTGATATTGTTGTTTTCCTACTACAAAACCTATTTCCCCAGTCATCCAGTGATTCTTCTCTTTCCTCGTCTTCTATCTCCTCACTTACACTTTCCTGTCTCCTGTCAGTCAAGTGGTGTGTGCCTGTTTTGTCATACACCTGATCGCTGTCAGCACTGTCCTCCCAGTCTGACATGGAGTGCCCTTGTTCTGCCATATCAGTTTCCCTGTTGTCTCCATCTTGTCCCCACTTATCTATTTTTAATATTATGCGTCCTGCTGTCCACCTCATTGGCTCCTTTCTTGTGTTCTTTTTGTTTCTCCTTTATTTCCTTTTCCATAGCTTTTTCTTATTCCTTGACCACACTGAGAAGTTTTAGCTGCGTGCTGTTTTTTTTATGTGCTAAGATATTTCCTCCTCCCTTCCTCGTCCTTGCTAATAATGCTTGTGTCACTCTCTTCTTTCTTTTTATGTGTCCCTTCGTTATCTTGAAATACTCGTTTAGGATTCGTGTACCCTGAAGCTGGTTTTAACAATGTGTATATCGTATAGGGTGGGGTGGTGCGCTTCCCTGCTCCTCCTCCTCTTTACCTTTCTCTGTTTCTTTTTCCCTTTCTTTGTACAGTTTCCAAAGCCCTATGATATCCTGTTTTTTTAAGCTTTGTCCCTTTGTGTGTAGCTGCCAGGTATGAGTACATACTTTCTATAATATCTTTATCAAACGCTCTCTCTCCGGGTCACTCTTTATAACACTTGCACACTGTGTCATGCACCCACTGAAAATGTTACTTAGATATTTTATCGCAGTATTGGAGCAATTTCCTACACATGTTATTAAACTGAGCATCCATCCAGTAAGATATCATTGTCTGTGCCTTATTTCTTTCTATCGAAATATTCGTCCTCCCTACTTCTTCCTTCCCCTTATTATTTTAAACCTTTTCAAAATCTCACTCTCTCTCCAAGTAATCCCACTCACTCAATTTCTATATTTACCACTTCACTCTGTCATCCTGCTTTCATTCACTCCGGCCTTCTCCGCAGGCTCTGCTCTTTCACACAATGACCTTCTCCACAGGCCCATCTTGTTATATCGTATTAGTATAGAAATGGCCTACTCCCCAGGCCCACCACCTTAACAATGAGGCCATATATTAGTACATTAAAATAAGTGGTTAATCTTCTTCTCGCTCAAATATATCAGTAACTCACGCTACGCGGCTTTGCACTATTTGCAAGTTAAGTTGGCTTTGGCTCTTCCGTTCTTTTCACAGCCACATAAAACCAACACTACGTCCAAATTTTGACAACACTAAAACAACAGTGCTGCTACTCACTAATACATGCGCATATATACCCCAAAAGAATGATTCCCCTAGGAAAGAAAAAGACTCAACTATACCAATTGCCTGCACTACACGCAACTCTTGTCTAACCTGGTCCACAACTTACTACGCAACCCTCTGCTCTAATGCAAAGGTGCCACTGTCCGTGCGCTCCCTATCGGCTTGGCAGACCTAATATCTAAGACTACTACGGTCAATCGCCCTCTTCACCAGTAAAGAGGGAGCATCGTACACACCATAAAAAAGTCCCTCCCGCCCCTAGCGCTTTTGTGCACGGGTAAACTCATGTATCCTTTTAGGAGATTCTTCACGTCTCTCAACTTCGGAGATTCACTTTAAAGTACTGTACTTCAGTTGGAGTGAAGGCAGCGCCGGACCAGGTGGACCTTTGGGAAGTGGCGTTGCAGGGATCTCTTGTGTCTCAAGCTCTTTGTACAGGCCAACGGATGCTGTGCCGGTACTCCTCCAGGAGCACGGTTGGAATTCTCACACATGGTCGAACAGCAGAGATAAAAATGTGTCGGGGTTGCCTCGTAAAAAAAAATGAAACAAAAAATTACAAAAGTATTTAAAAAGGAGTGTACCCCGGTGCAAGAAGTAACACAGATGCAGCTGGGACAGCAAATTCAAACAAATCGCAGAACAGAACTGCATGAAATGGTGCTGTCAAAGTAACACCCCTAATATAAGAACTTTTATACAAAGCAAAATAATTGGCATTTGCGATTGTGCAACATGGACAAATCTCCCCACACAAGACTGATTGGACTTTGCACTTTGGACCCTTATAGAAAAACATACATTGCGATCAACCATTGGGTCCATGAACCTTCCCACACCGCCCTCAATAAGAGTTACGATCCATCCCCAATTCCCACAACACAAAATCAAGTTATTGAATCATTTGAGGCGACCAGCAGAACTTTAATAAACTGCCCTGATCGTCTCATCCTGATTCTCATGGGAACGGCTGCCGACCATGACACCATCAGAGCCTTGAACCTTGGACATACTGCTGCACAAATGTTGCATATCAGGACACTCCAACCCTTTTCGCAGGGAAAATGTTCTATGGGGCAATTTGAAACCGCAAAAGCTTGTTTTAAGGCCTATTTACTGTGTTTCTTTCTACCACTAAGTTTGATTAAACCTATATGTGCGTTAGTATTTATGAATTTGTTTTATTTGGCATATCATTTCAATAACATCAGAAAGAGCTCCCCTCCCTTTTACAGCGCTATTCTCGCATTCCTTCATACCTCGCTCAACTTGTATTTTTATTACACTATCACAGGTTTGACCCATTCGGATGCATCAATATTACAGGGTTTTATGACTTAATAATCCAAAAAGCTAATGTATTACAAGAATGCAATCTTTGAAATGCTAAATGTGACTGTTTCAAGCAAATATTACAACAATGATATCGGCAGTAGAATGACTCACCGACATAGAAATGGAAAAGGCAACCTGAAACAAATACTATGGGCACAATTCCATTGAAAAAGGCTTTCAAAATCAGACCCTATGACTTCTTCAGTTTGCACATTATTACGGTGCCTGTGAGAAAGCTCATACCTTTCTGCAATACACACAAATAGGTATGCTAAACCTTTTGCTCTGAGCTGCTTCGTGGCACCAGGGCTGGGGCATTTGGCAGTGGAAGGGGCAGCTGGTAAGAAGGATTGTGTTAGTGGGCATTGTTATAGTCCCTGTTAAGTACAATACACTTATTTGACTGTTAGCCAGACATTTTTGATATTTTCTAGTATTAAAGTTGAGTATCCATCGATGGTCTACTAACAAATAATATGTCAATTCTTTTAGGGAGAGCTGTAGTTTCATAGAAATGGCCTAGCATGTATTGGAGGTTTTTTTCACGTGTTAGTATTGTGAGAAAGGCATGGTATCAAGAGATCACCTAGTAATGCCTGATGCTCTCACGCTGCTCAAAACTGAGCTGGTCATTCATGTAATATTCTTCACAATGTCCTTTCTCTATGTTTGGATGTGTTCACATTATTTTGTTGTCTCTTGAAATTATAGGAAGTCAATTGGTAACAAAATTTAAAAAAATGTATCTTTATTAAAAGTTTCAACCAATTGTTAGATTGGCTGTTTTATGGCAGAACCTACTCCTAAGTCGTAAGTTAAAATTTGGCTCCAAGCCAATGCATTTCGGAGGGCATGGAGCAGTAACTACAACAACAGCACCAACAGGGGTGTCTTTATTTAGAGAATGGAAGAGACGAACAAGAAGGGGGAAGAGGAAGACCCCGAGTAGGCCCACTTACCAGGCAACAACAGAGAAGAACTTAGTCATCAATCTGTCATCCAGAAGACTGTCAGAAAAAGAGAGAGATACTTCACAAAAAGGAATAAGTTTTGTCCCTACATACAGTAGCACATTATTTGATGCAAAGGTGGAATTGTACAGATTCATAAGGAAGATGAGACTCAAGGTATTTTTTGATGAGCTGGAGCAAGAAGTGCAGACACAGATAGATGACACACGGTTCAAAGAATTTATAGGCTGAAGTAATTTCGTACCACCTACAATTTCATCCATAGACATTTTCCATTAACAGATCCTTAAGGATTTGGAATCAGTCTGTTTCAAACATTCGGAACACAAGAATATGAAACCGCATGAATTGGCACTAATAAGACATCTATATAGTGATGAAGGCATTACAATCAGACCCGCCGATACGGGTGGGGCATTGGTGATCCACAACACAACAGACTATGATAATGAATGGAATAGGCAACTGAGTGACATCAATAAATATGCCACACTTGATATGGACCCAACTGCTCTCATTAATAAAAACTTGGAATAACTGCTAGGTAAAGCCGAAGAACTGGGTTGGATTAACCATCACAACAAATTCCATATAAATGATCATCCTTGGATACCACATTTCTATATGCTACCTAAAGTGCATAAAGACCCATGCAAACCACCTGGGAGACCGACTGTAGTGGGCATCAATAGCCTATTACAACCTTTGGGAAGTATATTGATTACTTTATACAGCCGCTGGTCCAAAAAAACAGTACTTACATCAAGGACACAACTAATTTCCTTCAACACCTTAATGGAGTCCAATATAATTCAGACCACTTTTTATTTACAGTCACTGTCAGAAGCCTTTACACTTCAATACCTCATGACTTGGGCATAGAAGCAGTAGAGTGGTTGCTACTTGGAGAAGGAGACATCCCAGCACAAAAGGAATTCATTTTGGTACTGTTGCCGTTTATAACAGAGAATTCTTACTTTAGATATAAAGATCAGTTTTATCTACAGGTAGCCGGGACCTCCATGGGGGCCCCCACGGCACCAGCTTATGTGAAAACTTGCATGCCCAAATTTGAGATGGACCACGTTCTAACACACCCAGTATGGCAACAACATATGGGAATTTGGATCAGGTATATTGATGATAATTTTGGTTTATGGACAGGCACAGAGAACGGGCTGAAAGATTTCTTCTTGTACCTCAACACAGTGAATCAAAGATTAGAATTCACCTATGCATATTCGAAGGAAACTATGCACTTTCTGGATGTCAACATCAAATCAACAGGCAACTGATCAAAAACAAACATTTACCGTAAGGAGACTGATAGAAATAATCTTCTACATAGACTCAGTTTTCATCAGCCAAGCCTGATCAAAAATGTGCCTTATGTTGCGTGTGAAGCACATTGTCAGTGATACTGAAGATTACGCACAAGAAATGACAGAAATGGGTAATACATTCATTAGCTGGGGATACAAAACAGAGGAGGTAAAGATGGCTGCTACCCAAATAGAAGATTTACTCATGACAAAAGAAAAACCTAAATCTGAGGCACCATTAGTGTATATTTCCAGATATTTTACTCAGAGCAGCCAAATTAAAAATATAATTAAAAGGAATTGGAGAACACTGATCTGTGACCAACGTGCAGAACACTTGTTCAAAGAACTCCACACATTTGCCTATCGAAGGAGCAAGACATTTAGAGACAGACTGGTACAAACAAACCAGTGAAACAAGCAGTGAGAACAGAATGCAATGCAACATTCCTGTGTTTAGATTGCAGCAATTACGGGTAGAAAGGAGAGACCATCAATCATCCACACACTGGAGAAAAAATCAAATTGAGAAACTATGCGGCATGTGATACACAAAACACAGTTTACTCGATTAAGTGTCCATGTGGTCTGTACTATATTGGCCAATCGAGATGGATGGCAAAACTCAGATGGAATGAACATAGGTCCTGCATTAGGACCCAAAATGTGAATTCGGCAGTGGCTGGGCATTGGCAGGAGAAGCAGCACAATCTGGCACAAATACGGTTCCAAATCCTGGAGGTGGTCTCCAGATCGGATCCTCATGAGAACATACAAAAGAGATTGGACCAGAGGGAATCCTTTTGGATGGACCGGCTTGGAACCCTGACACCGAGGGGGCTAAATGAAGAATTGAATTGGCATGCTCTTTGTAAAAACTGTATGATGGTTGTGTAGGGATTTAACTATATACTCTTTGGTGGAGAGTGCACATAATGTAGGGTTATAACCCCAGTTGCTTTAAATAATCCACATGGTATTTATAAACCCACTATTGTAGATTACACCATAGAACACCAGTAGTCACAATCATAAGGGTACGTTAATGTGCCCTATTCCCTGTTGGGTGCATTATGTACAGTAACAGCCCCAGTTGCCTTAATTAAAATACTCCTTATGGTATGTATAAATGCACTATTGTAGATTACACGAAAGAATACAAGTAGTTACATTCATAAGGGTATGTTAATGTTCCCTGGTCCTCTTTGGGTACATTGTAGGCTGTATACCAGTACACAACTTCTATCCAGTAAGCAGCATGCGCATATTTGTGGGTTTTACCTTTCTTAGTGCCATTAGCTAGATGATCACACAATGGTAATTAACACGATTTGCATGCGGGGAGAATCGTGCATTACTGTTACATCACTTTTGACATTGAACTGTGACTACAATTGCTGTCCGTTTAAATTTCGGTTTACACATGTATATTGCTGATAAACATTGACTTGAAAAAATGCTCTTGAGGTATGTTATCATATGAAGGTTCAAACGAATGCTGAAATCACAGTCCCTTCACTTGTATACCTATCTGGTTGCCATGGACACGCTTCCACAAGCGTTTAGACCGAGTCCCTCCCTCCCATTGCCATGGGAGAGTGAGAAATGAGGCGCTGGCGCGACTGCTCCACGCTGACGCCAAGCCGGGTCTCCATGACAACTTTTAAAATACTCAATGGGAAGTGCGCCCATGCGGTCAGCATCAGCAGCTTGAAAAATCTGCAGCAGCGTTTGGTGAGTGAAATTCTTAATGAAACGAATGACTACATAAGCATTCACATGTGTATGGTACACAAATGTACTAATTGGGACACACATTACAGTTGACTTTTCAGGTTATGGAAAGATCCTGTTGCGACAATTCAAATGATCAAAGATAATTGTAATTCTAAGGAATACAAATGTTTCTGCTTGCGATTACGGAACTAACGAAAACTCTATTTGTACAACATTTTCATTTACAGTGAGAAGACTCACATATTAAGGGATGATCATCAAAGTTCGTTAATGTGGATATACATTGTAGAGTTTAAGTACTAAATGATGGAAAGAAGACAAACAATGCTCACTATTACCTGTTTTTCCTTTCATGTTATGAGTGTTGTGTGGCAACAAAAGGTATTTATATAATATCGTATGTAATATCACAAGGTTTATTTGGTTTACCTAATCTATGGATGTGGTTTTTGTGTGAACATAGCCCTGATGATGGAGTAAAACTCTGAAATGCATTGGCTTGGAGCCACATTTTTGACTTACGATTTAGGAGTCAGTTCTGCCATAAAACAGCCAATCTAACAATTGGTTTAAACTTTGAATAAAGATAAAACATTTTTAATTTTGTTACCAATTTACTTCCTATAATTTCAAGAGACCACAAAATAATGTGAACACATCCAAATATAGAGAAAGGACATTGTGAAGAATATTACATGTATTACCAGCTCAGTTTTGAGCAGCGTGAGAGCATCAGGCATTACTAGGTAGTTTCACCTGGTGTTTGTGTTGTGAGGTTATTATGGATCCTTGTGTCATGGGATCATCTTTAGCTCCTATGAATATTACCGAGGGGAAAATATTTTTTTTGTTTTGATCCAAAAGGAATAATATACAAAGGACTGTGGTGCCCGTTTCTCCCATTCTTTCCACATGTTATCAAGAGAGGACACAGACAACAGATTTCAAGTTGTAATGAATGTTTGATTTCAAAGGATCAGGATGGTGTAAGATCTATCTTGTTCTATAACTAAGGTAGGGAGTTCTCCTGTCTAAAAAAAAGTCTAGTCTGTGTCTGTAAATCCAAATAAAAAAGTGTGTCTGTGTCAAAAATCCTATGCTTATCCTTACATCTAGAGAAAATGTAGTATGGATGCTTTTCTCCACAATGTTCCGTCAAATCTTGAGGCTCCCTCCTCCACGTTCAATATAATATAGTTCGCACAATAGGGAGGTCTTGATGTTCCCTTCCTCAAGACAGTGTTCTTTCAACTCTCAGGGTTCCCTTCCCCAAGATTTCACTGCAGAATTTATACTGCTTTCATTGCCTTAATGTTCAATACAAGAAAGCAAAAGGGTCTACTTGACCCACCTTCTGACTTGCTTTACCAATAATTTCACAGTTCTTTGGGAATCATTACCCATGTTCTTTGACCACACGCCCAATGCGGTCCACCCACTACAGGTCACACAACCAGGAACCCTAGGCTGCTCCTTGGCTTGATTTGTGATGTCTGTGATCTTCATAATAGGGAACTCCCTGGTCCAGGTGCAGTTGGCAGACCACACGGTCCACGCATCACAGGTTGCACAACCAGGAGATTAACCTTAACCTAAACCCGAACCTTGTTTGGCCCCTTCTCAGGCTCTTCTGCCTCAGGCTGCTGACTTCACACTTCATTAATTGTAACACTCTTCTGTTAATGTAACACTCTTCTACATCAGTCTTTTGTTTTACCATAGATTTATGGGCCTTTCTCACACTGTTTGTTAGAATACTTAAATGATTGTTCAATATTCCATATGCTTTTAGTTTTGCCCACAGTGCTGCTTACATACAGTCTGACATTCAATAAGTTGCTTTGACTTCAAATGTTTGGTCAGTGTTTAAAATGCTGTGATCTTATTTAAATAGCACTTGTTGACTTCAAATGTTCATTCAGTGGTCAATGCCCCATGATCTTTCGCAAATGGCATTGTTAACTTTGGTTCAGTGTTTAATATGCTCAATTAGTAGTTTCAATTCAGTTTAGTATTCAATATGGTTAAAATTCACTTGGACCATAACATGTCTGCAGTCCCAGGAGCGCTCTGGTCTCCCCGTGTCCTCTGGCACTCACTGTTCCTTTGTATTTCCCCAGTGGCTGCTCCTATTGCTCTCGCTCACTTTCTCCGTAGTGGGGAAGCAGACTGTCACTTTCGTCAGACACGTCCCATTTGCACTCCTTGACATCTGACTTCACAATAGATGAAGACCGCGTCCCCCACTCCAATGATTTTTCAGTACCAGCTGTCTCCGGGTTTCGGCACAGGTGGTGTATCTCTCTCTCTCTCTCTCTTCAGTTTGGCAACTGCAGTTGCCCGCCTTCCAGGTTGAAGGCTCCCGGTCCTGCACCCAGCAACTGCAGGTCCTCCGGGATAGTTGCCAGCATCCACAAATCTGAGTCTCTGCCCAAAAAAGCATTGCAGCTTCTTGTTCTCCTTTTCCTTCTCCAGGTTTGGGCCTTCCCCTTTTAATACATCTCTGCTCCATTAAGGGATATCAGGTGTGAGCTGTTAGCTTGTCTTGCCTGACCATACTTAATCCAATCAATTGGACATGCCTGACCTTCAGTATTGGATGTCTTCATATTCATTTTCTTCGTCCCAGTACCAGAGTGGTGTTTGTAATAGGAAGTGTGTATTAGACCTAGCTGCTTCTTCCTCTTCTCGATACTTGGTGGCAATGTATAGGGTAATATAGTATCTGAATGAAAATAGCCCATGAAGGTTGAGAGTAGGGAGGGTAAGTCATTGTTAGGAAAGGGAGGATACCATGCCTCGCTGTCAGCCCCCTCTCCCCAATCTCCAAGGACCCTCCACCTAGGAGTCCCTCCCATCGCTTCTCCACCCCCCGGGTCAGGATCCAAAAGCGATGGTCCTTCACTGGCCACTGGAACAGAAGATCCCTGGGCAGTGATTGTGAGAGTACCTTCAGGTTTCTCACACTATACAGAAACAAGTGTGACTTGCATGGATTTCTAACCAAATTTTGTTCTGTAAAATTGATTATTTGCACACATTATCTAAAAAAAAGTTCTCTGACCTGACCCTTCCCCTCAGGTTTGATTCCAACATTCACTTGGTCCAGCCAATCTGCATAAAATATTTGGGTATCTCTACTTGGAGAAAAAATAAGGCAAGAAAAGGGGGCTCTATAATTACCTAGGAACTTGAGGGATGGGTGAAGTTACACAGACTGAGATTTTACTATGATAATCGAGGAAGATAATCTCTTAATTTTCAAATATTTGTAAAAAAGGAAAAGATATAAGCTTCTAATTCTGTGAGCATTCCAGCAGCCGCCAGTACTACTGCCATGTCTTCTTTCTCACTCAGAACAGCTGAATCATGAAAAAGCATTGCATGTGGCTAAAATTGGTCTCTTGGGGAGCAATTGATTCAAATCCATTTAAGCTTGTGGGGCGTGATAGATGACATTTAACAAATTAAAGTATGATTGCAGCCACATGACCCATTTCCATTGTTATGTCAGGTGGATTGAAGACTTCATAATCAAGGGCTTTGTTCAAAGCAGAATAAGCATGTTGCCCGCCCACAGAAGCCAGCAAAGAAAATGTGTGTGGCAGCGACAATGCAAAGCCTTTCATTATATAACTTTTAAATGAAAAAAAAGAAAGCTGGAAATATTGTGCTGCACTCAGAAAAGGAACAGAACTGCAGAGCATCATTGAATCGCTGTCAATTGTAAACATGCGTGGGCACAGAAGGCAAGCTGCAGTCAACATATAAACAGAACTGTGCAGTTTCACAGCAAGTACACTGTCAGCATTTCCTAATCTTAGTACAGTGGGTTAATACGACAGGTTATGTTGCATTAATCAATATACTTTAGTTAATTTTGACAGTTATATTGTAACTCTTTATGTTCTCAACTGCTGAAGGGCCTGATTCATGGAATTTTATGCACCGTGCCAAGTGACTTTTCACTGGTGCAAAGTGACATTGCACTGACAACAAACACCATGGGACTCATTACACGGTAGGCGGTAATTCCCCCTTCCCCCATTGCCCTTCCCCATTCCCATTTTTGCCCCATAGGAAATAATGGGAATGGAGAAGGTTCTAATTACGGTACCGTAATTAGCACCCTGGTCCCTTTGCGGGTTGGTTTTTAACGCCTGCTAAAAAGCAGGCATTAAAGTACCAACCCGTAAAGGGACCTCGTAGTAAGGCGGTAAGGGTTAACGGTCACCGGTACCATTACCGGTGGCCGTTAACCCTTACCGCCTTCCGTGTAATGAGGCCCCATGATTCATGGAACACTGCAAAGTGTCTTTTTGCCGTGCAAAGTCGAAATCACTCACTCTGCACTGCTTCATGAATCAGGGTGGAGCAGTGCAAAGTGTATATTTGCAGTTCAAAGTGACTTTGCATGGCAAAAAGACACGTTGCACTGTTCCGGGACTCGGAGTGTTTGTTGGCAGTGCAAAGGTTTGTTGGGAGTGAAAAGTCACTTAGCACCGTGCAAAAAATTCCATGAATCAGGCCCTCAATCTTTAATTAGGTGACCTGGTGATCCTTTTCTTCCCTACACAATGCAATTTCAGTAAGTTTCTTGTTCTATATTTCTTTGATTTTTAAAATATTGCTTGTTTACGTTACATTGAACAATGCAATAGCATTAAATGCTGTAATAAATGCCTATAGTAACTGTGTGGCAACAATTGAAAACAGACAGACAGTCCTTGTTCCTCTTAACATGAACAAGATGTCGCCTTACTTTTTTATATAGTTGGGGAAACAGTGCTCTGTGCCAATGTGGTGTGCTGGTGGGATAGCTCAGCAGGCTGAGCTCTCTCTGCTGCAATATATGTGTGATCTGCAGGTTGCAGGTTCAAATCTTGGTAAAGCCAACTTAGGTGTACGCATTATATAAATAACATATTGATATGGAATAAATTAGATTAAAACATATAAATCTAATCAGAGTGGAACAAAAGTCATCTAATCAATTGCCATAATCAATGGTTTACATTCACATTTTCTTTGCACCTTACATAGTTAGTGGCATTAATGCAAACGAAATTGAGGCAAAAGTAGCACCTCAGACACGTATTAAAGCAATCAGGCATTGTACCCAACGACAGTGAGTGAAACAACGTAAGGTAAAATGCTAACTGGAATGAACCGCCTGAAACCTGAAGTGCACACCATTGCAGAGAGATGACACCTAACTTAACTGGGATCGGCAGAGGGCCAGTGTCAATGGGCCAGAAGACGTCCTCAGACACTCCTCAATAATCTTATAGTACTGAACTCTCTCATGAAGGTCAAGCAAAATCTGAGTATTGTCATATATGTTATACCACAGTACACGATTCTAGATCAGTCTGTCAAGGGGGTACATATACAATGTTAAAAAGAAGTTGGGGCCGCACTTAGACCTGTGGCACTACACATCTTACTGGGATGAGGGTCATGAAAAACGGTCTAATTGAAGTGCCTGAATTCTTTACTCCAGAAACGATGTAGACCAGGAGAGGGCTGTGCATCCAATCCCAGTCACATGAGCCAGAAGATTTCTATTCTTACAAGCCTCCAATAATTCCAAAAGCATACATGCTGCTGGATGGTCTCTAACTTTTAAGAAGTGTTGCAAGGTATTCGAGTAGAAACCAATAAAATCACCTAATAATTAATTAACATGGGGTCCGGATTCAAACCTTTATTGCTCTACATTGTCTTGCTTCCAGGACACACACGTTACCCCTGAGCTATCCTACCTGCCCTCCAGCTAAGCATGACGAAGTTGAATAAGCCTATAATTGATTGGCTCAGCGTGATACAGATGTGTTTTTCTCAATAAAGGCAGGACCTGGGCTTGATTTAGAGACGGTGTGTAAAGGCCTCTTTCAAATGAAACATTAATAAACATAGCAAGATCCTTGAAGTAAGTGAGGAAGACAATCTTATGTTTCTAATCTGGTAACAGATTCAAATATTTAAGTTACTTAGATAAATAGTATTTCTTTCAACATTCCTCGTTATTTCCGTTCAAATGTCAATTGTTATCAGATTTACCATGCATACTCTTTTACATGGAGTTACTACTTTCTAGTATTAAATTATGTAACAACATTTGATATGCTTTCAGTTACAGTACCTAGCATTTGAAACCAAAAATATCAGGTGTTTAGGGTTTTCCGGTATTTTATTTAAAAAATATGTCTTTCATGATATATGAAATAAAAATGTTTGCATATTTCAATACTAAAAATGCCACTGCCCATCTCCAGTTTAAAACACTTCTTATTTCTTATTCTCATCTGCTGTCTTGTCTGTGTTACTGTAGCATTAATCACCAACTTCAATTTGGAATGGATTGTGTCCTCCCAAGTATTCCTCATCTTTAATTATCTTCCAGCTTCAACTACTTCAGAAAAGAAAATTCTCGATAGAGGTCACTGTGCGGTAGCGTAGAAGACTCAATGTCCCCCGAAGGCTTCCGTCCGACGGTCAACATGATCCTCAGTATATGTAGTATGTGCAGTGCACCTTGGCTGCAGTTCAATTTTTCTGACACAGTTTTTGCTTTGAGAGAAATTAGGGCACTCTTTGGTTTGTTAAATAAAATGTCATGTATTCACCGTCAACTCCATCGACGCCCAAGATGGGTTTTAAGACATGTCCGGATTGTGGGCCGAAGATGCCCATAACCGACCCACATCGCGTTTGCCTGTGGTGCCTCGGCACGGAGCATTGTACGAAGGAGTGCAAATCCTGTCAGGCCATGACTTACAAGACTCTGAGAGAGCGCAAAGGTAAATTGGTGGTGGGTAGAATTCCAAAATCTCCTTCTGTCCAGTAAAATTGTACTTTGGATGAGTCGAGAGATTCTAGTCAAAAAAGATCAGAGAAATCTTGATTGAGAAGTCGTTTGCGTCATTCTTCATCTTCCGTCATAGGTCTCCTTCTTCCTTCAGTGACTCCTTGCCCAAGAGAATAACATGTCCAACTAAATCTGACTCCCCAGCAAAATGGGAAGAGTTTCGAAGGGAGATGATGAAAATCTTCGTGAGAGAAGCCCCTACTCCCTCGAAAGATCGGAATAAAGTCCATGTCCCGGTCGCTCTGCTTAAAGACGGCAAGGCTATGTTTAAATCTAAACCTGTGCACCCGCGAATCCGGGATGCAAGCCTGACGAGCCAAAAGAGTGAAAAGGAGTCGAGGACCTCAATGAGACGAGCGTCCAGTTCGTTAAAGGTTTTGTCAAAGACATCTTCAACGAAAACAAAATCGGTTCCATCAACGGCAGTGACGTCAGACCCTTCGACGCCCATATCAAAGTCATTGACGCCTAAATCGAAGACTTCAACGCCATTGGCCTCTAGGCCTACTCCAAATACAATGTTGGAGCCATTTAAGGCAACACAAGAGAAATCTTACAATCCTCTACCACAAAAAGATTTCTTCAAATCTTTTTCTTCAATCTGCAATCTATGAGGAACATGAATTATCTGATGATGATCAGATACCATTTGGTCTTCAATATGGCACCCCAAAAGTGCCATATGATTTTATTTCAGATGAATCTAGACTTAAAGATCTTTATGACAAACTACAAACAGCCAGTGGAGTAGATACATCTCCTGAGCTGGAATTTGGAAAGCTAGATCCTGCAGACCATGCTGACAGCTCATATAGACAATTGATGAGCAAGCTAGTAGAATATTTGGGATGGAGTAGACCTGCTCCTCCTTTTCAAGAGGATGACTTGATAGACATATTAGACCATGGTCCACAGAGGGATTCCATTTTGCCCTACCATATTGCTTTGCAAAAAAGGATTGCAACAAATTGGGATACCCCAGATTCTATTTCTCCGGTTAATAAGAACTTTCCCAAGAAATATAGACCGTCAAGCAGTGCCAAGCATCTTACTCCAGAAAGTTTAGTGATCCAAGCAGCAACGTCCACAAAGCAATCGGCTTACCCTACCATTCCTACTGACTGGGATGATAAATGGATGGACGCTTGGGTGCTGTAAGTATTTACTGCCTGTAGCATGGCCTTGAAATTGACAAATGCCACTTGTGCCTTATCTAAATGTTCGTTCATCCTATGGGATTGTGCAGCAATGGCGGCTGACCACATCCCTGAAGGGGAAGAGAGAGTCGGCTTCCTGGCTGTCATCAAGGTAAGGATGGTAAGTAGGCAATGTGTAAGTGCCTCCAGTCAGGTCTAGCTACTGCAGATAGTATTATCAGATCCATGGTGACTAGCAGTACGTTACGCAGATTTGCATGATTGAGGTAGGCTGGATTTGCACCAGACGTGCAATATAGATTACTCAACATGCCTTTTGACAGCTCGGGACTGTTTGGTAGCAAGGCTGATGAAAGTCTGGAAAGGTTACCGAGCTCAAAAGTGGCAGCTAAATCCCTTAGCACTGCTATTAGACAGCCTCAACATTCCTACTCTGGTATGTCATCTTGGAGGGGTAAGTCCTTCAATTTCTACTCCTCAATTGGAAGAGGGAGAGGACAAGCCAGACACAGAGGGCAAAGAAGATTCCCTCATGGTGGATGAGGAAGAGTTGCTAAATCGGCCAAAGCAGCGTCAGCTTTGCTCTCAGCCGCTTCTTCAGCCGCCTCAAAACTTCTCTGAGGACTTAATCCACAAGACCCCAGTGGGAGGCAGGCTCTCACAGCATCTGAAAGAGTGGCGAGACATTACTTCAGATGCTTGGGCACTGCAAATGGTAGCCCAGGGTTACTGCCTTCCTTTTCTAAAAAGGCCCCAGGATCATCCACCGGGGAACAGCTCATTCAAAATTCCAGATCCGCTCCTTATGCAGTAAATGTTGATCCTGCTAGAGAAAGGTGCAATAGAAGCTGTACATTCAGTGGAGAGGCACAAGGGTTGGTACTCCCTGTATTTTCTAATCCCCAAAAAGGACAGAAGCTTGAGACCCATCTTGGACTTTAGAAACTTGAACAAGTTCCTCAGGAAGGACAAGTTCAAGATGATTACCCTTTCTCAGATCCTTCAGGCCCTCCAACTCCAAGACTGGATGATATCATTGGACCTTCCGGATGCTTACTGAGTACCCGAGGTTTGCAGTTGGTGGTTCTTATTTTCAGTTTTGAGTTTTTCCATTTTGGTTGACCTCCGCCTGAGGGTTTTCACCAAGCTGATGGTGGTGGTGGCAGCAAGTCTCAGGAGAGGGGGATTCACGACTACCACTACCTGGGCGATTGGCTGATCAGGGCTCGTTCTCACGAACAGAACCTGGAACATAGCAGCGTGACTTGCCACTTTCACCACAAACTGGGCTTCTCCCTCAATTACAAGAAGACAAAAATTAAACCATCTCAAAGACTTTGCAACACTCCTGAATGCCTCCTCGGAAAATCCTCTCCACCCGAGGTGAGGGCTCATTACATTCTGCAGATGGTCACCAAATTTCAGAGTGCCGAGAGTCTTCCGGCCTTTAATTTTTTGAAGTTGCTCGACCTCATGGCATCCTGCATTTTCCTGTTTCCCGAGGCTCGCCAGAGAATGAGATCTCAGGACTCAATGTTCCTAAGTCTCCGGCAGATGTCAGATCTCTTTCAGGTTCCTAGCAGAGTCGCACAGGAAATTCTGTGGTTGGCCTCCTAAGACAACATTCTGAAGGGGGAACCTTTTTGGCAACCTTGGCCGGAGATAACAGTAGTGACGGACACCTCACCCACGGGGTGGTGAGCTCATACCAACAATCTGAAAATCAGCAGTTGTTGGTCTCCATCGGAGTCCAAACAATATAAATCAATCTTTTGGAGCTGAGGGCAATCAGACTAGCGCTGAAGGCCTTTCTACCCTATGCACAGGGAAATAACGTCCTGATAATGACGGACAAAACAGTAGCCATGTACCACCTCAACAAGAGAGGAGGTGTAGGGTCACTACCACTGTGGAGAGAGGCAATGCAGCTCTGGTACTAGGCAATTCAAGAAGGAAACTCCCTATCAGCAGTTCACCTAGCCTGAGTGTAGAACACGGTGGAGGAGGCTCTGAGCAGGCAGGGTGGGAACTAGCTCAGGAAGTCCTTCAAAAGACCTTCACTCTTTGGAAAACCCCTCAAGTGGATATGTTTGCAGCCAGTGTCAACCGGAAGTGCACGCTATTCTGCTCCAGGGAATTTCCCCCAAGAGGACCTCTAGGAGACATGTTCCTGGTGGACTGGAAGTTTCCACTTCTGTATGCATTTCCTCCAGTCCCTGGCATTCCTCACGTGATCAGGAGGTTGAGAAAGTTCGGGAAATCCATGATCCTAATTGCCTCAGATTGGGCCAGGATCCATCTGCCCTCCCATACATCTTCCACAAAGAGAGGACCTTCTCTCGTGAGAGGAGGGTCAGCTTTTCCATCCACAGGTCAAAACACTCAACCTTCACGCATGGTTTCTGAGAGGCTGAGGAACAAGGATTGAGACCTCCCACAAGACGTCATGGAGATTTTGCTTTCTGCCAGAAAGGCAGCAACAAAATCTGTGTACTGCTGTCGTTGGAACTGGTGTAAGGATACAAATGTGGATCCATTTCAGTGCAATACACCCAAAGTGTTATCTTTTCTACTTCACTTAACATTCTTTCGATTGGATGTTCCTGCCACGTATTCCTCATCACGCCTCCCAACTTAACCCGCTACAGAATGTACGTGTTTTAAACTCTGCGCTCTCTGAGAGTCTTCTAAAGTCTAAGGAAGCACCAGTAATTCCTCTAAACATCGAAAAACATGAACTGAAGCCAACGGACGCTGCACGTGCTACATATACTGCGGATAACGTCAACCATCGGACGGAGGCCTTCGAGGGACATCGAGTCATCGATACTACCGCATAGTGTCCTCTGTCGAGAACATTTTTTTCCGAATCAGGTGAAGCTGGAAGATAATTAAAGATGAGGAATACGTAGAAGTAACATCCAATCAAAAGAATGTCACCAGGGGTAAGTAACTTGTTCTTCTCTGTTGCTCGAAGCTGCTAGATTTATTAAAATGTCATACATGTTTGCTCACAAACGGCTTAGCCTTACTGTTCAGAGGCAACATGTGTATTGATTGTGATTGCTCTGCTCTAAAACATAGTGATCAGCAGCCTTATTATGCCAGATCAATCCAGTTTGTCTGACTCATACAAACCTTCACTTGCATATTATTCATTGAAAAATAGTTACAATGGGCATTTGCAATATTTTAAGTAGCATTTCTGGTTTCAGATTCACCTGTGCCTGTCTTTGTTATCGCCCCCTCTCTCGCATTGCTACCTTGATCGTCTCCTCTGCAATTTCTGTGCTGTCCATCCTGCATATGTATCACCTATCTACAGAGCTCTATGTCTATGCTTAATTGGCCTGGCTGCATGCCCAATCTCACCACCCTTCCACTTAAGTAAAAAAAGCAAGCATCCAGTGATTAAAATTATGATTCGTTTTCCGAACCAATCTTGCTTGTCAGGTGTATGCTTTGACTAGTCCATGTCACGTAATATATTTTATATGTGTACAATTGATCAACGTGATCTTTGCACAACTTATTAGATAACAATTAATCATTTCATCTTTATATTAGTAGAAGCTTTTACAAAATAATACTATAAACGATGCATCCATTCATCCCCTTGCGTTTCTAGTACCATCCTTCTTATTTACATTCCCGTCAATGTATCCAATATAACAAATCAGAATGTGACCACTGCTATTATTATGGTGTTATTATCTCGAGTCATCAGTAACTGGGCAACTCTCGTTCTGGTTACTGTATTCATACTTACGCGATTACCTGCGTAGTTATTCATCGCGACCCCAGTTCCTTTGCAATAAAGAATTAAATGCTGCATTGTTCCCACAGAGCTGTTACATGACCTACATGAATGTTCCTTGCGCGGTAATTTTATCCAAGTCCCCTGTACTTTCAGTGCATTACACTTCAATAGTAGGTAGTTTCTTCTCATTTGTATTTGTAAAATAAAGATTTCAAGCGAGCCTTGTACTTTTGGGCGTGCCTGGTATCTATAGACGTCTAGCTTCCAGTCCACAGGACAGGATTTCTTGGCATTGAATAGTACAGCTCAATTACTGGCTGCTGTCTATTCCTATCAGTAATTGGCGAGCCAGAGGGTGCTTTTGTGCTTGCCTTCTCCTTTCAATGTCTTCTTACAAGTTATTCTAAACGTGGAGCATTATTTACATAACCCAATACATTAATCATCTTGTAATGCATGCCTAATTGACTAACATTCACTTCGTTTACCTTACTTGTTATTTATTGTTTAAAGATGCTCTCCTCACTTTGGTATCCGCCATGTGCCTTGATTGGCATCTACAAGTCCCACCTTCCGAGTCTATCCTTTTTGGCAAACGATTCACTTTTGTTTCTGAAGCCTTATGAGAATCTGTGAACCATCTTTCAAGTTCAGATGCAAATCAATCTTGCTGTGCAGCTGGGTTGCTTTCCGAGTACAGTGGCTGGGTACAAATCCCACCAACCATCCCTGGTGCAATGGTTTCACCCTTTCTGATGAGGTCAGAGCAAAGGCAAAGACCACCCAAAGTCTGTTCATGCCCACTCAGCAGCACTGTGTGGGCATTTACAGATGTTAATATCACTGTGGTGGGCCCAACTACATTAGCTTCAGGCCCCACTTGTTTGACAATCCTGACTACGCCTCTGTCATGGTTTACCGTGGAGAGTGCATTGATCTGAATGAGACTGTGGGTGCATTTTATGTCTGTGTGTGCATAGTGGTGGTGAGGGGAAGGTGTATGAAGTTTTAAGGGTTGGCAGAAAAGTGGCTTTGTGGCTTAGGGTGCAGATTGGGGGCGAGCAAGAAGTAGTGTACATCGGGATAGATTACCTGGGTTGGTGGAAGCAGGGGGTCTGTCCTTTGCCTTTCCAAGTCATAACATGCTCTTATTGTTGTCTGACCTTCACTTGAAGAACCAGCTAAATTCGCTGTCTGCTCTTTACTTGGACACGCAGGCAAAGGGCATCCTAGGGACAGTGTGTTCTTAGGCCTTCACTCACCAAGGAAGAGAAGGAGGAAGAGGGCAGGTCATGCCTTCTAGCATGTAGAGGTGACTAACCTAAGATGGCTGACTAACGTATGCAGGCACATGGATAATGAGACCAAAGCTGACCAGCGGCACATGACCAAGGCTGACCAGGGTCACGTGTGTTCAAGTATTACTCACGCTGGGAGGGTTAACGTCAGGAGCAGGGAGAGTATGTTGTGCAGTGTGTTAATAGAAATGACAACGTTTAGGAGTTGGCAGGAGGGGTCACTTAGCAACTGGCAGGCATACAGTAAATAAAGTGCCCATCAGCAAAGGGTGAGAAATGATATCTGCGTCCTCGGCATAGGTGAGAAGTGTCTTCAGAAAACAGAAGGGCAACATATGAAAGAGCGATGACACCACATGGTTGCCGCTGCTAAAGAATAAAGAGCACGTAGGCACCAGATGTTCGCAGTATGAAGAAGGAAGGTATGTGTGAGATGATGTTAGTACATACATGTGGTATCTATTGGAATGTGTAATTACAGCCTGCATATGGGTTCCTGTGTATAAAGGGTATATTTAAGGAGTGGAAGAGAAACAGCAGCTTGAAGAAAAGGAAATGTTATGAATAATGCTGATTTTTATAGAGCAGCAACAAAGAACCGACTCCATAAATAACGTGCTTATCTTTAGAACATGGTACGCTGGATAAGGGATTTGCATATAAATGATTATAAATGATGTTGTTTACTGTTCAAACGGCAAAGGCAATCCTGCCCTTGGCAAGAAGACATCAAGAGGAGTTACCCTGCCACATCCCTATCCTTTCACAGCATGCAAATGGAAGAGCCGAGGAAAAAGCCTGCCCTCCAGGAGCCGCCTGAGTAAAATATCATCGTCTTTTTTAAACTGCAATCCGAGGAGCTTCTAATTGGAGTCTGTGCACGTGCGCCAGCTCTATTTTTAGACAATTGTTGATTAGAAATTGACAAAATTAACAAAATGGGAAGAACACACAGTTGTTATATGTGGCACTTGCTTCCAACTTGATGCACGAATGATTAAAATATATGTATTATCTAATACATAACAAGAAGAAAAGTGCATATAAATAGAAAAACATATTTTCGCTGTAAAATAAAGTAGGAAATAGTACAATTATTTTTTAAAGGCTACATCACTATTTTTCAGCTTCCACTTCATTTGTTTATGAGATACAACCCTAACGAATAACTTACTTAACATAAATGTCATAGGTTGCCAATAACCTGCCGCTAATCTATAAAACACAAAAATGCCTGGAAAAAGAAGACAATATGGGCAGTTAAAACATAATATTGCTGGATACACCAATCAATGTATGTGTGCCAGCGTGTATTGTCTTAAGTACATAACGCAGGGGACAACCCCAGAACCCGCTCAACAAGAAACAACTCATAGTGTACCCCGCATAACCTAAACTATAAAGAGTGGTTAAAAAGCAAAAGAATGCAAAGTTTACCAGCATATATTCACATTAAATCATTTTAGATACAACAATTAAACACAACAAACATGTCAAATAATATACAAAAATAAAACCTTTTCAATCCAATTAATGAAAACAACCTCACATAACCAAAATTGGCGACTAATACCCAAGAGAAGGGAATAGACTGAGACCTGTGGTCCACATTAGAATTACTGTGAACACAGTTGGGTGGCAAAGAATCTTAGCTCACCGAAAACCAGACGTCCACTGGCAGTATGTGTTAGTTAAAGCTGCGGCCAGGCTGAGCTGGCACTAAAAAGACATGTTTAGTTTGGCTGACTAGTACACAAGCCAAAAAACGCAAAATGTTGCCATGCACTTTCATTGTTGAAAGCTAAGGGACTCTTGTGGACAAACGTCAAGTATTCAACAACGTCCTTCATTTTCAGAGGATAAATCAAGCTGTGGAGTGCCTTGTCTCCAGGCAGAGGGAAATAAGGGTGTCACTTCATAATACATATAGCAGTGGTGCCCTACAATTGTTATGACTTTGATTGTTCTACCCAAACTACTTTCGCAATATCTGGCCAGTGTTTTGAGTATCATGGTACTTGATGGATATCAAAAAATGTGTCATGGGCGACCCTCTATGAGAACGAACATGGCAAAATGGCCAGTTCTATGGGATGCTACCCTCTCTAGAGTCCACAGCCACATTTTAGCTCACTGTACCTTTCACAGATGGGAAATATCCATTTGCCTATCAGTCTTTGTCCCACCCACATGGGCAATCCAGCACCGAAATGCTATGGCAATTCCCTTCTGAACAAGAGTACCAACAGCAACCCCATACACGTGTTTCAGCCTTGTTGGGCATCATCAGTGAGGTGGAGCTGTGCCTCTCTGAGCACAGTGAGTAAGGGGTCCACGTCTGGATGACCCTAGGACACCTAGGGTGACTAAACCCAAGGCCTATGAAAAAATCAAAAAATGAGTCATGGGTGCCCCTCTATGAGAACGAACACAGAAAGAATAGCCAGTTCTATGGGATGGTACCCACTCTAGAGTGTGCAGCCACATTTTAGCTCACTGCACCTTTCACAGATGGGAAATATCCATTTGCATATCAGACTTTGTTCCATCCACATGGGCAGTCCAGCACCGAAATGCTATGGGAATTCCCTTCTAAACAAGAGTACCAACAGCAACCACATACACGTGTTTCAGCCTTGTTGGGCATCATCAGTGAGGTGGAGCTGTGCCTCTCTGAGCACAGTGAGCAAGGGGTCCACGTCTGGATGACCCTAGGACTCTTAGGGTGACTAAACCTAAGGCTCTTGAACAAATAAAAAAAAATGAGTCATGGGCACCCCTCTATGAGAACGAACACAGCAAAAATGCCTGTTCTTTGGGATGGTACCCACTCTAGAGTCCGCAGCCACGCTTTAGCTCATTGTACCTTTCACAGATGGGAACTAGCCATTTGCATATCAGTCTTTGTCCAGCCCACATGGGCAGTCCAGCACCGAAATGCTATGGCCATTCCCTTCTGAACAAGAGTACCAGCAGCAACCCCATACACGTGTTTCAGCCTTGTTGGGCATCATCAGTGAGATGGAACTGTGGCTCTCTGAGCACAGTGAGTAAGGGGTCCATGACTGGATGACCCTAGGACACTTAGGATGACTAAACCTAAGGCCCTTGAAAAAATTTAAAAAATTGTCATGGGCGTCCCTCTATGAGAACGAACATGGCAAAAATGGCCTGTCCTATGGGATGGTCACACTCTAGAGTCCGCTGCCACATTTTAGCTCACTGTACCTTTCACAGATAGGAGATAGTCATTTCCATATCAGTCTTTGTCCCACCCACATGGGCAGTCCAGCACCGAAATGCTATGGCAATTCCCTTCTGAACAAGAGTACTAAAGTGCTAAGGGGAGTCCAGAGGGCAAGAGCCAGGGAATGCAGGTAAGTGAAGGGAAGGGGAGCCTTTGCAGCGGGTCTGGAGCCTTGTAGTTCTTAGAGGGAACCAGGCAGCCAGTCAATGAGGCAGAAGAAGGTGTTCGCAGGGGAGGGGGAGAGTGAAGGAGGAGTAGGAAAGGAGGGTCTTCAGGAGCTTCCAGAACTTGAGGAGATACGGCTGAATCCTGAGAGGGGAAGGGAGACCAATCCAGAGGAAAGCTCCTGCCGAGGAGAGACATCTACACCCCACTCTTTGTTTACAGAAGTGTCTGGTTCACAGAGAGTTGGAGCTAGCCAACCAAAGGGCTCTAGTGGGGAGGTATTTAGGGTGAGAGAATTGGATGTAGCAGGGTCACAGGCCCAACAAAGCTGTGTGGATGATGCAGAGGGTCTTGAATTTGATCCTAGCAGCAACTGGGAGTCAGTGGAGATACATTAGGGCTGGAGAGAGGTGGTCCTTGGGATTGAGGCCAAGAATAAGTCTTGCAGTCCTATTCTGGATTAGTTGAAGGGGGCGAAGGGAGGAAGAAGGAAGATTGAGGAAGAGGCTGTTTAAGTAGTCACGCTTAGAGAGGAACACAGCTCTGGAGACACAGAGTTACTTCATAAAAGCCACTCTACTTCCTAACTTTCCACCCTTGCCTGTCGCCTTTGTCACAGTCCTTCTTCATCAGTCCTCCTGTGTTAAGTCCTCCTCAATAATTATAGTCATACACCTTTATAGCAATCCATCTTCTTCATTAGAGTCCTTCTTCTTCATCAAAGTACTTTATTACAGTTCTTCTCCTTCATCACCTTCTCTTTGATCATATTATTTCTCAGTGTTTATGCTTCATCACAGCCTTTCTACACAGTTCTCCTTCAATGTTGTGGGATGTATTTACCCATGCATCCGAGCCCTACCTCAAAACTGTGCAGTACTGACATGAAAACATCATGATGGCCAGAGCTTCCCAGAAAATGCACAGGGAAATGCAGGAAGAATAGGCTGCCACCCATTTTTGCCGATGTTATGGGCACAGAAGGACACTGCCTAAAACCACCATTGGACTACCCGCACAGTAGTCTGAAACCATTGGGAATGGCAATGCTGATTGCCAAATGCAACCTAGAATTGTGGGGAATTCATTCTTAAATCCCAAAAATGGGTGCAGTACCAGTACTCACCACTATCCAAAAGCCGGCAGTTTAAAACCACCCTGTGTTTCTCTGAAGGCAGGCTCAAACTGTCTATTTTAAACATTGCAACACATCTAAAAACTCACTGGACACCAGCAGACATTTGGTAGAATGGAGTGTTGTGTGCCTACAAAATCTGGGAAATGAAGAGCCCAAAACAATGCTTATAACAAAACTGCTATGGAGTCAGCAGTTTAAGTTGCACTGGATTTAAAGACACTAAAATCGAAAATGTTTAGATTAAATGAGTGACCTATGTTTGGTGTCACATGCCTTTGTAACTGTT
Organism: Ambystoma mexicanum; assembly: GCF_040938575.1. NCBI lineage: Eukaryota > Metazoa > Chordata > Amphibia > Caudata > Ambystomatidae > Ambystoma > Ambystoma mexicanum. Next base: position 1,382,312,493 of record NC_090937.1, on the reverse strand, counting down.
TAAATGTCATAGTTTTAAACTTAGAATCAGCCTTCTAGCTGCATATGTGAAAATGTTTAGTTTTATTTGAATGCAGAAACTGGGGAACAGAAATGACAGCTTAAAGAGATTCCAATTTGCCTAGCAACTACCCCCATCAGGAGTGAAACTTGAGTCACAGCTGTGTTCCCAGGCCTAGCTGCCCTTTTGCTGCTCACACTAAGGATATGCCATCTATCTGATAATTGAATTACCTGTGCTCTGCAGGAAAGTGAACAAAGCCCTGTCCTGGCTCAGGCAAAGTTTTTATTGGCAGGAGTCGTAAATGGTCGTAAAAAGTGGCTTCCTCCTGAGGAAAGGGGAGGGGCACTGCCTGTGAGAGCAAGCTGGCTTGGCAGAACTGGAAAAACCAGAAATTCAACCTTGTGCTGAGGGTAAACCACACCCAGAACATAACTTTAAAAAGATGAATAACTCATAGAGCGGACATGTGAAAATTTTATAAATGATACCATAATTCTTGTGATTTTTCTGCCCACAGTTTAAGAGGTTTTTAGAACCGGTGGTATGTTCAGGGGGGTTTTAGCGGAAAAGTGGATATTACTCTAAATGTATGCATGTTAAAAGTCTGAAACTTCATCAGTTAATGTCCATACTCCCTGCGCACATGTATGTAAAGTTGGGTCAATGTCAGAAATTGAAAAATCAGTTAAAAAGTCAATTATGTGCCATTTCTGAATGCAAACTCTTAGAAACAGCAGATTTGGACAGAGACATGGCTAAATTCAGCCACACCATGTATATGTAATTTCAAGCAACTGTGTAACTGTGAAATATGTCTTTTATTATCCAATATAGAATGTGTGCAATCTGACAGAGGAGTGTCCTATCTGCAAGCCATAAAATGACATCCCTCTGACTCACAGTTCATTCCCCAATCAAATGATAAATGGAAGTTTGACCAATTAGAAGCTGAGAGAGAGGTAGGGTCAGTGATGCTAGAACACACCCACATTCTAAACACATAAAAGCAGACAGACAGGACAGATAGGGACCTTCAATTCCATCTGCAGCGGGACGCTCTGCCGGAAAAATCCATACTTTACCTCCATCAAACCTCCAGAAAGCCAAACTAGAGACCAGACCAGAGAGAAAGCAGTGCTGTACCCAGAGAGACCCAGACCAGCAGAGAGAGCTGACCCAGATCACTGTGAAGTGCAGAGGCCAGACCAGAGTCCAGTCTAAAACCCTGACCAGATCCGTGATGAGGCCCATTTCACTCAAGAATATAGTGTGAGTACATAGCAAACTGTGCAGAACCAATCTCTTAGTTACAATAATATAATTCAATCCTATTTTAATCTAAGTAGAACTGCAGCTTAGAAATTGTGTTATTCTGCCATCATTTGTAAAGCTGAAAAAGTGTTGCGTTTAAAATTTGCAAAACTAAAAACGACCTCTACTAAATCACTCATATCTCCGCAACCGTTTGTGCTAGAGACTTGCAGTAACTTTCATTTTGGAGCTGAGATCCTAGGCTTTCCTAGGACCCCAAAACGATAGAGATAGTCCTTGTGGTTCCTCTGTAATAGCGCTCGGCGCATCCGCGAATTTTGCCGCGATTTGCAAATTTCTCCACATGTAAAATCAGCTGCTGCTTGCCTTCCATTTGCCAGAAATTCGTTTAACCTGCTAACTATCCCTGCCTCATTGCTAGTGTGAGCCTGGACTAATATTAACTAGATACCACTCACCCTGAACCTCTGAAAGGGAATTAAAAGCATTTCCAGCATATTTCTCATCCATTGCTAGCACATATCAAAGCATTTGGGCCTGTGTTTTCAAAACTCCTATCTGTTTTCTGTAAGCTTGCTGGGGATTGAACTGAATTACATTGAATTGCATTTCTGAGAATTGTGTGCCTTCCTTCCACTTCCTTGCATTGCATAAAAGGGGGGAGGGGATTGCCAGAGAAAAGTGATTACATTGTTTGGTTGAAATCATATTGAGCATTTTCTGTACTGCATTCATTGAATATTGCATCCACCTGAGCTTACATAAAGCATCCTCTACCACATTATACTTTTGTTCCTATTTACCAGTGTGCTACCTTATCCATTTCATGTCAACTCATTAGTGATTATAAGAAGTGCGCTAGTGCCAGATTCTCCGTTGTTGATCTTGATCATATCAGATTAAGTGTGCTATTCAATTATTAATTTATTATAAAGTGTGATATATATATATTTTAAATTATCAAATAAACCTTTTAAACTTGCAAAACAGAACTACTTCTTGGCTCAGTGGGGTCAGGGGGATTCCAAGAGAGGGGTGTTATATAGGGGTAGTCATCCAGAACGCATGAACTGGACATAGAGATATATCAATAAGGGTTTTCATTCAGTATTCTAGACTAGGCGTTAACTTAGCTGTAGTGCTGAATTGAATCCTCTTACAAATTGGGGGCTCGGGCCGGACGTTTGGGTTAGAATACCACTTGTGCAGCTTAATACAGCGTGCCAGCTGACCAGATACACATATCCAGTCGGATCACCACGCTGCATTACGCTGTGAAGCATTCCTCAAAAGGGACACTCCAAGAAAAGTTCTGTTCTGCGAAAATAAAATACTAACTTCTGTAAGTCAGGACAGAGACCAATCTCTAGAATGACGACCTTGGTAGATATGAAAATAGCCAGAGAGCACTTCTTACATAAACTATTTGTGAGAGGTGAATGGGCTGAGCAGGGCCAGGATGCCTGGTTGCAGGCCATCACGCGACAGGTCACTGAAACAGGGTCAGACTTATGGAGAGATCAGGGTCCATTACATGTGGCCCTGAGTGAACTATATATGGCTCCTAAGGCCAAAGATGAACACGACAAGATTGTTAGGATAGCGGCATACCTGTACCTATATATGGGAGACATGCAGGATAGATGTGCTGAAAGCCAAAATCTGGCAAATAGGCAACAGATGGCGTTAGAGAAGGTCCAATCTGACCTGGTCTCTTCTGAGCAGAGGCTGCAGAGGAGCCAGGAGTCAGAAGATGATAGTAGGCAGCACATCATTAAAATAAAGAAGGATATGGATGTGCTGCAACAGGAAAAGGTAGAACAGGATACCAGATTTCTGGCCTTGCAGAAGGAATACCAAGAAGGTTTGGACTCCCTACTGCAAAACCAGAAAAAGCTGGAGCAACAACTGGACTTCAACAGGGTATGTGCTGAGCAGGTAGTCACCCTGCAAGGCCACCTAGATAGAGTGAAGGCAGAGAGCAACAAACTAATTCTGAAAGACCTGGATACCCAGGCAGAGTTTGATCAGGAGCGCCAGAATGCTGGTGCCTTCCAAAGGCAAAGGGACGACCTGGCAGCACAGATGCAGGCTCTCAGTCAGGAAAGGGATACCTTAGGCCAGGAAGTCTGCCATTTAAAAAGAAAAATGGAAGAAAATCACCTGACCCACCAGGGACTGGGTGACCTCCAAAAAGAACACCAGAACTTGCTAGAGCACACCAGGAGGGTGGAGGATGCTCTAGCAAGAAAGGAGCAGGCCAATAGGGACACAGCTCAGGAGGTAACCCTCCTGCAGCAAAGACTGGCCCAGTTCTCCAGGACCAACCAGGAAGCACAGAGGGAAAATGAGGCCCTCTGTCAACACAATGATAGGCTCCAACAACAGCTAGCGATGCAGGAGAGACTGATAGAGTCGAGTAAGGCCTTAACAGAGGAACTGAAAGCACAAATGCAGGCTCTTGCATTGCAACAGGGAGCAGGGGCGGATAGAGATGAGGTCCGCTGGGAAAGAGAGACTCCTGACCATAACCGCAGGAGCCCTAACACCAGGGGCCTTCATCTCCCCCAGTCCCTGGACTCTACCACCCCCATGTCCCCTGGCGCACATGAGCACAGGGCCGCAGGGATGGCAGATTACTATCCAGCTAAGAGTATGGGGCTCATAGGCCAGTACCACTCAGGAATGGAGGGGTGGGCATCCGGGTATGGGCACCCAAGTACAGTACAGTTCAATGGGGAACCCCAGGAGAGTAGGCCCATTAAGGGCATCCTGAAAACCTCTGCCCAGTTAGGTCAGTGGAGGGGGTACCCATCAAATCCTGGCAGCAAGGAGGAATCTGAAGACTCCTCTGAACTGCGCAGGACACAGGAGACCAGGTCCCCACATTCTGCCAGCCATTCCCAGGCTCGCAGAATCCGGGAAAACCTGGAAGAACAGACGGGAACCTCTGGGAGCAGTGCCTCTGAGTCCGAGGAAGAATGGACAAGGGTTACCCGAACCAAAAAGGCCAATAAGGCAAAAAGGGCCTTGCTTAAGGACCCCTTAAAGCAGATTAAGGCGATCAGGAGCGTCATCACGCCTTACCATAAGAACGCTAAGTATTCTGTTTGGGAGCACTTAGAGTTGTTTGAACAAATGATGGAGACTTTCCATTTGAAGGACAGCCAAAGCTGTATTCAATATGTAAAGTGGACCTTCTCCCCGGAATACTCCAGTTTCTTTGCGGGGCTGGAGGACCAAAATCATTTAAGATGGTCCACCTATAAGGCGGCCATCTTGAAACATTTTTCTGTTCACAGAAATCCTCAAGAGGCTCGCAAGGCAGCCTACAATTTGCAATGTGGGGAGGATCAGGCCCCACAAGAATTTGTGCAGGAGTTAAAGCGGGCTTTTGCACAGACCACAAGAAGGGTGCGCACGGATAGCAGGGAATTTATTAATACGTTTTTCCATGCCTTGCCCAAATATATCATGACCCAGCTCGTGAGGGATTTTCACGAGAAAAGATCTTTAGACTGGGTCATTGAACAGGCTACCCGGATCTATGAGGTGCAGAAACCGGTAGATAGCAAAAGTAATGCCCAGAAAAACCCCAAAACCAACAGCACCCCTGCTGCTGCCAAGGTGGCAGAGGTAAAGGTCACCCCCGTTTTGGATTTGGAGATGGGGGGGCCTAAAAACCTGCCTGCACCTAATAATGCTAGGCCCAGGAGGTCCTCGGGTCAGTCACAGACAGGGAGCCAAGGAGGCAGCCCCACAAATGGGGTCCCTCGCTCTCCTGATTATGTAAGTCCCCGTTACAAGGGAAATCGACCCATCCTGGGTTATGTGTGGACTCCTCCAGCCCAAGGGGGGGGATCCAGACAAGCACCTAACCCAGGGAACTTCCCTCCAAACTTCCCACAGGAGGGCACAAATTTACCAAACCCTGGGCAGAACTTTTTCCCCAGATATCCACCCGACTTCCAGCCCCAAAACCATCCATCCTTCTTTCCCCAATTCCCTGAGCCCAGACCACTGAATCCGGGAGAGGGGAGGCCAAGGGTGGAGGGGTACCCAAATCTTCCCAACCCGGGGTATTACCAGAGGAGGGACAGCTACCCTTCCCGGGATCAGCCCAGGGGAGAAAACAGGGCCCCGTATCAGCCTGAGCGGGTTTCCCAGTTAGAGCGCCAGGTTCAAAACATGGCGCGGGACCTGGGTCACATACTGAGGGCTCAGCAGAACCCTCAGATGGGCGTGCCAGCGCAGAACGCACCCAACTCTGGACCTGGTGCTCCAGAACAATGACGGGGGCAGCACCCCGATAACACACCGGTCCCCAGGGAGGAGGCACAAGGGGAAGGGGGGTGTAAAGCCTTGGAGGAAGCTTCCTTCCTCACTTGTAAACAGCCCCTGGAAACCCAGGAACCGGAAACAAAATCTCTTGCCCCTGAAAGTCTGCCTCCTAAGGAGCAGAGGGGGGGTAGGAGAAACAAAAGACCCAAACAGACTCAGTTTGAGGAGGAGGTACAGATCTTCCAATTTGAGGGAGAGGGATCCTCAGAGGATCCTGGGAAAAGGATCTTCTCCTTCAGAGAGGGGGGAACTCCTCCCAAAGAAAAATGGGTCCCTAGGGATGCAAATCCAGACTGGGGAGATGTGGAGACTGAGCTACCGCCGCCCACCATCTCATCCCAGAACCAACAGCAAGAAAATCCCCTGGTTCAAACCCATCCTGGTGACTGCCTCCAAAAAGGGGGGGGCGGCCCAGAACCGGAGCCAGGGGAACCCACAATGGCTCTGATCTCCAGTTGCCAACTTTTTCTTTCAGATTCCCAAGGCTCTCCACAGAATTCTGCCCAAATCTCTTCGCTAGCGATGTCCAAAACCAGAAAATTAGCCCACCAGTTGTCCAAAAATGTACATTATCTGTGCCCCCTTGAGGAGAAGGAGGGAAGATATTATGCCCCGGTACAAGTACAGGGACAGGGTACAATTTTGGCACTGGTGGACACTGGATCTCAAGCTACCCTTCTGTCCAGAAGGGCCTTTGATGAACTGAATGCAGGAAGGGGAGAGAATTACCAAATTCCTCTCACCTCTCTTCCTGGACAACTGCAGAACTTTGATGGGAAGGAAATTCCCGTCGAGGGGACGGCAGATTTGGACATTAAAATTGGGCGACATAAGTTGAAACACCCGGTCATAGTTGTGACCCCAGAGGGCACCCCTTGTTTACTAGGGAATGACCTCCTGAGAAGGTTGTCACCCCTAATAGATTGTGTAAACAAGGTCCTCTGGACCCAGACTAGCCGACCAATAAAATTAAAACAGAGTGTCAACCATGTTAGTTTAAACGGCACCTGCCACATGGTTGAACAAAAATCTGACCAAGTAGAATTTCACTTCCAGAATAACCAAATTCCAGACGTGACAGTAATAGCAGTAGGACAACAGACTGGTGATGGGGGGTCCTCTCTATTTCTGAAAATCAACCTTCCTTCCAGTCTAAAGTGGTATTCCACGCTGGAAGGAAACACTCTGAAATTCTATACTAATCCACAATCAAAAACTCCCACTACTATAGTCCAGAAAGATGTGAAATCAGCTCAGAGCCTGGCTGATATTCAGCAAATTGGAGAGCAGTTGTTCATCCCTGTTCAGTTAAATGATGGGAAGGACTCTGTTCTCGTTCGAGTGTGTGTGAACAACGGTAAGAGCTTCATCAGCGAAGCCATGTTTCGCCAACTTCCAAAAGATCCAGCCATTCCCACCTTCAAACTGATAGACAAATGGGAAATGGACCTGGAAGCACCCAATTCAAAACATCTCCTGCCAAGCAGGTGTATGCTCAAAATCTCCATTGGCAACAAGAGCATAGTCCATAATTGTTGGGTCGTGCGAGACGTCACTGCCGCCTTTTACTTAGGCAGTGACATTCTCAATCGCTTTGCCATTAGTTTGGACCTAATAAACTTCAAAGCTTGGTCCCGATTAGCGGATAATCCCATGGGCTTTGATGATCCAGAAAAGCATTTAGGTCAGCTCAATTGCTACCGTATGCAGGTTAAAGAGGAAGTCACCATCCCAGAAAGGACCCGACAATTCTCCCTGGAAGTGAAAGTTAAAAGGGGACAAGAGTTGAAAAACACTGATGCTTACATACATCTAAATGCTTCTCTCCAACAGCAAGGGTTGGGGGTAAACCCAACTCCATTAGTCAACATAGAACATGACACCATTCTAATAGAGGTGGATAACAGCGACTTAAAGAGTATTACTCTAGCCGCAGGCACCATTATTGGAATGGCGGTTGATGACCGACATTTCTCCATTGATCTTGTAAATGAACTGTTAGGACCAATCCCCAAGGACTGTATTGACAGTGACAGTGAGGACAATACAACACCAGACAGGATTTTCACCCGGCATGGGGGGAACTTCCTGGTGTACACTTCCTGCCCCTATGGTAAGGAAGATGTGACGTGTGACTTCAGGAGGGATGAGGTGATTTTCCAGGTCCATGAGGGCTGCTTTTCCCACCTGAAGCCTCCGGTCCAAATCAGCACTCTGACCAGGGACTTCTCCACCCAGCTGGAGGAGGCCGCGGAGATAGCCAAACCAGAAGTCTTTCCAGGCTTCAGGCAGATGGTGGAAGAGAGAGTCAACCTAGCTGATGCCTGTGTGACTCTGGAACAAAAGCAAAAGTTGAAACAAGTTTTCTTGGATTTCCAAGATCTCTTTGCGGTAGACTCATATGACTGTGGTCGCACTGACATCCACACAACAACAATCCCCACGGACCCTGGCATGACTCCTGTGTTTGTGAAGCAATATCGCTTGCCTCTCGCATCAATGGAGTCCTTACTGAAATAATTAAGAACCTTGAGTCCCGGGGAATAATCCGTCCAGTCCACAGCACCTTCAATAATCCGGTGCTGGGGATATTGAAGCCAAACGGCCAGTGGAGACTCTGCGCCGACCTCAGGGAGCTCAACAAACGGGTCCATACTTCCCGATGGCCTCTGCCCTACATTGACCAAGGGCTGGCCCAGATCCAGGGGTCACAGGTATTCACTGCAATAGACCTGACCAATGGATACTGGACTGTGCCTGTCAGTAGGGAGGACCAATACAAGCTGGCTTTTACCTTTGGGGGCCAGCAGTACACATGGACCCGGACTCCCTTCGGATACCTCAACTCCGGCAATGAATTCAATATTTTCCTACATAAGGCCATGCCCGACCTGGGTGCGAGGGGTAACCTGGCTTATGTAGATGATGTCCTCATCAAAAGTTCATCTGTGGAGGAACATATAGCGGAGATCCGTTATGTTCTGACACAGTTGAGGGCCGCCGGAGCAAAACTTTCCTTTCAGAAAGCACAGTGGTGTAGAACCCGTGTTAATTTCTTGGGGCATGAGATTACTCCTCAGGGTCTCTGTCCCCAGGAAAAGAAAGTGGAAGCACTTCAGAAACTGAAAGACCCCACAACTCTGCGGGAACTAAGGAGCCTCCTTGGACTGACTAAATACAGCAGAAAGTTCATTGAGGGCTACGCAGAGATCACCAGACCCCTGATTCATCTCCTGAAGGGGGGGGTCAAGTGGGAATGGGGTCCAGAACAATCCGAGGCAGTAAGACAACTCAAGAGAAGCCTCTCACAAGCGCCTTGCCTAGCTTACCCTGTCAGAAACAAGGAGTTCTTCCTGGAGACGGGGTTCTCTAATACGTGCTTGACGGCCGTATTATACCAAAAGCATGACAAGGTCAATAAAGTAATCTCCTATGCGAGCAAAACTTTATCCTCTGTGGAGGAAAAATTCAACGATTGTGAGAAGGCACTCCTGGCAACGGTGTGGGCATTGAAGAATTACCGCCCGTTTATCCAGGGGGAACACATCATAGTGGAGACTCCACACCAGCCTCTGCAATATCTCCAAAGTGACAGAATCCGGGCCGGAAATGTGAGTAATTCCCGAATTACTTCCTGGATTCTGTCAATGCAAGGCTTTCCTGTGGAGGTCAGATATGGCCAAAACAAGAAGAGTCCCCTCGCGCAAGGTCTGGCTGACTTGCATGATTGTGCCAGAGAAAACTGTCTCGAGGACGAAAGTCTAAAAATCAAGGACAACATGGAGGCATACCTTAATTCCCCCCACAAAGTCTTTGAAGAGGACAAGTGTGAGGGAATGCCCACTGTCTATGTGGATGGATGCTCTTACCATGTTGACAACAACGGGGAGAAAGAACTGGTGGCCGGCGTAGGGAATGCATGGGTGAATGAGTCCCCAGAACCCTCCGCTGGATACAAAATTGGTCCCCGAAGTAGTCAGGTGGCAGAATTGATGGCTGTGCATCAGGCCATCCTCACCGCTGTCCAGCATCAACTCCACGAACTGGTCATAATCACAGATTCGGATTATGTACGGAACGGGTTCGTGGAGCACCTGGTTAATTGGAAAACCAGAGGCATGTTATGTGCTAACAACAAACCCTTGAAACATGGGAAGTTGATCCAAAACATTGATGATCTGGTCACATCGAATGGGATGACCATCTACTGGAAAAAGATCAAGGGTCATTCCAAAGTAGAGGGACCAGACAAAACTGGAAATGACTTAGCTGATCAGCTGGCCAAAACCGGGGCCATCCAAGGGGATCTAATTGAGATTGAGTCCCTGTTGGGGGAAATCCAGGTCACTGCCATCACTAGGTCCCAGACAAATGCTCACAACGACCTTTCAATGGCACAATGGAGTAAGGAGACCCCTGATGCTGATTTGATTACCGCTCAGAAGGGGGATCCAATTATCGGTAAATTTTACCAGCACCTTGAGGACCCTGAGAAATTTCCCCTGACGGATACCGATTACATTGGGAAAGAGGACCTAAGAGTGTTGATGAAATGTCCAAAAATGTTCCGGATCCAAGACGGTTTGTTGGTAAGGAAATCCAAAGCTGGCCACGATCAGTGGGTGGTTCCTACCTCATTCCGAAGCCTGATGTTAAGTCACGCCCATGATGCGGCCACTGCCGGTCATAGGGGGTTTCACACAACATTGGAAATCTTAAGAGAGGTTGCATACTGGCCACACATGGGGCAGGACCTCGACCAATACTTGAAGGGGTGTCTTGTGTGTGCACAATTTCAGCCATCATCCCTCACGCACCGTGCGCCTCTCCAAAAGAGGGGGATGACACTGCCATGGTCAGATTTACAAATCGACTTTGTAGGCCCTGTGATTCGCTCGGCTAGGGGGAATAAGTACATGTTGACTGTGACATGCTTGTTTACCAAGTGGGTGGAATGTCTCCCAGCCCCAAATTGCAAGGCAGAAACTGCAGCTGCCTTGATGATTAACCACATCTTTTCCCGTTTTGGTCTACCTCAAAGGATTGAGTCAGACAGAGGTAGCCACTTCACCAGTGAAATAATGACAAAGATGTGGGAGATACTGGGGGTCAAGAGAAAGCTGCATATTGCTTATAGACCAGCTTCTTCTGGGGCAGTAGAGAGATATAACCGGACAATTGTGAGCATATTAAAGAAGTTTGTGGCAGATTCTGGGCCAAATTGGGATATCCGATTACCTCTGGTCCTAATGGCTATCAGATCTACCCCTTCATCTGCAACCAAAATGTCACCATTTGAGTTGATGACTGGGCGCAAGATGGTGCTTCCTCAGCATTTGCTCTATAGGACCCAAGAGCAGACACTGATAAATGCCTCCACTACTCATGAGTATGTGGAGAATTTAAGGAAACACCTCCAACATGCTTTTGCTTATGCTCAGCGGAATCTAGAAAGATCAGCTGATAGCATGAAGACCCACTATGACCTGAAAACTTCCAGGAAGGAATATCAGGTGGGAGACCGGGTCTATCTATACAACTTCCAAAGGAACCAGGCCAAGCAGCGCAAATTTTTGCCTACATGGAAGGGACCCTTTGAGATCATCGACAAGATCTCCCCTGTGGCCTACAAAATCCACATCCCCAAAGGTCCTTTGGCAGCGGGGGAAGACAAGTGGGTCCACATAAACCAGTTGAAATGTTGCCATCCCAGGCACACTCTGCAACAACTGGAGGAATCCTCTGGAATCCTAGCGGGTACTGTCTCAGACTAATTCTGTTCCAATCATAAAACATACCACATCTAGTCTCTAAAATATTGTGATTTGCATGAAACTGTCTCTTAGTTATACTGTTTTTTTTTTCAAAATAAGAATGTAATGTTTCGTGATGATGAAATGCATATGCTGCCCCACTATCTCAACGGTGGTGGAAAAACGTCTATGAATAGGTATTGCCGCTCTTCCTTTGTCGTCCTAGGAGAAAGAAAACCTTGAGACGGGCCAAGGAGGACGATCCGGAGACCGGGAGCTGAGACGCAACGGGCTCGGGGTACCGCCCAATATTCCCATCAGGACCGGCGAGGAGAACCGATCGATCCGACCGGATGGAGGAAAAGATGCTGAACTGTGCCATCTATTGGAAGAAGATGAGGAAACATCCCAGATCTTGCGAGTCCCATCAGTGAAACCGAATGGCCATCGCAAGAGGGGGGCTTGTGGGATGTATTTACCCATGCATCCGAGCCCTACCTCAAAACTGTGCAGTACTGACATGAAAACATCATGATGGCCAGAGCTTCCCAGAAAATGCACAGGGAAATGCAGGAAGAATAGGCTGCTACCCATTTTTGCCGATGTTATGGGCACAGAAGGACACTGCCTAAAACCACCATTGGACTACCCGCACAGTAGTCTGAAACCATTGGGAATGGCAATGCTGATTGCCAAATGCAACCTAGAATTGTGGGGAATTCATTCTTAAATCCCAAAAATGGGTGCAGTACCAGTACTCACCACTATCCAAAAGCCGGCAGTTTAAAACCACCCTGTGTTTCTCTGAAGGCAGGCTCAAACTGTCTATTTTAAACATTGCAACACATCTAAAAACTCACTGGACACCAGCAGACATTTGGTAGAATGGAGTGTTGTGTGCCTACAAAATCTGGGAAATGAAGAGCCCAAAACAATGCTTATAACAAAACTGCTATGGAGTCAGCAGTTTAAGTTGCACTGGATTTAAAGACACTAAAATCGAAAATGTTTAGATTAAATGAGTGACCTATGTTTGGTGTCACATGCCTTTGTAACTGTTTAAATGTCATAGTTTTAAACTTAGAATCAGCCTTCTAGCTGCATATGTGAAAATGTTTAGTTTTATTTGAATGCAGAAACTGGGGAACAGAAATGACAGCTTAAAGAGATTCCAATTTGCCTGGCAACTACCCCCATCAGGAGTGAAACTTGAGTCACAGCTGTGTTCCCAGGCCTAGCTGCCCTTTTGCTGCTCACACTAAGGATATGCCATCTATCTGATAATTGAATTACCTGTGCTCTCCAGGAAAGTGAACAAAGCCCTGTCCTGGCTCAGGCAAAGGTTTTATTGGCAGGAGTCGTAAATGGTCGTAAAAAGTGGCTTCCTCCTGAGGAAAGGGGAGGGGCACTGCCTGTGAGAGCAAGCTGGCTTGGCAGAACTGGAAAAACCAGAAATTCAACCTTGTGCTGAGGGTAAACCACACCCAGAACATAACTTTAAAAAGATGAATAACTCATAGAGCGGACATGTGAAAATTTTATAAATGATACCATAATTCTTGTGATTTTTCTGCCCACAGTTTAAGAGGTTTTTAGAACCGGTGGTATGTTCAGGGGGGTTTTAGCGGAAAAGTGGATATTACTCTAAATGTATGCATGTTAAAAGTCTGAAACTTCATCAGTTAATGTCCATACTCCCTGCGCACATGTATGTAAAGTTGGGTCAATGTCAGAAATTGAAAAATCAGTTAAAAAGTCAATTATGTGCCATTTCTGAATGCAAACTCTTAGAAACAGCAGATTTGGACAGAGACATGGCTAAATTCAGCCACACCATGTATATGTAATTTCAAGCAACTGTGTAACTGTGAAATATGTCTTTTATTATCCAATATAGAATGTGTGCAATCTGACAGAGGAGTGTCCTATCTGCAAGCCATAAAATGACATCCCTCTGACTCACAGTTCATTCCCCAATCAAATGATAAATGGAAGTTTGACCAATTAGAAGCTGAGAGAGAGGTAGGGTCAGTGATGCTAGAACACACCCACATTCTAAACACATAAAAGCAGACAGACAGGACAGATAGGGACCTTTAATTCCATCTGCAGCGGGACGCTCTGCCGGAAAAATCCATACTTTACCTCCATCAAACCTCCAGAAAGCCAAACTAGAGACCAGACCAGAGAGAAAGCAGTGCTGTACCCAGAGAGACCCAGACCAGCAGAGAGAGCTGACCCAGATCACTGTGAAGTGCAGAGGCCAGACCAGACCAGACCAGAGTCCAGTCTAAAACCCTGACCAGATCCGTGATGAGGCCCATTTCACTCAAGAATATAGTGTGAGTACATAGCAAACTGTGCAGAACCAATCTCTTAGTTACAATAATATAATTCAATCCTATTTTAATCTAAGTAGAACTGCAGCTTAGAAATTGTGTTATTCTGCCATCATTTGTAAAGCTGAAAAAGTGTTGCGTTTAAAATTTGCAAAACTAAAAACGACCTCTACGAAATCGCTCATATCTCCGCAACCGTTTGTGCTAGAGACTTGCAGTAACTTTCATTTTGAAGCTGAGATCCTAGGCTCTCCTAGGACCCCAAAACGATAGAGATAGTCCTTGTGGTTCCTCTGTAATAGCGCTCGGCGCATCCGCGAATTTTGCCGCGATTTGCAAATTTCTCCACATGTAAAATCAGCTGCTGCTTGCCTTCCATTTGCCAGAAATTCGTTTAACCTGCTAACTATCCCTGCCTCATTGCTAGTGTGAGCCTGGACTAATATTAACTAGATACCACTCACCCTGAACCTCTGAAAGGGAATTAAAAGCATTTCCAGCATATTTCTCATCCATTGCTAGCACATATCAAAGCATTTGGGCCTGTGTTTTCAAAACTCCTATCTGTTTTCTGTAAGCTTGCTGGGGATTGAACTGAATTACATTGAATTGCATTTCTGAGAATTGTGTGCCTTCCTTCCACTTCCTTGCATTGCATAAAAGGGGGGAGGGGATTGCCAGAGAAAAGTGATTACATTGTTTGGTTGAAATCATATTGAGAATTTTCTGTACTGCATTCATTGAATATTGCATCCACCTGAGCTTACATAAAGCATCCTCTACCACATTATACTTTTGTTCCTATTTACCAGTGTGCTACCTTATCCATTTCATGTCAACTCATTAGTGATTATAAGAAGTGCGCTAGTGCCAGATTCTCCGTTGTTGATCTTGATCATATCAGATTAAGTGTGCTATTCAATTATTAATTTATTATAAAGTGTGATATATATATATTTTAAATTATCAAATAAACCTTTTAAACTTGCAAAACAGAACTACTTCTTGGCTCAGTGGGGCCAGGGGGATTCCAAGAGAGAGGTGTTATATAGGGGTAGTCATCCAGAACGCATGAACTGGACATAGAGATATATCAATAAGGGTTTTCATTCAGTATTCTAGACTAGGCGTTAACTTAGCTGTAGTGCTGAATTGAATCCTCTTACAATGTCATTGACCTCTGCTTTTATCACAATACTACTCCTTCGTTACATCCCTTCTCGTTGCCATAGTCCTTCTGCTTCATCACTGCCCTTCATCATGTTCCTTCTGCTTTGGCATAGTTTGTCCTTTGACTTTATAATATTCCTTCTCCTTCTTATAGTCCTTCTTGGCCATAGTCCTACCTCGTCACATTCCAAGTACTCATCGGAGTCCTCCATCACAGTTCTTATTCTTTGCCACAATCCTACAGCTATATCATAGTCCTTCTTCTTCACAACTCTTCTTTGCCCTGTTCCTTTATCACAGTCCTTATTTGTCACAGTCATTCTCCTGTGAAAAAGCTCCAGGGTTGTCAAAGTTGCAACTCGGTTTCTGGGACATTTATGATTGTGGTTAATATAAACTCACATTGCTGCAGCCAAGACAGAAGTACTTTATCCAAACTACTCTTTTGGTAATGATGCAGAAGGGAAGGAAAGATGGGAAACAGGCTGCCATTCTGGAAGAAGATATCCAGAGGGAGATGTACATTGTTTGTAGAAAAATCCTATTCACTAAAAACTGCTAACCTTGTGATCCAACAAAAGACTGTTGAAGTTGTTGTTGTTCACTATTTTGGAACAGTTGCAGAGGGGAAAAGAAAGGTGGCATACAGGCTGCCCTTCTGGAAGAAGGTATCCCAAGGGAGATGAGCATTGTTTGTGGAAGGGTCCTAATATGGACCAATTTGAGTGTTCTATTCCCTGAAAGCTGCTAACATTGTGATACAAAATAAGGCTATTTAACGGTTGTTATTCTAATCTGAAAGTTACCAGTGAAGCACTTTTCTATTGTGGTATTGAAGACGTAGACGAGAACGTGAGTATACCCACAGGGCAATAGTGATTGACCCGAAGAAACATGGTGAAGGGAACAACCAGGTAGTAGAAGGTGCAAGTGCTGAGGAGTAGTACTAATAGAAAACAACATGTTTAATTATGTAATTTGAAGAAGAATTGCGAAAGCTGATTGAAGAAAAGTTACAAATCTTTCTGCAGTTAAAAATCATTGTGAACCTTCCTGATCAAATTATTTGTTGTTGCCAAATTTGTGAAGGATTTTTGATTCCAGTGAGAGTGAGAGCCTATGAATTTTTCAAGGCACTTTATTGAAGCAACGGAACTTTGTGACTTTAAGTACCAGACCTTGAGAACAATTTTGGAACTTTGTGTCACACCAGATTTCCGTGTTTTTATTTGAACTGTGGAGAAACCCTTGTTTGGATCTGGGAAAGGGAAGTTTGCCCAGATCATGACAAGAGACATCGGCCACCTTGTGAAGCAGGTCATATATTATATAAATTTGTTGAATTAAGTTGCCATATCATTCCTGTTTGCTTTAATTGTTGTATTTGTGTGAGGGTTAGAAATCCCTTGGTTAGAGTGTTCCCTGTAGATTATGTTAGGCAGGGAACTCCTCATAAGGGTAGGGATAGTGAGGCGTTAATTCAACCTGTTTTATTTCATAAAGAGGCAAAAGTTGAAAACTCTTTCCAAAGTTGTCCGCCTCACATTTCTGCCCCCTCACAGTACTTCTAGTACCAGTGGTGAAGGATTCTTTACCAATGTGTAATCCTATAATAGTGTCTCCTGATTTCTTGGATCGGTCTATTTAATTCCTCAGATGCAGCTTGGAGTTTTTCCTGCACCTTGGGGTTCCCTTTTGGGAATCTTTTATAAGCTATATATTCCTGGTTGCTGTTTCCAGTGTATCTTGGGAAAACTGTATTATTCATATCATTTTTCTCTCCTGGCCAATTATAACTCGGCTTGCTTTGGCCTACTTGACTCTTTACTGGGTTCAATTGTACAGTTCCTCTGAACTCTTGCACAAAATATTCTCTCCTTTTTATATTCTCTTCTTCTTGTACAAAATGTCTAGGGTCTTTACCCTTTTCCCAGGGTATTGCGGTCCACTGTATTATTCTCATAATATTACCCCTCTCTCTTGTATCCCACCAGTTTAGGTTTATTTGCTTCAAGGGTACATTTCATGACTTCCACTGAGACAAGCGGTTTGTAGGATATACTGATCATTTCTCATTCTCCCTGTTACCTTCTATTGTGAAGGAGAATTCCTGTGGGAGCCTTGTTCCTCAGTAGCCTTCTCACAGGCCTTGGTTTATCGTTGCCTTCCTATCATCATTGCCGTTCCTCTCTTCCCTCCGGTGTTCTGGTCTTCTGATAATGGGTCGAACATCTTGCAGCTTTCTATGCACGGTGGAGTTGGCAATGGCTGTAGGTCTGTTTGTCAACCACAGGTCTACAGTAGTCTTGCCACCACCTCCCTCTGGGATCCTGCCCTGCTGGTTTCTTGTGATTGGGTTGCACCATGGCTGTGCCATGCAAGTCTCTTTCTTTGCGCTCCTGCCATGCTGGTTTCACATGCTGGGGTTGCGCCTTGATCCTGGTATCCCAGTCTCTTCCTTCAGGCTGCTGCCCTGCTGGCTTCTCATGCTGCAGTAATGCTGTGGCTCCGGCAGTCCCGTCTGCAGATTCGGCCAAACTCACTGGCTTCCTTGTTTGTGCTTGCCTGCCTGCTCCAGGTGTTATGCAGTACAGGGCCTTCCCTGTTCTGCATGTATGACTCTCTCTCCCTCTTCTCTCACTGTAGCTTGTTAAGTGCACATTAATTAACATCCTCATCTCAGTGTATTGGGTATTTGGCTTTAAAGGGACTTGTTTTTCTGTAACATATTGGCATCTATTAGGATTTTCTTCATCCAAGTCATGATATTTAAATGTGTCTGGTATTGTAGAGCATGTCATGTAGGCATAGTGTGCAGAGCTTTAGGGAGTTTCCTAAGGGGGAGTCTGTCCCGGTGAGGTCCCACCTGCCTCGACCACTAAGCAGGGTGTTGTAGAGCAGGCTCCCATCTCTAACCTCACTGGTGGGCTCCTCCTTGGGGAGAAGTGCGAGAAACCTGAACGTGTCTCCCTAGCTAGTCCCTGAGGATCTGTCATCCAAGTGGCCAGGACACGGCCATCGCTATTGGATCCAGTTCCTAGGGGTGGACCAGTGAGGAAGGATCAGCTGGATGGGGGGTCCTTGGGGATTGAGAGTGGGGCACTGACGGATGAGACGCAATATCCCCCTTCTTTGATCCTGTTCCCAGGGGTGGACAAGTGAGGGAGGATCACCTGGATGGGGGTTCCTTGGGGATTGAGAGTGGGACATTGATGGGTGAGACGCGATATCCCCCTTCTTTCAATACCTTTTCCCCATCCTACCACGTAGGGCATTCAAAAACAAAGACTAACACCAGAGCCGTTTTCCTGACACATCCCAAAAAAAGGGTCAGGCAAATTTGGGCAATTGACCAGCATCACACACACCTGATGTCCCTTTCCCTTCCCCACAGGGATAAAAGGTGGAGCACAGGTGCACAGGAAGAGCAAGACAGACTGCACAACATAAGAGCTAACTCAGCATGGCCGTTCAAGAGGAGGAGAAAGACAGCGCATACCGAAAGGGTGACAAGGAGAGAATTTTCGAACCAAGGCCTGTGAATCCTCTGCAGAAGGAATTGTAAGACCGTGAACAATAGCCAGCATGTCGGGCAATCAGATGTCAACGGTACAGGAGACCATCCTCTGCTGATAACCAAGCCGGGGAGAGACGCTTGTCTCCGTGGTACCAAACTTGAATCCAAAGAGAAAGAAATCCAAGTGGTTCATCACAGCCGGTGAGTCGAGAAGAAAGTCAATAAGAAAACCAAATTTTGTTGAACGAAAGGTAGCAAATTGCTAAACTGAATTGTGAATGGCCAATAGAGCTTTTGATACAAGAAGGGGGAAAGCCAGCAACAGAGGAGTCCAACAACACGTGGGTGCTCACTCAGGGAATTCTTGGCGATTAACGGATTGTTGAAACTACCAAATACCAGAAGGCCTTGGAAAAGGCGAAAGGGTGTCACTGTGGTCATACAGGGGACTTGTAAAATCCCCTGTACAGTCGAAAGTCTTTGACAGATGATTGTGAAGCTAAGGGAATTTAATCCTTCTTGGTGAAATTACCGCATGAACAGTGTGTTGCAAAAGTTGGCATGGGTGAACCCGGTGGAGGGATGCTAACAAAAAGGGCAAAGCCTGAAGTCCCATGAACAGTGTGTTGACAGGAGTGAACCCGACTGAGGGATGCCCACAGTGAACTGTTTAAAAAGACATTAAGATTTGTGAATGCAAGAAAAGCCATAGTGAACCCAACAGAGGGATGCTGAGGTCCGAGAGGGGTCCGAGCCCGAAAGAGGGAGATCCAGGGGTGGAAAGCCATCACCTAAAGTGCATTTGGAACTTTTTCTTTGTTTTGGTGAATACATCTGACCCTTGAAGGCAAGAGACTTTTACTGAAAAGAGACTTAACCATCGAAGAACCTGATAGCTTGTATGGATCTGTCGGCTCATGCTGGGAAAGTTTGAGCGTGTTCTGTGCTCAGGAGATCCACATTGTCCCATTCTCAAAATGTAGGGAAGGGAGACCCCTGGCAATCACATCCTGGCTTATTATTTGTGAACACTTCTTCCTTTATTGAAACCCCTATCCCACACTATTCCTGTAATTAGTTGTAAGGATTTGGCAATAGGTTATTTTTTAGGATAGACAGTTTACTTTGACAAGATGCCACAAGCCTGCCTTATTTTTCATTTGATGGTCGAAGCTTGCTCCCATCTTAGATTTAGGTTTAAGTTAGGCATTTTTCGTCCCTGCATTTACAGTTTAATAAACACCCTTGAACCTTGATCACTTGTGTCTGTCTTTACTGTTAGCACAATGAGTTCCTTACAGAAGGGACACATTCCCTCGATTGGTCACTTAAGGCAAAGGAAGAATTTACACTGGCTGATCATGTTTGAACAAGCAGTTGAATTGTATTGGGGAAGAGAACATTTTGGGCGTGCTCAAATATTGTTGGATGCAGTGTTGGTGGTGGCATTCACAGGGTATAGGCATACACTACTTCCTCCTTTTGAAAAAGGGGCTGCCAGTGTCTATGGTGTTTGAGGCAAATAACACCACCAATTAAGATGACCTCCGAACCAGCAAAGAGATGTTGTATAGTTCACTGATAAAAAAATAGCTGCATTAGTCAATCACCAGACTTTGTACATCCACAATTGCAGCAAAACGTTATGTAACCATACAAACAACAGTTGTGGGGTGGCAACTAGTACTACCAATGTCATCTCTGACTCAGCTTCAGTGCAGCCAGCCCAACGCACAAATTCCATATGGACAGGCTCGGGCACAGTGGGTAGATATCCCATAATTCCTTAGTGCAACAGATCAGCATACATGTACAAGTTGTGCAGGGGTCTGTTTAGCAGCCTGATGAAGGTTCTGCCACTGAATCTGTCACAGAAGGAGCAAATGTCCTTGAGGGGAATTTGAGTTGGCAACTCACGGCAGTAGAGGCAAGCTTGATTGCCCAAAGTGAGTTGCAGGAGGTTTCTAGCACACCCATTGCAGATCCCACCCCTTACACTCCTTTGGTCTATGATTTCAATGACAGCAAAGGAGGGGATGATTAGCGAGCTTATGATGATGATGGGCAGGGCATTGACTACACCCCTCTTCTTGGAAGAAAGCACTGTGAGATGTGTATTGCTACAAGCACAGAAACAGTGACGTCCAATCCCAGTAGTGTGCCAGTGTCAGTGTTGTAAGAAATACAAAAAGCCTGAAGTGACACTACAGCCCCCACCTGGGCTCTGAGTATAGACATACAACCAAAAAGCACTTGTCCTATTTGTACTCTTTTTGCAACACCTTAGTGATCACGATATGGCAGTTGTGTATGTCAATCAATGACAGCCCTTACCAGACCATCACAGAAAACAATACCATCTCATGCACTGGTGTGCCATGCATAGGGCCAGGTTCTCTCTTCTACTGCCTTTGCTCAACAGAGAATAGCACCTATTGCGAGACCACAAACATATCAACAGTGTGGAATTTCTTTGTACAGGATCAAGAGCAGCACCCAGCCACATACACTCTGTGCAGACAAATTGTGCTCCATGAAAGGGCAGCTACATCATGCGCACACAAGTGTTCAACAACATACACTCAGTAGACAACAAACACTTAATAGCATGCTGGCATTGCCCCTTTATTTGAATCCAGATGTCGGAGGTATGAAAGTCCCACACAAAAGTAGTATGCCTTCCAGTGCTAACAGCAGCATCCATACACAAAGAAGCGGTAAGGGAACCATGTCAATGTGGCAGCTCAACCTCAGTGAGTTTTTGGTGGCAGTCAGAAATATCATCATAAACATCTATGAGTTTAGCTGCTCAATGATAAATTGATGATCATGCTAGCAATAGACCTTGTGCCTTACTCCATCATTGAAAACAAATGTTTGAAACAGCTGATGACAAGTGCTCACTGGCAAACTCCATGCCACACTTACTTTTATTTGCATGATGCAGTAGTTCATGCGGTGAGAAAAACCTTAGACTGGTCAGAAGGTGGGAAAGACCATTTCTCTATGAATGTCTACACGTGAACAAAACACTGAATACGTGTCAGTAAGAGAGCATTGGGTCACCTGTCTTGTGAGGAATTGCCATCTGGCAAGGGTGAAAAGCCCTGGCTTTTTTAAATTTTATTTGCACATGGGCCACACTTAAGACATGCACCCTTGTACCGAAACCACAATGATCATAAGTAAATCATGATGGTGGCAGGATAATCACTAAAAAAAGTCATGCCTAAGTTTAGGTATAGTGCCTGGTACTACTTATGATCACGGCTGCCACATTCCAATTGATATCACACATGTGTCAGCTTCTTTGAGTCAACTCTGCTGTGGAAGGTGATGTGTATTTGGATCAGTCAGGTGTAGCCCGCCAAATGGCAGGACAGGAACCTGGAGGGCTGGACCTCGTCTTTGATCTCTTGTGAGGGCACGTAACGCTGTCCGCCCGGGTACAGACGCACTGTAACTTTGCACCAGTGTGCAGCATCTCTCAGTGCCTTTGTTCTCAGTGAGAAGGGAATGGTGCATGATTATTATAAAGAGAGTGGCTCTGGACTATGGGAGGAGACTTCCAACATCTTGATTGTCACTGTCTATCTATCTCTTCCTGTCCCCTCCACTTTCTCTGGAGCAAAGCACTTTGGGTAGGACCGCAAAAGGGCAAACTCCACTCCGTTCAAGAGCAGGGATTGGACCACTAAAGCAAGCTAACTTTAGTCCAATCACCTGAAGACTTTTGCCTTTATAGGACGGTGTCTGCCACCCCTTCTGCAGATTCTCTTTTAAGGCTCATATTTGCACTGAAAAACTCACTGGACTTCTTATGTGAAGGTTGAACTTTCCAAAGCCATCAGCCTGAGTTGAAGATGGAATCATCCAAGACAGAAGGAAGATATGTTCACTGCCCACTCCCAGGGCACATCGGGAATGACCTACGTTGTAGATCATGACCTATCACTATGCACCAAAACAGGGGTGTTGCTAGGTCTGGAAAAGATCTGGGGCTAAGCTAATGTCGGGGCTGCCGGGACTCGGGGCTAGCTAGCCTTTTGGTTGTAACCCCTGAGGTTTTATTTGGGGCTACAACCAAAAGATCCGGGGCTATAGCCCTCTAAGCCCCCCCCCTAACAACGCCTCTGCACCAAAATGTCCTGGGCTGGGAAAGTAGACCCTGAACATAACCATCCTACCCTCGAGTTCCCCGAAGTGGGCCTCAAAGCAACTGGAGTGCCAGACCTGTCGAAGCTCCCTGTTTTACCACCCGAACTTTGCTCCAAGTTCACTGCACCTGGAACAAGAGAGAATTCGCCAGCATGGGTTGCTGCGCTCCTCCAAACTTGCTTGCACTTTGAACCAGCTGGAAACTGCATCATGTTCTAGCTAAAGCTCATTGCCTGCTAGGTCTGAAGCGACTCCTCAATGCTGGGACTCAAACCGAACAACCACAGCCCTACCCATGTAGCTCTTGAACTGCCGCCTCATTGACCGCCTATCAGCGCACCCAAGATCACCACTTCGATGACCATCACCCGCTGGTTCAAATCGCTGGAGCGTCACTCATTGATCCCTCCTTGCAGTGAAATTCTGGACTCGGCCTAGCTAACTGAGAAGCGTTCCTGGAACCACCCCGACCTGCACCATTCAGAGCCACCCTTATCCCACCCAGAGCAGCCATCTTAACCCGGCTGGACGCCTGCTTGCTGTTAGGCTTACACGATCCAACGTGCCCGAACTGATCTTGATCCACTCTCATCTACGTTCGACAATGGATCTGACTTTGTCAAACTACCAAGAACGGAAACCCGGTACCGTTGACTCTGAACTGCCCCCTCGGTTCACTAGACACTAGAGACTGGTTAGGTCACAATCACTGCTGTTTTCATCAAAGATATCTTTTTTGGGGCTAGTGAATGACCTACCACTCATAGAACTGCACTCAGTGTTACTTTCTCTTGTATGTCACATCTTGTTTGTTCTTCTTTTAGGGTGGGTTTTTGTTCAGTGTTTTTTCTATTTGTTATACATGCTGATGGTGTGTTTGATTGAAGTATATATATTTTTGTTGAATTTTGATTGGACATTCTCTTTATGTTGGACTCTGATACAATGTTCTTTGTGTATGGTATGGTGTGGTATGGTATTGTTTATTTGTAAAGAGCCTATTCACATAGCAAGTGTTTCAAAGCACTCAAGGAGGTAGGGAACAAGGTTCAAAGAAAAGCAGTCATTCAGAGCCCTTGAAATTCTGAATGATACATTTCTGCACTAGGCATAGTAAGTGCAAGGAATAAGTACATATAATACAGTTGACAATGTAGATTCTGGTCTGACAACGATTGTGCAGTTTTTCCAAATGCATTGAGGCGATATCATGCAAAGAGGGGGGACACGGGAACGACAGATAGGCGATCTTCGAGTCATGGTGCCTTCAGATCATGCAAGAGCCTAGGCAGATGGAGGAGAGGGGAGGGGGGAAAAAGTGCATGGGGGGTTGATGGACAGAAGGGGGGATGGCCACTACTGGTTCCCCTTCACGCCCCTCATAAGAGCATAGCCTTTTTCCGGCCCACATTACCACAAAAGGCGAAGGAGGTATATCTCTTATCTGTCCTTGTTTTACCTTTATGATTGTATTGTGTTTTGGTTTGTAGAAGTGTGAGGGCTGAGTGGGTCAATTTACCCCTACTCATCCTTGTACTCTTGAACCTGCACTCTCCACCAACAAGCCACTTTGTGTATGCAAGGTTTTGACGGCAGGAGACACACACGAGCAGGCATCTGGGATGAAGTGGAGCAGGTGGTGGCAGAGTGGCTAACTCCGCAGCAACTAGCATTGTTTGTTTTGGCTGCAGACAATGACATCACTGTCATTGCTTCAATAAGGCTGGGTAGGACAGTGCACATATTCTCTATTTTTTGTTTTGTCAGAAATTACGCCATGATATGCATGCTGTGGCACACCAGATCTGCTCTCGTTTCAGGTGGCCATACAGTGCTAGAAATGGTTTAAGTGCATTGCAGGTAGAGCACGAAATCTCAGACCATCAGCTAAAAATGCCTGTTCCAGCCAGCTGGAATTCACCATTGCATATGTTTGACAGATGTCTGAGAAAAGCAACTATGGGACTAACTATAGCTACAGTCACAGTCAAGCATTGTATGGGGCCGCTTTCAGTCCAACTCAGTGATAGCCCATGCCCACATACTACTGTTTGCTATGGCCCTTTGTGAAAGCTACACAGCATGTGTGCCAAATCTCTGTGTGACTGAGTGAAGTGCTTCCATGGATCTGCTTGCTCGAAAACAACCTATAAAAAAGACCCATGGAACATGATAAGAAGAGTGAGTCAGACATTGAGCAGCTGGTGCGAGAACGCTGTAAATCTTTCAGAATGACCAAAGTATGAAATGCAAGAAAGAGAACATTGATTATTTTGTTGACCCCATGTTTTAAGGTTAGCATGGCTGCAATCCAGACTGTGGGCCACAGGACGACACATACAGAAGACATCATTGGAATGTGCAAGGTTGCACTCAAGAGGCATTTGCAAGATCATTTGCTTGCAGAGCAGAGGATTGAAGGACAGGCATCAACAACAGCTGAGCATCCCCAATAGTCAGTAAGAAGTAAGTCTTCAGCTGGTAGCACCCTCTCTGCTTCAACTGTGTTAGACGCAGGATATTCCCGCGTACAGTATGCAACTCTCACAAATCCCCTGATGTGGCACTCACTTCCAGATTCTGAATTTTTGATTGTGTCTGGGCCTGGCAGAGCAGCAGGTAGGGGTGGTGAGACTACAGCTACCAGGTGGTGGATGCTTATTTGAGCGACACAGTCTGAAGTGAAACATTTTTTTTTCAATTCTTCGCATTCATAAAACATAATGAATAAAGACTACTCTGAGACCGCTCAGAGCGGTCTTTCTAAATTGAACTGTCAACCCCGGGCCACATACCAGTGCATGCAGGTTATTAACATTCATCGCGGGGCCATGTGAGTCTTTTTGGGGGGGTTGGGGTGTGTGTGTGTTTGTGTGCATGTTTGTGTATTTCTGTGTTGGGTAGAAGGGAGAATGTCTGTGATGGAACATGTAAGGGGACCTGGTACATGTAAATGTTTGCATGAAATTGTGTCAGAGGTGGGGGTCGCAGGGAATTGTTTGGGGGAGGAAGGGAGGCAGCACAGAGGAAAGGGGGCTCGGGAGAGGGTGGCATTGTGGGCGGGCAGGCAATCAGATTCCAACATATGTGATATTTCTGCATTTTGAAGAGGCTGCGCAAAATTGGCTGAAATAAATCAGTCTTTTCGGTGCTCAGCCTTCAAACTGTTGAAATATCACATAAAACTGAGCGACACATGCCAGCTTGAGAAGGACGATGGCCCACTGTACTATTTGTTCTCCAAGCAATCTGTTTTGCCCAGCACCATTTGTCCACACAACTGATATCCTAATTTGCCCTTAAACTAGTGTACAGTGTATTTTTAATGCTACTGGAGCCATTATCTCTGGCCACAGAAAGCTTCTCATTGTAATCCTAATTACATATCCTAATTTGCCCTTAAACTAGTGTACATTGTATTTTTAATGCTACTGGAGCCATTGCCCCTGGCCACAGAAAGCTTCTCAATGTAGTTCATGTAGAGCGACTGCTGTTCATTAAATGAATGCACACCATGCCCCAGTCGACTATGACAAGATACTGTAGCTTTCTGAACAGGATTTTCAAAGTCAGCAGCAGACCTTAGTTAAGTAGGAAGATGACCTTCTCAAAGGACAGGGTAGCCTTGGCAGAAGAGGAGGGTTGGCTGCTACTGTGGTTTCCATTAATATCACTAGCTCTCACTCTGTAGATTACATTTTATTGTGGTGTGATGGATGGTGGTGACCGAGGTGAGGATGAACAACAATTCTTATGACCCACTATTGTTTAGTACCACAGCATAATACAGGCATGCATGATCAGTTCACTGTAGATGTTCCAATGATGGAAGAGTGTAATTTACACAATCATTTTGTACGTCCCTCCTTCCTTCCCGGGATGGGGGCACAGCATAAATTTGTATTACTCTTCAGTCTTACAGGGGTGGGGAAAAGCCTGAATGTTATGGCTCGTCTGTCATACGGGGTATGGGAACAGCTTTAATTTTAATGTCTATCCTGACTCTTGGGGGGGACTCACACACTCATTTATGTACATCTTTCCTGTCTCACAAGAGTGGACACACAGCCTGCATTTTATGTCACTCCTGTTGCGCAGGAGTGGGAGTTTTTACATCACTCCTGTCTAGCATGGGCAAGGACACACACTAGATATTTACATCTTTCCTTTACATTTTTACATCGCTCTTGTCCTGCAGATGTCGGGATACACACACAAATGTGCATGTCTCTTGTCTTGCAGGGATGGATGAATAGCCTGAAGTTGTACTCTGTCATATCTCTGAGGAGACATGACCCTGAATAGAAAGGAGTTACTTGACGAACCAATATCACTTTTAAGCTGAGTGACCTCACATGGCGAGATTCTTTGGGATTCTTTGAAAAAAAGACAGTCTACACTGTTGCCAAAGGCTGGTCTCTCATCCTGAATTATTAGTTTTGTATTAGAAAATTTAACTGTCCCTAGTTTCAGGCTCTCTCCCTAGACAAGTGAATGGTGCACCGCCTATCAAAACAGGATAGGGACTAAAGTCTCACTGAGTGCCATACGATTACAATTCTATCCAAAAGAATTCAATCATGAAATGTGCAGTATTGTTTCAAATGTCTTCTCTCAATTGAATATCTATTCTTCAACGCCCAAAATATCACACCAAAATAAATGGAGCAAAGTTTAAGATTTATTTTTGGGGTATTAGAATGATGTTTTAAGATTTTGATCTTTTGTAATTTATTTGATTTTTTTTAAGATGGGAAGGAAAAACAAAAACACGTTAAAAGTTCCTCACCATCACAGGAACATACTCAGCAAGTTTAAATGTGCTTGGGTTGGGGCTTCTTATGCTGTGAACTGGCCTGGCAGCCAATATTGTCCATGACACTGCCCTCTGAGACATTGACTCTTTCTCTCATATTCCCTGGAATAGCACATGGGATTGGCCTGGCACTTTTTGTAGGTAGGTTCCAACCCATCTCTCTGTGAGCCAGATTAGTCACTGTTGGGAGAAGTCTGTGCTTCAAATGATGGCATCGCCATTCCCTTGTGCCCCTTGTGTTTTTCTTTGAAGATTTTTCTGCAGTGTCATCATCATCACTGGCATGGGGTTGTGGTGGGTGTATGTTGTCATATACATCCTAGTGGCAGTGCTGCAGGTGATTCAAGAGGGCTATGGTACCTAGTGAATGGCTAGAAAAGAACTTCCTCCTCCTAACGGTCCCTGTGCACAAGAGGATGATGGCAAATGGGAGCTGTCTTCCTCTTGTCTGTGTACTTTCGTGGGATCTCTTGTGCCTTCCTTGAAGACGCACTGGGCTTTGTGACTCTTCTGCACCCATGCAATACTGAATATCCCTTTGACCCTGCTAATTAGCTTTCCTCTTCCTGGCCCCTATGGTACTGCCTCTCCACCTGACTCCTGCAGTACTAGCTGTGCCACCGGGTCTGGCTCCTCCCCCTTCCTATGTGTCAGTATCTCGACCACCCCCTCATCTGCAACAATCCCTCTAAAAACACCTGCTGCAGCAACAGCTGCTGGAGGAAGCAGAGTGCCTGTGTGCCTAATACAAAAAGTAAAGTTTCTCAACTAAAGTAGTAAAGGTTTCCCCTCAAATAAACTGGCTTCAAAAGTAAGAAAACATAAACCTTTCCCAGCAAAGTTTTTAAATTCAAGTAAAAAATAAACGAAAAGGAATCCCAAAAAAACAAAAGAAACGGCTTCCTTAATAACTTCCTCAGTGCATGCACACAAAGTAAAAAACAAAAATGTAGTTTTAGAGTTAACAACAAAAGATGTTGAAAGAGGAAATAAACACAGTGCTCAAAGGAAAGAAAGTTGCTGGAAGTGCAACCAACCGGTGGGTACTCTAAGTCACTTACTGTGGTTTTGCGTGAAGACTAAAACTTTCTAGGAAGTGACATGTGAGCGGATTGGCTTGGTGCTCCAATGTTCGATCCCAAGAAAAGCCACGCTTCTGATTCTGGGTGATGTCACCTCCTTGGGTGACCTATCATTGTCAAAGAAAATATGGGTTCTAAGAGGCTGTATGCTTGCAAAAAGAATGATCTTGTGTGCTTGGAAGTCCCCCAACAGATTCAACATTGATGAGTAGGTTGAAAAGTACTAACTGTATCAACATATGAAAAAGCTATTCTGGAGTGTAAAGATGAATCTGACAGATTCAATTACCTTTGGGTCCTTTTCTTAAACACATATGGTTAAGTGTCTCTTTAATTAGATGCAGAGTAAGCTATGTCCTGTTTATATGAAACCCCATTCTATCAACAGTATTATTGTGCTACCTTGTTGTTTTACATATATACTCCATTTGAAAGTCATTTGATGAGATATTGTTATATCAGGTTTTTTTTTGTTTATTTATTTCATGTCTTTTGTTTTTTTGGAACATTATGTTATGACTTCTGTATAGATATAATTGTTATATTATTTTTGTGGAATTCCATGGCAGATTTGTTTTGACTATACTGTTTGTGTATGGAAATAAAAATATTATTATCTTAAAGGAAAGAAATCCTGCCTAACCCCTGAACAATCTCCCTCTTTCTGCAGCTCCTGGTGTGGATCAGCCATGCCTAATTGTGCTGCAGCCCATCAAAGGCCACAAAGGGAAGAGGAAGTTGCTGGTTCTTTATAAAGTTTCCCGAATTCATTTTCTGATTAAGAACTCGGCCGAATCCATGCTAGAATACATGATTCTGATGTCACCGGGATGATGTTGTCCAAATCATTTTAGGATGCCTGAATCCACTCACAGGCTTACCAACCACCTCCAAACTCACAAGAGCACTTCAGATATCGCAACTATTCATCAGGCCCCCACGGATTCACCCGACTTCCAGTGATTAAGCCCACAGAGAAGATTTTCCTAGGGTTCATTTCCTTCAATCCTGTTTTAAACATTCGGTGTGACTGAGTGTCATTGCAATGTTTATGCTGGTTACATATGTTTGGTTGTTTTACCCTTTGTGGGGGCTGGTTCAGCTTTTTTGGAATTAATCATACATTATAACTTGGGGAGATACATTTCATAGCTGAAATTGGGCTGTTTATAAGTAGGGCTCCATTGCCCAGGGATCACATTTTGGTGTTAAATTACATGCATGAGAAACCGAATGTGTTCTGTGATTTATTTTATGTTAGCATGTATTGCACTTAGGGCCAAAGCATTGCATCTGTAGTATTTTGGAACGTGTTCTTGTTTTGTTTTGAAATCTGTACTTTTAATACTGGTTTTAAAACTGAAATAATCTAGAATTATTATTGTATTGTTAATACACTTTCATAAGCCAAAGATAGCCCAGGAAGTGCAAAACATGAAAACAAATACTACAGCTCTTGATGCATCAAAATAGGCCGAATAATGGAGTGATGCCTTCTACATTTGGACATAACCTGTGTGTGTGTGTGTGTATCTGTCTGTGTGTGTGTGCCTGTGTATGTATGTATCTGTGCTGCTATGTTATATTAGGGAATAGGGTCATGTGACCTAACTGGGAAAATGAGAGCAGAATTGAGCCAAACCATAAGGCAGTGGGAGTGACAATAGGCACAATCAGGGTAATGTGAGTGGAGCCCAACTGGGGGCAATGAATATTACATTGCAGCAAGGATGGGGCAGGCACAATCGTCAGAGGGCAGAACTGTGCCAATAATGACAAGGGGTAGAACTGCAGCAATGAGGGTGGCATGACACAGAATGGGACCTCTGAGGGTGGCATGAAGCAGAACTGGGTTATTGACAGTGATCCTGGGACAGAACCACGGCCAGTGGGATTACAATGGAGCAACACTGGTGTCAGTAGGAGTGACAACAGACATAACCTATCAGTGATAATGGCATGGGCAGCACTGGGGTGATGAGGTGTACAACTGTGTCAGTGGGAGTTTCGTTGGACAGGATAAGGGCAATGACGGAAGCATGGGGCAGAAGTTAGGATAGAGGGAGTGGAATGGCGAAAATGGACAATGTAGATTACATGGGGCAGGCAGAGGAGTGGCTTGGGGCAGATCCAGAGCAATGAGAGGGACACTGAGCAAAAGTGGTACAATTATGTTGGTATGATGCCGATCTGGCACTCTCCAGCCCTGGCCGACCTCTGCAACCTCTCTTTCACCACTGGAGTTTTCCCCTCTCCTCTGAAGCACTCTCTTGTGCACCCTCTGCTAAAAAAAAAAACTCAGTGACCCCTCCATTCCGGCAAACTATTGCCCAGTCTCCATCACCCTTTTCCTGGGGAAACTACTGGAGAAAATAGCTATCACTCAACTTACCCTCCATACTGAATCTGTTGTTGTCTCCATGACCACCAGTCTGGCTTTCAGCATCCAGAGGCACAGAAACTGCTCTTATGAACACCCATAAAGACCTGCTCTCAAATCTTGACTCAAACACTCCCTCTGTCCTCATTCTTCTCAATCTCTCTTCTGCTTTCGATACGGTAAACCAGAACATCCTGATCACCCGTCACCATGATACCCTGGACATCACTGAACAGGCCCTGGTGTGCCTCACCTCATTTCTCTCTGACCGGTCCTCCCAGGTGGAACTCAGGCCCTTTCTCTCCTCCACCCTCTCTCTACTTGTGGTGTTCCCCAGGGATCTAACATTTCACCCTGGTTCTTCAATATCTATATGGCCTCCATAGCCCACAGGATATCTACCTTTACCTCTAACTTTTAGTGTTATGCAGATGACATGTGGCTCTCTTTCAGGCTACCCTCAGCCTCCTCCTCTGCCGCACTCATCCCTGACTGTCTAGCCGCAATTCAGGCTTGGTGTGCTGCTAGCGATCTATGCCTGAATGGCAGTAAGACAGAGATCATCCTCATTGGAATACCTGTTCCCACTTTCCCACTTTCTCACTGGCCTGCCTCCATTGGTCCTGCGCCCTCACCTACCAATGAGGCAGCAAATCTTGGGGTCATCTTCGACTCCACTTCTCATCTCACATCACAGACATCTCCAAAAAAATCCAACTACCAACTACCCTTTTTCACTTTCGCCCATTGGCTCATCACTTCGAGACACCTGGTTCTCTTTAGGTTGGACTATTGCAACAGCCTCTTTCTCAGTCTTCCTGCTTCTACTCTCCATCCTCTACAACTCATCCAGAACAGGACTGCAAGACTTATTTTTGCCCTCATGCCCAGGCACTGCATCTCTTCAGCGCTGAAATCCCTCCACTGGATCCCCGTGGCTGCAAGGATCAAGTTCAAGACCCTCTGCATAATCAACAAGGCTTTCCTGGCCGTGGCCCGCACTGTCTACAACACTCTTGTCCTAAATACTCTCCCTCTAGAGGCCTCTGCTCGTCCTCCTCCAACTGTCTGCGGGAGAGACGCTTTCACAAACAGAGATCTGGGGGTAGATTTTTATCCTCTGCAGGTGCTTCCCTCTGGAACAACCTTCTTGCCTCTCTCTGTCTTAATCTGGAGCACCTTAAGATCCGGAAAATCCTCAAGATCTTCCTTTTCTCTTCCTCCTTCTCCCTCCCTGTTCCCTGCTACCCTCCTTTCTTTTCTCTCCACCCTCCTTGTCCTCCATAACTCTGTTCAGTTTTTGTGGACTGGTTGCCTGGTTCACCTCACGAGCCTACAGGTCCAAGGCTCCCCCACCAGTCTTTTGCACTTGTTCAACATTACTGCACTTTCAACTTACATTTGTTGAGCAGGTCAACCTCTCTGCACTTAACCCAGGGCCGTGCTGGACCAGACTCTGCCCCCCACCCTGTCTCTTCACCTCCACCTCTACGTATGCATGACCTAAATGTACTAGGACCAGTTGGTTTGGGTGTCCTGCCCCGCCTCCACTGTTTTCAATACCCCCCTCCCGAGCTTGGTCTCAAGTGTACCACTTCATACACTTGCACTAGCATAAATATCATCAGGCCCAGTATGCTAGTTTTTTCTGTTTCTGTTTTGATCATTCAGAATCTTCATTGCCTAAGATTGATTACTGTATTCCCTTGTTCCCTTACCGCCTTGAAGCACTTTGAAGCACTTCACCTGTGTATAAGCGCTATATAAATAAACAATAAATAAATAAATAAATAAGGGGGTATTGAGGCAAATCAGGGAGTGGTGGGACCTGGTATCTGATGTATTGAAATATATCATGTGTTCTCCTACATAACTGCTTTTCATCTATTTTCTGCAAAGATTACATTTTTTTTTTTTTTTTAAATACACCCACCCCCATCAGTCTCAGTTAGTGGGTTTGAGCACACTCTTTGTGCTTGCATACCAAAAGTCGTGGACCATATTTTCGCTCCTCCACTCCTGAAAATCACCAGCTGCCAAAGAGCATGTCTCAGAAAAAGCTTTCACATTCACTGTTGCTCTAATGAATTAGGCTATTGTATTGATCATCTGAAAAATGTTAAAGTAAGACTTTTGGCATTCAGGAAGAACTGAGCAATCTCCAATCATACGTAGACTGGCTTGATGGATTTGTAAGATACTAGAGGTTTTGAAGTGAGAATATGTGAAAGTGACTTATAAAGTTTAAGGAGGAATGGAAGATGTTTTGGACTTCATAATCCATTTAGATGATAAAATAAATCATTTTAGAGTGCTGATGATTCACTCTGTGTGCTAGGAATTGTTTCCTGTTTATGTGAATTAATGCTGCAATTGTGTAACACAGATTCCTTTGACTGTACTGTCATAATTCTGATGCCATTTTCTCTCGGCTTACCTTTTTAAATGTGTTGGCTTCCTTTTGCTAGATTTAACCCTCCAAGTTTCCCTCACCATGGTGATAATGCAGAAACAATTCACAGCAATTTGATACAGTGGACCATATCAACCTTCTAAAGTGCCTGCAGTATGTGCCGAGCGTCTCACCTCCATCACTCCGGTAGTCCAAGCGCTTCTAGTTTG
The DNA here is from genome assembly GCF_040938575.1 of Ambystoma mexicanum. NCBI lineage: Eukaryota > Metazoa > Chordata > Amphibia > Caudata > Ambystomatidae > Ambystoma > Ambystoma mexicanum. Next base: position 1,382,279,040 of record NC_090937.1, on the reverse strand, counting down.
ACCAAACCCGATGTATAGGCTTGAGAAACCGAATGTCCATATCATTTCCCATGGTTTGCAGATATCCCCAAGGCTCCACCTTTATCTGAAGGCCCTCAATGACCTTCCATGACCACCTTTCTATGAGCTCCTCTCCACACCTAAGCGGATGACACATAAATATGCTTAAGGGTCACCGCCCAAAAATGGCAATCACAATCATGTTAAAAAGACTCAAAGCCATAGAAAAATAGAAAAGGCAATGCACCCTCAAGCGTAATGCTGCAAAACCTGGCTTCATCTGACATTCTAGTCATTGACCCTCCTCAATGCCTGACAAAAATCTCCTCACTATGCCCCCGGCAAGTGTTTGTGAGCCAATCTCCCTATAAAAGTCACGGTATCGTAGCAGAGTAGTTATAAAAAGAAAATGACGTCCAAAATGAGCACTTCCTTCTTTATTAAGCATAGTTGGCGTTCACGTCACTGTTCAAGTCTTCTCTTTTGCAAATGTCCTAATTATACGTGCCAACTCTGGAGTCTGGCTAAGGTGCGTATTATACCATTTCTTAATTATGTTGTTGGTTGTAATGTTTTTCTGTATGAGTTGTGCTTTCATATTTGTCATGGTTTAAAAATCAGAAACGTCGTTTCTCACTAATTGGTCTAATAGCTGCTCAAGATCAATTAGATCAATGCAGTCTTGAAGGGAGACAGCCGTATTATTGGTTAAGAGTCAGGGATTCCGAAATAGTATTGCTACTAAGCGCTGGCCTAGTTGGGATGTGACAAGGACTGTATTAAAACCGATTAAATAACGATCTGTCCAACTAAAGGGGGTTCCTAAATTTTTTACAAGTGCTCAGTCAAGTGTACGATCCTCCTTGTGCTCAGTCAAGATTAGGGGTTACCGAATAGTAGATTTCGTATTCGGTCTATACAGAGCCGGATAGTTATCTTTTTAATAAGAGACCACACAAGTGGCAGCAGTTCACGGTACAAGGCCACATAATATACAGTTGTGACACGAAGAAATATACTTTGTAAATTAAAACCACACTTATAAATGTGCATCTCCGTTCAGTATTTTATTTCTCTTTTTTGTTAACTATAGGATGTTCATAAATGAAAACACACTGAAGAGTTTGTTTCTTGTGCATTCATGTGTGATGCTTCCATGTAGCATTGTTGGGCTAGGACCAAATAACTAGGAATAGCCTGTGGCAAGAAAACGCAAATATACAATCACTGGGAGGGTAGTGTTTGACAAGTGGCTGTTGCTGAGATTTTATGTGTATACTTCCTGTAAATCATATGGCTTTTTTCCTGCTCCTGCTGCAAGATATGCTGTAAAATGTAGTTTAAAACTGCTTTGTTTGATATATCTTAAGCGGCCTGGAGGAGGGTTTAAATGTATGCAGGGAACTGTGCTTTGTGTGTGCTTTCAAAATAAAAATGACCCTTTGCATTTCTTAACACAGAAATTTTATGAACATCTTGCCCAAAACAATGGTCTTCTAAATGGCCCATCGCATGACAACCCCCTCCCTACTCCCCTCCCAGTTGTAGGCAGACACTGAGGGTCCCTTAATAACTGCTTAACATTTTCTTTCTTCTAGCAGTGCTATTACTCTGTTTGAAGAAAGAAAATGTTAAGCAGCCATTAAGGGGACCACAGCGATTGCCTGCCGCTGGGAGGGGGTACTTGTCTCAACAGCATCACAAATGCTTGGGATGTGACACCGCCTGGAAGAAGCAGAAAGAATGCAGACAGCCCCATGTACTGAAATTCGGCTTTGAGTGCAAAATTAATTAAGTACTCGGCCGAAGCTGAATATCACGTTTATAGCCGGAATTCGGCTGAATACTTGCTTGAAGCCGAATTACCGTACACCCCCAGTCAAGACCACAGATTGGAAGCTTTTGTGTCATGCCGATTATTGAATCCAAGGTTAAAATCGCCCATGATCATTATCTGTCCATCAGTGCTTCTCATAGACAGAATGAGTTCCAGCAAATGGGAGGTAAAATCTAACGATAAATGAGGGGAGCATGTATACAACTATACAGTGCAGTGGGGTGTGTTTACCACATACATTTTAATACAGATGAGTTCATAACCAGAAATCCTCAGACTGAATTTTCAGTGAGGATTTATAATCGAGGATGGTTACACCTCCTCTGGACTCAAGTCTATTTTTGTGCAGAATGGTGAACCAATGAGGGACTGCCAAGTCAATAGCAGGATCGGAATGGTCCTGTAGCCAGGTCTTGGTGACTGCAAATAGATTCAAGTCTCAAGTGGAGATACTATCAATGATATCTAATACACGCACCAAGAACGAATCAGACATTTAGTAATGCACATCATAGGTTCTATATTTTGTTATCTGATTTATCAAAGTGGTGTTTTGTGGAGATTTTCATTTTAGTGGCCGCTGCTAGTATATAATGATTTCTTAAGGTGTGATGATGATGTTTTGTTTATCTCTTACAAGGCCCCCATAGGGCTCTCACTGGTACTTTGAACATCCTGATGAATGGGGCTTTAAAAGCAATCTGCAGACTTAGCCGAGTAAGTTAGCCATGTTCCTTTAGGTTCAGGTAGAGATCGGTGCAATTCAAGGGGAACGGCCTGGGAGATGTGTTAACCGGAGAGGATAGTGGGATAATGTGTTGCCAGTTTTAGTCTGCGATAAGGGGGAGGGAGGGTTCAGATCACCATTGGCACTCTTAATTGTTTCAGGGACATTATTACATTTACTGGCTGCCTCCACTTCCTGTTTAGCACTGTGGTCATGGGTTCTGTCAGAACAAATTGTGTCTGTGGCTGGGTAAGTTTTCTTAGCAGACATTAACCATGGGCCTGGAATAATTCTCACACCCAGGGAGGGAAGGAGAACCAAGGTAGGGGCACCCCAAGCCACATTCCCACCTACGTTGACGTCCTGAGCTAAGACATTTAGAGCCTGGTGTGACTGTCACAGGCATGGGAGAAGGATCCTCCCTCCTGGCCACAAATGAGTGATGTGGCAGAAGGTTTCACCCACGGACTACAGGGAGCTGCCTTGCATAGGGAGGATGGAAGCACTCCACCAGTGCTGTTATAACTGTGGCGCGCCCCCATGCTGAAAAGCACCAATAAGCTCAGAGCATGGGAATGCTATACACCCACCTCATCACCAGTTGTTGCAAGTTCTCTGGGTGAGCCAGAGACTTGCTTCAATAATACACAGAGTCAGCGCTGTACTTTATTGGAACTGCTGTCTGTGCCTTGGTGTGTCCCCCTTTTATTCTCTTTCATGATGTATGGCGTACCATGACACCGGGGATGTCCTACGTCACAACACCGAACTAGGTTCCACAGTCTAATCAACATTCTTTCACATAAAATACTTTGAAAAATCCCAACCTGAATACCAACCAAAAGCCACACATTAGTAGATGGAGCACTCGTTTATTCTCTGAAGTTTTCACTACTGTAACACTTCTACTTCCACCTCCACACCTACCAAATCAAAAGGCCACTAACAGTTCAGAATGCAGCAGCTAATCTCACCTTTTCTCAAGGAGGTCCAAACTGTCATCATCCAACTCAAAAACATATTTTGGCTTCTGATGTACGCCATGATGACCTTGCATACAAAAACCTAGAAGGATACTGAGCCAATGGAGCCAGTTGCTCAACAAACGCCAAACACTTTCAAGTTCGCAAAATGCTGTGCAAGACCTGATGGGACAACCTCGGGGATAGACTGTACACTGCAATCACTTCCAACTTCTGAAATGCCCTCCTGGAAGGCAGAAGACACACCACCGTCTAGATGTCTTTCATAGAAAACCTCTAGACCCACCTGACTTCTGAAATGCCCCCTTAGAAGGCATAAGAAACACCACCGTCTAGATGTCTTTCAGAGAAAACCTCTAGACCCACCTAACTTCTAAAATTCCCTCCTAGAAGGCAGAAGACTCTCCAACGTCTAGATGTCTTTCAGGGAAAACCTCTAGACCCACCTGACTTCTGAAATGCCTTCCTAGAAGGCAGAAGTCTCACAGCCATCTAGATGTCTTTCAGGGAAAACATCCAGACCCATCTGACTTCTCAAATGCCCTCCTAGAAGGCAGAAGACTCACCACCGTCTAGATGTCTTACAGAGAAAACCTCTAGACCCACCTGACTTCTGAAATTCCCTTCTAGAAGGCAGAAGACTCTCCATCATCTAGATGGCTTTCAGGGAAAACCTCTAGACCCACCTGTTCTAATAAAACAGCATGGTGAACCACCAGAGCGAAAGTGCCAAGAAGTAGTTCAGCTATTCAGTCAGAGCTTTACAAATAGGTTAACATAAGCTTGACTTTGAAAGTGCTGAGGATTTCTTTTATCCATACCACATCTTGTTCTCAAGATTGTACAACCAGAGGTACATTGAATTTTGAGGCATTTTATAATGTTGCATTGTCCAACATTTGGGGGTACACATGGCTGGTAACTGCATGCCAGCCCAAACCGTGCAGGGTCGAGAACAGTGAGAGGCTGGGGGGGCAGAAGAGGGTGTTCTGGTCCATTACCCACTACATCCGTCCCCCCAAACGCAGGGATAATTGTTAATAGCAACAGTTGATTGAGGCTCAGTAAATGCTTCACGAAACTGCCAACAAAGAAATCAGTCACAGTCAGGGCTTCTCATGGATGCCCCATTCCTTGTGTATGGCACAGAAGGAGAACGTGGGCACAACGGAGATGGGCAGGAGGCAGGAGGTAAGCAGAAGCTTGGCGGCTGTGGGGGAGTGGATATGGGGTGGTGGAAGTGTCAGAAGCATGCAAGGACAGGCAGCAAGGATTGGGCGAGGCCGGGAATGCAGCCCACGTTCAAAGTCTCTGATTGGCTGGTGCCTTCGAGTCAGCTGCAAATTAAAATGTCGTGCCATTTTTGACCCAGTTAATAGTTAAAAGTATAAGAGTTTTCAAAAATAAATCTGCATACATAATTTGCATGGGCTTCCTATCCCACGGGACAACCTTGCCTGAGGCAGAACTCGTAATTTCCTAAAAGGAAACCTATCCGACCGCATTTGCCAAATAATCTCTACACAAGGCAATGGAAGCAAAGGAAAGTTTAGGCTACTTCTACAAAGTCTTTTTCAACCAGCTTCTTAATGCAACTTTTGTAATGAGAAAATGGAACAGTGGGAAACGATATTGCATTTTACATTCATCTGTGGAAAGATAATTGAGCTGTACAATTTTTGAAAGTAATGCGCTAAAAAGGAAAACCTAATCTAACATAGTAATAAAAAAGAGGCTATCAGGGGTGTGTACGTATTTCATGTGTGGGAGTTGGATATAGGAATCAAGTCGCGTCTAGAATAGGATCATAAGAGGGGAGAAAAAGACAATTAGAATGAATTGGAATGAGAAATCTTATTTTGCATAAATGGATAGTATTCCAGTGAAATATAAATGAACTGATAGAAGCACTTGGAAGACGAGATTTGTAAGTATGGAATATTTGCAATTATTTTGCGTTTAACCTGTTGTACTTAAACATGATTACCTGTCTTTTCTTGTTCTTACACCAACATGTTGCATGTTCTAGACTAGTGATTAAAGCCCACAAAAACAACCCTTCCCTTAATAATGTTAGTAGGGTATAAACATTACTTCATGAGTAGTTACCTTGTTAAGAATTGCTTGTGGAATGCAGGGTCTAGGATTGGCCCATCCACATCACATACTAAAGAAAAGGACAAATAAATAAACGTGATAAGGGCCTGTTGGCGTATCATATATAGATTTGGCAATTGTTTTTTTTTCCTTCTGCCATGTCTCTTTTGGGAAACGATGGTAATAGTTTGCACGAACCTAAAGTGAGCATAAGTAGTCATGCTGGGATATTCCACCTGCAAAAAAACACGTGTGTTCTTATTATTTCAATGAGCGTTGCAGCTTCTGAATTCTTGATTTTTGTTCCAAGACAAACACCAGTTAGTTACCCATGGTTCCACAAGACTGGGCATGGAACCACCACATGTTTCTCAGGGGAAAATGAGAGTTTTGCCCACCAAGAAAAAGGGATGGCAATGAAGGAAAAAAGCTCCCTGGATGTTTTTTTAGCAATATGAGCAAGTTCAGGTGATTGCTGTGCACCAGTATTCAGACCCGATGATGAGAATTCTCCAGAAGAGTGATATTTTAAGACAGTTTAAAGGCAGGGAATCCGTCAGGGACGTCATTTGGGAGTCGTCAGGGGTTGCAACCGCGACCCCTGGGCCCTGGGGACTGCCATGTGACCCCAAACTTAAATGAAATAAAAAAACGGAATCTCTTGGTGTCTAAGGGGGCCCCGCCACACCAGGCCTGGTGCGTCCCTGGGCCAGCCCTCACCGATCAGGGTGAGGGCTGGGCCGGGGAGGCGCTTAGTAGGGGTTGGAGCTGACCGTAATATGTGTAACATGTCACATTCCACGTTCAACTCCAACCCCTTCGCCCTCGGCTTCCTCGCAGCTCACATACAGGAACCGAAGAGCTCTTGCAGCTTCCTGGTTCCTGTTTGTGAGCAGCATGGAGGAGCCAAGGGTGGCCCGGAAGGACAGAGGGAAGCTGCAAAGAAGGCTTTAAAAAAAATATGATGTGTGTTTTGCATGTGTTAAGTGCGTGTTAGATGTATGTATGTGAATGGTGGGTGAATGAGAAGTGATGTTATGTGATGTGTGTTTTTGAATGTTCTGGGTGCGTGGGTATGTGCCTGTGAAGAGAATGCAATGAATGGATGAAAGAGAAGGTGTGAGTGACTGGTGGGTGAATGAGAAGTATTGTGATGTGATGTGATGTCTGTGTTTTTAATGTTCTGGGAGGGTGGGTGTGTGCCTGTGTAGAGAATGCAATGAGTGAATGTAAGAGAAGTTGTGAGTGACTGGTGGGTGAATGAGAAGTGATGTGATGTGTGTGTTTTTAATGTTCTGGGTGGGTGGGTATGCGCCTGTGTAGAGAATGTAATGAATGGATGTAAGAGGTGTGAGTGACTGGTGGGTGAATGAGAAGTGACATGATGTGATGTGATGTGATGTCTGTGTTTTTAATGTTCTGGGTGGGTGGGTGTGTGCCTGTGTAGAGAATGCAATGAGTGAATGTAAGAGAAGTTGTGAGTGACTGGTGGGTGAATGAGAAGTGATGTGATGTGTGTGTTTTTAATGTTCTGGGTGGGTGGGTATGCGCCTGTGTAGAGAATGTAATGAATGGATGTAAGGGGTGTGAGTGACTGGTGGGTGAATGAGAAGTGACATGATGTGATGTGATGTGTATTTTTTAATGTTCTGGTTGGGTAGGTGTGTGCCTGTGTAGAGAATGCAATGAGTCGATGTAAGAGAAGTTGTGAGTGACTGGTGGGTGAATGAGAAGCAATGTGATATGTTTTTTAATGTTCCGGGTCTGTGTGTCCCTGTGTAGAGAATGCAGTGAGTGGATGTAAGAGGACTTGTGAGTGACTGGTGGTTGAATGAGAAGTGAGGTAATGTTCGTTTTTGAATGTTCTGGGTGGGTTGGTGTGTGCCTGTGTAGAGAATGCAATACATGGATGGGTGTGTGCCTGTGTAGAGAATGCAATCAGTGGATGTAAGAGAAGGTGTGATTGAGTGACGGGTGGGTGAATCAGTATGAATGTGCTGGTGTGTTTTTGAATGTCCTTGGTGGGTGGGTGGATGTGTGCTTGTGTAGAGAATGCAATGGGTGGAGGTAAGAAACGGTGTATGAGTGAGTGGCTGGTGGGTGAATGAGTGTGAAAGTGATGGTGTGTTTTAGAATGTTCTTTTGTGTGCCTGTGTAGAGAATGCAATGAGCGGATGTGAGAGAGGGTGTTTGTAAGTGACTGGTGGGTGAATGAATATGAATGTGGTAGTGTGTGTTTGAATGTTCTAAGTGGGGTTTGGCATGTGCCTATGTGGTGAATACAGTGTGTGTGTGAATGTGAGAGTGGATGTATGGGCGAATGACTTGTGGATGAGAGGGGATGCATGGTGTAAGGTCCTGGGAGACTGGGGATCACTTGAGCATTTTTGCCACATCCTTTATTGAATTAGCATGTTTTTTAAGTCCTCTGGCACCCAGTATTACACTTAGATAATACAAACTATGGGGGGTCTTGGGTATATTGAAAGAACCTTTCCCAGGTATTATACTCCAGCAAAGATAACATTATTAAGTGCACTCCGCAGTATGCACACAGGCAAGTCTAGTAGGTTTCTTCTATTGTAGTGGTAGCCTACTCATAGATATATTTATAACCACGGAATTTTGTTGATAATAAATCCTGATCAATTATTCATTTTCAGGTCTTGCTCGTGCAGCATTTTCTGCTGGGTAAATAGCAGAACACACACCCCTCCCAAAGGTCAGTGCTTTTTTGCCTTGTTTACAATGTTACTGTTAATGTTAATGTTAAAGGATATTTGTACCGTGCACTATCACCACTATCACCACCGGAGTGGTCCACTGGCGCTCTGGCGGCTCTGACAAAGGAAGAGGGAGGGGGTGAGTTAGTGGGAATGAGCTGGAAAAGTGCAACATAGCTGTGATGTGATGTTGGCAGCCTCAGCCCGGTGGGTCCGTTGGCTGGGCTTGGGGTGTTTTACAGTTGGTAGTCGTGTGTTGTTGTGCAAGTCTATGTGCGGTTTGATTTGTTGTTGCAGTGTTGTGAAGTTTGTGCGGTTTGCTGTTTTTAAGGCTTGTGGTTGTGTTTGATTAGAGTTGGAGAGGTGTATGCAGAGTGATGAAATTGTTAGTGGATTGGTTAGTTGGCATTGCTGTCTTTGCAATTATGTCTAGGTGTGGAGCCTGCTATCATTCACTATTCCATCTAAGTGTGTCATATGCCAACATTCACATTTCTATCTAGATGTGACGCAAGCTAAGGTTAAGAATTCCACCTAAGTGTGGCACATGCTAACATTCACATTTCTATCTAGATGTGATGCAAGCTAAGGTTAAGACTGGCATATACTACTGTTTGTAAATCTTTCCAAGTGTGGCGCATGCTGACATTCACATTTCTATCTAGATGTGACGCAGGCTAAGGTTAAGAATTCCATCTAAGTGTTGCACATGCTAACATTCACATTTGTTTGTTTGTTTGTTTATTTTATTTGTAAAGCGCTCCAGACCCAGGGGTATATGGGCGCTCAAGAATATGATTTCCTGCTGTGAAATTACTGCAATTGCGAAGCCGTGAGAGAGTTTTCTGGCACTGTCCTTCATTCAATTTATCTTAGGTGCCATCTCCCATTTACAGCCTCGGATGAAGAGTCAGTTTAGACTCGAAACACGTGTCAGGCTACTTTGCAAATAAATCCATCGGACTTATAACCACATCACTCTTCAATTACTTGCAACACATGCCTATATTGCTCTCTTGGGTGCATTGCGACTGAGAATTGCCCGTGCTCTTATTTATTCAGTAGCCAAGTGATGACCTGGGTTCTAAATGGTTGAAAGGTAGGGGTGGATTTGATGTCCAGTGGAAGTGTGTTCCAAAGTTGGGCGGCTAAAACCGGGAAACTGGATCTGCTGGCTCTTTTACGGGAATATTTGGGCACCACCAGGCTTAGTGTGTTGGTGGATCTCGTGATTCTAGTGGTGGGTTTCAAGTTAAATTTGTCAGTTAGATAGGGCGGGCAAGGTGGTTGAGGGCTTTGTAAGTGAGGCAGATAGTTTTTAGATCGACTTTTTGTTGGATGGAGAGCCATTTACATGATTTTCTAATAGCAGAGATTTGTTCTCTCCTAGGAATATTAAGAGCAGCTCGGAGTGCGTTATTTTGGAGGACCTGTAATTTGTTGATTACGGATTTGTTTGCACCTGCATATAAGCCATTGCAGTAGTCAAGTTTGGACTGAATAAGTGCTCTGGCTGGTGTGAGGCAGCTATTGGCGGATAGCAGCGGTCTGCAGGCCCTAATAGGCTTACCTGTGTAGGCAGTGGCTGAGGTGGTCATATTGATGTGTTTGGATAGGTTGGTATTGGTATCTAGATAGAAACCAAGGGTTTTTACACTTTTTGTGATGGGAATAGTATTACCATCAATGGTGAAGTTGGTCTAGCTGGGACTAAGTTTCTGGATGGTTTTGGGGGATCCAACAAGGAGCAATTCAGTCTTGTCATCATTCAGGCAGAGGCCATGTGTGGCCATCCATACCGGCATGATAGAGAAGACTTTGTTGATCCGGCTGATGTCTGTGTTGTAGTTACCGGATAGGGTTAGGAGTATCTGGGTTTCATCTGCATAATTGGTGTAGGTGACACCCAGATGGTCCAGCTTGTCGAATAACGGCTTTTTAAAAATGTTATACAAAGTGGGCGAAATACAGGAACCCTGTGGGACACCACAAGTGATGGGAATCATGTCGGCCGCTGCTAATGGAGAGAAGGCACGCATGGTCCTGTTATCGAGGAAAGATTGGATCCATGTGATTGCCGAATGGGAGAAGTGTGCTGCTGTTGACTGGTGGTTACAAAGGATTTTGTGGTCAACTAGGTCAAAAGCAGCAGAGAGGTCTAAAAGAAGGAGGATGGCATCCCTACCTTTATCTTTGAGTTCGTCGATCTGACTTTTGAGACCAACAAGGGCCGTTTATATCCCATGTTGAGGACGAAAGACCGATTGACGGATTCCTAATAGTTGCTTGGTTTCTAGGTATTCTTGAATTTATATGTATCTATAGATGTGACGTAAGTTAAGGTTAACAATTCCATCTAAGTGTTGCACATGCTACCATTCACATTTCTGTCTAGATGTGACCCAAGCTAAGGTTAAAAATTACATCTAGGTTTGGCACATGCTAACATTCACATTTCTATCTAGATGTGACGCAAGCTAAGGTTAAGACTGGCATATACTACCGTTTGCAATTCTTTCCAAGTGTGGCGCATGCTGACATTCACATTTCTATCTATATGTGACGTAAGCTAAGGTTAAGAATTCCATTTAAGTGTGGCACATGCTAACATTCACATTTCTATCTAGATGTGAAGCAAGCTATGGTTAAGACTGGCATATACTACCGTTTGTAATTATCTCCAAGTGTGGTGCATGCTGACATTCACATTTCTATCTAGATGTGTTGCAGGCTAAGGTTAAGATTTCCGTCTAAGTGTTGCACATGCTAGCATTCACATTTCTATCTAGATGTGATGCAAGCTAAGGTTAAGAATCCCATCTAAGTGTCGCACATGCTTACATTCACAATTCTACCTAGATGTACGCAAGCTAAGGTTAAGACTGGCATATACTACCGTTTGTAATTCTTTCCAAGTGTGGTGCATGCTGACATTCACATTTCTAGCTAGATGTGACGCAAGCTAAGGTTAAGAATTCCATCTTAGTGTGGCACATGCTAACATTCACATTTCTATCTGGATGTGATGCCAGCTAACGTTAAGATTGGCATATACTACCGTTTGTAATTCTTTCCAAGTGTGGCACATGCTAACATTGACAAATCCGTCCAAGTGTGGCGTATGCCATCTTTCACAATTTTATCTGAGTGTGGCATATGCTAGCATGCACAATTCTGTTAGTTTTGGCAGTTTACGTTATTTGAAGGTAAAGTAGAGTGGCATGGGCTTTCTGGAGTATCTGGAGTAGAGTAATTGCTCTACGCCCCACATAAGCCACACTTACAGTTTTGTTGGTGTCTGTTGGCTTCAATGGCTTCCCCTGCGGACACACTTTCTGATGCCGCCTCTGTTGGAGCCGCCCTTTGCCTTGGGGCCCTTAGCCGAAGGGGCTGCTGGGCAGGGGGCTGCCCTGGGGTGTCCTTGATGAGGTTGCAGAGGGCCAATCAGGGTTGCTGGGAGGAGGGACCTAGAGAATCCAGGAAGCAGGGGAGCCCGGGAGACACCGTGCTACGGCCTCAGCCTAAGTTCTTTTCAGGCCACTGGGGGTGATTTTAGGGAGCTTGTAGGGGCTAAGGGGCAAGGCAGCACTCACCTAATCAGGGGTTTAGCGGCAATGGTGCGGTTGCCTCGCTGCACACCGTCGAGTACCCTGTATTGTGGCTGGGGTCAGAGAGCCAATTAGGGTTGCTGGGAGGCGGGAACTTGAGAATCCAGGAAGCAGGGAGGCCCAGAAGACACCGTGCTATGGCCTCGGGCTACGTTCTTTTCAGGCCACTGGGGGTGATTTTAGGGAGCTTGTAGGGGCTAAGGGGCAAGGCAGTACTCACCCAATCAGGGGTTTAGCGTCAAATGGCGCGGATACCTCGCTGCATGCCGTCGAGTACCCTGTATTGTGGCTGGGGTCAGAGAGCTGATCAGGGCTGCTGGGAGGCGGGAACTAGAGAATCCAGGAAGCAGGGAGGCCCAGGAGACACCGTGCTATGGCCTCGGGCTATGTTCTTTTCAGGCCACTGAGGGAGATTTTAGGGAGCGTGTAGGGGCTAAGCGGCAAGGCAGCACTCACCTAATCAGGGGTTTAGCGGCAAATGGCACGGATACCTCGCTGCACACCGTCGAGTACCCTGTATTGTGGCTGGGGTCAGAGAGCTGATCAGGGCTGCTGGGAGGTGGGAACTAGAGAATCCAGGAAGCAGGGAGGCCCAGGAGACACCGTGCTATGGCCTCGGGCTACGTTCTTTTCAGGCCACTGAGGGAGATTTTAGGGAGCTTGTAGGGGCTAAGCGGCAAGGCAGCACTCACCTAATCAGGGGTTTAGCGGCAAATGGCGCGGATGCCTCGCTGAACACCGTCGAGTACCCTGTATTGTGGCTGGGGTCAGAGAGCCAATCAGGTTGCTGGGAGGCGGGAACTAGAGAATCCCAGAAGCAGGGAGGCCTAGGAGACACTGTGCTACAGCCTCAGGCTACGTTCTTTTCAGGCCACTGGGGGTGATTTTAGGGAGCTTGAAGGGGCTAAGGGGCAAGGCAGTACTCACCTAATCAGGGGTTTAGCAGCAAATGGCGTGGATGCCTCGCTGCACTCCGTTGAGTACCCTGTATTGTGGCTGGGGACAGAGAGCCAATCAGGGTTGCTGATAGGCGGGAACTAGAGAATCCTGGAAGAAGGGAGGCCCGGGAGACACCGTGCTACGGCCTCAGGCTACGTTCTTTTCAGGCCACTGGGGGTGATTTTAGGGAGCTTGTAGGGGCTAAGGGGCAAGGCAGCACTCACCTAATCAGGGGTTTAGAGGCAAATGGTGCGGATGACTCGCTGCACACTGTTGAGTACCCTGTATTGTGGCTGGGGTCAGAGAGCCAATCACGGTTGCTGGGAGGCGGGAACTAGAGAATCCAGGAAGCAGGGAGGCCCAGGAGACACCGTGCAATGGCCTCGGGCTACGTTCTTTACAGGCCACTGGGGAAGATTTTAGGGAGCTTGTAGAGGCTAATGGGCAAGGCAATACTCACCTAATCAGGGGTTTAGCGGCAAATAGCGCGGATGCCTCACTGCACACCGTCGAGTACCCTGTATTGTGGCTGGGGTCAGAGAGCCAATCATGATTGCTGGGAGGCGGGAACTAGAGAATCAAGGAAGCATGGAGGCCCGGAGGACACCGTGCTATAGCCCTGGGCTACATTCTTTTCAGGCCACTGGGGGTGATTTTAGGGAGCTTGTAGGGGCTAAGGGGCAAGGCCGTACTCACCTAATCAGGGGTTTAGCGGCAAATGGCGCGGATGCCTCGCTGCACACCGTCGAATACCCTGTATTGTGGCGGGGGTCAGAGAGCCAATCAGGGCTGCTGGGAGGCGGGAACTAGAGAATCCCAGAAGCAGGGAGGCCTAGGAGACACTGTGCTACAGCCTCAGGCTACGTTCTTTTCAGGCCACTGGGGGTGATTTTAGGGAGCTTGAAGGGGCTAAGGGGCAAGGCAGTACTCACCTAATCAGGGGTTTAGCAGCAAATGGCGTGGATGCCTCGCTGCACTCCGTTGAGTACCCTGTATTGTGGCTGGGGACAGAGAGCCAATCAGGGTTGCTGATAGGCGGGAACTAGAGAATCCTGGAAGCAGGGAGGCCCAGGAGACACCGTGCAATGGCCTCGGGCTACGTTCTTTACAGGCCACTGGGGAAGATTTTAGGGAGCTTGTAGAGGCTAATGGGCAAGGCAATACTCACCTAATCAGGGGTTTAGCGGCAAATAGCGCGGATGCCTCACTGCACACCGTCGAGTACCCTGTATTGTGGCTGGGGTCAGAGAGCCAATCATGATTGCTGGGAGGCGGGAACTAGAGAATCAAGGAAGCATGGAGGCCTGGAGGACACCGTGCTATAGCCCTGGGCTACATTCTTTTCAGGCCACTGGGGGTGATTTTAGGGAGCTTGTAGGGGCTAAGGGGCAAGGCCGTACTCACCTAATCAGGGGTTTAGCGGCAAATGGCGCGGATGCCTCGCTGCACACCGTCGAATACCCTGTATTGTGGCGGGGGTCAGAGAGCCAATCAGGGCTGCTGGGAGGCGGGAACTAGAGAATCCAGGAAGCAGGGAGGCCCGGGAAACGCTGTGCTACGGCCTCAGGCTACAATGTTTTCAGGCCACGGGGGTGATTTTAGGGAGCTGGTAGGGGCTAAGGGGCAAGGCAGCACTCACCTAATCAGGGGTTTAGCGGCAAATGGCGCAGATGCCTCGCTGCACACCGTCAAATACCATGTATTGTGGGTGGGGTCAGAGAGCCAATAAGGGCTGCTGGGAGGTGGGAACTAGAGAATCCAGGAAGCAGGGAGGCCTGGTAGACACTGTCCTATGGCCTCGGCTACGTTCTTTTCAGGCCACTGGGGTGATTTTAGGGAGCTTGTAAGGGCTAAGGGGCAAGGCAGCACTCACCTAATCAAACGTTTAGTGGCAAATGGGGCGGATACCTTGCTGCACACCGTCGAGTACCCTGTATTGTGGCTGTGGGTCAGAGAGCCAATCAGGGCTGCTGGGAGGCAGGAATTAGAGAATCCTGGAAGCAGGGAGGCCCGGGAGCCACTGTGCCACTGCCTGGGGCTATATTCTTTTCAGGCCACTGGGGGTGATTTTACGGAGCTTGTAGGGGCTAAGGGGTAAGGCAGCACTCACATAATCAGGGGTTTAGTGGCAAATGGCGTGGATGCCTCGCTGCACGCCGTTGAGTACCCTGCATTGTTCCTGGAGTCAGAGAGCCAATCAGGGCTACTAGGAGGCAGGAATTAGAGAATCCAGGAAGCAGGGAGGCCCAGGAGACACTGTGCTACGGCCTCAGACTACGTTCTTTTCAGGCCACTGGGGGTGATTTTAGGGAGCTTGAAGGGGCTAAGGGGCAAGGCAGCACTCACCTAATCAGGGGTTTAGCGGCAAATGGCGCGGATGCCTCGCTGCACACTGTCAAGTATCCTGTATTGTGGCTGGGGTCAGAGAGCCAATCAGGTTTGCTGGGAGGCAGGTACTGGAGAATCCAGGAAGCAGGGAAGCCCGGGAGACACAGTGCTACGGCCTCAGGCTATGTTCTTTTCAGGCCACTGGGGTGATTTTAGGGAGCTTGTATGGGCTAAGGGGAAAGGCAGCACTCACCTAATCAGGGGTTTAGCAGCAACTGGCGTGGATGGGCGCTGCACACTGTCGAATACCCTGTATTGTGGCTGGGGTCAGAGAGCCAATCAGGACTGCTGGGAGGCGGGAACTAGAGAATCCAGGAAGCAGGGAGGCCCAGGAGACACTGTGCTATGGCCTCAGGCTACGCTCTTTTCAGGCCACTGCGAGTGATTTTAGGGAGCTTGAAGGGGCTAAGGGGCAAGGCAGCACTCACCTAATCAGGGGTTTAGCGGCAAATGGCGCAGATGCCTCGCTGCACACCGTCGAGTACCCTGTATTGTGGCTGGAGTCAGAAAGCCAATCAGGGCTGCTGGGAGGCAGGAACTAGAGAATCCAGGAAACAGGGAGGCCCAGGAGACACTGTGCTATGGCCTCAGGCTACGTTCTTTTCAGGCCACTGGGGGTGATTTTAAGGAGCTTGTAGGGGCTACAAGGCAAAGCAGCACTCACCTTATGGGGGTTTAGCGGCAAATGGCGCGGGTGCCTCGCTGCACACCGCCGAGTACCCTGTATTGTGGCTGGGGTCAGAGAGCCAATCAGGGCTGCTGAGAGGCGGGAACTATAGAATCCAGGAAGCAGGGAGACCCGGGAGACACCGTGCTACAGCCTCAGGCTACGTTCTTTTCAGGCCACTGGGGGTGATTTTAGGGAGCTTGTAGGGTCTAAAGGGCAAGGCAGCACTCACCTAATCAGGGGTTTAGTGGCAAATGGCGCGGATGCCTTTCTGCACACCATCGAGTACCCTGTATTGTGGCTGGAGTCAGAGAGCCAATCAGGGCTGTTGGGAGGCAGGAACTAGAGAATCCAGTAAGCAGGGAGGCCCAGGAGACACTGTGCTACAGCCTCAGGGTACGTTCTTTTCAGGCCACTGGGGGTGATTTTAGGTAGCTTGTAGGGGCTAAGGGGCAAGGCCGTACTCACCTAATCAGGGGTTTAGCGGCAAATGGCACGGATGCCTCGCTGAGCACCGTCGAATACCCTGTATTGTGGCTGGGGTCAGAGAGCCAATCAGGGCTGCTGGGAGGCGGGAACTAGAGAATCCAGGAAGCAGGGAGGCCCGGGAAACGCTGTGCTACGGCCTCAGGCTACAATGTTTTCAGGCCACGGGGTGATTTTATGGAGCTGGTAGGGGCTAAGGGGCAAGGCAGCACTCACCTAATCAGGGGTTTAGCGGCAAATGGCGCAGATGCCTCGCTGCACACCGACGAGTACCCTGTATTGTGGCTGGGGTCAGAGAGCCAATCGGGGCTGCTGGGAGGCAGGAACTAGAGAATGCTGGAAGCAGGGAGGCCCGGGAGCCACTGTGCTACGGCCTGGGGCTACATTCTGTTCAGGCCACTGGGGGTGATTTTATGGAGCTTGTAGGGGCTAAGGGGCAAGGCAGCACTCACATAATCAGGGGTTTAGTGGCAAATGGCGTGGATGCCTCGCTGCACGCCGTTGAGTACCCTGTATTGTGCCTGGAGTCAGAGAGCCAATCAGGACTACTGGGAGGCAGGAATTAGAGAATCCAGGAAGCAGGGAGGCCCAGGAGACACTGTGCTACGGCCTCAGACTACGTTCTTTTCAGGCCACTGGGGGTGATTTTAGGGAGCTTGAAGGGGCTAAGGGGCAAGGCAGCACTCACCTAATCAGCGGTTTAGCGGCAAATGGCGCGGATGCCTCGCTGCACAATGTCAAGTACCCTGTATTGTGGCTGGGGTCAGAGAGCCAATCAGGTTTGCTGGGAGGCAGGAACTAGAGAATCCAGGAAGCAGGGAAGCCCGGTAGACACCGTGCTACGGCCTCAGGCTATGTTCTTTTCAGGCCACTGGGGTGATTTTAGGGAGCTTGTATGGGCTAAGGGGAAAGGCAGCACTCACCTAATCAGGGGTTTAGCAGCAACTGGCGTGGATGGTCGCTGCACACCGTCGAATACCCTGTATTGTGGCTGGGGTCAGAGAGCCAATCAGGACTGCTGGGAGGCGGGAACTAGAGAATCCAGGAAGCAGGGAGGCCCAGGAGACACTGTGCTACGGCCTCAGGCTACGTTCTTTTCAGGCCATTGCGGGTGATTTTAGGGAGCTTGAAGGGGCTAAGGGTCAAGGCAGCACTCACCTAATGAGGGGTTTAGTGGCAAATGGCGCAGATGCCTCGCTGCACACCGTCGAGTACCCTGTATTGTGGCTGGAGTCAGAAAGCCAATCAGGGCTGCTGGGAGGCAGGAACTAGAGAATCCAGGAAGCAGGGAGGCCCAGGAGACACTGTGCTATGGCCTCAGGCTACGTTCTTTTCAGGCCATTGGGGGTGATTTTAAGGAGCTTGTAGGGGCTACGAGGCAAAGCAGCACTCACCTTATGGGGGTTTAGCGGCAAAAGGCGCGGATGCCTCGCTGCACACCGTCGAGTACCCTGTATTATGGCTGGGGTCAGAGAGCCAATCAGGGCTGCTGGGAGGCGGGAACTATAGAATCCAGGAAGCAGGGAGACCCGGGAGACACCGTGCTACAGCCTCAGGCTATGTTCTTTTCAGGCCACTGGGGGTGATTTTAGGGAGCTTGTAGGGTCTAAAGGGCAAGGCAGCACTCACCTAATCAGGGGTTTAGTGGCAAATGGCGCGGATGCCTTGCTGCACACCATCGAGTACCCTGTATTGTGGCTGGAGTCAGAGAGCCAATCAGGGCTGTTGGGAGGCAGGAACTAGAGAATCCAGGAAGTAGGGAGGCCCAGGAGACACTGTGCTACGGCCTCAGGCTACCTTCTTTTCAGGCCACTGGGGGTGATTTTAGGGAGCTTGTAGGGGCTACGGGGCAAGGCAGCACTCACCTAATCAGGAGTTGAGCGGCAAATAGCGCGGATGCCTCGCTGCGCACCGTTGAGTACCCTGTATTGTGGCAGGGGTCAGAGAGCCAATCAGGATTGCTGGAATGCGGGAACTAGAGAAACCTGGAAGCAAGGAGGTCCGGGAGACACCATGCTACGGCCTCAGGCTACGTTATTTTCAGGCCACTGGGGGTGATTTTAGGGAGCATTTAGGGGCTATGGGGCAGGGCAGCACACACCTAATCAGGGGTTTAGCGGCAAATGGCGCGTATGCCTCTCTACACACTGTGGAGTACCCTGTATTGTGGCTGGGTCAGAGAGCCAATCTGGGCTGCTGGGAGGCGGGAACTAGAGAATCCAGGAAGCAGGGAGGCCCTGGAGACACTGTGCTACGGCCTCGGGCTACTTTCTTTTCAGGCCACTGGGGATGATTTTAGGGAGCTTGTAGGCGCTACGGGGCAAGGCAGCACTCACCTTATCAGGGGTTTAGAGGCAAATAGCGCGGATGCCTCGCTGCACACCGTCGAGTACCCTGTATTGTGGCTGGGGACAGAGAGCCAATAAGGGCTGCTGGGAGGTGGGAACTATAGAATCCAGGAAGCAGAGAGACCCGGGAGACACCGTGCTACGGCCTCAGGCTACATTCTTTTCAGGCCACTGGGGGTGATTTTAGGGAGCTTGTAGAGGCTAAAGGGCAAGGCAGCACTCACCTAATCAGGAGTTGAGTGGCAAATGGCGCGGAAGCCTCGCTGCACACCGTTGAGTACCCTGTATTGTGGCTGGGGTCAGAGAGCCAATCAGGGTTGCTGGGAGGCGGGAACTAGAGAATCCAGGAAGCAGGGACACACGGCAGACACTGTGCTACGGCCTCGGGCTACTTTCTTTTCGGGACACTGGGGGTGATTTTAGGGAGCTTGTAGGGGCTACTGGGCAAGGCAGCACTCACCTTATCAGGGGTTTAGCGGCAAGTGGCGCGGATGACTCGCTGCACACCGTCGAGTACCCTGTATTGTGGCTGGGGTCAGAGAGCCAATCAGGGCTGCTGGGAGGGGGGATCTATAGAATCCAGGAAGCAGAGAGACCCGGGAGACACCGTGCTACGGACTCAGGCTACGTCCTTTTCAGGCCACTGGGGGTGATTTTTGGGAGCTTGTAGGGGTTAAGGGGCAAAGCAGCCTCTCCTAATCAGGGGTTTAGCGGCAAATGGCGCGGATGACTCGCTGCACACCGTCGAGTACCCTGTATTGTGGCTGGGGCAGAGAGCCATTCAGGGCTGCTGGGAGGTGGGAACTAGAGAATCCAGGAAGCAGGGAGGCCCGGGAGACACTGTGCTACGGCCTCGGCTATGTTCTTTTCAGGCCACTGGGGGTGATTTTAGGCAGCTTGTAGGGGCTAAGGGGCAAGGCAGCACTCTCCTAATCAGGAGTTGAGCAGCAAAAGACGCGGATGCCTCGCTGTACACCGTTGAGTACCCTGCATTGTGGCTGGGGTCAGAGAGCCAATCAGGGTTGCTGGAAGGCAGGAACTAGAGAATCCTGGAAGCAGGGAGGACCGGGAGACACCATGCTACGGCCTCAGACTACTTTCTTTTCAGGCCACTGGGGGTGATTTTAGGCAGGTTGTAGGGGTTAAGGGGCAAAGCAACCTCTCCTAATCAGGGGTTTAGCGGCAAATGGCTCGGATGCCTCGCTGCACACCGTCGAGTACCCTGTATTGTGGCTGGGGCAGAGAGCCAATCAGGGCTGCTGGGAGGTGGGAACTAGAGAATCCAGGAAGCAGGGAGGCCCGGGAGATACTGTGCTACGGCCTCGGCTATGTTCTTTTCAGGCCACTGGCGGTGATTTTAGGGAGCTTGTAGGGGCTAAGGGGCAAGGCCATACTCACCTAATCAGGGGTTTAGCGATAAATGGCGCGGGTGCCTCGCTGCGCACCATCGAATACCCTGTATTGTGGCTATGGTCAGAGAGCCAATCAGGATTGCTGGGAAGCGGGAACTAGAGAATCCAGGAAGCAAGGAGGCTCGAGAGACACTGTGCTATGGCCTCAGGCTACATTCTTTTGAGGCCACTGGGGTGATTTTAGGGAGCTTGCAGGGGCTTAAGGGCAAGGCAGCATTCACCTAATCAGGGGTTTAGCGGCAAATGGCGCGGATGCCTCGCTGCACACCGTTGAGTACCCTGCATTGTGGCTGGAGTCAGAGAGCCAATATGGGCTATTGGGAGGCAGGAACTAGAGAATCCAGGAGGCAGGGAGGCCCAGGAGACACTGTGCTTCGGCCTCAGGCTACGTTCTTTTCAGGCCACTGAGGGTGATTTTAGGGAGCTTGAAGGGGCTAAGTGGCAAGGCAGCAGTCACGTAATCAGGGGTTTAGCGGCAAATGGCGTGGATGCCTCGCTGCACACCGTTGAGTACCCTGTATCGTGGCTGGGGTCAGAGAGCCAATTAGGGTTGCTGGGAGGCGGGAAAGAGAGAATCCTGGAAGCAGGGAAGCCCAGGAGACACAATGCTACGGCCTCAGGCTATTTTCTTTTCAGGTCACTGGGGGTGATTTTAGGGAGCTTGTATGGGCTAAGGGGCAAGGCAGCACTCACCTAATCAGGGGTTTAGCAGCAAATGGCGCGGATGCCTCGCTGCACATCGTCGAATACCCTGTATCGTGGCTGGGGTCAGAAAGCCAATCAGGGCTGCTGGGAGGCGGGAACTAGAGAATCCAGGAAGCAGGGAGGCCCGGGAGACACTGTGCTACGGCCTCGGACTCCTTTCTTTTCAGGCTACTGGGGGTGATTTTAGGGAGCTTGTAGCTGCTACGGGGCAAGGCAGCGCTCACCTTATCAGGGGTTTAGCATAAAATGGCGCGGATGCCTCGCGGCACACCGTCGAGTACCCTGTATTGTAGCTGGGGTCGGAGAGCCAATCAGGGCTGCTTGGAGGGGGGAACTATAGAATCCAGGAAGCAGGGAGACATGGGAGACACCGTGCTACGGCCTCAGGCTACGTTCTTTTCAGGCCACTGAGGGTGATTTTAGGGAGCTTGTAGGGGCTAAAGGGCAAGGCAGCACTCACCTAATCAGGGGTTTAGCGGCAAATGGCGTGGATGCCTCGCTGCACACCGTCGAGTACCCTGTATTGTGGCTGGAGTCAGAGAGCCAATCAGGGCTGCTGGGAGTCAGGAACTAGAGAATCCAGGAAGCAGGGAGGCCCAGGAGACACTGTGCTATGGCCTCAGGCTACGTTCTTTTCAGGCCATTGGGGGTGATTTTAAGGAGCTTGTAGGGGCTACGAGGCAAAGCAGCACTCACCTTATGGGGGTTTAGCGGCAAAAGGCGCGGATGCCTCGCTGCACACCGTCGAGTACCCTGTATTATGGCTGGGGTCAGAGAGCCAATCAGGGCTGCTGGGAGGCGGGAACTATAGAATCCAGGAAGCAGGGAGACCCGGGAGACACCGTGCTACAGCCTCAGGCTATGTTCTTTTCAGGCCACTGGGGGTGATTTTAGGGAGCTTGTAGGGTCTAAAGGGCAAGGCAGCACTCACCTAATCAGGGGTTTAGTGGCAAATGGCGCGGATGCCTTGCTGCACACCATCGAGTACCCTGTATTGTGGCTGGAGTCAGAGAGCCAATCAGGGCTGTTGGGAGGCAGGAACTAGAGAATCCAGGAAGTAGGGAGGCCCAGGAGACACTGTGCTACGGCCTCAGGCTACCTTCTTTTCAGGCCACTGGGGGTGATTTTAGGGAGCTTGTAGGGGCTACGGGGCAAGGCAGCACTCACCTAATCAGGAGTTGAGCGGCAAATAGCGCGGATGCCTCGCTGCGCACCGTTGAGTACCCTGTATTGTGGCAGGGGTCAGAGAGCCAATCAGGATTGCTGGAATGCGGGAACTAGAGAAACCTGGAAGCAAGGAGGTCCGGGAGACACCATGCTACGGCCTCAGGCTACGTTATTTTCAGGCCACTGGGGGTGATTTTAGGGAGCATTTAGGGGCTATGGGGCAGGGCAGCACACACCTAATCAGGGGTTTAGCGGCAAATGGCGCGTATGCCTCTCTACACACTGTGGAGTACCCTGTATTGTGGCTGGGTCAGAGAGCCAATCTGGGCTGCTGGGAGGCGGGAACTAGAGAATCCAGGAAGCAGGGAGGCCCTGGAGACACTGTGCTACGGCCTCGGGCTACTTTCTTTTCAGGCCACTGGGGATGATTTTAGGGAGCTTGTAGGCGCTACGGGGCAAGGCAGCACTCACCTTATCAGGGGTTTAGAGGCAAATAGCGCGGATGCCTCGCTGCACACCGTCGAGTACCCTGTATTGTGGCTGGGGACAGAGAGCCAATAAGGGCTGCTGGGAGGTGGGAACTATAGAATCCAGGAAGCAGAGAGACCCGGGAGACACCGTGCTACGGCCTCAGGCTACATTCTTTTCAGGCCACTGGGGGTGATTTTAGGGAGCTTGTAGAGGCTAAAGGGCAAGGCAGCACTCACCTAATCAGGAGTTGAGTGGCAAATGGCGCGGAAGCCTCGCTGCACACCGTTGAGTACCCTGTATTGTGGCTGGGGTCAGAGAGCCAATCAGGGTTGCTGGGAGGCGGGAACTAGAGAATCCAGGAAGCAGGGACACACGGCAGACACTGTGCTACGGCCTCGGGCTACTTTCTTTTCGGGACACTGGGGGTGATTTTAGGGAGCTTGTAGGGGCTACTGGGCAAGGCAGCACTCACCTTATCAGGGGTTTAGCGGCAAGTGGCGCGGATGACTCGCTGCACACCGTCGAGTACCCTGTATTGTGGCTGGGGTCAGAGAGCCAATCAGGGCTGCTGGGAGGGGGGATCTATAGAATCCAGGAAGCAGAGAGACCCGGGAGACACCGTGCTACGGACTCAGGCTACGTCCTTTTCAGGCCACTGGGGGTGATTTTTGGGAGCTTGTAGGGGTTAAGGGGCAAAGCAGCCTCTCCTAATCAGGGGTTTAGCGGCAAATGGCGCGGATGACTCGCTGCACACCGTCGAGTACCCTGTATTGTGGCTGGGGCAGAGAGCCATTCAGGGCTGCTGGGAGGTGGGAACTAGAGAATCCAGGAAGCAGGGAGGCCCGGGAGACACTGTGCTACGGCCTCGGCTATGTTCTTTTCAGGCCACTGGGGGTGATTTTAGGCAGCTTGTAGGGGCTAAGGGGCAAGGCAGCACTCTCCTAATCAGGAGTTGAGCAGCAAAAGACGCGGATGCCTCGCTGTACACCGTTGAGTACCCTGCATTGTGGCTGGGGTCAGAGAGCCAATCAGGGTTGCTGGAAGGCAGGAACTAGAGAATCCTGGAAGCAGGGAGGACCGGGAGACACCATGCTACGGCCTCAGACTACTTTCTTTTCAGGCCACTGGGGGTGATTTTAGGCAGGTTGTAGGGGTTAAGGGGCAAAGCAACCTCTCCTAATCAGGGGTTTAGCGGCAAATGGCTCGGATGCCTCGCTGCACACCGTCGAGTACCCTGTATTGTGGCTGGGGCAGAGAGCCAATCAGGGCTGCTGGGAGGTGGGAACTAGAGAATCCAGGAAGCAGGGAGGCCCGGGAGATACTGTGCTACGGCCTCGGCTATGTTCTTTTCAGGCCACTGGCGGTGATTTTAGGGAGCTTGTAGGGGCTAAGGGGCAAGGCCATACTCACCTAATCAGGGGTTTAGCGATAAATGGCGCGGGTGCCTCGCTGCGCACCATCGAATACCCTGTATTGTGGCTATGGTCAGAGAGCCAATCAGGATTGCTGGGAAGCGGGAACTAGAGAATCCAGGAAGCAAGGAGGCTCGAGAGACACTGTGCTATGGCCTCAGGCTACATTCTTTTGAGGCCACTGGGGTGATTTTAGGGAGCTTGCAGGGGCTTAAGGGCAAGGCAGCATTCACCTAATCAGGGGTTTAGCGGCAAATGGCGCGGATGCCTCGCTGCACACCGTTGAGTACCCTGCATTGTGGCTGGAGTCAGAGAGCCAATATGGGCTATTGGGAGGCAGGAACTAGAGAATCCAGGAGGCAGGGAGGCCCAGGAGACACTGTGCTTCGGCCTCAGGCTACGTTCTTTTCAGGCCACTGAGGGTGATTTTAGGGAGCTTGAAGGGGCTAAGTGGCAAGGCAGCAGTCACGTAATCAGGGGTTTAGCGGCAAATGGCGTGGATGTCTCGCTGCACACCGTTGAGTACCCTGTATCGTGGCTGGGGTCAGAGAGCCAATTAGGGTTGCTGGGAGGCGGGAAAGAGAGAATCCTGGAAGCAGGGAAGCCCAGGAGACACAATGCTACGGCCTCAGGCTATTTTCTTTTCAGGTCACTGGGGGTGATTTTAGGGAGCTTGTATGGGCTAAGGGGCAAGGCAGCACTCACCTAATCAGGGGTTTAGCAGCAAATGGCGCGGATGCCTCGCTGCACATCGTCGAATACCCTGTATCGTGGCTGGGGTCAGAAAGCCAATCAGGGCTGCTGGGAG
Organism: Ambystoma mexicanum; assembly: GCF_040938575.1. Lineage (NCBI taxonomy): Eukaryota > Metazoa > Chordata > Amphibia > Caudata > Ambystomatidae > Ambystoma > Ambystoma mexicanum. The sequence continues at coordinate 1,382,254,262 of NC_090937.1, read as the reverse complement.
GCGGGAACTAGAGAATCCAGGAAGCAGGGAGGCCCGGGAGACACTGTGCTACGGCCTCGGACTCCTTTCTTTTCAGGCTACTGGGGGTGATTTTAGGGAGCTTGTAGCTGCTACGGGGCAAGGCAGCGCTCACCTTATCAGGGGTTTAGCATAAAATGGCGCGGATGCCTCGCGGCACACCGTCGAGTACCCTGTATTGTAGCTGGGGTCGGAGAGCCAATCAGGGCTGCTTGGAGGGGGGAACTATAGAATCCAGGAAGCAGGGAGACATGGGAGACACCGTGCTACGGCCTCAGGCTACGTTCTTTTCAGGCCACTGAGGGTGATTTTAGGGAGCTTGTAGGGGCTAAAGGGCAAGGCAGCACTCACCTAATCAGGGGTTTAGCGGCAAATGGCGTGGATGCCTCGCTGCACACCGTCGAGTACCCTGTATTGTGGCTGGAGTCAGAGAGCCAATCAGGGCTGCTGGGAGTCAGGAACTAGAGAATCCAGGAAGCAGGGCGGCCCAAGATACACTGTGCTACGGCCTCAGGCTGCGTTCATTTCATGTCACTGGTGGTGATTTTAGGGAGCTTGTATGGGCTAAGGGGCAAGGCAGCACTCACCTAATCAGGAGTTGAGCGGCAAATGGCACAGATGCCTCCCTGCACACCGTCGAGTACCCTGTATTATGGCTGGAGTCAGAGAGCCAATCAGGGCTGCTGGTAGGCAGGAACTAGAGAATCCAGGAAGCAGGGAGGCCCAGGAGACACTGTGCTTCGGTCTCAGGCTACGTTCTTTTCAGGCCACTGGGGGTGATTTTAGACAGCTTGTAGGGGCTAAGGGGCAATGCAGCACTCACCTAATCAGGAGTTGAGCGGCAAATGGCGTGGATGCCTTGCTGCACACCGTTGAGTACCCTGTATTGTGGCTGGGGTCAGGGAGCCAATCAGGGTTGCTGGGAGGCGGGAACTAGAGAAACCTGGAAGCAGGGAGGCCCGGGAGACACCATGCTACGGCCTCATGCTATGTTCTTTTCAGGCCACTGGGGGTGATTTTAGGCAGATTGTAGGGGCAAGAGGCAAAGCAGCCTCACCTAATCAGGGGTTTAGCGGCAAATGGCGCGGATGCCTCGCTGCACACCGTTGAGTACCCTGTATTGTGGCTGGGGTCAGAGAGCCAATCACGTTTGCTGGGAGGCAGGAACTAGAGAATCCAGGAAGCAGGGAGGCCCAGGAGAAACCATGCTATGGCCTCGGGCTATGTTCTTTTCAGGCCACTGGGGGAGATTTTATGGAGCTTGTAGGGGCTAAGGGACAAAGCAGTACTCACCTAATCACGGGTTTAGCGGCAAATGGCGCGGATGCCTCCCTGCACACCGTCAAGTACCCTGTATTGTGGCTGGGGTTAGAGAGCCAATCAGGGTTGCTGGGAGGCAGGAACTAGAGAATCCAGGAAGCAGGGAGGCCCGGGAGACACTGTGCTATAGCCTTGGGTTACATTCTTTTCAGGCCAATGGGGGTGATTTTAGGGAGCTTGTAGGGGCTAAGGGGCAAGGCCGTACTCACCTAATCAGGGGTTTAGCGGCAAATGGCGCAGATGCCTTGTTGCGCACTGTCGAATACCCTGTATTGTGGCTGGGGTCAGAGAGTCAATCAGAGTTGCTGGGAGGCGGGAACTAGAGAATCCTGGAAGCAGGGAGGCCCGGAAAACGCTGTGCTGCGGCCTCAGGCTACATTATTTTCAGGCCACTGGGGGTGATTTTAGGCAGCTTGTAAGGGCTACGGGGCAAGGCAGCCTCACCTAATCAGGGGTTTAGCGGCAAATGGCACGGATGCCTCGCTGCACACCGTCGAGTACCCTGTATTGTGGCTGGGGTCAGAGAGCCAATCACTGTTGCTGGGAGGCGGGAACTAGAGAATCCAGGAAACAGGGAGGCCCAGGAGACACCGTGCTATGGCCTCGGGCTACGTTCTTTTCAGGCCACTGGGGGAGATTTTAGGGAGCTTGAAGGGGCTAAGGGGCAAGGCCGTACTCACCTAATCAGGGGTTTAGCGGCAAATGGCGCGGATTCCTTGCTGCACACCGTCAAATAGCATGTATTGTGGCTGGGGTCAGAGAGCCAATCAGGGCTGCTGGGAGGTGGGAACTAGAGAATCCAGGAAGCAGGGAGGCCCGGGAGACAATGTGCTACGGCCTGAGGCTACATTCTTTTCCGCCCACTGGGCGTGATTTTAGGGAGCTTGTAGGGGCTAAGGGGCAAGGCAGCACTCTCCTAATCAGGGATTTAGCAATAAATGGAGCGGGTGCCTCGCTGCACCCTGTCGAATACCCTGTATTGTGGCTGGGGTCAGAGAGCCAATCAGGGTTGCTGGGAGGCGGGAAAGAGATAATCCTGGAAGCAGGGAGGCCCAGGAGACACCATGCTACGGCCTCAGGTTATTTTCTTTTCAGGCCACTGGGGGTGATTTTAGGGAGCTTGTATGGGCTAAGGGGCACGGCAGCACTAACCTAATCAGGGGTTTAGCGGCAAAGGGCACGGATGCCTCGCTGCACACCGTCGAATAATCTGTATTGTGGCTGGGGTAGAATGCCAATCAGGGCTGCTGGGAGGCGGGAACTAGAGAATCCAGGAAGCAGGGAGGCCCGGGAGACACTGTGCTACGGCCTCGGGCTCCTTTCTTTTCAAGCCACTGGGGGTGATTTTAGGGAGCTTGTAGGGGCTAAGGGGCAAGGCAGCACTCACCTAATCAGGGTTTTAGCGTCAAATGGCGCGGATGCCTCACTGCACACCGTTGCGTACCCTGTATTGTGGCTGGAGTCAGAGAGCCAATCAGAGCTGCTGGGAGGCAGGAACTAGAGAATCCAGGAAGCAGGGAGGCCCAGGAGACACTGTGCTACGGCCTCAGGCTCCAATCTTTTCAGGCCACTGGGGGTGATTTTAGGGAGCTTGTAGGGGCTAAGGGGCAAGGCAGCACTCACCTAATCAGGAGTTGAGCGGCAAATGGCGTGGATGCCTCGCTGCACTCCGTTGAGTACCCTGTATTGTGGCTGGGGTCAGAGAGCCAATCAGAGTTGCTGGGAGGCGGGAACTAGAGAATCCTGGAAGCAGGGAGGCCCGGGAGACACTGTGCTACGGCCTCAGGCTATGTTCTTTTCAGGCCACTGGGGGTGATTTTAGGCAGCTTGTAGGGGCTAAGGGGCAAGGCAGCCTCACCTAATCAGGGGTTTAGCGGCAAATGGCACGGATGCCTCGCTGCACACCGTCGAGTACCCTGTATTGTGGCTGGGGTCAGAGAGCCTATCAGGGCTGCTGGGAGGCAGGAACTAGAGAATCCTGGAAGCAGGGAGGCCCGGGAGACACTGTGCTACGGCCTGGGGCTATATTCTTTTCAGGCCTCTGGGGGTGATTTTAGGGAGCTTGTAGGGGCTAAGGGGCAAGGCAGTACTCACCTAATCAGGGGTTTAGCGGCAAATGGCGCGGATGCCTCACTGCACACTGTCGAGAACCCTGTATTGTGGCTGGGGTCAGAGAGCCAATCAGGGTTGCTGGGAGGCGGGAACTAGAGAATCCAGGAAGCAGGGAGGCCCAGGAGACACTGTGCTACGGCCTCAGGCTATGTTCTTTTCAGGCCACTGGGGGTGATTTTAGGCAGCTTGTAGGGGCTAAGGGGCAAGGCAGCCTCACCTAATCAGGGGTTTAGCGGCAAATGGCACGGATGCCTCGCTGCACACGGTCGAGTACCCTGTATTGTGGCTGGGGTCAGAGAGCCTATCAGGGCTGCTGGGAGGCAGGAACTAGAGAATTCTGGAAGCAGGGAGGCCCGGGAGACACTGTGCTACGGCCTGGGGCTATATTCTTTTCAGGCCACTGGGGGTGATTTTAGGGAGCTTGTAGGGGCTAAGGGGCAAGGCAGTACTCACCTAATCAGGGGTTTAGCGGCAAATGGCGCGGATGCCTCACTGCACACCGTCGAGAACCCTGTATTGTGGCTGGGGTCAGAGAGCCAATCAGGGTTGCTGGGAGGCGGGAACTAGAGAATCCAGGAAGCAGGGAGGCCCGGAGGACACCCTGCTATAGCCTTGGGCTACATTCTTTTCAGGCCACTGGGGGTGATTTTAGGGAGCTTGTAGGGGCTAAGGGGCAAGGCCGTACTCACCTAATCAGGGGTTTAGCGGCAAATGGTGCGGATGCCTCCCTGAGCACCGTTGAATACCCTGTATTGTGGCTGGGGTCAGAGTGCCATTCAGGGCTGCTGGGAGGCGGGAACTAGAGAATCCAAGAAGCAGGGAGGCCCGGGAAACGCTGTGCTACGGCCTCAGGCTACAATCTTTTCAGGCCACGGGGGTGATTTTAGGGAGCTGGTAGGGGCTAAGGGGCAAGGCAGCACTCACCTAATCAGGGGTTTAGCGCCAAACGGCGCGGATGCCTCGCTGCACACCGTCAAATACCATGTATTGTGGCTGGGGTCAGAGAGCCAATAAGGGCTGCTGGGAGGTGGGAACTAGAGAATCCAGGAAGCAGGGAGGCCTGGGAGACACTGTGCTATGGCCTCGTCTACGTTCTTTTCAGGCCACTGGGGTGATTTTAGGGAGCTTGTAAGGGCTAAGGGGCAAGGCAGCACTCACCTAATCAAACGTTTAGTGGCAAATGGCGCGGATGCCTTGCTGCACACCGTCGAGTACCCTGTATTGTGGCTGGGGTCAGAGAGCCAATCAGGGCTGCTGGGAGGCAGGAACTAGAGATTCCTGGAAGCAGGGAGGCCCGAGAGCCACTGTGCTACGGCCTGGGGCTACATTCTTTTCAGGCCACTGGGGGTGATTTACGGAGCTTGTAGGGGCTATGGGGCAAGGCAGCACTCACCTAATCAGGTGTTTAGCGGCAAATGGCGCGGATGCCTCGCTGCACGCCGTTGAGTACCCTGTATTGTGCCTGGAGTCAGAGAGCCAATCAGGGCTACTGGGAGGCAGGAATTAGAGAATCCAGGAAGCAGGGAGGCCCAGGAGACACTGTGCTACGGCCTCAGGCTATGCTCTTTTCAGGCCACTGGGGGTGATTTTAGGGAGCTTGAAAGGGCTAAGGGGCAAGGCAGCACTCACCTAATCAGGGGTTTAGCGGCAAGTGGCGCGGATGCCTCGCTGCACACTGTCGAGTACCCTGTATTGTGGCTTGAGTCAGAGAGCCAATCAGGGCTGCTGGTAGGCAGGAACTAGAGAATCCAGGAAGCAGGGAGGCCCAGGAGACACTGTGCTTCGGTCTCAGGCTACCTTCTTTTCAGGCCACTGGGGGTGATTTTAGGCAGCTAGTAGGGGCTAAGGGGCAATGCAGCACTCACCTAATCAGGAGTTGAGCGGCAACTTGCGCGGATGGTCGCTGCACACCGCCGAATACCCTATATTGTGGCTGGGGTCAGAGAGCCAATCAGGACTGCTGGGAGGCGGGAACTAGAGAAACCAGGAAGCAGGGATTCCCAGGAGACACTGTGCTTCGGTCTCAGGCTACCTTCTTTTCAGGCCACTGGGGGTGATTTTAGGCAGCTTGTAGGGGCTATGGGGCAATGCAGCACTCACCTAATCAGGAGTTGAGCAGCAACTTGCGCGAATGGTCGCTGCACACCGCCGAATACCCTGTATTGTGGCTGGGGTCAGAGAGCCAATCAGGGTTGCTGGGAGGCGGGAACTAGAGAATCCAGGAAGCAGGGAGGTCCGGAGGACACCGTGCTATAGCCTTGGGCTACATTCTTTTCAGGCCACTGGGGGTGATTTTAGGGAGCTTGTAGGGGCTAAGGGGCAAGGCCGTACTCACCTAATCAGGGGTTTAGCGGCAAATGGCACGGATGCCTCGCTGAGCACCGTCGAATACCCTGTATTGTGGCGGGGGGCAGAGAGCCAATCAGGGCTGCTGGGAGGCGGGAACTAGAGAATCCAGGAAGCAGGGAGGCACGGGAAACGCTGTGCTACGGCCTCAGGCTACAATGTTTTCAGGCCACGGGGGTGATTTTAGGGAGCTGGTAGGGGCTAAGGGGCAAGGCAGCACTCACCTAATCAGGGGTTTAGCGGCAAATTGTGCAGATGCCTCGCTGCACACCGTCAAATACCATGTATTGTGGCTGGGGTCAGAGAGCCAATAAGGGCTGCTGGGAGGTGGGAACTAGAGAATCCAGGAAGCAGGGAGGCCTGGGAGACACTGTGCTATGGCTTCGGCTACGTTCTTTTCAGGCCACTGGGGTGATTTTAGGGAGCTTGTAAGGGCTAAGGGGCAAGGCAGCACTCACCTAATCAAACGTTTAGTGGCAAATGGGGCGGATACCTTGCTGCACACCGTTGAGTACCCTGTATTGTGGCTGGGGTCAGAGAGCCAATCAGGGATGCTGGGAGGTAGGAACTAGAGAATCATGGAAGCAGGGAGGCTCGGGAGCCACTGTGCCACGGCCTGGGGCTACCTTATTTTCCGGCCACTGGGGGTGATTTTACAGAGCTTGTAGGGGCTAAGGGGCAAGGCAGCACTCACATAATCAGGGGTTTAGTGGCAAATGGCGTGGATGCCTCGCTGCACGCCGTTGAGTACCCTGTATTGTGCCTGGAGTCAGAGAGCCAATCAGGGCTACTGGTAGGCAGGAATTAGAGAATCCAGGGAGCAGGGAGGCCCAGGAGACACAGTGCTACGGCCTCAGGCTATGTTCTTTTCAGGCCACTGGGGTGATTTTAGGGAGCTTGTATGGGCTAAGGGGAAAGGCAGCACTCACCTAAACAGGGGTTTAGCAGCAACTGGAGTGAATGGTTGCTGCACACCATCGAATACCCTGCATTGTGGCTGGGGTCAGAGAGCCAATCAGGACTGCTGGGAGGCGGGAACTAGAGAATCCAGGAAGCAGGGAGGCCCAGGAGACACTGTGCTACGGCCTCAGGCTATGTTCTTTTCAGGCCACTGCGGGTGATTTTAGGGAGCTTGAAAGGGCTAAGGGGCAAGGCAGCACTCACCTAATCAGGGGTTTAGCGGCAAATGGCGCAGATGCCTCGCTGCACACCGTCGAGTACCCTGTATTGTGGCTGGAGTCAGAGAGCCAATCAGGGCTGCTGGGAGGCAGGAACTAGAGAATCTAGTAAGCAGGGAGGCCCAGGAGACACTGTGCTACGGCCTCATGCTACGTTCTTTTCAGGCCACTGGGGGTGATTTTAGGTAGCTTGTAGGGGCTAAGGGGCAAGGCCGTACTCACCTAATCAGGGGTTTAGCGGCAAATGGCGCGGATGCCTTGCTGCACACCATCGAGTACCCTGTATTGTGGCTGGAGTCAGAGAGCCGATCAGGGCTGTTGGGAGGCAGGAACTAGAGAATCCAGTAAGCAGGGAGGCCCAGGAGACACTGTGCTACGGCCTCATGCTACGTTATTTCAGGCCACTGGGGGTGATTTTAGGTAGCTTGTAGGGGCTAAGGGGCAAGGCCGTACTCACCTAATCAGGGGTTTAGCGGCAAATGGCACGGATGCCTCGCTGAGCACCGTCGAATACCCTGTATTGTGGCTGGGGTCAGAGAGCCAATCAGGGCTGCTGGGAGGCGGGAACTAGAGAATCCAGGAAGCAGGGAGGCCCAGGAAACGCTGTGCTACGGCATCAGGCTACAATGTTTTTAGGCCACGGGGGTGATTTTAGGGAGCTGGTAGGGTCTAAGGGGCAAGGCAGCACTCACCTAATCAGGGGTTTAGCGGCAAATGGCGCAGATGCCTCGCTGCACACCGTCGAGTACCCTGTATCGTGACTGGGGTCAGAGAGCCAATCGGGGCTGCTGGGAGGCAGGAACTAGAGAATCCAGGAAGCCGGGAAGCCCGGGAGACACCGTGCTACGGCCTCAGGCTATGTTCTTTTCAGGCCACTGGGGTGATTTTAGGGAGCTTGTATGGGCTAAGGGGCAAGGCAGCACTCACCTAATCAGGGGTTTAGCGGAAAATGGCGCGGATGCCTCGCTGCACACTGTCGAGTACCCTGTATTGTGGCTGGGGTCAGAGAGCCAATCAGGTTTGCTGGGAGGCAGGAACTAGAGAATCCAGGAAGCCGGGAAGCCCGGGAGACACCGTGCTACGGCCTCAGGCTATGTTCTTTTCAGGCCACTGGGGTGATTTTAGGGAGCTTGTATGGGCTAAGGGGAAAGGCAGCACTCACCTACCAGGGGTTTAGCAGCAACTGGCGTGGATGGTCGCTGCACACCGTCGAATGCCCTGTATTGTGGCTGGGGTCAGAGAGCCAATCAGGACTGCTGGGAGGCGGGAACTAGAGAATCCAGGAAGCAGGGAGGCCCAGGAGACACTGTGCTACGGCCTCAGGCTATGTTCTTTTCAGGCCGCTGCGGGTGATTTTAGGGAGCTTGAAAGGGCTAAGGGGCAAGGCAGCACTCACCTAATCAGGGGTTTAGCGGCAAATGGCGCAGATGCCTCGCTGCACACCGTCGAGTACCCTGTATTGTGGTTGGAGTCAGAAAAACAATCAGGGCTGCTGGGAGGCAGGAACTAGAGAATCCAGGAAGCAGGGAGGCCCAGGAGACACTGTGCTATGGCCTCAGGCTACGTTCTTTTCAGGCCACTGGGGGTGATTTTAGGGAGCTTGAAGGGGCTAAGGGGCAAGGCAGCACTCACCTAATCAGGGGTTTAGCGGAAAATGGCGCGGATGCCTCGCTGCACACTGTCGAGTACCCTGTATTGTGGCTGGGGTCAGAGAGCCAATCAGGGCTGCTGGGAGGCGGGAACTATAGAATCCAGGAAGCAGGGAGATCCGGGAGACAGCGTGCTACAGCCTCAGGCTACGTTCTTTTCAGGCCACTGGGGGTGATTTTAGGGAGCTTGTAGGGTCTAAAGGGCAAGGCAGCACTCACCTAATCAGGGGTTTAGCGGAAAATGGCGCGGATGCCTCGCTGCACACTGTCGAGTACCCTGTATTGTGGCTGGGGTCAGAGAGCCAATCAGGTTTGCTGGGAGGCAGGAACTAGAGAATCCAGGAAGCCGGGAAGCCCGGGAGACACCGTGCTACGGCCTCAGGCTATGTTCTTTTCAGGCCACTGGGGTGATTTTAGGGAGCTTGTATGGGCTAAGGGGAAAGGCAGCACTCACCTACCAGGGGTTTAGCAGCAACTGGCGTGGATGGTCGCTGCACACCGTCGAATGCCCTGTATTGTGGCTGGGGTCAGAGAGCCAATCAGGACTGCTGGGAGGCGGGAACTAGAGAATCCAGGAAGCAGGGAGGCCCAGGAGACACTGTGCTACGGCCTCAGGCTATGTTCTTTTCAGGCCACTGGGGGTGATTTTAGGGAGCTTGAAGGGGCTAAGGGGCAAGGCAGCACTCACCTAATCAGGGGTTTAGCGGAAAATGGCGCGGATGCCTCGCTGCACACTGTCGAGTACCCTGTATTGTGGCTGGGGTCAGAGAGCCAATCAGGTTTGCTGGGAGGCAGGAACTAGAGAATCCAGGAAGCCGGGAAGCCCGGGAGACACCGTGCTACGGCCTCAGGCTATGTTCTTTTCAGGCCACTGGGGTGATTTTAGGGAGCTTGTATGGGCTAAGGGGAAAGGCAGCACTCACCTACCAGGGGTTTAGCAGCAACTGGCGTGGATGGTCGCTGCACACCGTCGAATGCCCTGTATTGTGGCTGGGGTCAGAGAGCCAATCAGGACTGCTGGGAGGCGGGAACTAGAGAATCCAGGAAGCAGGGAGGCCCAGGAGACACTGTGCTACGGCCTCAGGCTATGTTCTTTTCAGGCCGCTGCGGGTGATTTTAGGGAGCTTGAAAGGGCTAAGGGGCAAGGCAGCACTCACCTAATCAGGGGTTTAGCGGCAAATGGCGCAGATGCCTCGCTGCACACCGTCGAGTACCCTGTATTGTGGTTGGAGTCAGAAAAACAATCAGGGCTGCTGGGAGGCAGGAACTAGAGAATCCAGGAAGCAGGGAGGCCCAGGAGACACTGTGCTATGGCCTCAGGCTACGTTCTTTTCAGGCCACTGGGGGTGATTTTAAGGAGCTTGTAGGGGCTACAAGGCAAAGCAGCACTCTCCTTATGGGGGTTTAGCGGCAAAAGGCGCGGATGCCTCGCTGCACACCGTCGAGTACCCTGTATTGTGGCTGGGGTCAGAGAGCCAATCAGGGCTGCTGGGAGGCGGGAACTATAGAATCCAGGAAGCAGGGAGATCCGGGAGACAGCGTGCTACAGCCTCAGGCTACGTTCTTTTCAGGCCACTGGGGGTGATTTTAGGGAGCTTGTAGGGTCTAAAGGGCAAGGCAGCACTCACCTAATCAGGGGTTTAGTGGCAAATGGCGCGGGTGCCTTGCTGCACACCATCGAGTACCCTGTATTGTGGCTGGAGTCAGAGAGCCAATCAGGGCTGTTGGGAGGCAGGAACTAGAGAATCCAGGAAGTAGGGAGGCCAAGTAGACACTGTGCTACGGCCTAAGGCTATGTTCTTTTCAGGCCACTGGGGGTGATTTTATGGAGCTTGTATGGGCTAAGGGGCAAGGCAGCACTCACCTAATCAGGAGTTGAGCGGCAAATAGCGCAGATGCCTCGCTGCGCACCGTTGAGTATCCTGTATTGTGGCTGGGGTCAGAGAGCCAATCAGGATTGCTGGAATGCGGGAACTAGAGAAACCTGGAAGCAAGGAGGTCCGGGAGACACCATGCTACGGCCTCAGGCTATGTTCTTTTCAGGCCAATGGGGGTGATTTTAGGGAGCATTTAGGAGCTAAGGGGCAGGGCAGCACTCACCTAATCAGGGGTTTAGCGGCAAATGGCGCGTATGCCTCGCTGCACACTGTCGAGTACCCTGTATTGTGGCTGGGGTTAGAGAGCCAATCAGGGTTGCTGGGAGGCGGGAACTAGATAATCCAGGAAGCAGGGAAGCCCGGGAGACACCGTGCTATGGCCTCAGGCAATGTTCTTTTCAGGCAGCTGGGGGTGATTTTGGGGAGTTTGTATGGGCTAAGAGGCAAGGCAGCACTCACCTAATCACACACAGTCGAATACCCTGTATTGTGGCTGGGTCAGAGAGCCAATCTGGGCTGCTAGGAGGCGGGAACTAGAGAATCCAGGAAGCAGGGAGGCCCGGGAGACACTGTGCTACTGCCTCAGGCTACTTTCTTTTCAGGCCACTGGGGATGATTTTAGGGAGCTTGTAGGCGCTACGGGGCAAGGCAGCACTCACCTTATCAGGGGTTTAGAGGCAAATAGCGCGGATGCCTCGCTGCACACCGTCGAGTACCCTGTATTGTGGCTGGGGACAGAGAGCCAATCAGGGCTGCTGGGAGGTGGGAACTATAGAATCCAGGAAGCAGAGAGACCCGGGAGACACTGTGCTACGGCCTCAGGCTACGTTCTTTTCAGGCCACTGGGGGTGATTTTAGGGAGCTTGTAGAGGCTAAAGGGCAAGGCAGAACTCACCTAATCAGGGGATTAGCGTCAAATGGCGCGGATGCCTCGCTGCACACCGTCGAGTACCCTGTATTGTGGCTGGAGTCAGAGATCCAATCAGGGCTGCTGGCTGGCAGGAACTAGAGAATCCAGGAAGCAGGGAGGCCCAGGAGACACTGTGCTACGGCCTCAGTGTAGGTTATTTTCAGGCCACTGGGGGTGATTTTAGGGAGCTTGTAGGGGGTAAGGGGCAAGGCAGCACTAACCTAATCAGGAGTTGAGTGGCAAATGGCGCGGATGCCTCGCTGCACACCGTTGAGTACCCTGTATTGTGGCTGGGGTCAGAGAGCCAATCAGGGTTGCTGGGAGGCAGGAACTAGAGAATCCAGGAAGCAGGGACACCCGGCAGACACTGTGCTACGGCCTCGGGATACTTTCTTTTCAGGCCACTGGGGTTGATTTTAGGGAGCTTGTAGGGGCTACGGGGCAAGGCAGCACTCACCTTATCAGGGGTTTAGCGGCAAGTGGCACGGATGACTCGCTGCACACCGTCGAGTACCCTGTATTGTGGCTGGGGTCCGAGAGCCAATTGGGGCTGCTGGGAGGGGGGATCTATAGAATTCAGGAAGCAGAGAGACCCGGGAGACACCGTGCTACGGACTCAGGATACGTCCTTTTCAGGCCACTGGGGGTGATTTTTGGGAGCTTGTAGGGGCTAAATGGCAAGGCAGCACTAACCTAATCAGGGGTTTAGCGGCAAATGGCACGGATGCCTCCCTGCACATCGTCGAGTACCCTGTATTGTTGCTGGATTCAGAGGGCCAATTAGGGCTGCTGGGAGGCAGGAACTAGAGAATCCAGGAAGCAGGGAGGCCCAGGAGACACTGTGCTACGGCCTCAGGCTACATTCTTTTCAGGCCACTGTGGGTGATTTTAGGCAGCTTGTAGGGGCTAAGGGGCAAGGCAGCACTCTCCTAATCAGGAGTTGAGCGGCAAATGACCCGGATGCCTCGCTGCACACCGTTGAGTATCCTGCATTGTGGCTGGGGTCAGAGAGCCAATCAGGGTTGCTGGAAGGCAGGAACTAGAGAATCCTGGAAGCAGGGAGGACCGGGAGACACCATGCTACGGCCTCAGACTACGTTCTTTTCAGGCCACTGGGGGTGATTTTAGGCAGCTTGTTGGGGTTAAGGGGCAAAGCAGCCTCACCTAAACAGGGGTTTAGCGCAAATCGCGCGGATGCCTCGCTGCATACCGTCGAGTACCCTGTATTGTGGCTGGGGACAGAGAGCCAATCACGTTTGCTGGGAGGCAGGAACTAGAAAATCCAGGAAGCAGGGAGGCCCAGGAGACACCATGCTATGCCCTCGGGCTATGTACTTTTCAGGCCACTGGGGGAGATTTTAGGGAGCTTGTAGGGGCTAAGGGGCAAGGCAGTACTCACCTAATCAGGTTTTTAGCGGCAAATGGCGTGGATGCCTCCCTGCACACCATCGAGTACCCTGTATTGTGGCTGGGGTCAGAGAGCCAATCAGGGTTGCTGGGAGGCGGGAACTAGAGAATCCAGGAAGAAGGGAGGCCCGGAAGACACCGTGCTATAGCTTTGGGCTACATTCTTTTCAGGCTAATGGGGTGATTTTAGGGAGCTTGTAGGGCTAAGGGGCAAGGCCGTACTCACCTAATCAGGGGTTTAGCGGCAAATGGTGCGGATGCCTTGCTGCGCACCGTCGAATACCCTGTATTGTGGTTGGGGTCAGAGAGCCAATCAGGGCTGCTGGGAGGTGGGAACTAGAGAATCCAGGAAGCAGGGAGGCCCGGGAGACACTGTGCTGCTGCCTCGGCTATGTTCTTTTCAGGCCACTGGGGGTGATTTTAGGGAGCTTGTAGGGGCTAAGGGGTAAGGCAGCACTCGCCTAATAAAAGGTTTAGTGGTAAATGGCGCGGATGCCTCGCAGCACACCGTCGAGTACCCTGTATTTTGGCTGGGGTTAGAGAGCCAATCAGGGCTGCTGGGAGGCAGTATCTAGAGAATCCTGGAAGCAGGGAGGCCCTGGAGACACTTTGGTACGGCCTGAGCCTACATTCTTTTCCGCCCACTGGGCGTGATTTTAGGGAGCTTGTAGGGGCTAAGGGGCAAGGCAGCACTCTCCTAATCAGGGATTTAGCAATAAATGGAGCGGGTGCCTCGCTGCACCCTGTCGAATACCCTGTATTGTGGCTGGGGTCAGAGAGCCAATCAGGGTTGCTGGGAGGCGGGAAAGAGATAATCCTGGAAGCAGGGAGGCCCAGGAGACACCATGCTACGGCCTCAGGTTATTTTCTTTTCAGGCCACTGTGGGTGATTTTAGGGAGCTTGTATGGGCTAAGGGGCACGGCAGCACTAACCTAATCAGGGGTTTAGCGGCAAAGGGCACGGATGCCTCGCTGCACACCTTCGAATAATCTTTATTGTGGCTGGGGTCAGAGAGCCAATCAGAGCTGCTGGGAGGCAGGAACTAGAGAATCCAGGAAGCAGGGAGGCCCGGGAGACACTGTGCTACGGCCTCGGGCTCCTTTCTTTTCAAGCCACTGGGGGTGATTTTAGGGAGCTTGTAGGGGCTAAGGGGCAAGGCAGCACTCACCTAATCAGGAGTTGAGCGGCAAATGGCGTGGATGCCTCGCTGCACTCCGTTGAGTACCCTGTATTGTGGCTGGGGTCAGAGAGCCAATCAGAGTTGCTGGGAGGCGGGAACTAGAGAATCCAGGAAGCAGGGAGGCCCGGGAGACACTGTGCTACGGCCTCAGGCTATGTTCTTTTCAGGCCACTGGGGGTGATTTTAGGCAGCTTGTAGGGGCTAAGGGGCAAGGCAGCCACACCTAATCAGGGGTTTAGCGGCAAATGGCGCGGATGCCTCACTGCACACCGTCGAGAACCCTGTATTGTGGCTGGGGTCAGAGAGCCAATCAGGGTTGCTGGGAGGCGGGAACTAGAGAATCCAGGAAGCAGGGAGGCCCGGAGTACACCCTGCTATAGCCTTGGGCTACATTCTTTTCAGGCCACTGGGGGTGATTTTAGGGAGCTTGTAGGGGCTAAGGGGCAAGGCCGTACTCACCTAATCAGGGGTTTAGCGGCAAGTCGTGCGGATGCCTCCCTGAGCACCGTTGAATACCCTGTATTGTGGCTGGGGTCAGAGTGCCATTCAGGGCTGCTGGGAGGCGGGAACCAGAGAATCCAAGAAGCAGGGAGGCCCGGGAAACGCTGTGCTACGGCCTCAGGCTACAATCTTTTCAGGCCACGGGGGTGATTTTAGGGAGCTAGTAGGGGCTAAGGGGCAAGGCAGCACTCACCTAATCAGGGGTTTAGCGCCAAACGGCGCGGATGCCTCGCTGCACACCGTCAAATACCATGTATTGTGGCTGGGGTCAGAGAGCCAATAAGGGCTGCTGGGAGGTGGGAACTAGAGAATCCAGGAAGCAGGGAGGCCTGGGAGACACTGTGCTATGGCCTCGTCTACGTTCTTTTCAGGCCACTGGGGTGATTTTAGGGAGCTTGTAAGGGCTAAGGGGCAAGGCAGCACTCACCTAATCAAACGTTTAGTGGCAAATGGCGCGGATGCCTTGCTGCACACCGTCGAGTACCCTGTTTGTGGCTGGGGTCAGAGAGCCAATCAGGGCTGCTGGGAGGCAGGAACTAGAGAATCCTGGAAGCAGGGAGGCCCGGGAGCCACTGTGCCATGGCCTGGGGCTATATTCTTTTCAGGCCACTGGGGGTGATTTACGGAGCTTGTAGGGGCTATGGGGCAAGGCAGCACTCACCTAATCAGGTGTTTAGCGGCAAATGGCGCGGATGCCTCGCTGCACGCCGTTGAGTACCCTGTATTGTGCCTGGAGTCAGAGAGCCAATCAGGGCTACTGGGAGGCAGGAATTAGAGAATCCAGGAAGCAGGGAGGCCCAGGAGACACTGTGCTACGGCCTCAGGCTATGCTCTTTTCAGGCCACTGGGGGTGATTTTAGGGAGCTTGAAAGGGCTAAGGGGCAAGGCAGCACTCACCTAATCAGGGGTTTAGCGGCAAGTGGCGCGGATGCCTCGCTGCACACTGTCGAGTACCCTGTATTGTGGCTTGAGTCAGAGAGCCAATCAGGGCTGCTGGTAGGCAGGAACTAGAGAATCCAGGAAGCAGGGAGGCCCAGGAGACACTGTGCTTCGGTCTCAGGCTACCTTCTTTTCAGGCCACTGGGGGTGATTTTAGGCAGCTAGTAGGGGCTAAGGGGCAATGCAGCACTCACCTAATCAGGAGTTGAGCGGCAACTTGCGCGGATGGTCGCTGCACACCGCCGAATACCCTATATTGTGGCTGGGGTCAGAGAGCCAATCAGGACTGCTGGGAGGCGGGAACTAAAGAAACCAGGAAGCAGGGATTCCCAGGAGACACTGTGCTTCGGTCTCAGGCTACCTTCTTTTCAGGCCACTGGGGGTGATTTTAGGCAGCTTGTAGGGGCTATGGGGCAATGCAGCACTCACCTAATCAGGAGTTGAGCAGCAACTTGCGCGGATGGTCGCTGCACACCGCCGAATACCCTGTATTGTGGCTGGGGTCAGAGAGCCAATCAGGGTTGCTGGGAGGCGGGAACTAGAGAATCCAGGAAGCAGGGAGGCCCGGAGGACACCGTGCTATAGCCTTGGGCTACATTCTTTTCAGGCCACTGGGGGTGATTTTAGGGAGCTTGTAGGGGCTAAGGGGCAAGGCCGTACTCACCTAATCAGGGGTTTAGCGGCAAATGGCACGGATGCCTCGCTGAGCACCGTCGAATACCCTGTATTGTGGCTGGGGTCAGAGAGCCAATAAGGGCTGCTGGGAGGTGGGAACTAGAGAATCCAGGAAGCAGGGAGGCACGGGAAACGCTGTGCTACGGCCTCAGGCTACAATGTTTTCAGGCCATGGGGTTGATTTTAGGGAGCTGGTAGGGGCTAAGGGGCAAGGCAGCACTCACCTAATCAGGGGTTTAGCGGCAAATGGTGCAGATGCCTCGCTGCACACCGTCAAATACCATGTAGTATCGCTGGGGTCAGAGAGCCAATAAGGGCTGCTGGGAGGTGGGAACTAGAGAATCCAGGAAGCAGGGAGGCCTGGGAGACACTGTGCTATGGCCTCGGCTACGTTCTTTTCAGGCCACTGGGGTGATTTTAGGGAGCTTGTAAGGGCTAAGGGGCAAGGCAGCACTCACCTAATCAAAGGTTTAGTGGCAAATGGGGCGGATACCTTGCTGCACACCGTTGAGTACCTGTATTGTGGCTGGGGTCAGAGAGCCAATCAGGGATGCTGGGAGGTAGGAACGAGAGAATCATGGAAGCAGGGAGGCCCGGGAGCCACTGTGGACGGCCTGGGGCTACCTTCTTTTCAGGCCACTGGGGGTGATTTTACGGAACTTGTAGGGGCTAAGGGGCAAGGCAGCACTCACATAATCAGGGGTTTAGTGGCAAATGGCGTGGATGCCTCGCTGCACGCCGTTGAGTACCCTGTATTGTGCCTGGAGTCAGAGAGCCAATCAAGGCTACTGGGAGGCAGGAATTAGAGAATCCAGGAAGCAGGGAGGCCCAGGAGACACAGTGCTACGGCCTCAGGCTATGTTCTTTTCAGGCCACTGGGGTGATTTTAGGGAGCTTGTATGGGCTAAGGGGAAAGGCAGCACTCACCTAAACAGGGGTTTAGCAGCAACTGGAGTGAATGGTTGCTGCACACCATCGAATACCCTGCATTGTGGCTGGGGTTAGAGAGCCAATCAGGACTGCTGGGAGGCGGGAACTAGAGAATCCAGGAAGCAGGGAGGCCCAGGAGACACTGTGCTACGGCCTCAGGCTATGTTCTTTTCAGGCCACTGCGGGTGATTTTAGGGAGCTTGAAGGGGCTAAGGGGCAAGGCAGCACTCACCTAATCAGGGGTTTAGCAGCAAATGGCGCAGATGCCTCGCTGCACACCGTCGAGTACCCTATATTGTGGGTGGAGTCAGAAAGCCAATCAGGGCTGCTGGGAGGCAGGAACTAGAGAATCCAGGAAGCAGGGAGGCCCAGGAGACACTGTGCTATGGCCTCAAGCTATGTTCTTTTCAGGCCACTGGGGGTGATTTTAAGGAGCTTGTAGGGGCTACGAGGTAAAGCAGCACTCACCTTATGGGGGTTTAGCGGCAAACGGCGCGGGTGCCTCGCTGCATACCATTGAGTACCCTGTATTGTGGCTGGGGTCAGAGAGCCAATCAGGGCTGCTGGGAGGCAGGAACTCGAGAATCTAGTAAGCAGGGAGGCCCAGGAGACACTGTGCTACGGCCTCATGCTATGTTCTTTTCAGGCCACTGGGGGTGATTTTAGGTAGCTTGTAGGGGCTAAGGGGCAAGGCCGTACTCACCTAATCAGGGGTTTAGCGGCAAATGGCGCGGATGCCTTGCTGCACACCGTCGAGTACCCTGTATTGTGGCTGGGGTCAGAGAGCCAATCATTGTTGCTGGGAGGCGGGAACTAGAGAATCCAGGAAACAGGGAGGCCCTGGAGACACCATGCTATGGCCTCGGGCTATGTTCTTTTCAGGCCACTGGGGGAGATTTTAGGGAGCTTGAAGGGGCTAAGGGGCAAGGCCGTACTCACCTAATCAGGGGTTTAGCGGCAAATGGCGCGGATTCCTTGCTGCACACCGTCAAATAGCATGTATTGTGGCTGGGGTCAATCAGGGCTGCTGGGAGGTGGGAACTAGAGAATCCAGGAAGCAGGGAGGCCCGGGAGACACTGTGCTACTGCCTCGGCTATGTTCTTTTCAGGCCACTGGGGGTGATTTTAGGGAGCTTGTAGGGGTTAAGGGGTAAGGCAGCACTCGCCTAATAAAAGGTTTAGTGGTAAATGGCGCGGATGCCTCGCAGCACACCGTCGAGTACCCTGTATTGTGGCTGGGGTTAGAGAGCCAATCAGGGCTGCTGGAAGGCAGTATCTAGAGAATCCTGGAAGCAGGGAGGCCCTGGAGACACTGTGCTACGGCCTGAGGCTACATTCTTTTCCGCCCACTGGGCGTGATTTTAGGGAGCTTGTAGGGGCTAAGGGGCAAGGCAGCACTCTCCTAATCAGGGATTTAGCAATAAATGGAGCGGGTGCCTCGCTGCACCCTGTCGAATACCCTGTATTGTGGCTGGGGTCAGAGAGCCAATCAGGGTTGCTGGGAGGCGGGAAAGAGATAATCCTGGAAACAGGGAGGCCCAGGAGACACCATGCTACGGCCTCAGGTTATTTTCTTTTCAGTCCACTGGGGGTGATTTTAGGGAGCTTGTATGGGCTAAGGGGCACGGCAGCACTCACCTAATCAGGGGTTTAGCGGCAAAGGGCACGGATGCCTCACTGCACACCGTTGCGTACCCTGTATTGTGGCTGGAGTCAGAGAGCCAATCAGAGCTGCTGGGAGGCAGGAACTAGAGAATCCAGGAAGCAGGGAGGCCCGGGAGACACTGTGCTACGGCCTCGGGCTCCTTTCTTTTCAAGCCACTGGGGGTGATTTTAGGGAGCTTGTAGGGGCTAAGGGGCAAGGCAGCACTCACCTAATCAGGGTTTTAGCGTCAAATGGCGCGGATGCCTCACTGCACACCGTTGCGTACCCTGTATTGTGGCTGGAGTCAGAGAGCCAATCAGAGCTGCTGGGAGGCAGGAACTAGAGAATCCAGGAAGCAGGGAGTCCCAGGAGACACTGTGCTACGGCCTCAGGCTCCAATCTTTTCAGGCCACTGGGGGTGATTTTAGGGAGCTTGTGGGGGCTAAGGGGCAAGGCAGCACTCACCTAATCAGGAGTTGAGCGGCAAATGGCGTGGATGCCTCGCTGCATTCCGTTGAGTACCCTGTATTGTGGCCGGGGTCAGAGAGCCAATCAGAGTTGCTGGGAGGCGGGAACTAGAGAATCCTGGAAGCAGGGAGGCCCGAGAGACACTGTGCTACGGCCTCAGGCTATGTTCTTTTCAGGCCACTGGGGGTGATTTTAGGCAGCTTGTAGGGGCTAAGGGGCAAGGCAGCCTCACCTAATCAGGGGTTTAGCGGCAAATGGCACGGATGCCTCGCTGCACACCGTCGAGTACCCTGTATTGTGGCTGGGGTCAGAGAGCCTATCAGGGCTGCTGGGAGGCAGGAACTAGAGAATCCTGGAAGCAGGGAGGCCCGGGAGACACTGTGCTACGGCCTGGGGCTATATTCTTTTCAGGCCTCTGGGGGTGATTTTAGGGAGCTTGTAGGGGCTAAGGGGCAAGGCAGTACTCACCTAATCAGGGGTTTAGCGGCAAATGGCGCGGATGCCTCACTGCACACTGTCGAGAACCCTGTATTGTGGCTGGGGTCAGAGAGCCAATCAGGCCTGCTGGGAGACAGGAACTAGAGAATCCTGGAAGCAGGGAGGCCCGGGAGACACTGTGCTACGGCCTGGGGCTATATTCTTTTCAGGCCACTGGGGGTGATTTTAGGGAGCTTGTAGGGGCTAAGGGGCAAGGCAGTACTCACCTAATCAGGGGTTTAGCGGCAAATGGCGCGGATGCCTCACTGCACACCGTCGAGAACCCTGTATTGAGTCTGGGATCAGAGAGCCAGTCAGGGTTGCTGGGAGGCGGGAACTAGAGAATCCAGGAAGCAGGGAGGCCCGGAGGACACCCTGCTATAGCCTTGGGCTACATTCTTTTCAGGCACTGGGGGTGATTTTAGGGAGCTTCTAGGGGCTAAGGGGCAAGGCCGTACTCACCTAATCAGGGGTTTAGCGGCAAATGGTGCGGATGCCTCCCTGAGCACCGTTGAATACACTGTATTGTGGCTGGGGTCAGAGTGCCATTCAGGGCTGCTGGGAGGCGGGAACTAGAGAATCCAAGAAGCAGGGAGGCCCGGGAAACGCTGTGCTATGGCCTCAGGCTACAATTTTTTCAGGCCACGGGGGTAATTTTAGGGAGCTGGTAGGGGCTAAGGGGCAAGGCAGCACTCACCTAATCAGGGGTTTAGCGCCAAACGGCGCGGATGCCTCGCTGCACACCGTCAAATACCATGTATTGTGGCTGGGGTCAGAGAGCCAATAAGGGCTGCTGGGAGGTGGGAACTAGAGAATCCAGGAAGCAGGGAGGCCTGGGAGACACTGTGCTATGGCCTCGTCTACGTTCTTTTCAGGCCACTGGGGTGATTTTAGGGAGCTTGTAAGGGCTAAGGGGCAAGGCAGCACTCACCTAATCAAACGTTTAGTGGCAAATGGCGCGGATGCCTTGCTGCTCACCGTCGAGTACCCTGTATTGTGGCTGGGGTCAGAGAGCCAATCAGGGCTGCTGGGAGGAAGAACTAGAGAATCCTGGAAGCAGGGAGGCCCGGGAGCCACTGTGCTACGGCCTGGGGCTACATTCTTTTCAGGCCACTGGGGGTGATTTACAGAGCTTGTAGGGGCTATGGGGCAAGGCAGCACTCACCTAATCAGGTGTTTAGCGGCAAATGGCGCGGATGCCTCGCTGCACGCCGTTGAGTACCCTGTATTGTGCCTGGAGTCAGAGAGCCAATCAGGGCTACTGGGAGGCAGGAATTAGAGAATCCAGGAAGCAGGGAGGCCCAGGAGACACTGTGCTACGGCCTCAGGCTATGCTCTTTTCAGGCCACTGGGGGTGATTTTAGGGAGCTTGAAAGGGCTAAGGGGCAAGGCAGCACTCACCTAATCAGGGGTTTAGCGGCAAGTGGCGCGGATGCCTCGCTGCACACTGTCGAGTACCCTGTATTGTGGCTTGAGTCAGAGAGCCAATCAGGGCTGCTGGTAGGCAGGAACTAGAGAATCCAGGAAGCAGGGAGGCCCAGGAGACACTGTGCTTCGGTCTCAGGCTACCTTCTTTTCAGGCCACTGGGGGTGATTTTAGGCAGCTAGTAGGGGCTAAGGGGCAATGCAGCACTCACCTAATCAGGAGTTGAGCGGCAACTTGCGCGGATGGTCGCTGCACACCGCCGAATACCCTATATTGTGGCTGGGGTCAGAGAGCCAATCAGGACTGCTGGGAGGCGGGAACTAGAGAAACCAGGAAGCAGGGATTCCCAGGAGACACTGTGCTTCGGTCTCAGGCTACCTTCTTTTCAGGCCACTGGGGGTGATTTTAGGCAGTTTGTAGGGGCTATGGGGCAATGCAGCACTCACCTAATCAGGAGTTGAGCAGCAACTTGCGCGGATGGTCGCTGCACACCGCCGAATACCCTGTATTGTGGCTGGGGTCAGAGAGCCAATCAGGGTTGCTGGGAGGCGGGAACTAGAGAATCCAGGAAGCTGGGAGGCCCGGAGGACACTGTGCTATAGCCTTGGGCTACATTCTTTTTAGGCCACTGGGGGTGATTTTAGGGAGCTTGTAGGGGCTAAGGGGCAAGGCCGTACTCACCTAATCAGGGGTTTAGCGGCAAATGGCACGGATGCCTCGCTGAGCACCGTCGAATACCCTGTATTGTGGTGGGGGTCAGAGAGCCAATCAGGGCTGCTGGGAGGCGGGAACTAGAGAATCCAGGAAGCAGGGAGGCACGGGAAACGCTGTGCTACGGCCTCAGGCTACAATGTTTTCAGGCCACGGGGGTGATTTTAGGGAGCTGGTAGGGCTAAGGGGCAAGGCAGCACTCACCTAATCAGGGGTTTAGCTGCAAATGGTGCAGATGCCTCGCTGCACACCGTCAAATACCATGTATTGTGGCTGGGGTCAGAGAGCCAATAAGGGCTGCTGGGAGGTGGGAACTAGAGAATCCAGGAAGCAGGGAGGCCTGGGAGACACTGTGCTATGGCCTCGGCTATGTTCTTTTCAGGCCACTGGGGTGATTTTAGGGAGCTTGTAAGGGCTAAGGGGCAAGGCAGCACTCACCTAATCAAACGTTTAGTGGCAAATGGGGCGGATACCTTGCTGCACACCGTTGAGTACCCTGTATTGTGGCTGGGGTCAGAGAGCCAATCAGGGATGCTGGGAGGTAGGAACTAGAGAATCATGGAAGCAGGGAGGCCCGGGAGCCACTGTGCCACGGCCTGGGGCTACCTTCTTTTCAGGCCACTGGGGGTGATTTTACGGAGCTTGTAGGGGCTAAGGGGCAAGGCAGCACTCACATAATCAGGGGTTTAGCGGCAAATGGCGTGGATGCCTCGCTGCACGCCGTTGAGTACCCTGTATTGTGCCTGGAGTCAGAGAGCCAATCAGGGCTACTGGGAGGCAGGAATTAGAGAATCCAGGAAGCAGGGAGGCCCAGGAGACACAGTGCTACAGCCTCAGGCTATGTTCTTTTCAGGCCACTGGGGTGATTTTAGGGAGCTTGTATGGGCTAAGGGGAAAGGCAGCACTCACCTAAACAGGGGTTTAGCAGCAACTGGAGTGAATGGTTGCTGCACACCATCGAATACCCTGCATTGTGGCTGGGGTCAGAGAGCCAATCAGGACTGCTGGGAGGCGGGAACTAGAGAATCCAGGAAGCAGGGAGGCCCAGCAGACACTGTTCTACGGCCTCAGGCTATGTTCTTTTCAGGCCACTGCGGGTGATTTTAGGGCGCTTGAAGGGGCTAAGGGGCAAGGCAGCACTCACCTAATCAGGGGTTTAGCGGCAAATGGCGCAGATGCCTCGCTGCTCACCGTCGAGTACCCTGTATTGTGGCTGGAGTCAGAAAGCCAATCAGGGCTGCTGGGAGGCAGGAACTAGAGAATCCAGGAAGCAGGGAGGCCCAGGAGACACTGTGCTATGGCCTCAAGCTATGTTCTTTTCAGGCCACTGGGGGTGATTTTAAGGAGCTTGTAGGGGCTACGAGGTAAAGCAGCACTCACCTTATGGGGGTTTAGCGGCAAACGGCGCGGGTGCCTCGCTGCATACCATCGAGTACCCTGTATTGTGGCTGGGGTCAGAGAGCCAATCAGGGCTGCTGGGAAGCAGGAACTAGAGAATCTAGTAAGCAGGGAGGCCCAGGAGACACTGTGCTACGGCCTCATGCTACGTTCTTTTCAGGCCACTGGGGGTGATTTTAGGTAGCTTGTAGGGGCTAAGGGGCAAGGCCGTACTCACCTAATCAGGGGTTTAGCGGCAAATGGCGCGGATGCCTTGCTGCACACCATCGAGTACCCTGTATTGTGGCTGGAGTCAGAGAGCCGATCAGGGCTGTTGGGAGGCAGGAACTAGAGAATCCAGTAAGCAGGGAGGCCCAGGAGACACTGTGCTACGGCCTCATGCTACGTTATTTCAGGCCACTGGGGGTGATTTTAGGTAGCTTGTAGGGGCTAAGGGGCAAGGCCGTACTCACCTAATCAGGGGTTTAGCGGCAAATGGCACGGATGCCTCGCTGAGCACCTTCGAATACCCTGTATTGTGGCTGGGGTCAGAGAGCCAATCAGGGCTGCTGGGAGGCGGGAACTAGAGAATCCAGGAAGCAGAGAGGCCCAGGAAACGCTGTGCTACGGCCTCAGGCTACAATGTTTTCAGGCCACGGGGGTGATTTTAGGGATCTGGTAGGGTCTAAGGGGCAAGGCAGCACTCACCTAATCAGGGGTTTAGCGGCAAATGGCGCAGATGCCTCGCTGCACACCGTCGAGTACCCTGTATTGTGGCTGGGGTCAGAGAGCCAATCGGGGCTGCTGGGAGGCAGGAACTAGAGAATGCTGGAAGCAGGGAGGCCCGGGAGCCACTGTGCTATGGCCTGGGGCTATGTTCTTTTCAGGCCACTGGGGTGATTTTAGGGAGCTTGAAGGGGCTAAGGGGCAAGGCAGCACTCACCTAATCAGGGGTTTAGCGGAAAATGGCGCGGATGCCTCGCTGCACACTGTCGAGTACCCTGTGTTGTGGCTGGGGTCAGAGAGCCAATCAGGTTTGCTGGGAGGCAGGAACTAGAGAATCCAGGAAGCCGGGAAGCCCGGGAGACACCGTGCTACGGCCTCAGGCTATGTTCTTTTCAGACCACTGGGGTGATTTTAGGGAGCTTGTATGGGCTAAGGGGAAAGGCAGCACTCACCTACCAGGGGTTTAGCGGCAAATGGGGCAGATGCCTCGCTGCACACGGTCGAGTACCCTGTATTGTGGTTGGAGTCAGAAAAACAATCAGGGCTGCTGGGAGGCAGGAACTAGAGAATCCAAGAAGCAGGGAGGCCCAGGAGACACTGTGCTATGGCCTCAGGCTACGTTCTTTTCAGGCCACTGGGGGTGATTTTAAGGAGCTTGTAGGGGCTACGAGGCAAAGCAGCACTCTCCTTATGGGGGCTTAGCGGCAAAAGGCGCGGATGCCTCGCTGCACACCGTCGAGTACCCTGTATTGTGGCTGGGGTCAGAGAGCCAATCAGGGCTGCTGGGAGGCGGGAACTATAGAATCCAGGAAGCAGGGAGATCCGGGAGACAGCGTGCTACAGCCTCAGGCTACGTTCTTTTCAGGCCACTGGGGGTGATTTTAGGGAGCTTGTAGGGTCTAAAGGGCAAGGCAGCACTCACCTAATCAGGGGTTTAGTGGCAAATGGCGCGGATGCCTTGCTGCACACCATCGAGTACCCTGTATTGTGGCTGGAGTCAGAGAGCCAATCAGGGCTGTTGGGAGGCAGGAACTAGAGAATCCAGGAAGTAGGGAGGCCAAGGAGACACTGTGCTACGGCCTAAGGCTACGTTCTTTTCAGGCCACTGGGGGTGATTTTATGGAGCTTGTATGGGCTAAGGGGCAAGGCAGCACTCACCTAATCAGGAGTTGAGCGGCAAATAGCGCAGATGCCTCGCTGCGCACCGTTGAGTATCCTGTATTGTGGCTGGGGTCAGAGAGCCAATCAGGATTGCTGGAATGCGGGAACTAGAGAAACCTGGAAGCAAGGAGGTCCGGGAGACACCATGCTACGGCCTCAGGCTACGTTCTTTTCAGGCCAATGGGGGTGATTTTAGGGAGCATTTAGGAGCTAAGGGGCAGGGCAGCACTCACCTAATCAGGGGTTTAGCGGCAAATGGCGCGTATGCCTCGCTGCACACTGTCGAGTACCCTGTATTGTGGCTGGGGTTAGAGAGCCAATCAGGGTTGCTGGGAGGCGGGAACTAGATAAACCAGGAAGCAGGGAAGCCCGGGAGACACCGTGCTACGGCCTCAGGCAATGTTCTTTTCAGGCAGCTGGGGGTGATTTTGGGGAGTTTGTATGGGCTAAGAGGCAAGGCAGCACTCACCTAAACACACACAGTCGAATACCCTGTATTGTGGCTGGGTCAGAGAGCCAATCTGGGCTGCTGGGAGGCGGGAACTAGAGAATCCAGGAAGCAGGGAGGCCCGGGAGACACTGTGCTACGGCCTCAGGCTACTTTCTTTTCAGGCCACTGGGGATGATTTTAGGGAGCTTGTAGGCGCTACGGGGCAAGGCAGCACTCACCTTATCAGGGGTTTAGAGGCAAATAGCGCGGATGCCTCGCTGCACACCGTCGAGTACCCTGTATTGTGGCTGGGGACAGAGAGCCAATCAGGGCTGCTGGGAGGTGGGAACTATAGAATCCAGGAAGCAGAGAGACCCGGGAGACACTGTGCTACGGCCTCAGGCTACGTTCTTTTCAGGCCACTGGGGGTGATTTTAGGGAGCTTGTACAGGCTAAAGGGCAAGGCAGAACTCACCTAATCAGGGGATTAGCGTCAAATGGCGCGGATGCCTCGCTGCACACCGTCGAGTACCCTGTATTGTGGCTGGAGTCAGAGATCCAATCAGGGCTGCTGGCTGGCAGGAACTAGAGAATCCAGGAAGCAGGGAGGCCCAGGAGACACTGTGCTACGGCCTCAGTGTAGGTTATTTTCAGGCCACTGGGGGTGATTTTAGGGAGCTTGTAGGGGGTAAGGGGCAAGGCAGCACTAACCTAATCAGGAGTTGAGTGGCAAATGGCGCGGATGCCTCGCTGCACACCGTTGAGTACCCTGTATTGTGGCTGGGGTCAAAGAGCCAATCAGGGTTGCTGGGAGGCAGGAACTAGAGAATCCAGGAAGCAGGGACACCCGGCAGACACTGTGCTACGGCCTCGGGATACTTTCTTTTCAGGCCACTGGGGGTGATTTTAGGGAGCTTGTAGGGGCTACGGGGCAAGGCAGCACTCACCTTATCAGGGGTTTAGCGGCAAATGGCGCGGATGCCTCGCTGCATACCGTCGAGTACCCTGTATTGTGGCTGGGGACAGAGAGCCAATCACGTTTGCTGGGAGGCAGGAACTAGAAAATCCAGGAAGCAGGGAGGCCCAGGAGACACCATGCTATGCCCTCGGGCTATTTTCTTTTCAGGTCACTGGGGGTGATTTTAGGGAGCTTGTATGGGCTAAGGGGCAAGGCAGCACTCACCTAATCAGGGGTTTAGCAGCAAATGGCGCGGATGCCTCGCTGCATACCGTCGAATACCCTGTATTGTGGCTGGGGTCAGAAAGCCAATCAGGGCTGCTGGGAGGGGGGGATCTATAGAATTCAGGAAGCAGAGAGACCCGGGAGACACCGTGCTACGGACTCAGGCTACGTCCTTTTCAGGCCACTGGGGGTGATTTTTGGGAGCTTGTAGGGGCTAAATGGCAAGGCAGCACTAACCTAATCAGGGGTTTAGCGGCAAATGGCACGGATGCCTCCCTGCACATCGTCGAGTACCCTGTATTGTTGCTGGATTCAGAGGGCCAATTAGGGCTGCTGGGAGGCAGGAACTAGAGAATCCAGGAAGCAGGGAAGCCCAGGAGACACTGTGCTACGGCCTCAGGCTACGTTCTTTTCAGGCCACTGTGGGTTATTTTAGGCAGCTTGTAGGGGCTAAGGGGCAAGGCAGCACTCTCCTAATCAGGAGTTGAGCGGCAAATGACCCGGATGCCTCGCTGCACACCGTTGAGTACCCTGCATTGTGGCTGGGGTCAGAGAGCCAATCAGGGTTGCTGGAAGGCAGGAACTAGAGAATCCTGGAAGCAGGGAGGACCGGGAGACACCATGCTACGGCCTCAGACTACGTTCTTTTCAGGCCACTGGGGGTGATTTTAGGCAGCTTGTAGGGGTTAAGGGGCAAAGCAGCCTCACCTAAACAGGGGTTTAGCGCAAATCGCGCGGATGCCTCGCTGCATACCGTCGAGTACCCTGTATTGTGGCTGGGGACAGAGAGCCAATCACGTTTGCTGGGAGGCAGGAACTAGAAAATCCAGGAAGCAGGGAGGCCCAGGAGACACCATGCTATGCCCTCGGGCTATGTACTTTTCAGGCCACTGGGGGAGATTTTAGGGAGCTTGTAGGGGCTAAGGGGCAAGGCCGTACTCACCTAATCAGGGGTTTAGCGGCAAATGGTGCGGATGCCTTGCTGCGCACCGTCGAATACCCTGTATTGTGGTTGGGGTCAGAGAGCCAATCAGGGCTGCTGGGAGGCGGGAACTAGAGAATCCAGGAAGCAGTGAGGCCCGGGAAAGGCTGTGCTACGGCCTCAGGCTACATTCTTTTCAGGCCACTGGGGGTGATTTTAGGGAGCTTGTAGGGGCTAAGGGGCAAGGCAGCACTCACCTAATCAGGGTTTTAGCGTCAAATGGCGCAGATGCCTCACTGCACACAGTCGAATACCCTGTATTGTGGCTGGGGTCATAGAGCCAATCAGGGCTGCTGGGAGGTGGGAACTAGAGAATCCAGGAAGCAGGGAGGCCCGGGAGACACCATGCTACGGCCTCAGACTACGTTCTTTTCAGGCCACTGGGGGTGATTTTAGGCAGCTTGTAGGGGCTAAGGGGCAAGGCCGTACTCACCTAATCAGGGGTTTAGCGGCAAATGGCGCGGATGCCTCGCTGCACACTGTTGAGTAGCCTGTATTGTGGCTGGGGTCAGAGAGCCAATCAGGGTTGCTGGGAGGCGGGAAAGAGAGAATCCTGGAAGCAAGGAAGCCCAAGAGACACCATGCTACGGCCTCAGGCTATTTTCTTTTCAGGTCACTGGGGGTGATTTTAGGGAGCTTGTATGGGCTAAGGGGCAAGGCAGCACTCACCTAATCAGGGGTTTAGCAGCAAATGGCGCGGATGCCTCGCTGCATACCGTCGAATACCCTGTATTGTGGCTGGGGTCAGAAAGCCAATCAGGGCTGCTGGGAGGCGGGAACTGGAGAATCCAGGAAGCAGGGAGGCCCGGGAGACACTGTGCTACGGCCTCTGGCTCCTTTCTTTTCAGGCCACTGGGGGTGATTTTAGGGAGCTTGTAGCGGCTACGAGGCAAGGCAGCGCTCACCTTATCAAGGGTTTAGCGGAAAATGGCGCGGATGCCTCGCTGCACACCGTCGAGTACCCTGTATTGTTGCTGGGGTCGGAGAGCCAATCAGGGCTGCTGGGAGGGGGGAACTATAGAATCCAGGAAGCAGGGAGACATGGGAGACACGGTGCTACGGCCTCAGGCTACGTTCTTTTCAGGCCACTGGGGGTGATTTTAGGGAGCTTGTAGGGGCTAAAGGACAAGGCAGCACTCACCTAATCAGGGGTTTAGCGGCAAATGGCGTGGATGCCTCGCTGCACACCGTCGAGTACCCTGTATTGTGGCTGGAGTCAGAGAGCCAATCAGGGCTGCTGGGAGTCAGGAACTAGAGAATCCAGGAAGCAGGGCGGCTCAAGAGACACTGCGCTACGGCCTCAGGCTGCGTTCATTTCAGGCCACTGGGGGTGATTTTAGGGAGCTTGTATGGGCTTAGGGGCAAGGCATCACTCACCTAATCAGGAGTTGAGCGGCAAATGGCACAGATGCCTCCCTGCACACCGTCGAGTACCTTGTATTGTGGCTGGAGTCAGAGAGCCAATCACGTTTGCTGAGAGGCAGGAACTAGAGAATCCACGAAGCAGGGAGGCCCAGGAGACACCATGCTATGGCCTCGGGCTATGTTCTTTTCAAGCCACTGGGGGAGATTTTATGGAGCTTGTAAGGGCTAAGGGGCAATGCACCACTCACCTAATCAGGATTTGAGCGGCAAATGGCGCGGATGCCTTGCTGCACACCGTTGAGTACCCTGTATTGTGGCTGGGGTCAGGGAGCCAATCAGGGTTGCTGGGAGGCGGGAACTAGAGAATCCTGGAAGCAGGGAGGCCCGGGAGACACCATGCCACGGCCTCAGGCTATGTTCTTTTCAGGCCACTGGGGGTGATTTTAGGCAGCTTGTAGGGGCTAAGGGGCAAAGCAGCCTCACCTAATCAGGGGTTTAGCGGCAAACGGCGCGGGTGCCTCGCTGCACACCGTCGAGTACCCTGTTTTGTGGCTGGGGTCAGAAAGCCAATCAGGGCTGCTGGGAGGCAGGAACTAGAGAATCCAGTAAGCAGGGAGGCCAAGGAGACACTGTGCTACGGCCTCATGCTATGTTCTTTTCAGGCCACTGGGGGTGATTTTAGGTAGCTTGTAGGGGCTAAGGGGCAAGGCCGTACTCACCTAATCAGGGGTTTAGCGGCAAATGGCGCCGATGCCTTGCTGCACACCATCGATTACAGTGTATTGTGGCTGGAGTCAGAGAGCCGATCAGGGCTGTTGGGAGGCAGGAACTAGAGAATCCAGTAAGCAGGGAGGCCCAGGAGACACTGTGCTACGGCCTCATGCTACGTTATTTCAGGCCACTAGGGGTGATTTTAGGTAGCTTGTAGGGGCTAAGGGGCAAGGCCGTACTCACCTAATCAGGGGTTTAGCGGCAAATGGCACGGATGCCTCGCTGAGCACCGTCAAATACCCTGTATTGTGGCTGGGGTCAGAGAGCCAATCAGGGCTCCTGGGAGGCGGGAACTAGAGAATCAAGGAAGCAGGGAGGCCCAGGAAACGCTGTGCTACGGCCTCAGGCTACAATGTTTTCAGGCCACGGGGGTGATTTTAGGGAGCTGGTAGGGTCTAAGGGGCAAGGCAGCACTCACCTAATCAGGGGTTTAGCGGCAAATGGCGCAGATGCCTCGCTGCACACCGTCGAGTACCCTGTATTGTGGCTGGGGTCAGAGAGCCAATCGGGGCTGCTGGGAGGCAGGAACTAGAGAATGCTGGAAGCAGGGAGGCCCGGGAGCCACTGTGCTACGGCCTGGGGCTACGTTCTTTTCAGGCCACTGGGGGTGATTTTAGGGAGCTTGAAGGGGCTAAGGGGCAAGGCAGCACTCACCTAATCAGGGGTTTAGCGGAAAATGGCGCGGATGAATCGCTGCACACTGTCGAGTACCCTGTATTGTGGCTGGGGTCAGAGAGCCAATCAGGTTTGCTGGGAGGCAGGAACTAGAGAATCCAGGAAGCAGGGAAGCCCGGGAGACACCGTGCTACGGCCTCAGGCTATGTTCTTTTCAGGCCACTGGGGTGATTTTAGGGAGCTTGTATGGGCTAAGGGGAAAGGCAGCACTCACCTACCAGGGGTTTAGCAGCAACTGGCGTGGATGGTCGCTGCACACCGTCGAATACCCTGTATTGTGGCTGGGGTCAGAGAGCCAATCAGGACTGCTGGGAGGCGGGAACTAGAGAATCCAGGAAGCAGGGAGGCCCAGGAGACACTGTGCTACGGCTTCAGGCTACGTTCTTTTCAGGCCACTGCGGGTGATTTTAGGGAGCTTGAAGGGGCTAAGGGGCAAGGCAGCACTCACCTAATCAGGGGTTTAGCGGCAAATGGCGCAGATGCCTCGCTGCACACCGTCGAGTACCCTGTATTGTGGCTGCAGTCAGAAAGCCAATCAGGGCTGCTGGGAGGCAGGAACTAGAGAATCCAGGAAGCAGGGAGGCCCAGGAGACACTTTGCTATGACCTCAGGCTACGTTCTTTTCAGGCCACTGGGGGTGATTTTAAGGAGCTTGTAGGGGCTACGAGGCAAAGCAGCACTCACCTTATGGGGGTTTAGCGGCAAAAGGCGCGGATGCCTCGCTGCACACCCACGAGTACCCTGTATTGTGGCTGGGGTCAGAGAGCCAATCAGGGCTGCTGGGAGGCGGGAACTATAGAATCCAGGAAGCAGGGAGACCTGGGAGACAGCGTGCTACAGCCTCAGGCTACGTTCTTTTCAGGCCACTGGGGGTGATTTTAGGGAGGTTGTAGGGTCTAAAGGGCAAGGCAGCACTCACCTAATCAGGGGTTTAGTGGCAAATGGCGCGGATGCCTTGCTGCACACCATCGAGTACCCTGTATTGTGGCTGGAGTCAGAGAGCCAATCAGGGCTGTTGGGAGGCAGGAACTAGAGAATCCAGGAAGTAGGGAGGCCAAGGAGACACTGTGCTACGGCCTAAGGCTACTTTCTTTTCAGGCCACTGGGGGTGATTTTATGGAGCTTGTATGGGCTAAGGGGCAAGGCAGCACTCACCTAATCAGGAGTTGAGCGGCAAATAGCGCAGATGCCTCGCTGTGCACCGTTGAGTATCCTGTATTGTGGCTGGGGTCAGAGAGCCAATCAGGATTGCTGGAATGCGGGAACTAGAGAAACCTGGAAGCAAGGAGGTCCGGGAGACACCATGCTACGGCCTCAGGCTACGTTCTTTTCAGGCCACTGGGAGTGATTTTAGGGAGCATTTAGGAGCTAAGGGGCAGGGCAGCACTCACCTAATCAGGGGTTTAGCGGCAAATGGCGCGTATGCCTCGCTGCACACTGTCGAGTACCCTGTATTGTGGCTGGGGTTAGAGAGCCAATAAGGGTTGCTGGGAGGCGGGAACTAGATAATCCAGGAAGCAGGGAAGCCCGGGAGACACCGTGCTACGGCCTCAGGCAATGTTCTTTTCGGGCAGCTGGGGGTGATTTTGGGGAGTTTGTATGGGCTAAGAGGCAAGACAGCACTCACCTAATCACACATAGTCGAATACCCTGTATTGTGGCTGGGTCAGAGAGCCAATCTGGGCTGCTGGGAGGCGGGAACTAGAGAATACAGGAAGCAGGGAGGCCCGGGAGACACTGTGCTACGGCCTCGGGCTACTTTCTTTTCAGGCCACTGGGGATGATTTTAGGGAGCTTGTAGGCGCTACGGGGCAAGGCAGCACTCACCTTATCAGGGGTTTAGAGGCAAATAGCGCGGATGCCTCGCTGCACACCGTCGAGTACCCTGTATTGTGGCTGTGGACAGAGAGCCAATCAGGGCTGCTGGGAGGTGGGAACTATAGAATCCAGGAAGCAGAGAGACCCGGGAGACACTGTGCTAGGGCCTCAGGCTACGTTCTTTTCAGGCCACTGGGGGTGATTTTAGGGAGCTTGTAGAGGCTAAAGGGCAAGGCAGAACTCACCTAATCAGGGGATTAGCGTCAAATGGCGCGGATGCCTCGCTGCACACCGTCGAGTACCCTGTATTGTGGCTGGAGTCAGAGATCCAATCAGGGCTGCTGGCTGGCAGGAACTAGAGAATCCAGGAAGCAGGGAGGCCCAGGAGACACTGTGCTACGGCCTCAGTGTAGGTTATTTTCAGGCCACTGGGGGTGATTTTAGGGAGCTTGTAGGGGCTAAGGGGCAAGGCAGCACTAACCTAATCAGTAGTTCAGTGTCAAATGGCGCGGATGCCTCGCTGCACACCGTTGAGTACCCTGTATTGTGGCTGGGGTCAGAGAGCCAATCAGGGTTGCTGGGAGGCAGGAACTAGAGAATCCAGGAAGCAGGGACACCCGACAGACACTGTGCTACGGCCTCGGGATACTTTCTTTTCAGGCCACTGGGGGTGATTTTAGGGAGCTTGTAGGGGCTACGGGGCAAGGCAGCACTCACCTTATCAGGGGTTTAGCGGCAAGTGGCACGGATGACTCGCTGCACACCGTCGAGTACCCTGTATTGTGGCTGGGGTCAGAGAGCCAATCGGGGCTGCTGGGAGGGGGGGATCTATAGAATTCAGGAAGCAGAGAGACCAGGGAGACACCGTGCTACAGACTCAGGCTACGTCCTTTTCAGGCCACTGGGGGTGATTTTTGGGAGCTTGTAGGGGCTAAATGGCAAGGCAGCACTAACCTAATCAGGGGTTTAGCGGCAAATGGCACGGATGTCTCCCTGCACATCGTCGAGTACCCTGTATTGTTGCTGGATTCAGCGGGCCAATTAGGGCTGCTGGGAGGCAGGAACTAGAGAATCCAGGAAGCAGGGAGGCCC
The DNA here is from genome assembly GCF_040938575.1 of Ambystoma mexicanum. Taxonomy (NCBI): domain Eukaryota; kingdom Metazoa; phylum Chordata; class Amphibia; order Caudata; family Ambystomatidae; genus Ambystoma; species Ambystoma mexicanum. The sequence goes on along the minus strand of NC_090937.1, from coordinate 1,382,220,912 downwards.
AGGAGACACTGTGCTACGGCCTCAGGCTACGTTCTTTTCAGGCCACTGTGGGTGATTTTAGGCAGCTTATAGGGGCTAAGGGGCAAGGCAGCACTCTCCTAATCAGGAATAGAGCGGCAAATGACCCGGATGCCTCGCTGCACACCGTTGAGTACCCTGCATTGTGGCTGGGGTCAGAGAGCCAATCAGGGTTGCTGGAAGGCAGGAACTAGAGAATCCTGGAAGCAGGGAGGACCGGGAGACACCATGCTACGGCCTCAGACTACGTTCTTTTCAGGCCACTGGGGGTGATTTTATACAGCTTGTAGGGGTTAAGGGGCAAAGCAGCCTCACCTAATCAGGGGTTTAGCGGCAAATGGCGCGGATGCCACGCTGCATACCGTCGAGTAACCCTGTATTGTGGCTGGGGACAGAGAGCCAATCACGTTTGCTGGGAGGCAGGAACTAGAAAATCCAGGAAGCAGGGAGGCCCAGTAGACACCATGCTATGCCCTCGGGCTATGTACTTTTCAGGCCACTGGGGGAGATTTTAGGGAGCTTGTAGGGGCTAAGGGGCAAGGCAGTACTCACCTAATCAGGGGTTTAGCGGCAAAAGGCGTGGATGCCTCCCTGCACACCGTCGAGTACCCTGTATTGTGGCTGGGGTCAGAGAGCCAATCAGGGTTGCTGGGAGGCGGGAACTAGAGAATCCAGGAAGCAGGGAGGCCCAGGAGACACCGTGCTATAGCCTTGGGCTACATCCTTTTCAGGCTAATGGGGGTGATTTTAGGGAGCTTGTAGGGCTAAGGGGCAAGGCCGTACTCACCTAATCAGGGGTTTAGCGGCAAATGATGCGGATGCCTTGCTGCGCACCGTCGAATACCCTGTATTGTGGCTGGGGTCAGAGAGCCAATCAGGGCTGCTGGGAGGCGGGAACTAGAGAATCCAGGAAGCAGTGAGGCCCGGGAAAGGCTGTGCTACGGCCTCAGGCTACATTCTTTTCAGGCCACTCGGGGTGATTTTATGGAGCTTGTATGGGCTAAGGGGCAAGGCAGCACTTACCTAATCAGGAGTTGAGCAGCAAATAGCGCGGATGCCTCGCTGCGCACCGTTGAGTATCCTGTATTGTGGCTGGGGTCAGAGAGCCAATCAGGATTGCTGGAATGCGGGAACTAGAGAAACCTGGAAGCAAGGAGGTCCGGGAGACACCATGCTACGGCCTCAGGCTACGTTCTTTTCAGGCCACTGGGGGTGATTTTAGGGAGCATTTAGGAGCTAAGGGGCAGGGCAGCACTCACCTAATCAGGGGTTTAGCGGCAAATGGCGCGTATGCCTTGCTGCACACTGTCGAGTACCCTGTATTGTGGCTGGGGTTAGAGAGCCAATAAGGGCTGCTGGGAGGCGGGAACTAGATAATCCAGGAAGCAGGGAAGCCCGGGAGACACCGTGCTACGGCCTCAGGCAATGTTCTTTTCAGGCAGCTGGGGGTGATTTTGGGGAGTTTGTATGGGCTAAGAGGCAAGGCAGCACTCACCTAATCACACATAGTCGAATACCCTGTATTGTGGCTGGGTCAGAGAGCCAATCTGGGCTGCTGGGAGGCGGGAACTAGAGAATCCAGGAAGCAGGGAGGCCCGGGAGACACTGTGCTACGGCCTCGGGCTACTTTCTTTTCAGGACACTGGGGATGATTTTAGGGAGCTTGTAGGCGCTACAGGGCAAGCAGCACTCACCTTATCAGGGGTTTAGAGGCAAATAGCGCGGATGCCTCGCTGCACACCGTCGAGTACCCTGTATTGTGGCTGTGGACAGAGAGCCAATCAGGGCTGCTGGGAGGTGGGAACTATAGAATCCAGGAAGCAGAGAGACCCGGGAGACACTGTGCTACGGCCTCAGGCTACGTTCTTTTCAGGCCACTGGGGGTGATATTAGGGAGCTTGTAGAGGCTAAAGGGCAAGGCAGAACTCACCTAATCAGGGGATTAGCGTCAAAAGGAGCGGATGCCTCGCTGCACACCGTCGAGTACCCTGTATTGTGGCTGGAGTCAGAGATCCAATCAGGGCTGCTGGCTGGCAGGAACTAGAGAATCCAGGAAGCAGGGAGGCCCAGGAGACACTGTGCTACGGCCTCAGTGTAGGTTATTTTCAGGCCACTGGGGGTGATTTTAGGGAGCTTGTAGGGGCTAAGGGGCAAGGCAGCACTAACCTAATCAGGAGTTGAGTGGCAAATGGTGCGGATGCCTCGCTGCACACCGTTGAGTACCCTGTATTGTGGCTGGGGTCAGAGAGCCAATCAGGGTTGCTGGGAGGCAGGAACTAGAGAATCCAGGAAGCAGGGACACCCGACAGACACTGTGCTACGGCCTCGGGATACTTTCTTTTCAGGCCACTGGGGGTGATTTTAGGGAGCTTGTAGGGGCTACGGGGCAAGGCAGCACTCACCTTATCAGGGGTTTAGCGGCAAGTGGCACGGATGACTCGCTGCACACCGTCGTGTACCCTGTATTGTGGCTGGGGTCAGAGAGCCAATCGGGGCTGCTGGGAGGGGGGATCTATAGAATTCAGGAAGCAGAGAGACCAGGGAGACACCGTGCTACGGACTCAGGCTACGTCCTTTTCAGGTCACTGGGGGTGATTTTTGGGAGCTTGTAGGGGCTAAATGGCAAGGCAGCACTCACCTAATCAGGGGTTTAGCGGCAAATGGCACGGAAGCCTCCCTGCACATCGTCGAGTACCCTGTATTGTTGCTGGATTCAGCGGGCCAATTAGGGCTGCTGGGAGGCAGGAACTAGAGAATCCAGGAAGCAGGGAGGCCCAGGAGACACTGTGCTACGGCCTCAGGCTACGTTCTTTTCAGGCCACTGTGGGTGATTTTAGGCAGCTTGTAGGGGCTAAGGGGCAAGGCAGCACTCTCCTAATCAGGAGTAGAGCGGCAAATGACCCGGATGCCTCGCTGCACACCGTTGAGTACCCTGCATTGTGGCTGGGGTCAGAGAGCCAATCAGGGTTGCTGGAAGGCAGGAACTAGAGAATCAGGGAAGCAGGGAGGACCGGGAGACACCATGCTACGGCCTCAGACTACGTTCTTTTCAGGCCACTGGGGGTGATTTTATACAGCTTGTAGGGGTTAAGGGGCAAAGCAGCCTCACCTAATCAGGGGTTTAGCGGCAAATGGCGCGGATGCCTCGCTGCATACCGTCGAGTACCCTGTATTGTGGCTGGGGACAGAGAGCCAATCACGTTTGCTGGGAGGCAGGAACTAGAAAATCCAGGAAGCAGGGAGGCCCAGGAGACACCATGCTATGCCCTCGGGCTATGTCTTTTTCAGGCCACTGGGGGAGATTTTAGGGAGCTTGTAGGGGCTAAGGGGCAAGGCAGTACTCACCTAATCAGGGGTTTAGCGGCAAATGGCGTGGATACCTCCCTGCACACCGTCGAGTACCCTGTATTGTGGCTGGGGTCAGAGAGCCAATCAGGGTTGCTGGGAGGCGGGAACTAGAGAATCCAGGAAGCAGGGAGGCCCAGGAGACACCGTGCTATAGCCTTGGGCTACATCCTTTTCAGGCTAATGGGGGTGATTTTAGGGAGCTTGTAGGGCTAAGGGGCAAGGCCGTACTCACATAATCAGGGGTTTAGCGGCAAATGGTGCGGATGCCTTGCTGCGCACCGTCGAATACCCTGTATTGTGGCTGGGGTCAGAGAGCCAATCAGGGCTGCTGGGAGGCGGGAACTAGAGAATCCAGGAAGCAGTGAGGCCCGGGAAAGGCTGTGCTACGGCCTCAGGCTACATGCTTTTCAGCCCACTGGGGGTGATTTTAGGGAGCTTGTAGGGGCTAAGGGGCAAGGCAGCACTCACCTAATCAGGGTGTTAACGTCAAATGGCGCAGATGCCTCACTGCACACAGTCGAATACCCTGTATTGTGGCTGGGGTCATAGAGCCAATCAGGGCTGCTGGGAGGTGGGAATTAGAGAATCCAGGAAGCAGGGAGGCCCGGGAGACACTGTGCTACGGCCTCGGCTATGTTCTTTTCAGGCCACTGGGGGTGATTTTAGGGAGCTTGTAGGGGCTAAGGGGCAAGGCCATACTCACCTAATCAGGGGTTTAGCGATAAATGGCGTGGGTGCCTCGCTGCGCACCATCGAATACCCTGTATTGTGGCTATGATCAGAGAGCCAATCAGGATTGCTGGGAAGCTGGAACTAGAGAATCCAGGAAGCAGGGAGGCTCAAGAGACACTGTGCTATGGCCTCAGGCTACATTCTTTTGAGGCCACTGGGGTGATTTTAGGGAGCTTGTAGGGGCATAAGGGCAAGGCAGTATTCACCTAATCAGGGGTTTAGCGGCAAATGGCGCGGATGCCTCGCTGCACACCGTCGAGTACCCTGCATTGTGGCTGGAGTCAGAGAGCCAATATGGGCTATTGGGAGGCAGGAACTAGAGAATCCAGGAGGCAGGGAGGCCCAGGAGACACTGTGCTTCGGCCTCAGGCTACGTTCTTTTCAGGACACTGAGGGTGATTTTAGGAAGCTTGAAGGGGCTAAGTAGCAAGGCAGCAGTCACGTAATCAGGGGTTTAGCGGCAAATGGCGCGGATGCCTCGCTGCACACTGTTGAGTACCCTGTATTGTGGCTGGGGTCAGAGAGCCAATCAGGGTTGCTGGGAGGCGGGAAAGAGAGAATCCTGGAAGCAAGGAAGCCCAAGAGACACCATGCTACGGCCTCAGGCTATTTTCTTTTCAGGTCATGGGGGTGATTTTAGGGAGCTTGTATGGGCTAAGGGGCAAGGCAGCACTCACCTAATCAGGGGTTTAGCAGCAAATGGCGCGGATGCCTCGCTGCACACCGTCGAATACCCTGTATTGTGGCTGGGGTCAGAAAGCCAATCAGGGCTGCTGGGAGGCGGGAACTGGAGAATCCAGGAAGCAGGGAGGCCCGGGAGACACTGTGCTACGGCCTCTGGCTCCTTTCTTGTCAGGCCACTGGGGTTGATTTTAGGGAGCTTGTAGCGGCTACGAGGCAAGGCAGCGCTCACCTTATCAAGGGTTTAGCGAAAAATGGCGTGGATGCCTCGCTGCACACCGTCGAGTACCCTGTATTGTTGCTGGGGTCGGAGAGCCAATCAGGGCTGCTGGGAGGGGGGAACTATAGAATCCAGGAAGCAGGGAGACATGGGAGACACCGTGCTACGGCCTCAGGCTACGTTCTTTTCAGGCCACTGGGGGTGATTTTAGGGAGCTTGTAGGGGCTAAAGGGCAAGGCAGCACTCACCTAATCAGGGGTTTAGCGGCAAATGGCGTGGATGCCTCGCTGCACACCGTCGAGTACCCTGTATTGTGGCTGGAGTCAGAGAGCCAATCAGGGCTGCTGGGAGTCAGGAACTAGAGAATCCAGGAAGCAGGGCGGCTCAAGAGACACTGTGCTACGGCCTCAGGCTGCGTTCATTTCAGGCCACTGGGGGTGATTTTAGGGAGCTTGTATGGGCTAAGGGGCAAGGCAGCACTCACCTAATCAGGAGTTGAGCGGCAAATGGCACAGATGCCTCCCTGCACACCGTCGAGTACCTTGTATTGTGGCTGGAGTCAGAGAGCCAATCACATTTGCTGAGAGGCAGGAACTAGAGAATCCAGGAAGCAGGGAGGCCCAGGAGACACCATGCTATGGCCTCGGGCTATGTTCTTTTCAGGCCACTGGGGGAGATTTTATGGAGCTTGTAAGGGCTAAGGGGCAATGCAGCACTCACCTAATCAGGAGTTGAGCGGCAAATGGCGCGGATGCCTTGCTGCACACCGTTGAGTACCCTGTATTGTTGCTGGGTTGAGGGAGCCAATCAGGGTTGCTGGGAGGCGGGAACTAGATAATCCTGGAAGCAGGGAGGCCCGGGAGACACAATGCTAGGGCCTCAGGCTATGTTCTTTTCAGGCCACTGGGGGTGATTTTAGGCAGCTTGTAGGGGCTAAGGGGCAAAGCAGCCTCACCTAATCAGGGGTTTAGCGGCAAATGGCGCGGATGCCTCGCTGCACACCGTTGAGTACCCTGTATTGTGGCTGGGGTCGGAGAGCCAATCACGTTTTCTGGGAGGCAGGAACTAGAGAATCCAGGAAGCAGGGAGGCCCAGGAGACACCATGCTATGGCTTCGGGCTACGTTCTTTTCAGGCCACTGGGGGAGATTTTATGGAGCTTGTAGGGGCTAAGGGACAAGGCAGTACTCACCTAATCATGGGTTTAGCGGCAAATGGCGCGGATACCTCCCTGCACACCGTCAAGTACCCTGTTTTGTGGCTGGGGTTAGAGAGCCAATCAGCGTTGCTGGGAGGCAGGAACTGGGGAATCCAGGAAGCAGGGAGGCCCGGGAGACTCCGTGCTATAGCCTTGGGTTACATTCTTTCCAGGCCAATGGGGGTGATTTTAGGGAGCTTGTAGGGGCAAAGGGGCAAGGCCGTACTCACCTAATCAGGGGTTTAGCGGCAAATGGCGCAGATGCCTTGCTGCGCACTGTCGAATACCCTCTATTGTGGCTGGGGTCAGAGAGTCAATCAGAGTTGCTGGGAGGCGGGAACTAGAGAATCCTGGAAGCAGGGAGGCCCGGAAAACGCTGTGCTGCGGCCTCAGGCTACATTCTTTTCAGGCCACTGGGGGTGATTTTAGGCAGCTTGTAGGGGCGAAGGGGCAAGGCAGCCTCACCTAATCAGGGGTTTAGCGGCAAATGGCACGGATGCCTCGCTGCACACCGTCGAGTACCCTGTATTGTGGCTGGGGTCAGAGAGCCAATCACTGTTGCTGGGAGGCGGGAACTAGAGAATCCAGGAAGCAGGGAGGCCCAGGAGACACCGTGCTATGGCCTCGGGCTACGTTCTTTTCAGGCCACTGGGGGAGATTTTAGGGAGCTTGTAGGGGCTAAGGGGCAAGGCCGTACCCACCTAATCAGGGGTTTAGCGGCAAATGGTGCAGATGCCTTGCTGCGCACTGTCGAATACCCTCTATTGTGGCTGGGGTCAGAGAGTCAATCAGAGTTGCTGGGAGGCGGGAACTAGAGAATCCTGGAAGCAGGGAGGCCCGGAAAACGCTGTGCTGCGGCCTCAGGCTACATTCTTTTCAGGCCACTGGGGGTGATTTTAGGCAGCTTGTAGGGGCGAAGGGGCAAGGCAGTACTCACCTAATCAGGGGTTTAGCGGCAAATGGCACGGATGCCTCGCTGCACACCGTCGAGTACCCTGTATTGTGGCTGGGGTCAGAGAGCCAATCACTGTTGCTGGGAGGCGGGAACTAGAGAATCCAGGAAGCAGGGAGGCCCAGGAGACACCGTGCTATGGCCTCGGGCTACGTTCTTTTCAGGCCACTGGGGGAGATTTTAGGGAGCTTGTAGGGGCTAAGGGGCAAGGCCGTACCCACCTAATCAGGGGTTTAGCGGCAAATGGCGCAGATGCCTTGCTGCGCACTGTCGAATACCCTCTATTGTGGCTGGGGTCAGAGAGTCAATCAGAGTTGCTGGGAGGCGGGAACTAGAGAATCCTGGAAGCAGGGAGGCCCGGAAAACGCTGTGCTGCGGCCTCAGGCTACATTCTTTTCAGGCCACTGGGGGTGATTTTAGGCAGCTTGTAGGGGCTAAGGGGCAAGGTAGCCTCACCTAATCAGGGGTTTAGCGGCAAATGGCACGGATGCCTCGCTGCACACCATCGAGTACCCTGTATTGTGGCTGGGGTCAGAGAGCCAATCACTGTTGCTGGGAGGCGGGAACTACAGAATCCAGGAAGCAGGGAGGCCTAGGAGACACCGTGCTATGGCCTCGGGCTACGTTCTTTTCAGGCCACTGGGGGAGATTTTAGGGAGCTTGTAGGGGCTAAGGGGCAAGGCCGTACTCACCTAATCAAGGGTTTAGCGGCAAATGGCACGGATTCCTTGCTGCACACCGTCAAATAGCATGCATTGTGGCAGGGTCAGAGAGCCAATCAGGGCTGCTGGGAGGTGAGAACTAGAGAAACCAGGAAGCAGGGAGGCCCGGGAGACACTGTGCTACTGCCTCGGCTATGTTCTTTTCAGGCCACTGGGGGTGATTTTAGGGAGCTTGTAGGGGCTAAGGGGCAAGGCAGCACTCACCTAATCAAAGGTTTAGTGGCAAATGGCGAGGATGCCTCGCAGCACACCCTCAAGTACCCTGTATTGTGGCTGGGGTCGGAGAGCCAATCAGGGCTGCTGGGAGGCAGTAACTAGAGAATCCTGGAAGCAGGGAGGCCCGGGAGACACTGTGCTACAGCCTGAGGCTACATTCTAATCCGCCCACTGGGCGTGATTTTAGGGAGCTTGTAGGGGCTAAGGGGCAAGTTAGCACTCACCTAATCAGGGATTTGGCGATAAATGGAGCGGGTGCCTCACTGCGCCCTGTCGAATACCCTGTATTGTGGCTGGGGTCAGGGAGCCAATCAGGACTGCTGGGAGGTGGGAACTAGAGAATCCAGGAAGCAGGGAGGCCCGAGAGACACTGTGCTTCGGCCTCAGGCTATGTTCTTTTCAGGCCACTGAGGGTGATTTTAGGGAGCTTGAAGGGGCTAGGGGGCAAGGCAGCGCTCACGTAATCAGGTGTTTAGCAGCAAATGGCGCGGATGCCTAGCTGCACACCGTTGAGTACCCTGTATTGTGGCTGGGGTCAGAAAGCAATCAGGGTTGCTGGGAGGCGGGAAAGAGATAATCCTGGAAGCAGGGAGGCCCAGGAGACACCATGCTACGGCCTCAGGTTATTTTCTTTTCAGGCCGCTGGGGGTGATTTTAGGGAGCTTGTAGGGGCTAAGGGGCACGGCAGCACTCACCTAATCAGGGGTTTAGCGGCAAAGGGCACGGATGACTCGCTGCACACCGTCGAATAATCTGTATTGTGGCTGGGGTCAGAAAGCCAATCAGGGCTGCTGGGAGGCGGGAACTAGAGAATCCAGGAAGCAGGGAGGCCCGGGAGACACTGTGCTACGGCCTCGGGCTCCTTTCTTTTCAAGCCACTGGGGGTGATTTTAGGGAGCTTGTAGGGGCTAAGGGGCAAGGCAGCACTCACCTAATCAGGGTTTTAGCGTCAAATGGCGCGGATGCCTCACTGCACACCGTCGAGTACCCTGTATTGTGGCTGGAGCCAGAGAGCCAATCAGGGCTGCTGGGAGGCAGGAACTAGAGAATCCAGGAAACAGGGAGGCCCAGGAGACACTGTGCTATGGCTTAAGGCAATTTCTTTTCAGGCCACTGGGGGTGATTTTAGGGAGCTTGTAGGGGCTAAGGGGCAAGGCAGCACTCACCTAATCAGGAGTTGAGCGGCAAATGGCGTGGATGCCTCGCTGCACACCGTTGAGTACCCTGTATTGTGGCTGGGGTCAGAGAGCCAATCAGAGTTGCTGGGAGGCGGGAACTAGAGAATCCTGGAAGCAGGGAGGCCCGGGAGACACTGTGCTACGGCCTCAGGCTATGTTCTTTTCAGGCCACTGGCGGTGATTTTAGGCAGCTTGTAGGGGCTAAGGGGCAAGGCAGCCTCACCTAATCAGGGGTTTAGTGGCAAATGGCACGGATGCCTCGCTGCATACAGTCGAGTACCCTGTATTGTGGCTGGGGTCAGAGAGCCAATCAGGGCTGCTGGGAGGCAGGAACTAGAGAATCGTGGAAGCAGGTAGGCCCGGGAGACACTGTGCTATGGCCTGGGGCTATATTCTTTTCAGGCCACTGGGTGTGATTTTAGGGAGCTTGTAGGGGCTAAGGGGCAAGGCAGTACTCACCTAATCAGGGGTTTAGCGGCAAATGGCGCGGATGCTTTGCTGCACACCGTCGAGTACCCTGTATTGTGGCTGGGGTCAGAGAGCCAATCAGGGTTGCTGGGAGGCGGGAACTAGAGAATCCAGGAAGCAGGGAGGCTCGGAGGACACGCTGCTATAGCCTTGGGCTACATTCTTTTCAGGCCACTGGGGGTGATTTTAGGGAGCTTGTAGGGGCTAAGGGGCAAAGCCGTACTCACCTAATCAGGGGTTTAGCGGCAAATGGTGTGGATGCCTCGCTGAGCATCGTTGAATACCCTGTATTGTGGCTGGGGTCAGAGTGCCATTCAGGGCTGCTGGGAGGCGGGAACTAGAGAATCCAGGAAGCAGGGAGGCCCGGGAAACGCTGTGCTACGGCCTCAGGCTACAATCTTTTCAGGCCACAGGGGTGATTTTAGGGAGCTGGTAGGGGCTAAGGGGTAAGGCAGCACTCACCTAATCAGGGGTTTAGCGCCAAACGGCGCGGATGCCTCGCTGCACACCGTCAAATACCATGTATTGTGGCTGGGGTCAGAGAGCCAATAAGGGCTGCTGGGAGGTGGGAACTAGAGAATCCAGGAAGCAGGGAGGCCTGGGAGACACTGTGCTATGGCCTCGGCTACGTTCTTTTCAGGCCACTGGGGTGATTTTAGGGAGCTTGTAAGGGCTAAGGGGCAAGGCAACACTCACCTAATCAAACGTTTAGTGGCAAATGGCGCGAATGCCTTGCTGCACACCGTCGAGTACCCTGTATTATGGCTGGGGTCAGAGAGCCAATCAGGGCTGCTGGGAGGCAGGAACTAGCGAGTCCTGGAAGCAGGGAGGCCCGGAAGCCACTGTGCTACGGCCTGGGGCTACATTCTTTTCAGACCGCTGGGGGTGATTTTACGGAGCTTGTAGGGGCTAAGGGGTAAGGCAGCACTCACCTAATCAGGTGTTTAGCGGCAAATGGCGCGGATGCCTCGCTGCACGCCGTTGAGTACCCTGTATTGTGCCTGGTGTCAGATAGCCAATCAGGGCTACTGGGAGGCAGGAATTAGAGAATCCAGGAAGAAGGGAGGCCCAGGAGACACTGTGCTACGGCCTCAGGCTATGTTCTTTTCAGGCCACTGGGGGTGATTTTAGGGAGCTTGAAAGGGCTAAGGGGCAAGTCAGCACTCACCTAATCAGGGGTTGAGCGGACACTTGCGCGGATGGTCGCTGCACACTGCCGAATACCCTGTATTGTGGCTGGGGTCAGAGAGCCAATCAGGACTGCTGGGAGGCGGGAACTAGAGAAACCAGGAAGCAGGGATTCCCAGGAGACACTGTGCTACGGCCTCAGGCCACGTTCTTTTCAGGCCACTGGGGGTGATTTTAGGGAGCTTGAAGGGGCTAAGGGGCAAGGCAGCACTCAACTAATTAGGTGTTTAGCGGCAAATGGCGCAGATGCCTCGCTGCACACCGTCGAGTACCCTGTATTGTGGCTGGAGTCAGAAAGCCAATCAGGGCTGCTGGGAGGCAGGAACTAGAGAATCCAGGAAGAAGGGAGGCCCAGGAGACACTGTGCTATCGCCTCAGGCTACGTTCTTTTCAGGCCACTGGGGTGATTTTAAGGAGCTTGTAGGGGCTACGGGGCAAAGCAGCACTCACCTTATGGGGGTTTAGCGGCAAATGGCACGGATGCCTCGCTGCACACTGTCGAGTACCCTGTATTGTGGCTGGGGTCAGAGAGCCAATCTGGGCTGCTGGGAGGCAGGAACTAGAGAATCCAGGAAGCAGGGATCCCAGGAGACACTGTGCTACGGCCTCAGGCTCCAATCTTTTCAGGCCACGGGGGGGTGATTTTACGGAGCTTGTAGGCGCTAAGGGGCAAGGCAGCACTCACCTAATCACGGTTTTAGCGTCAAATAGCGCAGATGCCTCACTGCACACCGTTGAGTACCCTGTATTGTGGCTGGGGTCAGAGAGCCAATCAGAGTTGCTGGGAGGCGGGAACTAGAGAATCCTGGAAGCAGGGAGGCCCGGGAGACACTGTGCTACGGCCTCAGGCTATGTTCTTTTCAGGCCACTGGGGGTGATTTTAGGCAGCTTGTAGGGGCTAAGGGGCAAGGCAGTACTCACCTAATCAGGGGTTTAGCGGCAAATGGCGCAGATGCCTCCCTGCACACCGTCGAGTACCTTGTATTGTGGCTGGATTCAGAGAGCCAATCAGGGCTGCTGGGAGTCAGGAACTAGAGAATCCAAGAAGCAGGGCGGCTCAAGAGATACTGTGCTACGGCCTCAGGCTGCGTTCATTTCAGGCCACTGGGGGTGATTTTAGGAAGCTTGTATGGGCTAAGGGGCAAGGCAGCACTCACCTAATCAGGAGTTGAGCGGCAAATGGCACAGATGCCTCCCTGCACACCGTCGAGTACCTTGTATTGTGGCTGGAGTCAGAGAGCCAATCACGTTTGCTGAGAGGCAGGAACTAGAGAATCCAGGAAGCAGGGAGGCCCAGGAGACACCATGCTATGGCCTCGGGCTATGTTCTTTTCAGGCCACTGGGGGAGATTTTATGGAGCTTGTAAGGGCTAAGGGGCAATGCAGCACTCACCTAATCAGGAGTTGAGCGGCAAATGGCGCGGATGCCTTGCTGCACACCGTTGAGTACCCTGTATTGTGGCTGGGGTCAGGGAGCCAATCAGGGTTGCTGGGAGGCGGGAACTAGAGAATCCTGTAAGCAGGGAGGCCCGGGAGACACCATGCTACGGCCTCAGGCTATGTTCTTTTCAGGACACTGGGGGTGATTTTAGGCAGCTTGTAGGGGCTAAGGGGCAAAGCAGCCTCACCTAATCAGGGGTTTAGCGGCAAATGGCGCGGATGCCTCGCTCCGCACCGTTGAGTACCCTGTATTGTGGCTAGGGTCGGAGAGCCAATCACGTTTGCTGGGAGGCAGGAACTAGAGAATCCAGGAAGCAGGGAGGCCCAGGAGACACCATGCTATGGCCTCGGGCTACGTTCTTTTCAGGCCACTGGGGGAGATTTTATGGAGCTTGTAGGGGCTAAGGGACAAGGCAGTACTCACCTAATCATGGGTTTAGCGGCAAATGGCGCGGATGCCTCCCTGCACACCGTCAAGTACCCTGTATTGTGGCTGGGTTATAGAGCCAATCAGGGTTGCTGGGAGGCAGGAACTAGGGAATCCAGGAAGCAGGGAGGCCCGGGAGACACCGTGCTATAGCCTTGGGTTACATTCTTTCCAGGCCAATGGGGGTGATTTTAGGGAGCTTGTAGGGGCAAAGGGGCAAGGCCGTACTCACCTAATCAGGGGTTTAGCGGCAAATGGCGCAGATGCCTTGCTGCGCACTGTCGAATACCCTCTATTGTGGCTGGGGTCAGAGAGTCAATCAGAGTTGCTGGGAGGCGGGAACTAGAGAATCCTGGAAGCAGGGAGGCCCGGAAAACGCTGTGCTGCGGCCTGGGGCTATATTCTTTTCAGGCCACTGGGGGTGATTTTAGGGAGCTTGTAGGGGCTAAGGGGCAAGGCAGTACTCACCTAATCAGGGGTTTAGCGGCAAATGGCGCGGATGCCTCGCTGCACACCGTCGAGTACCCTGTATTGTGGCTGGGGTCAGAGAGCCAATCAGGGTTGCTGGGAGGCGGGAACTAGAGAATCCAGGAAGCAGGGAGGCTCGGAGGACACGCTGCTATAGCCTTGGGCTACATTCTTTTCAGGCCACTGGGGGTGATTTTAGGGAGCTTGTAAGGGCTAAGGGGCAAGGCCGTACTCACCTAATCAGGGGTTTAGCGGCAAATGGTGCGGATGCCTCGCTGAGCACCGTTGAATACCCTGTATTGTGGCTGGGGTCAGAGTGCCATTCAGGGCTGCTGGGAGGCGGGAACTAGAGAATCCAGGAAGCATGGAGGCCCGGGAAACGCTGTGCTACGGCCTCAGGCTACAATCTTTTCAGGCCACGGGGGTGATTTTAGGGAGCTGGTAGGGGCTAAGGGGCAAGGCAGCACTCACCTAATCAGGGGTTTAGCGCCAAACGGCACGGATGCCTCGCTGCACACCGTCAAATACCATGTATTGTGGCTGAGGTCAGAGAGCCAATAAGGGCTGCTGGGAGGTGGGAACTAGAGAATCCAGGAAGCAGGGAGGCCTGGGAGACACTGTGCTATGGCCACGGCTACATTCTTTTCAGGCCACTGGGGTGATTTTAGGGAGCTTGTAAGGGCTAAGGGGCAAGGCAACACTCACCTAATCAAACGTTTAGTGGCAAATGGCGCGAATGCCTTGCTGCACACCGTCGAGTACCCTGTATTGTGGCTGGGGTAAGAGAGCCAATCAGGGCTGCTGGGAGGCAGGAACTAGCGAGTCCTGGAAGCAGGGAGGCCCGGAAGCCACTGTGCTACGGCCTGGGGCTACATTCTTTTCAGGCCACTGGGGGTGATTTTACAGAGCTTGTAGGGGCTAAGGGGTAAGGCAGCACTCACCTAATCAGGTGTTTAGCGGCAAATGGCGCGGATGCCTCGCTGCACGCCGTTGAGTACCCTGTATTGTGCCTGGAGTCAGATAGCCAATCAGGGCTACTGGGAGGCAGGAATTAGAGAATCCAGGAAGAAGGGAGGCCCAGGAGACACTGTGCTACGGCCTCAGGCTATGTTCTTTTCAGGCCACCGGGGGTGATTTTAGGGAGCTTGAAAGGGCTAAGGGGCAAGTCAGCACTCACCTAATCAGGGGTTGAGCGGCAACTTGCGCGGATGGTCGCTGCACACTGCCGAATACCCTGTATTGTGGCTGGGGTCAGAGAGCCAATCAGGACTGCTGGGAGGCGGGAACTAGAGAAACCAGGAAGCAGGGATTCCCAGGAGACACTGTGCTACGGCCTCAGGCCACGTTCTTTTCAGGCCACTGGGGGTGATTTTAGGGAGCTTGAAGGGGCTAAGAGGCAAGGCAGCACTCAACTAATCAGGTGTTTAGCGGCAAATGGCGCAGATGCCTCGCTGCACACCGTCGAGTACCCTGTATTGTGGCTGGAGTCAGAAAGCCAATCAGGGCTGCTGGGAGGCAGGAACTAGAGAATCCAGGAAGAAGGGAGGCCCAGGAGACACTGTGCTATCGCCTCAGGCTACGTTCTTTTCAGGCCACTGGGGTGATTTTAAGGAGCTTGTAGGGGCTACGGGGCAAAGCAGCACTCACCTTATGGGGGTTTAGCGGCAAATGGCACGGATGCCTCGCTGCACACCGTCGAGTACCCTGTATTGTGGCTGGGGTCAGAGAGCCAATCTGGGCTGCTGGGAGGCAGGAACTAGAGAATCCATGAAGCAGGGAGACCCGGGAGACACCGTGCTACAGCCTCAGGCTACGTTCTTTTCATGCCACTGGGGGTGATTTTAGGGAGCTTGTAGGGGCTAAGGGGCAAGGCAGCACTCACCTAATCAGGAGTTGAGCGGCAAATGGCGCGGATGCCTCGCTGCACACCGTTGAGTACCCTGTATTGTGGCTGGGGTCAGAGAGCCAATCAGGGTTGCTGGGAGGCGGGAACTAGAGAATCCAGGAAGCAGGGAGGCCCAGGAGACACCGTGCTATAGCCTTGGGCTACATCCTTTTCAGGCTAATGGGGGTGATTTTAGGGAGCTTGTAGGGCTAAGGGGCAAGGCCGTACTCACATAATCAGGGGTTTAGCGGCAAATGGTGCGGATGCCTTGCTGCGCACCGTCGAATACCCTGTATTGTGGCTGGGGTCAGAGAGCCAATCAGGGCTGCTGGGAGGCGGGAACTAGAGAATCCAGGAAGCAGTGAGGCCCGGGAAAGGCTGTGCTACGGCCTCAGGCTACATGCTTTTCAGCCCACTAGGGGTGATTTTAGGGAGCTTGTAGGGGCTAAGGGGCAAGGCAGCACTCACCTAATCAGGGTGTTAACGTCAAATGGCGCAGATGCCTCACTGCACACAGTCGAATACCCTGTATTGTGGCTGGGGTCATAGAGCCAATCAGGGCTGCTGGGAGGTGGGAATTAGAGAATCCAGGAAGCAGGGAGGCCCGGGAGACACTGTGCTACGGCCTCGGCTATGTTCTTTTCAGGCCACTGGGGGTGATTTTAGGGAGCTTGTAGGGGCTAAGGGGCAAGGCCATACTCACCTAATCAGGGGTTTAGCGATAAATGGCGTGGGTGCCTCGCTGCGCACCATCGAATACCCTGTATTGTGGCTATGATCAGAGAGCCAATCAGGATTGCTGGGAAGCTGGAACTAGAGAATCCAGGAAGCAGGGAGGCTCAAGAGACACTGTGCTATGGCCTCAGGCTACATTCTTTTGAGGCCACTGGGGTGATTTTAGGGAGCTTGTAGGGGCATAAGGGCAAGGCAGTATTCACCTAATCAGGGGTTTAGCGGCAAATGGCGCGGATGCCTCGCTGCACACCGTCGAGTACCCTGCATTGTGGCTGGAGTCAGAGAGCCAATATGGGCTATTGGGAGGCAGGAACTAGAGAATCCAGGAGGCAGGGAGGCCCAGGAGACACTGTGCTTCGGCCTCAGGCTACGTTCTTTTCAGGACACTGAGGGTGATTTTAGGAAGCTTGAAGGGGCTAAGTAGCAAGGCAGCAGTCACGTAATCAGGGGTTTAGCGGCAAATGGCGCGGATGCCTCGCTGCACACTGTTGAGTACCCTGTATTGTGGCTGGGGTCAGAGAGCCAATCAGGGTTGCTGGGAGGCGGGAAAGAGAGAATCCTGGAAGCAAGGAAGCCCAAGAGACACCATGCTACGGCCTCAGGCTATTTTCTTTTCAGGTCATGGGGGTGATTTTAGGGAGCTTGTATGGGCTAAGGGGCAAGGCAGCACTCACCTAATCAGGGGTTTAGCAGCAAATGGCGCGGATGCCTCGCTGCACACCGTCGAATACCCTGTATTGTGGCTGGGGTCAGAAAGCCAATCAGGGCTGCTGGGAGGCGGGAACTGGAGAATCCAGGAAGCAGGGAGGCCCGGGAGACACTGTGCTACGGCCTCTGGCTCCTTTCTTGTCAGGCCACTGGGGTTGATTTTAGGGAGCTTGTAGCGGCTACGAGGCAAGGCAGCGCTCACCTTATCAAGGGTTTAGCGGAAAATGGCGCGGATGCCTCGCTGCACACCGTCGAGTACCCTGTATTGTTGCTGGGGTCGGAGAGCCAATCAGGGCTGCTGGGAGGGGGGAACTATAGAATCCAGGAAGCAGGGAGACATGGGAGATACCGTGCTACGGCCTCAGGCTACGTTCTTTTCAGGCCACTGGGGGTGATTTTAGGGAGCTTGTAGGGGCTAAAGGGCAAGGCAGCACTCACCTAATCAGGAGTTGAGCGGCAAATGGCACAGATGCCTCCCTGCACACCGTCGAGTACCTTGTATTGTGGCTGGAGTCAGAGAGCCAATCACATTTGCTGAGAGGCAGGAACTAGAGAATCCAGGAAGCAGGGAGGCCCAGGAGACACCATGCTATGGCCTCGGGCTATGTTCTTTTCAGGCCACTGGGGGAGATTTTATGGAGCTTGTAAGGGCTAAGGGGCAATGCAGCACTCACCTAATCAGGAGTTGAGCGGCAAATGGCGCGGATGCCTTGCTGCACACCGTTGAGTACCCTGTATTGTTGCTGGGTTGAGGGAGCCAATCAGGGTTGCTGGGAGGCGGGAACTAGATAATCCTGGAAGCAGGGAGGCCCGGGAGACACAATGCTAGGGCCTCAGGCTATGTTCTTTTCAGGCCACTGGGGGTGATTTTAGGCAGCTTGTAGGGGCTAAGGGGCAAAGCAGCCTCACCTAATCAGGGGTTTAGCGGCAAATGGCGCGGATGCCTCGCTGCACACCGTTGAGTACCCTGTATTGTGGCTGGGGTCGGAGAGCCAATCACGTTTTCTGGGAGGCAGGAACTAGAGAATCCAGGAAGCAGGGAGGCCCAGGAGACACCATGCTATGGCTTCGGGCTACGTTCTTTTCAGGCCACTGGGGGAGATTTTATGGAGCTTGTAGGGGCTAAGGGACAAGGCAGTACTCACCTAATCATGGGTTTAGCGGCAAATGGCGCGGATACCTCCCTGCACACCGTCAAGTACCCTGTTTTGTGGCTGGGGTTAGAGAGCCAATCAGCGTTGCTGGCAGGCAGGAACTGGGGAATCCAGGAAGCAGGGAGGCCCGGGAGACTCCGTGCTATAGCCTTGGGTTACATTCTTTCCAGGCCAATGGGGGTGATTTTAGGGAGCTTGTAGGGGCAAAGGGGCAAGGCCGTACTCACCTAATCAGGGGTTTAGCGGCAAATGGCGCAGATGCCTTGCTGCGCACTGTCGAATACCCTCTATTGTGGCTGGGGTCAGAGAGTCAATCAGAGTTGCTGGGAGGCGGGAACTAGAGAATCCTGGAAGCAGGGAGGCCCGGAAAACGCTGTGCTGCGGCCTCAGGCTACATTCTTTTCAGGCCACTGGGGGTGATTTTAGGCAGCTTGTAGGGGCGAAGGGGCAAGGCAGCCTCACCTAATCAGGGGTTTAGCGGCAAATGGCACGGATGCCTCGCTGCACACGTCGAGTACCCTGTATTGTGGCTGGGGTCAGAGAGCCAATCACTGTTGCTGGGAGGTGGGAACTAGAGAATCCAGGAAGCAGGGAGGCCCAGGAGACACCGTGCTATGGCCTCGGGCTACGTTCTTTTCAGGCCACTGGGGGAGATTTTAGGGAGCTTGTAGGGGCTAAGGGGCAAGGCCGTACCCACCTAATCAGGGGTTTAGCGGCAAATGGCGCAGATGCCTTGCTGCGCACTGTCGAATACCCTCTATTGTGGCTGGGGTCAGAGAGTCAATCAGAGTTGCTGGGAGGCGGGAACTAGAGAATCCTGGAAGCAGGGAGGCCCGGAAAACGCTGTGCTGCGGCCTCAGGCTACATTCTTTTCAGGCCACTGGGGGTGATTTTAGGCAGCTTGTAGGGGCGAAGGGGCAAGGCAGTACTCACCTAATCAGGGGTTTAGCGGCAAATGGCACGGATGCCTCGCTGCACACCGTCGAGTACCCTGTATTGTGGCTGGGGTCAGAGAGCCAATCACTGTTGCTGGGAGGCGGGAACTAGAGAATCCAGGAAGCAGGGAGGCCCAGGAGACACCGTGCTATGGCCTCGGGCTACGTTCTTTTCAGGCCACTGGGGGAGATTTTAGGGAGCTTGTAGGGGCTAAGGGGCAAGGCCGTACCCACCTAATCAGGGGTTTAGCGGCAAATGGCGCAGATGCCTTGCTGCGCACTGTCGAATACCCTCTATTGTGGCTGGGGTCAGAGAGTCAATCAGAGTTGCTGGGAGGCGGGAACTAGAGAATCCTGGAAGCAGGGAGGCCCGGAAAACGCTGTGCTGCGGCCTCAGGCTACATTCTTTTCAGGCCACTGGGGGTGATTTTAGGCAGCTTGTAGGGGCTAAGGGGCAAGGTAGCCTCACCTAATCAGGGGTTTAGCGGCAAATGGCACGGATGCCTCGCTGCACACCATCGAGTACCCTGTATTGTGGCTGGGGTCAGAGAGCCAATCACTGTTGCTGGGAGGCGGGAACTACAGAATCCAGGAAGCAGGGAGGCCTAGGAGACACCGTGCTATGGCCTCGGGCTACGTTCTTTTCAGGCCACTGGGGGAGATTTTAGGGAGCTTGTAGGGGCTAAGGGGCAAGGCCGTACTCACCTAATCAAGGGTTTAGCGGCAAATGGCACGGATTCCTTGCTGCACACCGTCAAATAGCATGCATTGTGGCAGGGTCAGAGAGCCAATCAGGGCTGCTGGGAGGTGAGAACTAGAGAAACCAGGAAGCAGGGAGGCCCGGGAGACACTGTGCTACTGCCTCGGCTATGTTCTTTTCAGGCCACTGGGGGTGATTTTAGGGAGCTTGTAGGGGCTAAGGGGCAAGGCAGCACTCACCTAATCAAAGGTTTAGTGGCAAATGGCGAGGATGCCTCGCAGCACACCCTCAAGTACCCTGTATTGTGGCTGGGGTCGGAGAGCCAATCAGGGCTGCTGGGAGGCAGTAACTAGAGAATCCTGGAAGCAGGGAGGCCCGGGAGACACTGTGCTACAGCCTGAGGCTACATTCTAATCCGCCCACTGGGCGTGATTTTAGGGAGCTTGTAGGGGCTAAGGGGCAAGTTAGCACTCACCTAATCAGGGATTTGGCGATAAATGGAGCGGGTGCCTCACTGCGCCCTGTCGAATACCCTGTATTGTGGCTGGGGTCAGGGAGCCAATCAGGACTGCTGGGAGGTGGGAACTAGAGAATCCAGGAAGCAGGGAGGCCCGAGAGACACTGTGCTTCGGCCTCAGGCTATGTTCTTTTCAGGCCACTGAGGGTGATTTTAGGGAGCTTGAAGGGGCTAGGGGGCAAGGCAGCGCTCACGTAATCAGGTGTTTAGCAGCAAATGGCGCGGATGCCTAGCTGCACACCGTTGAGTACCCTGTATTGTGGCTGGGGTCAGAAAGCAATCAGGGTTGCTGGGAGGCGGGAAAGAGATAATCCTGGAAGCAGGGAGGCCCAGGAGACACCATGCTACGGCCTCAGGTTATTTTCTTTTCAGGCCGCTGGGGGTGATTTTAGGGAGCTTGTAGGGGCTAAGGGGCACGGCAGCACTCACCTAATCAGGGGTTTAGCGGCAAAGGGCACGGATGACTCGCTGCACACCGTCGAATAATCTGTATTGTGGCTGGGGTCAGAAAGCCAATCAGGGCTGCTGGGAGGCGTGAACTAGAGAATCCAGGAAGCAGGGAGGCCCGGGAGACACTGTGCTACGGCCTCGGGCTCCTTTCTTTTCAAGCCACTGGGGGTGATTTTAGGGAGCTTGTAGGGGCTAAGGGGCAAGGCAGCACTCACCTAATCAGGGTTTTAGCGTCAAATGGCGCGGATGCCTCACTGCACACCGTCGAGTACCCTGTATTGTGGCTGGAGCCAGAGAGCCAATCAGGGCTGCTGGGAGGCAGGAACTAGAGAATCCAGGAAATAGGGAGGCCCAGGAGACACTGTGCTATGGCTTAAGGCAATTTCTTTTCAGGCCACTGGGGGTGATTTTAGGGAGCTTGTAGGGGCTAAGGGGCAAGGCAGCACTCACCTAATCAGGAGTTGAGCGGCAAATGGCGTGGATGCCTCGCTGCACACCGTTGAGTACCCTGTATTGTGGCTGGGGTCAGAGAGCCAATCAGAGTTGCTGGGAGGCGGGAACTAGAGAATCCTGGAAGCAGGGAGGCCCGGGAGACACTGTGCTACGGCCTCAGGCTATGTTCTTTTCAGGCCACTGGCGGTGATTTTAGGCAGCTTGTAGGGGCTAAGGGGCAAGGCAGCCTCACCTAATCAGGGGTTTAGTGGCAAATGGCACGGATGCCTCGCTGCATACAGTCGAGTACCCTGTATTGTGGCTGGGGTCAGAGAGCCAATCAGGGCTGCTGGGAGGCAGGAACTAGAGAATCGTGGAAGCAGGTAGGCCCGGGAGACACTGTGCTATGGCCTGGGGCTATATTCTTTTCAGGCCACTGGGTGTGATTTTAGGGAGCTTGTAGGGGCTAAGGGGCAAGGCAGTACTCACCTAATCAGGGGTTTAGCGGCAAATGGCGCGGATGCCTCGCTGCACACCGTCGAGTACCCTGTATTGTGGCTGGGGTCAGAGAGCCAATCAGGGTTGCTGGGAGGCGGGAACTAGAGAATCCAGGAAGCAGGGAGGCTCGGAGGACACGCTGCTATAGCCTTGGGCTACATTCTTTTCAGGCCACTGGGGGTGATTTTAGGGAGCTTGTAGGGGCTAAGGGGCAAAGCCGTACTCACCTAATCAGGGGTTTAGCGGCAAATGGTGTGGATGCCTCGCTGAGCATCGTTGAATACCCTGTATTGTGGCTGGGGTCAGAGTGCCATTCAGGGCTGCTGGGAGGCGGGAACTAGAGAATCCAGGAAGCAGGGAGGCCCGGGAAACGCTGTGCTACGGCCTCAGGCTACAATCTTTTCAGGCCACAGGGGTGATTTTAGGGAGCTGGTAGGGGCTAAGGGGTAAGGCAGCACTCACCTAATCAGGGGTTTAGCGCCAAACGGCGCGGATGCCTCGCTGCACACCGTCAAATACCATGTATTGTGGCTGGGGTCAGAGAGCCAATAAGGGCTGCTGGGAGGTGGGAACTAGAGAATCCAGGAAGCAGGGAGGCCTGGGAGACACTGTGCTATGGCCTCGGCTACGTTCTTTTCAGGCCACTGGGGTGATTTTAGGGAGCTTGTAAGGGCTAAGGGGCAAGGCAACACTCACCTAATCAAACGTTTAGTGGCAAATGGCGCGAATGCCTTGCTGCACACCGTCGAGTACCCTGTATTATGGCTGGGGTCAGAGAGCCAATCAGGGCTGCTGGGAGGCAGGAACTAGCGAGTCCTGGAAGCAGGGAGGCCCGGAAGCCACTGTGCTACGGCCTGGGGCTACATTCTTTTCAGACCGCTGGGGGTGATTTTACGGAGCTTGTAGGGGCTAAGGGGTAAGGCAGCACTCACCTAATCAGGTGTTTAGCGGCAAATGGCGCGGATGCCTCGCTGCACGCCGTTGAGTACCCTGTATTGTGCCTGGTGTCAGATAGCCAATCAGGGCTACTGGGAGGCAGGAATTAGAGAATCCAGGAAGAAGGGAGGCCCAGGAGACACTGTGCTACGGCCTCAGGCTATGTTCTTTTCAGGCCACTGGGGGTGATTTTAGGGAGCTTGAAAGGGCTAAGGGGCAAGTCAGCACTCACCTAATCAGGGGTTGAGCGGACACTTGCGCGGATGGTCGCTGCACACTGCCGAATACCCTGTATTGTGGCTGGGGTCAGAGAGCCAATCAGGACTGCTGGGAGGCGGGAACTAGAGAAACCAGGAAGCAGGGATTCCCAGGAGACACTGTGCTACGGCCTCAGGCCACGTTCTTTTCAGGCCACTGGGGGTGATTTTAGGGAGCTTGAAGGGGCTAAGGGGCAAGGCAGCACTCAACTAATTAGGTGTTTAGCGGCAAATGGCGCAGATGCCTCGCTGCACACCGTCGAGTACCCTGTATTGTGGCTGGAGTCAGAAAGCCAATCAGGGCTGCTGGGAGGCAGGAACTAGAGAATCCAGGAAGAAGGGAGGCCCAGGAGACACTGTGCTATCGCCTCAGGCTACGTTCTTTTCAGGCCACTGGGGTGATTTTAAGGAGCTTGTAGGGGCTACGGGGCAAAGCAGCACTCACCTTATGGGGGTTTAGCGGCAAATGGCACGGATGCCTCGCTGCACACTGTCGAGTACCCTGTATTGTGGCTGGGGTCAGAGAGCCAATCTGGGCTGCTGGGAGGCAGGAACTAGAGAATCCAGGAAGCAGGGATCCCAGGAGACACTGTGCTACGGCCTCAGGCTCCAATCTTTTCAGGCCACGGGGGGGTGATTTTACGGAGCTTGTAGGCGCTAAGGGGCAAGGCAGCACTCACCTAATCACGGTTTTAGCGTCAAATAGCGCAGATGCCTCACTGCACACCGTTGAGTACCCTGTATTGTGGCTGGGGTCAGAGAGCCAATCAGAGTTGCTGGGAGGCGGGAACTAGAGAATCCTGGAAGCAGGGAGGCCCGGGAGACACTGTGCTACGGCCTCAGGCTATGTTCTTTTCAGGCCACTGGGGGTGATTTTAGGCAGCTTGTAGGGGCTAAGGGGCAAGGCAGTACTCACCTAATCAGGGGTTTAGCGGCAAATGGCGCAGATGCCTCCCTGCACACCGTCGAGTACCTTGTATTGTGGCTGGATTCAGAGAGCCAATCAGGGCTGCTGGGAGTCAGGAACTAGAGAATCCAAGAAGCAGGGCGGCTCAAGAGATACTGTGCTACGGCCTCAGGCTGCGTTCATTTCAGGCCACTGGGGGTGATTTTAGGAAGCTTGTATGGGCTAAGGGGCAAGGCAGCACTCACCTAATCAGGAGTTGAGCGGCAAATGGCACAGATGCCTCCCTGCACACCGTCGAGTACCTTGTATTGTGGCTGGAGTCAGAGAGCCAATCACGTTTGCTGAGAGGCAGGAACTAGAGAATCCAGGAAGCAGGGAGGCCCAGGAGACACCATGCTATGGCCTCGGGCTATGTTCTTTTCAGGCCACTGGGGGAGATTTTATGGAGCTTGTAAGGGCTAAGGGGCAATGCAGCACTCACCTAATCAGGAGTTGAGCGGCAAATGGCGCGGATGCCTTGCTGCACACCGTTGAGTACCCTGTATTGTGGCTGGGGTCAGGGAGCCAATCAGGGTTGCTGGGAGGCGGGAACTAGAGAATCCTGTAAGCAGGGAGGCCCGGGAGACACCATGCTACGGCCTCAGGCTATGTTCTTTTCAGGCCACTGGGGGTGATTTTAGGCAGCTTGTAGGGGCTAAGGGGCAAAGCAGCCTCACCTAATCAGGGGTTTAGCGGCAAATGGCGCGGATGCCTCGCTCCGCACCGTTGAGTACCCTGTATTGTGGCTAGGGTCGGAGAGCCAATCACGTTTGCTGGGAGGCAGGAACTAGAGAATCCAGGAAGCAGGGAGGCCCAGGAGACACCATGCTATGGCCTCGGGCTAAGTTCTTTTCAGGCCACCGGGGGAGATTTTATGGAGCTTGTAGGGGCTAAGGGACAAGGCAGTACTCACCTAATCATGGGTTTAGCGGCAAATGGCGCGGATGCCTCCCTGCACACCGTCAAGTACCCTGTATTGTGGCTGGGGTTATAGAGCCAATCAGGGTTGCTGGGAGGCAGGAACTAGGGAATCCAGGAAGCAGGGAGGCCCGGGAGACACCGTGCTATAGCCTTGGGTTACATTCTTTCCAGGCCAATGGGGGTGATTTTAGGGAGCTTGTAGGGGCAAAGGGGCAAGGCCGTACTCACCTAATCAGGGGTTTAGCGGCAAATGGCGCAGATGCCTTGCTGCGCACTGTCGAATACCCTCTATTGTGGCTGGGGTCAGAGAGTCAATCAGAGTTGCTGGGAGGCGGGAACTAGAGAATCCTGGAAGCAGGGAGGCCCGGAAAACGCTGTGCTGCAGCCTGGGGCTATATTCTTTTCAGGCCACTGGGGGTGATTTTAGGGAGCTTGTAGGGGCTAAGGGGCAAGGCAGTACTCACCTAATCAGGGGTTTAGCGGCAAATGGCGCGGATGCCTCGCTGCACACCGTCGAGTACCCTGTATTGTGGCTGGGGTCAGAGAGCCAATCAGGGTTGCTGGGAGGCGGGAACTAGAGAATCCAGGAAGCAGGGAGGCTCGGAGGACACGCTGCTATAGCCTTGGGCTACATTCTTTTCAGGCCACTGGGGGTGATTTTAGGGAGCTTGTAGGGGCTAAGGGGCAAGGCCGTACTCACCTAATCAGGGGTTTAGCGGCAAATGGTGCGGATGCCTCGCTGAGCACCGTTGAATACCCTGTATTGTGGCTGGGGTCAGAGTGCCATTCAGGGCTGCTGGGAGGCGGGAACTAGAGAATCCAGGAAGCATGGAGGCCCGGGAAAAGCTGTGCTACGGCCTCAGGCTACAATCTTTTCAGGCCACGGGGGTGATTTTAGGGAGCTGGTAGGGGCTAAGGGGCAAGGCAGCACTCACCTAATCAGGGGTTTAGCGCCAAACGGCACGGATGCCTCGCTGCACACCGTCAAATACCATGTATTGTGGCTGGGGTCAGAGAGCCAATAAGGGCTGCTGGGAGGTGGGAACTAGAGAATCCAGGAAGCAGGGAGGCCTGGGAGACACTGTGCTATGGCCACGGCTACATTCTTTTCAGGCCACTGGGGTGATTTTAGGGAGCTTGTAAGGGCTAAGGGGCAAGGCAACACTCACCTAATCAAACGTTTAGTGGCAAATGGCGCGAATGCCTTGCTGCACACCGTCGAGTACCCTGTATTGTGGCTGGGGTCAGAGAGCCAATCAGGGCTGCTGGGAGGCAGGAACTAGCGAGTCCTGGAAGCAGGGAGGCCCGGAAGCCACTGTGCTACGGCCTGGGGCTACATTCTTTTCAGGCCACTGGGGGTGATTTTACAGAGCTTGTAGGGGCTAAGGGGTAAGGCAGCACTCACCTAATCAGGTGTTTAGCGGCAAATGGCGCGGATGCCTCGCTGCACGCCGTTGAGTACCCTGTATTGTGCCTGGAGTCAGATAGCCAATCAGGGCTACTGGGAGGCAGGAATTAGAGAATCCAGGAAGAAGGGAGGCCCAGGAGACACTGTGCTACGGCCTCAGGCTATGTTCTTTTCAGGCCACCGGGGGTGATTTTAGGGAGCTTGAAAGGGCTAAGGGGCAAGTCAGCACTCACCTAATCAGGGGTTGAGCGGCAACTTGCGCGGATGGTCGCTGCACACTGCCGAATACCCTGTATTGTGGCTGGGGTCAGAGAGCCAATCAGGACTGCTGGGAGGCGGGAACTAGAGAAACCAGGAAGCAGGGATTCCCAGGAGACACTGTGCTACGGCCTCAGGCCACGTTCTTTTCAGGCCACTGGGGGTGATTTTAGGGAGCTTGAAGGGGCTAAGAGGCAAGGCAGCACTCAACTAATCAGGTGTTTAGCGGCAAATGGCGCAGATGCCTCGCTGCACACCGTCGAGTACCCTGTATTGTGGCTGGAGTCAGAAAGCCAATCAGGGCTGCTGGGAGGCAGGAACTAGAGAATCCAGGAAGAAGGGAGGCCCAGGAGACACTGTGCTATCGCCTCAGGCTACGTTCTTTTCAGGCCACTGGGGTGATTTTAAGGAGCTTGTAGGGGCTACGGGGCAAAGCAGCACTCACCTTATGGGGGTTTAGCGGCAAATGGCACGGATGCCTCGCTGCACACCGTCGAGTACCCTGTATTGTGGCTGGGGTCAGAGAGCCAATCTGGGCTGCTGGGAGGCAGGAACTATAGAATCCATGAAGCAGGGAGACCCGGGAGACACCGTGCTACAGCCTCAGGCTACGTTCTTTTCATGCCACTGGGGGTGATTTTAGGGAGCTTGTAGGGGCTAAGGGGCAAGGCAGCACTCACCTAATCAGGAGTTGAGCGGCAAATGGCGCGGATGCCTCGCTGCACACCGTTGAGTACCCTGTATTGTGGCTGGGGTCAGAGAGCCAATCAGGGCTGCTGGGAGGCAGGAACTAGAGAATCCAGGAAGCAGGGAGGCCCAGGAGACACTGTGCTACGGCCTCAGGCTCCAATCTTTTCAGGCCACGGAGGGTGATTTTACGGAGCTTGTAGGCGCTAAGGGGCAAGGCAGCACTCACCTAATCACGGTTTTAGCGTCAAATAGCGCAGATGCCTCACTGCACACCGTTGAGTACCCTGTATTGTGGCTGGAGTCAGAGAGCCATTCAGGGCTGCTGGGAGGCAGGAACTAGAGAATCCAGGAAACAGGGAGGCCCAGGAGACTGTTGTGTGGGGGTCTAGTTGTTGGGGGCGACGTGGGCGTCATGACTGCGTCATGACGCTCGCGCGCCCAGTTAATAAAAGGGGCTCTGCTTGCGCTGCAAAGGCAGAGCAGCAGAGCCCCCGGAAGTGGCAACTCGTGTCTGTGATTTGTGTGTGACTGGGGCCTGCCACGTGGTCGTGGCCTTGTGTGTGCGGTCCGGCCCGAGTGACCTCGGAGCCGTGACCGCTGTGTAACCCGGGGGTGACATCCCCCCTTGTTGTGTACAGTGCTCGGTGATACCGAGCCCGACAGGTTGCATCCCTGTCTGAGACACGCCGGCTGCCCACCGGCGTGTCGACTGCCGCCGGGAGATCCCAGCTGCCTTGGAGGGCTGCCCTGGAGACCGGAGGCAGCACCCTGTAACACTGGCGACGAGGAAGTCGCGCCCGCCAGCTGGTGCGTGCGGCGGGCGGTGTGTTGGGCCCACGCGCACGGCTGCAGTCGGCGGCCGTGCAAAGTCGCGCGAAGCGGCCGCTTTCAGTCGGGAGGCGGGGCCTGGAGCTCCGACCTGCGGCGACGCCCGCCGAACACCCGGGCTGCCACGGGTGAATATTTCGTTCGAAAAAAAAAAGGGGATGAGGTGAGCTTTTCTGGTCGCACGTTGCGTTGTGGAGAGGCCCCCGTTAATGAGGAGGCGGGGCCTGGCACTCCGACCCGCGGCGACGCCCGCCGAACACCCGGGCTGCCACGTGTGAAAGTTGCCGTCAAAAAAAAAAAAAAAAAAAAAAGGAAATGAGATGAGGTGAGCCTTTCTGTGTGTGCTCGCAGGGAAGAAACAGGGGACGGGGCCTGGAGTACCTCGCTAACTGCCTGCATTTCCCCATACACCGACCGGGAGGAGGGCTCGCCATGCCCGGGCCCCAGCGTTGAACGTTCCGCTCAGACAAAAGGGGACAACAACATCTCCGCAGGCCGCAGTAGCGCCACGCCCGAGGGTTGCGGCTCCATTGGGAGTGCTCGTGCGCCCGCGCCCATTGACGGATACCTGAGCCTGGCATCTGCAAGTGCCCACTAACACGGGTGAGTGGCGGATGACGTCCTCACCTTCCCACAGCATGTCGGACGATGAAGGGGTATGTAGGGGTCAGCTGGCCCCGATACCCCAGTTCGATGTCCTTGATGCGCCGGCCAGCCTGGGGGCCCGGTGGATGGCCTGGGTGGAGAACCTGGAGCTGTACTTCGAAGCTATGGAAATCAAAGAGGCCGCCAAGCGCCCGACACTACTATACTCTGCCGGGCAGGCTGTCCAAAGACTGTTCAAGACACTAAGGCCCCGAGATAAATCTTACGGTGCAGCCGTCACAGCCCTGAACGAATACTTCAGACCCATGGTCAACAAGGACTATGAGAGGTTCAGGATGAGGTGTGCGAAGCAGGAGGAAGGGGAAAGCCTTGATGCATTCCACGGGAAGCTGCGTGGCATTGCACTGGGCTGTGACCTGGGGAACTTTGAGGAGGATGAGGTCCGGGCGCAAATCATTTATGGCTGCAGGTCCACCAAATTGCGCAAGCAGGTGCTAAGAGACCCAGCGCTAACCCTAGATCGAATAATGGAGCTCGGCCGGGCCCAGGAACTAGCGGAGGCACGGGCCTCGGTCATGGACTCCTCCAGAAACCAGCTAGTGACGGAGTTCTCCACGCAGCGAGTGAAGATGGAGGAGGTGGCGGCCGTCAGTAGGTGGCCAGGAGGAAGAATGATGAGGAGGGGAGACTGGCCGAAGAGAGACCCCAATGCCGCAATATGTCAACAGTGTGGGTGGGATCTGCCTCACCCACAGGACTGCCCGGCGATGGGACAAATCTGTGGAAGGTGCGGGAAGGAGGACCACTTCGCACGAGTGTGCCTCGCTCCAGCCCCGGCCGGCATGATGGGGGCGTCAGGGGGGAGTGAGGTGAAGGGGAGAAAGACCCCCAAGGTGGCGGCGGTCAAGGTGGTGGAGAGTCCCCGAGCAGGACCATATGAGGTGGTGGATGAATACGAGGAAAATGTATTCTTCTTGTCCTGCAGTGGCGCCGAGGGCCAGTTTGATCCCGGAATCGTCTGAGTGGGAGGACCCCGTCATGGGGCCCCATGGTGTGGGGACTGGAACACACCTGTGTTTGTTTTGCAGTGTTCAAAGAAATATGTGTGGGCTGGAATAGCGGTTAGCTGGTGCGCGGACTGGAATGCACCCAATGTTTGCGGTGGGTTGTTGTTTGTTTGTTTATAATAAAGGAGGGATGTTGTGTGGGGGTCTAGTTGTTGGGGGCGACGTGGGCGTCATGACTGCGTCATGACGCTCGCGCGCCCAGTTAATAAAAGGGGCTCTGCTTGCGCTGCAAAGGCAGAGCAGCAGAGCCCCCGGAAGTGGCAACTCGTGTCTGTGATTTGTGTGTGACTGGGGCCTGCCACGTGGTCGTGGCCTTGTGTGTGCGGTCCGGCCCGAGTGACCTCGGAGCCGTGACCGCTGTGTAACCCGGGGGTGACATCCCCCCTTGTTGTGTACAGTGCTCGGTGATACCGAGCCCGACAGGTTGCATCCCTGTCTGAGACACGCCGGCTGCCCACCGGCGTGTCGACTGCCGCCGGGAGATCCCAGCTGCCTTGGAGGGCTGCCCTGGAGACCGGAGGCAGCACCCTGTAACAGAGACACTGTGCTACGGCCTCAGGTTACGTTCTTTTCAGGCCACTGGGGGTGATTTTAGGCAGCTTGTAGGGGCTAAGGGGCAAGGCAGTACTCACCTAATCAGGGGTTTAGCGGCAAATGGCGCAGATGCCTTGCTGCACACCGTTGAGTACCCTGTATTGTGGCTGGGGTCAGAGAGCCAATCAGGGTTGCTGGGAGGCGGGAACTAGAGAATCCAGGAAGCAGGGAGGCCCGGAGGACACCCTGCTATAGCCTTGGGCTACATTCTTTTCAGGCCACTGGGGGTGATTTTAAGGAGCTTGTAGGGGCTAAGGGGCAAGGCCGTACTCACCTAATCAGGGATTTAGCGGCAAATGGTGCGGATGCCTCGCTGAGCACCGTTGAATACCCTGTATTGTGGCTGGGGTCAGAGTGCCATTCAGGGCTGCTGGGAGGCGGGAACTAATGAATCCAGGAAGCAGGGAGGCCCGGGAAACGCTGTGCTACGGCCTCAGGCTACGATCTTTTCAGGCCACGGGGGTGATTTTAGGGAGCTGGTAGGGGCTAAGGGGCAAGGCAGCACTCACCTAATCAGGGGTTTAGCGCCAAACGGCGCGGATGCCTCGCTGCACACCGTCAAATACCATGTATTGTGGCTGGGGTCAGAGAGCCAATAAGGGCTGCTGGGAGGTGGGAACTAGAGAATCCAGGAAGCAGGGAGGCCTGGGAGACACTGTGCTATGGCCTCGGCTAATTTCTTTTCAGGCCACTGGGGTGATTTTAGGGAGCTTGTAAGGGCTAAGGGGCAAGGCAGCACTCACCTAATCAAACGTTTAGTGGCAAATGGCGCGAATGCCTTGCTGCACACTGTTGAGTACCCTGTATTATGGCTGGGGTCAGAGAGCCAATCAGGGCTGCTGGGAGGCAGGAACTAGAGAGTCCTGGAAGCAGGGAGGCCCGGGAGCCACTGTGCTACGGCCTGGGGCTCCATTCTTTTCAGGCCACTGGGGGTGATTTTACGGAGCTTGTAGCGGCTAAGGGGCAAGGCAGCACTCACCTGATCAGGTGTTTAGCGGCAAATGGCGCGGATGCCTCGCTGCACGCCGTTGAGTACCCTGTATTGTGCCTGGAGTCAGATAGCCAATCAGGGCTACTGCGAGGCAGGAATTAGAGAATCCAGGAAGCAGGGTAGCCCAGGAGACACTGTGCTACGGCCTCAGGCTACGTTCTTTTCAGGCCACTGGGGGTGATTTTAGGGGGCTTGAAAGGGCTAAGGGGCAAGGCAGCACTCACCTAATCAGGGGTTTAGCGGAAAGTGGCGCGGATGCCTCGCTGCACACTGTCGAGTACCCTGTATTGTGGCTGGAGTCAGAGAGCCAATCAGGGCTGCTGGTAGGCAGGAACTAGAGAATCCAGGAAGCAGGGAGGCCCAGGAGACACTGTGCTTCGGTCTCAGGCTACCTTCTTTTCAGGCCGCTGGGGGTGATTTTAGGCAGCTTGTAGGGGCTAAGGGGCAATGCAGCACTCACCTAATCAGGAGTTGAACGGCAACTTGCGCGGATGGTTGCTGCACACCGCCGAATACCCTGTATTGTGGCTGGGGTCAGAGAGCCAATCAGGACTGCTGGGAGGCGGGAACTAGAGAAACCAGGAATCAGGGATTCCCAGGAGACACTGTGCTACGGCCTCAGGCTACGTTCTTTTCAGGCCACTGGGGGGATTTTAGGGAGCTTGTAGGGGCTAAGGGGCAAGGCAGTACTCACCTAATCAGGGGTTTAGCGGAAAGTGGCGCCGATGCCTCGCTGCACACCGTCGAGTACCCTGTATTGTGGCTGGGGTCAGAGAGCCAATCAGGGCTGCTGGTAGGCAGGAACTAGAGAATCCAGGAAGCAGGGAGGCCCAGGAGACACTGTGCTTCGGTCTCAGGCTACCTTCTTTTCAGGCCGCTGGGGGTGATTTTAGGCAGCTTGTAGGGGCTAAGGGGCAATGCAGCACTCACCTAATCAGGAGTTGAGCGGCAAATGGCGCGGATGCCTCGCTGCACACCGTTGAGTACCCTGTATTGTGGCTGGGGTCAGCGAGCCAATCAGGGTTGCTGGGAGGCGGGAACTAGAGAATCCAGGAAGCAGGGAGGCCCAGGAGACACCGTGTTATGGCCTCGGGCTATGTTCTTTTCAGGCCACTGGGGGGATTTTAGGGAGCTTGTAGGGGCTAAGGGGCAAGGCAGTACTCACCTAATCAGGGGTTTAGCGGAAAGTGGCGCCGATGCCTCGCTGCACACCGTCGAGTACCCTGTATTGTGGCTGGGGTCAGAGAGCCAATCAGGGTTGCTGGGAGGCGGGAACTAGAGAATCCAGGAAGCAGGGAGGCCCGAAGGACACCGTGCTATAGCCTTGGGCTACATTCTTTTCAGGACACTGGGTGTGATTTTACGGGGCTTGTAGGGGCTAAGAGGCAAGGCCGTACTCACCTAATCAGGGGTTTAGCGGCAAATGGCGCGGATGCCTCGCTGAGCACCGTCGAATACCCTGTATTCTGGCTGGGGTCAGAGAGCCAATCAGGGCTGCTGGGAGGTGGGAACTAGAGAATCCAGGAAGCAGGGAGGCCCAGGAAACGCTGTGCTATGGCCTCAGGCTACAATCTTTTCAGGCCACTGGGGGTGATTTTAGGGAGCTTGTAGGGGCTAAGGGGCAAGGCAGCACTCACCTATTGAAACGTTTTGTGGCAAATGGCGCGGATGCTATGGCGCGGATGCTATGGCGCGGATGCCTTGCTGCACACCGTCGAGTACCCTGTATTGTGGCTGGGGTCAGAGAGCCAATCAGGGCTGCTGGGAGGCAGGAATTAGAGAATCCAGGAAGCAGGGAGGCCCAGGAGACACTCTGCTACGGCCTCAGGCTACGTTCTTTTCAGGCCACTGGGGGTGATTTTAGGGAGCTTGAAAGGGCTAAGGGGCAAGGCAGCACTCACCTAATCAGGGATTTAGCGGCAAGTGGCGCGGATGCCTCGCTGCACACTGTCGAGTACCCTGTATTGTGGCTGGAGTCAGAGAGCCAATCAGGGCGGCTGGGAGGCAGGAACTACAGAATCCTGGAAGCAGGGAGGCCCGGGAGCCACTGTGCTACAGCCTCAGGCTACGTTCTTTTCAGGCCACTGGGGGTGATTTTAGGGAGCTTGAAGGGGCTAAGGGGCAAGGCAGCACTCACCTAATCAGGCTTTTAGCGGCAAATGGCGAGGATGCCTCGCTGCACACCGTTGAGTCCCCTGTATTGTGGCTGGGGTCAGAAAGCCAATCAGGGTTGCTGGGAGGCGGAAACTAGAGAATCCTGGAAGCAGGGAGGCCCGGTAGACACCATGCTACAGCCTCAGGCTATGTTCTTTTCAGGCCACTGGGGGTGATTTTAGGGTGCTTGTAGGGGCTAAGGGGCAAGGCAGCACTCACCTAATCAGGGGATTAGCGGCAAATGGTGCGGATGCCTCGCTGCACACTGTCGAGTACCCAGTATTGTGGCTGGGGTCAGAGAGCCAATCAGGTTTGCTGAGAGGCGGGAACTAGAGAATCCAGGAAGCAGGGAAGCCCGGGAGACACCGTGCTACGGCCTGAGGCTATGTTCTTTTCAGGCCATTGGGGGTGATTTTAGGGAGTTTGTATAGGCTAAGGGGAAAGGCAGCACTCACCTTATCAGGGGTTTAGCGGCAAATAGCGTGGATGGTCGCTGCACACCGTCGAATACCCTATATTGTGGCTGAAGTCAGAGAGCCATTCAGGACTGCTGGGAGGCGGGAACTAGAGAATCCAGGAAGCAGGGAGGCCCAGGAGACACTGTGCTGCGGCCTCAGGCTATGTTCTTTTCAGGCCACTGCGGGTGATTTTAGGGAGCTTGAAGGGGCTAAAGGGCAAGGCAGCACTCACCTAATCAGGGGTTTAGCAGCAAATGGCGCAGAAACCTCGCTGCACACCGTCGAGTACCCTGTATTGTGGCTGGAGTCAGAAAGCCAATCAGGACTGCTGGGAGGCGGGAACTAGAGAATCCAGGAAGCAGGGAGGCCCAGGAGACACTGTGCTGCGGCCTCAGCTACGTTCTATTCAGGGCACTGGGGGTGATTTTAGGGAGATTGAAGGGGCTAAGAGGCAAGGCAGCACTCACCTAATCAGGGGTTTAGCAGCAAATGGCGCAGAAGCCTCGCTGCACACCGTAGAGTACCCTGTATTGTGGCTGGAGTCAGAAAGCCAATCAGGGCTGCTGGGAGGCAGGAACTAGAGAATCCAGGAAGCAGGGAGGCCCAGGAGACACCGTGCTACGGCCTCAGGCTATATTCTTATCAGACCACTGGGGGTGATTTTAGGGAGCTTGTAGGGGCTAAAGGGCAAGGCAGCACTCACCTAATCAGGGGTTTTGCGGCAAATAGCGCGGATGCCTCGCTGCACACCATCGAGTACCCTGTATTGTGGCTGGAGTCAGAGAGCCAATCAGGGCTACTGAGAGGCGGGAACTAGAGAAAACAGGAAGCAGGGAAGCCCGGGAGACACTGTGCTACAGCCTCAGGCTATGTTCTTTTCAGCCCACTGGGGTTGATGTTAGGGAACTTGTATGGGCTAAGGGGCAAGGCAGCACTCACCTAATCACCCACCATCGAATACCCTGTATTGTGGCTGGGGTCAGAGAGCCAATCTTGGCTGCTGGGAGGCGGGAACTATAGAATCCAGGAAGCAGAGAGACCGGGGAGACACTGTGCCACGGCCTCAGGCATCGTTCTTTTCAGGCTTCTGGGGGTGATTTTAGGGAGCTTGTAGGGGCTAAAGGGC
The DNA here is from genome assembly GCF_040938575.1 of Ambystoma mexicanum. Taxonomy (NCBI): domain Eukaryota; kingdom Metazoa; phylum Chordata; class Amphibia; order Caudata; family Ambystomatidae; genus Ambystoma; species Ambystoma mexicanum. The sequence goes on along the minus strand of NC_090937.1, from coordinate 1,382,186,403 downwards.
AAGGCCGCACTCACCTAATCAGGGGTTTAGCGGCAAATGGCGTGGATGCCTCCCTGCACACCGTCGAGTACCCTGTATTGTGGCTGGAGTCAGAGAGTCAATCAGGGCTGCTGGGAGGCAGGAACTAGAGAATCCAGGAAGCATGGAGGCCCAGGAGACACTGTGCTACGGCCTCAGGCTACGTTCTTTTCGGGCCACTGAGGGTGATTTTAGGCAGCTTGTAGGGGCTAAGGGGCAAGGCAGCACTCACCTAATCAGGAGTTGAGCGGCAAAAGGCGCGGATGCCTCGCTGGACAAAGTTGAGTACCCTGTATTGTGGCTGGGGTCAGAGAGCCAATCAGGGTTGCTGGGAGGCGGGAACTCGAGAATCCTGGAAGCAGGGAGGCCCAGGAAACACCATGCTATGGCCTCAGGCTAAGTTCTTTTCAGGCCACTGGGGGAGATTTTAGGGAGCTTGTAGGGGCTAAGAGGCAAGGCAGCACTCACCTAATCAGGCATTTAGCAGCAAATGGCGCAGAAGCCTCGCTGCACACCGTAGAGTACCCTGTATTGTGGCTGGAGTCAGAAAGCCAATCAGGGCTGCTGGGAGGCAGGAACTAGAGAATCCAGGAAGCAGGGAGGCCCAGGAGACACCGTGCTACGGCCTCAGGCTACATTCTTATCAGACCACTGGGGGTGATTTTAGGGAGCTTGTAGGGGCTAAAGGGCAAGGCAGCACTCACCTAATCAGGGGTTTCGCGGCAAATAGCGCGGATGCCTCACTGCACACCATCGAGTACCCTGTATTGTGGCTGGAGTCAGAGAGCCAATCAGGGGTGCTGAGAGGCGGGAACTAGAGAAAACAGGAAGCAGGGAAGCCCGGGAGACACCGTGCTACGGCCTCAGGCTATGTTCTTTTCAGGCCACTGGGGTTGATGTTAGGGAACTTGTATAGGCTAAGGGGCAAGGCAGCACTCACCTAATCACCCACCATCGAATACCCTGTATTGTGGCTGGGGTCAGAGAGCCAATCTTGGCTGCTGGGAGGCGGGAACTAGAAATCCAGGAAGCAGGGAGACCCGGGAGACACTGTGCTACGGCCTCGGGCTACTTTCTTTTCAGGCCACTGGGGTTGATGTTAGGGAACTTGTATGGGCTAAGGGGCAAGGCAGCACTCACCTAATCACCCACCATCGAATACCCTGTATTGTGGCTGGGGTCAGAGAGCCAATCTTGGCTGCTGGGAGGCGGGAACTAGAAATCCAGGAAGCAGGGAGACCCGGGAGACACTGTGCAACGGCCTCGGGCTACTTTCTTTTCAGGCCACGGGGGTGATTTTAGGGAGCTTGTAGGTGCTACGGGGCAAGGCAGCACTCACCTTATCAGGGGTTTGGTGGCAAATAGCACTGATGCCTCGCTGCACACCGTTGAGTACCCTGTATTGTGGCTGGGGTCAGAGAGCCAATCAGGGCTGCTGGGAGGCGGGAACTATAGAATCCAGGAAGCAGAGAGACCGGGGAGACACTGTGCCACGGCCTCAGGCATCGTTCTTTTCAGGCCTCTGGGGGTGATTTTAGGGAGCTTGCAGGGGCTAAAGGGCAAGGCTGCACTCACCTAATCAGGGGTTTAGCGGCAAATGGCGTGGATGCCTCCCTGCACACCGTCGAGTACCCTGTATTGTGGCTAGAGTCAGAGAGTCAATCAGGGCTGCTGGGAGGCAGGAACTAGAGAATCCAGGAAGCATGGAGGCCCAGGAGACACTGTGCTACGGCCTCAGGCTACGTTCTTTTCGGGCCAATGAGGGTGATTTTAGGCAGCTTGTAGGGGCTAAGGGGCAAGACAGCACTCACCTAATCAGGAGTTGAGCGGCAAAAGGCGCGGATGCCTCGCTGGACAAAGTTGAGTACCCTGTATTGTGGCTGGGGTCAGAGAGCCAATCAGGGTTGCTGGGAGGCGGGAACTCGAGAATCCTGGAAGCAGGGAGGCCCAGGAAACACCATGCTATGGCCTCAGGCTAAGTTCTTTTCAGGCCACTGGGGGAGATTTTAGGGAGCTTGTAGGGGCTAAGGGGCAAGGCAGTACTCACCTAATCAGGGGTTTAGCGGCAAATGGTGCGGATGCCTTCCTGCACATCGTCGAGTACCCTGTATTGTGGCTGGGGTCACAGAGCCAATCAGGGTTGCTGGGAGGCGGGAACTAGAGAATCCAGGAAGCAGGGAGGCCCGGGAGACACCGTGCTATAGCCTTCGGCTACATTCTTTTCAGGCCAATGGGGGTGATTTTAGGGAGCTTGTAGGGGCTAAGGGTCAAGGCCGTACTCACCTAATCAGGGGTTTAGCGGCAAATGGTGCGGATGCCTTGCTGCGCACCGTCGAATAGCCTGTATTGTGGCTGGGGTCAGAGAGCCAATCAGGGCTGCTGGAAGGCGAGAACTAGAGAATCCAGGAAGCAGTGAGGCCCGGGAAACGCTGTGCTACGGCCTCAGGCTACATTCTTTTCGGGCCACTGGGGTGGCCCAGGAGACACTGTGCTACGGCCCTCGGCCCGAGGCAGTAGCAAAGTGTCTGCCGGGCGTACCTGCTTCCTGGATTCTCTAGTTCCCACCTCCCAGCAACCCTGATTGGCTCTCTAACCCCATCCACAATACAGGGTACTCAACGGTGTGCAGCGATGCATCCGCGCCATTTGCCGCTCAACTCCTGATTAGGTGAGTGCTGCCTTGCCCCTTAGCCCTTACACGCTCCCTAAAATGATATGATATGATATGATAGTTTGATATGACATGATAGTTTATTTATATAGCGCCTATACACAATGTGTTTCAAAGCGCTTCAAGGCAAGGGAGGGAACAACGGAAAAAACAATGACATTCTTACAGGCCATGAACAGTAAGGATGTGAAATTAACTATCGTACTCGGCCTGATGACATTTCAGATAGTGCAAGAGCCCCTACAAGATCCCTAAAATTACCCCCAGTGGCCTGAAAAGAACAGGCCACTGGGGGTGATTTTAGGGAGCTTGTAGGGGCTAAGGGGTAAGGCAGCACTCACCTAATCAGGGGTTTAGCGGCAAATGGCGTGGATGCCTTGCTGCACACTGTCAAATACCATGTATTGTGGCTAGGGTCAGACAGCCAATCAGGGTTGCTGGGAGGCGGGAACTCGAGAATCCTGGAAGCAGGGAGGCCCAGGAAACACCATGCTATGGCCTCAGGCTAAGTTCTTTTCAGGCCACTGGGGGAGATTTTAGGGAGCTTGTAGGGGCTAAGGGGCAAGGCAGTACTCACCTAATCAGGGGTTTAGCGGCAAATGGTGCGGATGCCTTCCTGCACATCGTCGAGTACCCTGTATTGTGGCTGGTGTCACAGAGCCAATCAGGGTTGCTGGGAGGCGGGAACTAGAGAATCCAGGAAGCAGGGAGGCCCGGGAGACACCATGCTATAGCCTTGGGCTACATTCTTTTCAGGCCAATGGGGGTGATTTTAGGGAGCTTGTAGGGGCTAAGGGGTAAGGCAGCACTAACCTAATCAGGGGTTTAGCGGCAAATGGCACGGATGCCTTGCTGCACACTGTCAAATACCATGTATTGTGGCTAGGGTCAGAGAGCCAATCAGGGCTGCTGGGAGGGAGGAACTAGAGAATACTGGAAGCAGGGAGGCCGGGGAGCCACTGTGCTACGGCCTGGGGCTACATTCTTTTCAGGCCACTGGGGGTGATTTTACAGAGCTTGTAGGGGCTAAGGGGCAAGGCAGCATGCACCTAATCAGGGGTTTAGCGGCAAATGCGCGGATGCCTCACTGCACACCGTCGAGTACCCTGTATTGTGCATGGAGTCAAAGAGCCAATCAGGGCTACTGGGTGGCGGGAACTAGAGAATCCTGGAAGCAGGGAGGCCCGGGAGACACCATGCTATGGCCTCAGGCTACGTTCTTTTCAGGCCACTTGGGGAGATTTTAGGGAGCTTGTAGGGGCTAAGGGGCAAGGCAGTACTCACCTAATCAGGGGTGTACCGGCAAATGGTGCGGATGCCTTCCTGCACATCGTCGAGTACCCTGTATTGTGGCTGGGGTAACAGAGCCAATCAGGGTTGCTGGGAGGCGGGAACTAGAGAATCCAGGAAGCAGGGAGGCCCGGGAGACACCATGCTATAGCCTTGGGCTACATTCTTTTCAGGCCAATGGGGGTGATTTTAGGGAGCTTGTAGGGGCTAAGGGGTAAGGCAGCACTAACCTAATCAGGGGTTTAGCGGCAAATGGCTCGGATGCCTTGCTGCACACTGTCAAATACCATGTATTGTGGCTAGGGTCAGAGAGCCAATCAGGGCTGCTGGGAGGGAGGAACTAGAGAATACTGGAAGCAGGGAGGCCGGGGAGCCACTGTGCTACGGCCTGGGGCTACATTCTTTTCAGGCCACTGGGGGTGATTTTACAGAGCTTGTAGGGGCTAAGGGGCAAGGCAGCATGCACCTAATCAGGGGTTTAGCGGCAAATGCGCGGATGCCTCGCTGCACACCGTTGAGTACCCTGTATTGTGCATGGAGTCAAAGAGCCAATCAGGGCTACTGGGTGGCGGGAACTAGAGAATCCTGGAAGCAGGGAGGCGCGGGAGACACCATGCTATGGCCTCAGGCTACATTCTTTTCAGGCCACAGGGGGTGATTTTAGGGTGCTTGTAGGGGCTAAGGGGCAAGGCAGAACTCACCTAATCAGGGGATTAGCGGCAAATGGCGCCGATGCCCCGCTGCACACTGTCGAGTACCCTGTATTGTGGCTGGGGTCAGCGAGCCAATCAGGTTTGCTGAGAGGCGGGAACTAGAGAATCCAGGAAGCAGGGAAGCCCGGGAGACACCATGCTACGTCCTCAGGCTATGTTCTTTTCAGGCCACTGGGGGTGATTTTAGGGAGTTTGTATGGGCTAAGGGGAAAGGCAGCAGTCATCTAATCAGGGGTTTAGCGGCAAATGGCGTGGATGCCTTGCTGCGCACCGTCGAATAGCCTGTATTGTGGCTGAGGTCAGAGAGCCAATCAGGGCTGCTGGGAGGCGGGAACTAGAGAATCCAGGAAGCAGTGAGGCCCGGGAAAATCTGTGCTACGACCTCAGGCTACATTCTTTTCAGGCCACTGGGGGCGATTTTAGGGAGCTTGTAGGGGCTAAGGGGCAAGGCAGCACTCACCTAATCAGGGGTTTAGCGGCAAATGGCGTGATGCCTCGCTGCACACCGTCGAATACCCGGTATTGTGGCTGGGGTCAGAGAGCCAATCAGGGCTGCTGGGAGGCAGGAACTAGAGAATGCTGGAAGCAGGGAGGCCCGGGAGACACTGTGCTACGGCCTGGGGCTACATTCTTTTCCGGCCACTGGGGGTGATTTTAGGGAGCTTGTAGGGGCTAAGGGGCAAGGCAGCACTCACCTAATCAGGGGTTTTGCGATAAATGGCGCAGGTGCCTCACTGCGCACCGTCGAATACCCTGTATTGTGGCTGGGGTCAGAGAGCCAATCAGGACTGCTGGGAGGCAGGAAACAGAGAGTCCAGGAAGCAGGGAGGCCCGAGAGACACTGTGCTATGGCCTCAGGCTACATTCTTTTGAGGCCACTGGGGTGATTGTAGGGAGCTTGTAGGGGCTTAAGGGCAAGGCAGCACTCACCTAATCAGGGGTTTCGCGGCAAATGGCGCAGATGATCGCTGCACACCGTCAAGTACCCTGTATTGTGACTGGGGTCAGCGAACCAATCAGGGTTTGCTGGGAGGGGAAAAGAGAGAATCCTGGAAGCAGGGAGTCCCAGGAGAAACCATGCTACGGCCTCAGGCTACGTTCTTTTCAGGCCACTGGGGGTGATTTTAGGGAGCTTGTAGGGGCTAAAGGGCAAGGCAGCACTCACCTAATCAGGGGTTTAGCGGCAAATGGCGTCGATGCCTCGCTGCACACCGTCGAGTACCATGTATTGTGGCTGGAGTCAGAGAGCCAATCAGGGCTGCTGGGAGGCAGGAACTAGAGAATCCTGGAAGCAGGGAGCCCCGGAAACACCATGCTATGGCCTCACGCTACGTTCTTTTCAGGCCTCTGGGGGTGATTTTAAGAAGCTTGTAGGGGCTAAGGGGCAAGGCAGCACTCACCTAATCAGGGGTTTAGCGGCAAATGGTGCGGATGCCTCGCTGCGCACTGTTGAGTACCCTGTATTGTGGCTGGGGTCAGAGAGCCAATCAGGGTTGCTGGAAGGCGGGAACTAGAGAATCCAGGAAGCATGGAAGGCCGGGAGACACCGTGCTATGGCCTCAGGCTATGTTCTTTTCAGGCCACTGGGGGTGATTTTAGGGAGCTTGTAGGGGCTACGGGGCAAGGCAGCACTCACCTTATCAGGGGTTTAGCGGCAAATGGTGCAAATGCCTCGCTGCACACCGTCAAGTACCCTGTATTGTGGCTGGGGTCAGAGAGCCACTCAGGGCTGCTGGGAGGTGGGAACTATAGAATCCAGGAAGCAGGGAAGCCCGGGAGACACCGTGCTATGGCCTCAGGCTATGTTCTTTTCAGGCCACTGGGGGTGATTTTAGGGAGTTTGTAGGGGCTAAGGGGCAAGGCAGCACTCACCTAATCAGGAGTTGAGAGGCAAATGGCGCGGATGCCTCGCTGCACGCTGTTGAGTACCCTGTATTGTGGCTGGGGTCAGAAAGCCAATCAGCGTTGCTGGGAGGCGGGAACTAGAGAATCCTGGAAGCAGGGAGGCCCGGGAGACACCGTGCTACGACCTCAGGCTACATTCTTTTCAAGCCTCTGGGGGTGATTTTAGGGAGCTTTTAGGGGCTAAAGGGCAAGGAAGCCTCACCTAATCAGGAGTTTAGCGGCAAATGGTACGTATGCCTCGCTACACACCGTCAAGTACCATGTATTGTGGCTTCGGTCAGAGAGCCAATAGGAGTTGCTGGGAGGCGGGAACCAGAGAATCCAGGAAGCAGGGATGCCCGGCAGACACTGTGCTATGGCCTCGGGCTACTTTCTTTTCAGGCCTCTGGGGGTGATTTTAGGGAGCTTGTAGGGGCTACGGGGCTATTCAGCACTCACCTAATCAGGGGTTTAGCGGCAAATGGCACGGATGCCTCGCTGCACACCGTCGAGTACCCTGTATTGTGGCTGGGGTCAGAGAGCCAATCAGGGCTGCTGGGAGGCGGGATCTATAGAATCCAAGAAGCAGAGAGACCTGGGATACACCGTGCTACGGCCTCAGGCTATGTTCTTTTCAGGCCACTGGGGGTGATTTTACGGAGCTTGTAGGGGCTAAAGGGCAAGGCAGCCCTCACCTAATAAGGGGTTTAGCGGCAAATGGCGCGGATGCCTCCCTGCACACCGTCGAGTACCCTGTATTGTGGCTGGAGTCAGAGAGCCAATCAGGGCTGCTGGGAGGCAGGAACTAGAGAATCCAGGAAGCAGGGAGGCCCAGGAGACACTGTGCTACGGCCTCAGGCTACGTTCTTTTCAGGCCACTGGAGGTGATTTTAAGCAGCTTGTAGGGGATAAGGGGCAAGGCAGCACTCACCTAATCAGGAGTTGAGCGGCAAATGGCGCGGATGCCTCGCTGCACACCGTTGAGTACCCTGTATTGTGGCTGGGGTCAGAAAGCCAATCAGCGTTGCTGGGAGGCGGGAACTAGAGAATCCTGGAAGCAGGGAGGCCCGGGAGACACCGTGCTACGACCTCAGGCTACATTCTTTTCAAGCCTCTGAGGGTGATTTTAGGGAGCTTTTAGGGGCTAAGGGGCAAGGCAGCCTCACCTAATCAGGGGTTTAGCGGCAAATGGTATGTATGCCTCGCTGCACACCGTCAAGTACCCTGTATTGTGGCTTCGGTCAGAGAGCCAATCAGAGTTGCTGGGAGGCGGGAACTAGAGAATCCAGGAAGCAGGGATGCCCGGCAGACACTGTGCTATGGCCTCGGTCTACTTTCTTTTCAGGCCACTTGGGGTGATTTTAGGGAGCTTGTAGGGGCTACGGGGCTATTCAGCACTCACCTAATCAGGGGTTTAGCGGCAAATGGCGCGGATGCCTCGCTGCACACCGTCGAGTACCCTGTATTGTGGCTGGGGTCAGAGAGCCAATCAGGGCTGCTGGGAGGCGGAAACTATAGAATCCAAGAAGCAGAGAGACCTGGGATACACCGTGCTACGGCCTCAGGCTATGTTCTTTTCAGGCCACTGGGGGTGATTTTAGGGAGCTTGTAGGGGCTAAAGGGCAAGGCAGCACTCACCTAATCAGAGGTTTAGCGGCAAATGGCGCGGATGCCTCCCTGCACACCGTCGAGTACCCTGTATTGTGGCTGGAGTCAGAGAGCCAATCAGGGTTGCTGGGAGGCAGGAACTAGAGAATCCAGGAAGCAGGGAGGCCCAGGAGACACTGTGCTACGGCCTCAGGCTACGTTCTTTTCAGGCCACTGGAGGTGATTTTAGGCAGCTTGTAGGGGATAAGGGGCAAGGCAGCACTCACCTAATCAGGAGTTGAGCGGCAAATGGCGCGGATGCCTCGCTGCACACCGTTGAGTACCCTGTATTGTGGCTGGGGTCAGAGAGCCAAGTAGGGTTGCTGGGAGGCGGGAACTAGAGAATCCAGGAAGAAGGGACGCCTGGCAGACACTGTGCTACTGCTACGGGCTACTTTCTTTTCAGGCCACTGGGTGTGATTTTAGGGAGCTTGTACAGGCTATGGGGCAAGGCAGCTCTCACCTTATCAGGGTTTTAGCGGCAAATGGCGTGGATGCCTCGCTGCACACCGTCGAGTACCCTGTATTGTGGCTGGGGTCAGAGAGCCAATCAGGGCTGCTGGGAGGGGGGATCTATAGAATCCAGGAAGCAGAGTGACCCGGGAGACACCGTGCTACGGCCTCAGGCTAAGTTCTTTTCAGGCCACTGGGGGTGATTTTAGGCAGCTTGTAGGGGCTAAGGGGCAAGGCAGCCTACCTAATCAGGGGTTTAGCAGCAATAAATCAAATCAAATCAAATCAAATGTCGCGGATGCATCGCTGCACACTGTCGAGTACCCTGTATTGTGGCTGGGGTCAGAGAGCCAATCACGTTTGCTGGTAGGCAGGAACTAGAGAATCCAGGAAGCAGGGAGGCCCAGGAGACACTGTGCTATGGCCTCGGGCTACGTTCTTTTCAGGCCACTGGGGGAGATTTTAGGGAGCTTGTAGGGGCTAAGGGGCAAGGCAGTACTCACCTAATCAGGGGTTTAGCGGCAAATAACGCGGATGCCTCCCTGCACACCGTCGAGTAACCTGTATTGTGGCTGGGTTCAGAGAGCCAATCAGGGTTTCTGGGAGGCGGGAACTAGAGAATCCAGGAAGCAGGGAGGCCCGGGAGACACCGTGCTATAGCCTTGCGCTACATTCTTTTCAGGCCAATGGGGGTGATTTTAGGGAGCTTGTAGGGGCTAAGGGGCAAGGCCGTACTCACCTAATCAGGGGTTTAGCGGCAAATGGCGCGGATGCCTTGCTGCGCACCGTCAAATAGCCTGTATTGTGGCTGGGGTCAGAGAGCCAATCAGGGCTGTCGTGAGGCGGGAACTAGAGAATCCAGGAAGCAGGGAGGCCCGGGAAATGCTGTGCTACGGCCTCAGGCTACATTCTTTTTAGGCCACTGGGGGTGATTTTAGGGAGCTTGTAGGGGCTAAGGGGTAAGGCAGCACTCACCTAATCAGGGGTTTAGCGGCAAATAGCGCGGATGCATCGCTGCACACTGTCAAATACCATGTATTGTGGCTGGGGTCAGAGAGCCAATCAGGGCTGCTGGGAGTCAGGAACTAGAGAATCCTGGAAGCAGGGAGGCCCAGGAAATGCTGTGCTACGGCCTCAGGCTACATTCTTTTCAGGCCACTCTGGGTGATTTTATGGAGCTTGTAGGGGCTAAGGGGCAAGGCAGCACGCACCTAATCAGGGGTTTGGCGGCAAATGGCGCGGATGCCTCGCTGCACAGCGGCGAATACCCTGTATTGTACATGGAGTCAGAGAGCCAATCAGGGCTACTGGGAGGCAGGAATTAGAGAATTCAGGAAGCAGGGAAGCCCAGGAGACACTGTGCTACAGCCTCAGGCTACATTCTTTCAGGCCACTGGGGGTGATTTTAGGGAGCTTGAAGGGGCTAAGGGGCTAAGGGGCAAGGCAGCACTCACCTAATCAGGGGTTTAGCAGCAAATGGTGCAGATGCCTCGCTGCACACCATTGAGTACCCTGTGTTGTGGCTGGGGTCAGAGAGCCAATCAGGGGTGCTGGGAGGCGGGAACTAGAGAATCCTGGAAGCTTGGGGGCCCGGGAGACACCATGCTATGGCCTCAGGCTACGTTCTTTTCAGGCCACTGGGGTTGATTTTAGGGTGCTTGTATGGGCTAAGGGGCAAGGCAGCACTCACCTAATCAGGGGATTAGCGGCAAATGGCGCGGATGCCTCGCTGCACACTTTTGAGTACCCTGTATTGTGGCTGGGGTCAGAGAGCCAATCAGGGCTGCTGGGAGGCGGGTACTAGAGAATCCAGGAAGCAGTGAGGCCCGGGAAACGCTGTGCTACGGCCTCAGGCTACATTCTTTTCAGGTCACTGGGGGTGATTTTAGGGAGCTTGTAGGGGCTGAGGGGCAAGGCAGCACTCACCTAATCAGTGGTTTAGTGGCAAATGGCGCGATTCCTCGCTGCACACTGTCAAATACTATGTATTGTGGCTGGGGTTATAGAGCCAATCAGGGCTGCTGGGAGGTGGGAACTAGAGAATCCAGGAAGCAGGGAGGCCCGGGAGACACTGTGCTACGGCCTCGGCTATGTTCTTTTCAGGCCACTGGGGGTGATTTTAGGGAGCCTGTAGGGGCTAAGGAGCAAGGCAGCACTCACCTAATCAAAGGTTTAGTGGCAAATGGCGCGGATGCCTCGCTGCACACCGTCGAGTACCCGCTATTGTGGCTGGGGTCAGAGAGCCAATCAGGGCTGCTGGGAGGCAGGAACTAGAGAATGCTGGAAGCAGGGAGGCCCGGGAGACACCGTGCTCTAGCCTTGGGCTACATTCTTTTCAGGTCAATGGGGGTGATTTTAGGGAGCTTGTAGGGGCTAAGGGTCAAGGCCGTACTCACCTAATCAGGGGTTTAGCGGCAAAGGGTGCGGATGCCTTGCTGCGCACCGTCGAATAGCCTGTATTGTGGCTGGGGTCAGAGAGCCAATCAGGACTGCTGGGAGGCAGGAACTAGAGAATCCAGGAAGCAGGGAGGCCCGAGAGACACTGTGCTATGGCCTCAGGCTACATTCTTTTGAGGCCACTGGGGTGATTTTAGGGAGCTTGTAGGGGTTTAAGGGCAAGGCAGCACTCACCTAATCAGGGGTTTAGCGGCAAAAGGCGCGGATGATCGCTGCACACCGTCGAGTACTCTGTATTGTGGCTGGGGTCAGAGAACCAATCAGGGTTGCTGGGAGGCGGGAAAGAGAGAATCCTGGAAGCAGGATTAGACACAATACTACGGACTCAGGCTATTTTCTTTTCAGGCCACTGGGGGTGATTGTAGGGAGCTTGTATGGGCTAAGGGGCAAGGCATCACTCACCTAATCAGGGGTTTAGCGGCAAATGGCGCGGATGCCTCGATGCACACCGTCGAATACCCTGTATTGTGGCTGGGGTCAAAAAAGCCAATCAGGGCAGCCAGGAGGCGGGAACTTGAGAATCCAGGAAGCAGGGAGGGCCGGGAGACACTGTGCTACGGCTTCGGGCTCCTTTCTTTTCAGGCCACTGGGGGTGATTTTAGGGAGCTTTTAGGGGCTACGGGGCGAGGCAGCGCTCACCGTATCAGGGGTTTAGCGGCAAATGGCGCGGATGCCTCGCTGCTCACTGTCGAGTACCCTATATTATGGCTGGGGTCCGAGAGCCAATCAGGGCTGCTAGGAGGGGGGAACTATAGAATCCAGGAAGCAGGGAGACCCGGGAGACACCGTGCTATGGCCTCAGGCTACGTTCTTTTCAGGCCACTGGGGGTGATTTTAGGGAGCTTGTAGGGGCTTAAGGGCAAGGCAGCACTCACCTAATCAGGGGTTTAGCGGCAAATGGCGTGGATGCCTCGCTGCACACCGTCGAGTACCCTGTATTGTGGCTGGAGTCAGAGAGCCAATCAGGGCTACTGGGAGGCAGGAACTAGACAATCCTGGAAGCAGGGAGCCCGGGAGACACCATGCTATGACCTCAGGCTCCGTTCTTTTCAGGCCCCTGGTGGTGATTTTAGGGAGCTTGTAGGGGCTAAGGGGCAAGGCAGCCTCACCTAATCAGGGGTTTAGCGGCAAATAGCGCGGATGCCTCGGTGCACACCGTTGAGTACCCTGTATTGTGACTGGAGTCAGAGATCCAATCAGGGCTGCTGGGAGGCGGGAACTAGACAATCCAGGAAGCAGGGAGGCTCAGGAGACACTGTGCTATGGCCTCAGGCTATGTTCTTTTCAGGCCACTGGGGGTGATTTTAGGGAGCTTGTAGGGGCTAGGGGCAAGACAGCACTCACCTTATCAGGGGTTTAGTGGCAAATGGTGTGGATGCCTGGCTGCACACCGTCGAGTACCCTGTATTGTGGCTGGGGTCATAGAGCCAAACAGGGCTGCTGGGAGGTGGGAGCTATAGAATCCAGGAAGCAGGGAGGCCCTGGAGACACCGTGCTACGGCCTCAGACTACGTTCTTTTCAGGCCACTGGGGGTGATTTTAGGCAGCTTGTAGGGGCTAAGGGGCAAGGCAGCCTCACCTAATCAGGGGTTTAGCGGCAAATGGCACGGATGCCTCGCTGCACACCGTCGAGTCATAGAGCCAAGCAGGGATGCTGGGAGGTGGGAGCTATAGACTCCAGGAAGCAGGGAGGCCCTGGAGACACTGTGCTACGGCCTCAGGCTACGTTCTTTTCAGGCCGCTGGGGGTGATTTTAGGGAGCTTGTAGCGGCTAAGGGGCAAAGCAGCAGTCACCTAATCAGGAGTTGAGCAACAAATGGCGCGGATGCCTCGCTGCACACCGTTGAGTACCCTGTATTGTGTCTGGGGTCAGAGAGCCAATCAGAGTTGCTGGGAGGCGGGAACTAGAGAATCCTGGAAGCAGGGAGGCAAGGGAGACACTGTGCTACGGCCTCAGGCTACGTTCTTTTCAGGCCACTGGGGGTGATTTTAGGCAGCTTGTAGGAGCTAAGGGGCAAGGCAGCCTCACCTAATCAGGGGTTTAGCGGCAAATGGCACGGATGCCTCGCTGCACACCGTCGAGTACTCTGTATTGTGGCTGGGGTCAGAAAGCCAATCAGGGCAGCTGGGAGGCGGGAACAAGAGAATCCAGGAAGCAGGGAGGCCCGGGAGACACTGTGCTACGGCCTCGGGCTATGTTCTTTTCAGGCCACTGGGGGTGATTTTAGGGAGCTTGTAGGGGCTAGGGGGCAAGGCAGCACTCACCTTATCAGGGGTTTAGCGGCAAATGGTGCGGATGCCTCGCTGCACACCGTCGAGTACTCTGTATTGTGGCTGGGGTCAGAAAGCCAATCAGGGCAGCTGGGAGGCGGGAACATGAGAATCCAGGAAGCAGGGAGGCCCGGGAGACACTGTGCTACGGCCTCGGCCTATGTTCTTTTCAGGCCACTGGGGGTGATTTTAGGGAGCTTGTAGGGGCTAAGGGGCAAGGCAGCACTCACCTAATCAGGTTTGAGCAGCAAATGGCGCGGATGCCTCGCTGCACACCGTTGAGTACCCTGTATTGTGGCTGGGGTCAGAGAGCCAATCAGAGTTGCTGGGAGGCGGGAACTAGAGAATCCAGGAAGCAGGGAAGCCTGGGAGACACTGTATTATGGCCTCAGGCTATGTTCTTTTCAGACCACTGGGGGTGATTTTAGGGAGCTTGTAGGGACTAGGGGGCAAGACAGCCCTCACCTTATCAGGGGTTTAGCGGCAAATGGTGCGGATGCCTCGCTGCACACCGTTGAGTACCCTGTATTGTGGCTGGTGTCATAGAGCCAATCAGGGCTGCGGGGAGGTGGGAGCTATATAATCCAGTAAGCAGGGAGGCCCTGGAGTCACTGTGCTACGGCCTCAGGCTATGTTTTTTCAGGCCACTGGGGGCGATTTTAGGGAGCTTGTAGCGGCTAAGGGGCAAAGCAGCAGTCACCTAATCAGGTGTTGAGCAGCAATTGGCGCGGATGCCTCGCTGCACACCGTTGAGTATCCTGTATTGTGGCTGGGGTCAGAGAGCCAGTCAGAGTTGCTGGGAGGCGGGAACTAGAGATTCCTGGAAGCAGGGAGGCAAGGTAGACACCGTGCTACGGCCTCAGGCTACGTTCTTTTCGGGCCACTGGGGGTGATTTTAGGTAGCTTGTAGGGGCTAAGGGGCAAGGCAGCCTCACCTAATCAGGGGTTTAGCGGCAAATGGCACAGATGCCTCGCTGCACACCGTCGAGTACCCTGTATTGTGGCTCGGGTCAGAGAGCCAATCATGGTTGCTGGGAGGCGGAAACTAGAGAATCCAGGAAGCAGGGAGGCCCAGTAGACACTGTGCTATGGCCTCAGGCTATGTTCTTTTCAGGCCACTGGGGGTGATTTTAGGGAGCTTGTAGGGGCTAAGGGGCAAGGCAGCACTCACCTAATCAGGATTAAGCAGCAAATGGGGCGGATGCCTCGCTGCACACCGTTGAGTACCCTGTATTGTGGCTGGGGTCAGAGAGCCAATCAGAGTTGCTGGGAGGCGGGAACTAGAGAATCCAGGAAGCAGGGAAGACCGGGAGACACTGTGTCATGGCCTCAGGCTATGTTCTTTTCAGGCCACTGGGGGTGATTTTAGGGAGCTTGTAGGTGCTAAGGGGCAAGGCAGCACTCACCTTATCAGGGGTTTAGCGGCAAATGGTGCGGATGCCTCGCTGCACACAGTCGAGTACCCTGTATTGTGTCCGGGGTCAGAAAGCCAATCAGGGCAGCTGGGAGGCGGGAACTAGAGAATCCAGGAAGCAGGGAAGCCAGGGAGACACCGTGCTATGGCCTCAGGCTATGTTCTTTTCAGGCCACTGGGGGTGATTTGAGGTAGCTTGTAGGGGCTACGGGGCAAGGCAGCACTCACCTTATCAGGGGTTTAGCGGCAAATGGTGCGAATGCCTCGCTGCGCACTGTTGAGTACCCTGTATTGTGGTTGGGGTCAGGGAGCCAATCAGGGTTGCTGGGAGACGGGAACTAGAGAATCCAGGAAGCAGGGAAGCCCGGGAGACACCGTGCTATGGCCTCAGGCTATGTTCTTTTCAGGCCACTGGGGGTGATTTGAGGGAGCTTGTAGGGGCTACGGGGCAAGGCAGCACTCACCTTATCAGGGGTTTAGCGGCAAATGGTGCGAATGCCTCGCTGCACACCGTCGAGTACCCTGTATTGTGGCTGGGGTCAGAGAGCCACTCAGGGCTGCTGGGAGGTGGGAACTATAGAATCCAGGAAGCAGGGAAGCCTGGGAGACACCGTGCTATGGCCTCTGGCTATGTTCTTTTCAGGCCACTGTGGGTGATTTTAGGGAGCTTGTAGGGGCTAAGGGGCAAGGTAGCACTCACCTAATCAGGGGTTTAGCAGCAAATGGCACGGATGCCTCGCTGCGCACTGTTGAGTACCCTGTATTGTGGCTGGGGTCAGAGAGCCAATCAGGGTTGCTGGGAGACGGGAACGACAGAATCCAGGAAGCAGGGAAGCCCGGGAGACACCGTGCTATGGCCTCAGGCTATGTTCTTTTCAGGCCACTGGGGGTGATTTTAGGGAGCTTGTAGGGGCTACGGGGCAAGGCAGCACTCACCTAATCAGGGGTTTAGCAGCAAATGGCACGGATGCCTCGCTGCACACCGTTGAGTACCCTGTATTGTGGCTCGGGTCAGAGAGCCAATCATGGTTGCTGGGAGGCGGAAACTAGAGAATCCAGGAAGCAGGGAGGCCCAGTAGACACTGTGCTATGGCCTCAGGCTATGTTCTTTTCAGGCCACTGGGGGTGATTTTAGGGAGCTTGTAGGGGCTACGGGGCAAGGCAGCACTCACCTAATCAGGGGTTTAGCAGCAAATGGCACGGATGCCTCGCTGCGCACTGTTGAGTACCCTGTATTGTGGCTGGGGTCAGAGAGCCAATCAGGGTTGCTGGGAGACGGGAACGACAGAATCCAGGAAGCAGGGAAGCCCGGGAGACACCGTGCTATGGCCTCAGGCTATGTTCTTTTCAGGCCACTGGGGGTGATTTTAGGGATCTTTTAGGGGCTAAGGGGCAAGGCAGCCTCACCTAATCAGGGGTTTAGCGGCAAATAGCGCCGATGCCTCGGTGCATACCGTTGAGTACCTTGTATTGTGGCTGGAGTCAGAGATCCAATCAGGGCTGCTGGGAGGCGGGAACTAGAGAATCCAGGAAGCAGGGAAGCCCAGGAGACACTGTGCTATGGCCTCAGGCTATGTTCTTTTCAGGCCACTGGGGGTGATTTTAGGGAGCTTGTAGGGGCTAATGGGCAAGGCAGCACTCACCTTATCAGGGGTTTAGCGGCAAATGGTCCGGATGCCTCACTGCACACCGTCGAGTACCCTGTATTGTGGCTGGGGTCATAGAGCCAATCAGGGCTGATGGGAGGTGGGAGCAATAGAATCCAGGAAGCAGGGAGGCCCTGGAGATACTGTGCTACGGCCTCAGGCTACGTTCTTTTCAGGCCACTGTGGGTGATTTTAGGAAGCTTGTAGCGGCTAAGGGGCAAAGCAGCAGTCACCTAATCAGGAGTCGAGCAGAAAATGGCGCGGATGCCTCGCTGCACACCGTTGAGTACCCTGTATTGTGGCTGTGGTCAGAGAGCCAATCAGAGTTGCAGGGAGGCGGGAACTAGAGAATCCAGGAAGCAGGGAAGCCCGGGAGACACTGTGCTATGGCCTCAGGCTATGCTCTTTTCAGGCCACTGGGGGTGATTTTAGGGAGCTTGTAGGGGCTAGGGGGCATGACAGCACTCACCTTATTAGGGGTTTATCGGCAAATGGTGCGGATGCCTCGCTGCACAATGTCGAGTAACCTGTATTGTGGCTGGGGTCATAGAGCCAATCAGGGCTGCTGGGAGGTGGGAGCTATAGAATCCAGGAAGCAGGGAGGCCCTGGAGACACTGTGCTACAGCCTCAGGCTACGTTCTTTTCAGGCCACTGGGGGTGATATAGGGAGCTTGTAGCGGCTAAGGGGCAAAGCAGCAGTCACCTAATCAGGAGTTGAGCAGCAAATGGCGCGGATGCCTCGCTGCACACCGTTGAGTACCCTGTATTGTGGCTGGGGTCAGAGAGCCAATCAGAGTTGCTGGGAGGCGGGAACTAGAGAATCCTGGAAGCAGGGAGGCAAGGGAGACACCGTGCTACGGCCTCAGGCTATGTTCTTTTCAGGCCACTGGGGGTGATTTTAGGCAGTTTGTAGGGGCTAAGGGGCAAGGCAGCCTCACCTAATCAGGGGTTTAGCGGCAAATGGCACGGATGCCTCGCTGCACACCGTCGAGTACCCTGTATTGTGGCTGGGGTCAGAGAGCCAATCATAGTTGCTGGGAGGCAGAAACTAGAGAATCCAGGGAGCAGGGAGGCCCAGGAGACACTGTGCTATGGCCTCAGGCTATGTTCTTTTCAGGCCAGTGGGGGTGATTTTAGGGAGCTTGTAGGGGCTAAGGGGCACGGCAGCACTCACCTAATTAGGATTGAGCAGCAAATGCCGCGGATGCCTCGCTGCACACCGTTGAGTACCCTGTATTGTGGCTGGGGTCAGAGAGCCACTCAGGGCTGCTGGGAGGTGGGAACTATAGAATCCAGGAAGCAGGGAAGCCTGGGAGACACCGTGCTATGGCCTCAGGCTATGTTCTTTTCAGGCCACTGGGGGTGATTTTAGGGAGCTTGTAGGGGCTAAGGGGCAAGGTAGCACTCACCTAATCAGGGGTTTAGCAGCAAATGGCGCGGATGCCTCGCTGCGCACTGTTGAGTACCCTGTATTGTGGCTGGGGTCAGAGAGCCAATCAGGGTTGCTGGGAGACGGGAACGAGAGAATCCAGGAAACAGGGAAGCCCGGGAGACACCGTGCTATGGCCCCAGGCTATGTTCTTTTCAGGCCACTGGGGGTGAATTTAGGGTGCTTGTAGGGGCTAGGGGGCAAGGTAGCACTCACCTAATCAAAGGTTTAGTGGCAAATGGCGTGTATGCCTCGCTGCACACCATCGAGTACCCTGTATTGTGGCTGTGGTCAGAGAGCCAATCAGGGCTGCTGGGAGGAAGGAACTAGAGAATCCTTGAAGCGGGGTGGCCCGGGAGACACTGTGCTACGGCCTGGGGCTACATTCTTTTCAGGCCACTGGGGGTGATTTTAGGGAGCTTGTAGGGGCTAAGGGGCAAGGCAGCACTCACCTAATCAGGGGTTTAGCGATAAATGGCGCGGATGCCTCGCTGCGCACCCTCAAATACCTTGTGTTGTGGCTTGGGTCAGAGAGCCAATCAGGACGTCTGGGAGGCGGTAACTAGAGAATCCAAGAAGCAGGGAGGCCCGAGAGACACTGTGCTGTGGCCTCAGTCTACATTCTATTGAGGCCACTGGGGTGATTTTAGGGAGCTTGTAGGGGCTTAAGAGCAAGGCAGCACTCACCTAATCAGGGGTTTAGCGGCAAATGGCTTGGATGCCTCGCTGCACACCATCGAGTACCCTGAAATGTGGCTGGAGTCAGAGAGCCAATATGGGCTATTGGAAGGCAGGAACTAGAGAATCCAGGAAGCAGGGAGGCTGGAGAGACACTGTGCTATGGCCTCAGGTTACATTCTTTTGAGGCCAGGGGGGTGATTTTAGGCACCTTGTAGGGGCTAAGGGGCAAGGCAGCCTCACCTAATCAGGGGTTTAGCAGAAAATGGCGCGGATGCCTAGCTACACACCGTCGAGTACCCTGTATTGTGGCTGGGGTCAGAGAGCCAATCATGGTTGCTGGGAGGCAGGAACTAGAGAATCCAGGAAGCAGGGATACCCAGGAGACACTGTGCTATGGCCTCAGGCTATGTTCTTTTCAGGCCACTGGGGGAGATTTTAGGGAGCTTGTAGGGGCTAAGGGGCAAGGCCGTACTCACCTAATCAGGGGTTTAGCAGCAAATGGCGCGGATGCCTAGCTGCACACCGTCGAATACCCTGTATTGTAGCTGGGGTCAGAAAGCAAATCAGGGCTGCTGGGAGGCGGGAACTAGAGAATCCAGGAAGCAGGGAGGCCCAGGATACACTGTGCTACGGCCTCGGGCTACTTTCTTTTCAGGCCACTGGGGGTGATTTTAGGGAGCTTGTAGGGGCTACGGGGCAGCGCAGCACTCACCTTATCAGGGGTTTAGCGGCAAATGGCACGGATGCCTCGCTGCACACCGTTGAGTACCCTGTATTGTGGCTGGGGTCAGAGAGCCAATAAGGGGTGCTGGGAGGGGGGAACTATAGAATCCAGGAAGCAGGGAGACCCGGGAGACACCGTGCTATGGCCTCATGCTACGTTCTTTTCAGGCCACTGGGGGTGATTTTAGGGAGCTTGTAGGGGCTAAAGGGCAAGGCAGCACTCACCTAATCAGGGGTTTAGCAGCAAATGGCGTGAATGCCTCGCTGCACACCGTCGACTACCCTGTATTGTGGCTGGAGAAAGAGAGCCAATTAGGGCTGCTGGGAGGCAGGAACTAGAGAATCCAGGAAGCAGGGCGGCTCAGGAGACACTGTGCTACGGCCTCAGGCTATGTTCTTTTCAGGCCACTGGGGGTGATTTTAGGGAGTTTTTAGCAGCTAAGGGGCAAGGCAGCACTCAACTAATCAGGAGTTGTGCGGCAAATGGCGCGGATGCCTCGCTGCACACCGTTGAGTACCCTGTATTGTGGCTGGGCTCAGAGAGCCAATCAGGGTTGCTGGGAGGCGGGAAAGCGAGAATCCTGGAAGCAGGGAGGCCCAGGAGACACCATGCTACGGCCTCAGGCTATTTTCTTTTCAGGCCACTGGGGGTGATTTTAGGGAGCTTGTATGGGCTAAGGGGCAAGGCATCACTCACCTAATCAGGGGTTTAGCGGCAAATGGTGCGGATGCCTCGCTGCACAACGTCGAATACCCTGTATTGTGGCTGGGGTCAGAAAGCCAATCAGGGCTGCTAGGAGGCGGGAACTAGAGAATCCAGGATGCAGGGAGGCACGGGAGACACTGTGCTACGGCCTCGGGCTCCTTTCTTTTCAGGCCACTGGGGGTGATTTTAGGGAGCTTGTAGGGGCTACGGGTCAAGGCTGCGCTCACCGTATCAGGGGTTTAGCGGCAAATGGCCCAGATGCCTCGCTGCACACCGATGAGTACCCTGTATTGTGGCTGGGGTCAGAGAGCCAATCAGGGTTGCTGGGAGGCGGGAACTAGAGAATCCTGAAAGCAGGGAGCCCGGGAGACACCATGCTATGGCCTCAGGCTATGTTCTTTTCAGGCCACTGGGGGTGAATTTAGGGAGCTTGTAGGGGCTAAGGGGCAAGGCAGCACTCACCTAATCAGGGGTTTAGCGGCAAATGGCGCGGATGCCTCGCTGCACACTGTTGAGTACCCTGTATTGTGGCTGGGGTCAGAGAGCCAATCAGGGTTGCTGGGAGACGGGAACTAGAGAATCCAGGAAGCAGGGAAGCCCTGGAGACACCGTGCTATGGCCTCAGGCTATGTTCTTTTCAGGCCACTGGGGGTGATTTTAGGGAGCTTGTATGGGCTAAGGGGCAAGGCAGCACTCACCTAATCAGGATTGAGCAACAAATGGCTCGGATGCCTTGCTGCACACCGTTGAGTACCCTGTATTGTGGCTGGGGTCAGGGAGCCAATCAGAGTTGCTTTGAGGCGGGAACTAGAGAATCCTGGAAGCGGGGTGGCCCGGGAGACACCATGCTATGGCCTCAGGCTATGTTCTTTTCAGGCCACTGGGGGTGATTTTAGGGAGCTTGTAGGGGCTAAGGGGCAAGGCAGCCTCACCTAATCAGGGGTTTAGCGGCAAATGGCACGGATGCCTCGCTGCACACCGTCGAGTACTCTGTATTGTGGCTGGGGTCAGAAAGCCAATCAGGGCAGCTGGGAGGCGGGAACAAGAGAATCCAGGAAGCAGGGAAGCCCGGGAGACACCATGCTACGTCCTCAGGCTATGTTCTTTTCAGGCCACTGGGGGTGATTTTAGGGAGTTTGTATGGGCTAAGGGGAAAGGCAGCAGTCATCTAATCAGGGGTTTAGCGGCAAATGGCGTGGATGCCTTGCTGCGCACCGTCGAATAGCCTGTATTGTGGCTGAGGTCAGAGAGCCAATCAGGGCTGCTGGGAGGCGGGAACTAGAGAATCCAGGAAGCAGTGAGGCCCGGGAAAATCTGTGCTACGACCTCAGGCTACATTCTTTTCAGGCCACTGGGGGCGATTTTAGGGAGCTTGTAGGGGCTAAGGGGCAAGGCAGCACTCACCTAATCAGGGGTTTAGCGGCAAATGGCGTGATGCCTCGCTGCACACCGTCGAATACCCGGTATTGTGGCTGGGGTCAGAGAGCCAATCAGGGCTGCTGGGAGGCAGGAACTAGAGAATGCTGGAAGCAGGGAGGCCCGGGAGACACTGTGCTACGGCCTGGGGCTACATTCTTTTCCGGCCACTGGGGGTGATTTTAGGGAGCTTGTAGGGGCTAAGGGGCAAGGCAGCACTCACCTAATCAGGGGTTTTGCGATAAATGGCGCAGGTGCCTCACTGCGCACCGTCGAATACCCTGTATTGTGGCTGGGGTCAGAGAGCCAATCAGGACTGCTGGGAGGCAGGAAACAGAGAGTCCAGGAAGCAGGGAGGCCCGAGAGACACTGTGCTATGGCCTCAGGCTACATTCTTTTGAGGCCACTGGGGTGATTGTAGGGAGCTTGTAGGGGCTTAAGGGCAAGGCAGCACTCACCTAATCAGGGGTTTCGCGGCAAATGGCGCAGATGATCGCTGCACACCGTCAAGTACCCTGTATTGTGACTGGGGTCAGCGAACCAATCAGTGTTTGCTGGGAGGGGAAAAGAGAGAATCCTGGAAGCAGGGAGTCCCAGGAGAAACCATGCTACGGCCTCAGGCTACGTTCTTTTCAGGCCACTGGGGGTGATTTTAGGGAGCTTGTAGGGGCTAAAGGGCAAGGCAGCACTCACCTAATCAGGGGTTTAGCGGCAAATGGCGTCGATGCCTCGCTGCACACCGTCGAGTACCATGTATTGTGGCTGGAGTCAGAGAGCCAATCAGGGCTGCTGGGAGGCAGGAACTAGAGAATCCTGGAAGCAGGGAGCCCGGGAAACACCATGCTATGGCCTCACGCTACGTTCTTTTCAGGCCTCTGGGGGTGATTTTAAGAAGCTTGTAGGGGCTAAGGGGCAAGGCAGCACTCACCTAATCAGGGGTTTAGCGGCAAATGGTGCGGATGCCTCGCTGCGCACTGTTGAGTACCCTGTATTGTGGCTGGGGTCAGAGAGCCAATCAGGGTTGCTGGGAGGCGGGAACTAGAGAATCCAGGAAGCATGGAAGGCCGGGAGACACCGTGCTATGGCCTCAGGCTATGTTCTTTTCAGGCCACTGGGGGTGATTTTAGGGAGCTTGTAGGGGCTACGGGGCAAGGCAGCACTCACCTTATCAGGGGTTTAGCGGCAAATGGTGCAAATGCCTCGCTGCACACCGTCAAGTACCCTGTATTGTGGCTGGGGTCAGAGAGCCACTCAGGGCTGCTGGGAGGTGGGAACTATAGAATCCAGGAAGCAGGGAAGCCCGGGAGACACCGTGCTATGGCCTCAGGCTATGTTCTTTTCAGGCCACTGGGGGTGATTTTAGGGAGTTTGTAGGGGCTAAGGGGCAAGGCAGCACTCACCTAATCAGGAGTTGAGAGGCAAATGGCGCGGATGCCTCGCTGCACGCTGTTGAGTACCCTGTATTGTGGCTGGGGTCAGAAAGCCAATCAGCGTTGCTGGGAGGCGGGAACTAGAGAATCCTGGAAGCAGGGAGGCCCGGGAGACACCGTGCTACGACCTCAGGCTACATTCTTTTCAAGCCTCTGGGGGTGATTTTAGGGAGCTTTTAGGGGCTAAAGGGCAAGGAAGCCTCACCTAATCAGGAGTTTAGCGGCAAATGGTACGTATGCCTCGCTACACACCGTCAAGTACCATGTATTGTGGCTTCGGTCAGAGAGCCAATAGGAGTTGCTGGGAGGCGGGAACCAGAGAATCCAGGAAGCAGGGATGCCCGGCAGACACTGTGCTATGGCCTCGGGCTACTTTCTTTTCAGGCCTCTGGGGGTGATTTTAGGGAGCTTGTAGGGGCTACGGGGCTATTCAGCACTCACCTAATCAGGGGTTTAGCGGCAAATGGCACGGATGCCTCGCTGCACACCGTCGAGTACCCTGTATTGTGGCTGGGGTCAGAGAGCCAATCAGGGCTGCTGGGAGGCGGGATCTATAGAATCCAAGAAGCAGAGAGACCTGGGATACACCGTGCTACGGCCTCAGGCTATGTTCTTTTCAGGCCACTGGGGGTGATTTTACGGAGCTTGTAGGGGCTAAAGGGCAAGGCAGCCCTCACCTAATAAGGGGTTTAGCGGCAAATGGCGCGGATGCCTCCCTGCACACCGTCGAGTACCCTGTATTGTGGCTGGAGTCAGAGAGCCAATCAGGGCTGCTGGGAGGCAGGAACTAGAGAATCCAGGAAGCAGGGAGGCCCAGGAGACACTGTGCTACGGCCTCAGGCTACGTTCTTTTCAGGCCACTGGAGGTGATTTTAAGCAGCTTGTAGGGGATAAGGGGCAAGGCAGCACTCACCTAATCAGGAGTTGAGCGGCAAATGGCGCGGATGCCTCGCTGCACACCGTTGAGTACCCTGTATTGTGGCTGGGGTCAGAAAGCCAATCAGCGTTGCTGGGAGGCGGGAACTAGAGAATCCTGGAAGCAGGGAGGCCCGGGAGACACCGTGCTACGACCTCAGGCTACATTCTTTTCAAGCCTCTGAGGGTGATTTTAGGGAGCTTTTAGGGGCTAAGGGGCAAGGCAGCCTCACCTAATCAGGGGTTTAGCGGCAAATGGTATGTATGCCTCGCTGCACACCGTCAAGTACCCTGTATTGTGGCTTCGGTCAGAGAGCCAATCAGAGTTGCTGGGAGGCGGGAACTAGAGAATCCAGGAAGCAGGGATGCCCGGCAGACACTGTGCTATGGCCTCGGTCTACTTTCTTTTCAGGCCACTTGGGGTGATTTTAGGGAGCTTGTAGGGGCTACGGGGCTATTCAGCACTCACCTAATCAGGGGTTTAGTGGCAAATGGCGCGGATGCCTCGCTGCACACCGTCGAGTACCCTGTATTGTGGCTGGGGTCAGAGAGCCAATCAGGGCTGCTGGGAGGCGGAAACTATAGAATCCAAGAAGCAGAGAGACCTGGGATACACCGTGCTACGGCCTCAGGCTATGTTCTTTTCAGGCCACTGGGGGTGATTTTAGGGAGCTTGTAGGGGCTAAAGGGCAAGGCAGCACTCACCTAATCAGAGGTTTAGCGGCAAATGGCGCGGATGCCTCCCTGCACACCGTCGAGTACCCTGTATTGTGGCTGGAGTCAGAGAGCCAATCAGGGTTGCTGGGAGGCAGGAACTAGAGAATCCAGGAAGCAGGGAGGCCCAGGAGACACTGTGCTACGGCCTCAGGCTACGTTCTTTTCAGGCCACTGGAGGTGATTTTAGGCAGCTTGTAGGGGATAAGGGGCAAGGCAGCACTCACCTAATCAGGAGTTGAGCGGCAAATGGCGCGGATGCCTCGCTGCACACCGTTGAGTACCCTGTATTGTGGCTGGGGTCAGAGAGCCAAGTAGGGTTGCTGGGAGGCGGGAACTAGAGAATCCAGGAAGAAGGGACGCCTGGCAGACACTGTGCTACTGCTACGGGCTACTTTCTTTTCAGGCCACTGGGTGTGATTTTAGGGAGCTTGTACAGGCTATGGGGCAAGGCAGCTCTCACCTTATCAGGGTTTTAGCGGCAAATGGCGTGGATGCCTCGCTGCACACCGTCGAGTACCCTGTATTGTGGCTGGGGTCAGAGAGCCAATCAGGGCTGCTGGGAGGGGGGATCTATAGAATCCAGGAAGCAGAGTGACCCGGGAGACACCGTGCTACGGCCTCAGGCTAAGTTCTTTTCAGGCCACTGGGGGTGATTTTAGGCAGCTTGTAGGGGCTAAGGGGCAAGGCAGCCTACCTAATCAGGGGTTTAGCAGCAATAAATCAAATCAAATCAAATCAAATGTCGCGGATGCATCGCTGCACACTGTCGAGTACCCTGTATTGTGGCTGGGGTCAGAGAGCCAATCACGTTTGCTGGTAGGCAGGAACTAGAGAATCCAGGAAGCAGGGAGGCCCAGGAGACACTGTGCTATGGCCTCGGGCTACGTTCTTTTCAGGCCACTGGGGGAGATTTTAGGGAGCTTGTAGGGGCTAAGGGGCAAGGCAGTACTCACCTAATCAGGGGTTTAGCGGCAAATAACGCGGATGCCTCCCTGCACACCGTCGAGTAACCTGTATTGTGGCTGGGTTCAGAGAGCCAATCAGGGTTTCTGGGAGGCGGGAACTAGAGAATCCAGGAAGCAGGGAGGCCCGGGAGACACCGTGCTATAGCCTTGCGCTACATTCTTTTCAGGCCAATGGGGGTGATTTTAGGGAGCTTGTAGGGGCTAAGGGGCAAGGCCGTACTCACCTAATCAGGGGTTTAGCGGCAAATGGCGCGGATGCCTTGCTGCGCACCGTCAAATAGCCTGTATTGTGGCTGGGGTCAGAGAGCCAATCAGGGCTGTCGTGAGGCGGGAACTAGAGAATCCAGGAAGCAGGGAGGCCCGGGAAATGCTGTGCTACGGCCTCAGGCTACATTCTTTTTAGGCCACTGGGGGTGATTTTAGGGAGCTTGTAGGGGCTAAGGGGTAAGGCAGCACTCACCTAATCAGGGGTTTAGCGGCAAATAGCGCGGATGCATCGCTGCACACTGTCAAATACCATGTATTGTGGCTGGGGTCAGAGAGCCAATCAGGGCTGCTGGGAGTCAGGAACTAGAGAATCCTGGAAGCAGGGAGGCCCAGGAAATGCTGTGCTACGGCCTCAGGCTACATTCTTTTCAGGCCACTCTGGGTGATTTTATGGAGCTTGTAGGGGCTAAGGGGCAAGGCAGCACGCACCTAATCAGGGGTTTGGCGGCAAATGGCGCGGATGCCTCGCTGCACAGCGGCGAATACCCTGTATTGTACATGGAGTCAGAGAGCCAATCAGGGCTACTGGGAGGCAGGAATTAGAGAATTCAGGAAGCAGGGAAGCCCAGGAGACACTGTGCTACAGCCTCAGGCTACATTCTTTCAGGCCACTGGGGGTGATTTTAGGGAGCTTGAAGGGGCTAAGGGGCTAAGGGGCAAGGCAGCACTCACCTAATCAGGGGTTTAGCAGCAAATGGTGCAGATGCCTCGCTGCACACCATTGAGTACCCTGTGTTGTGGCTGGGGTCAGAGAGCCAATCAGGGGTGCTGGGAGGCGGGAACTAGAGAATCCTGGAAGCTTGGGGGCCCGGGAGACACCATGCTATGGCCTCAGGCTACGTTCTTTTCAGGCCACTGGGGTTGATTTTAGGGTGCTTGTATGGGCTAAGGGGCAAGGCAGCACTCACCTAATCAGGGGATTAGCGGCAAATGGCGCGGATGCCTCGCTGCACACTTTTGAGTACCCTGTATTGTGGCTGGGGTCAGAGAGCCAATCAGGGCTGCTGGGAGGCGGGTACTAGAGAATCCAGGAAGCAGTGAGGCCCGGGAAACGCTGTGCTACGGCCTCAGGCTACATTCTTTTCAGGTCACTGGGGGTGATTTTAGGGAGCTTGTAGGGGCTGAGGGGCAAGGCAGCACTCACCTAATCAGTGGTTTAGTGGCAAATGGCGCGATTCCTCGCTGCACACTGTCAAATACTATGTATTGTGGCTGGGGTTATAGAGCCAATCAGGGCTGCTGGGAGGTGGGAACTAGAGAATCCAGGAAGCAGGGAGGCCCGGGAGACACTGTGCTACGGCCTCGGCTATGTTCTTTTCAGGCCACTGGGGGTGATTTTAGGGAGCCTGTAGGGGCTAAGGAGCAAGGCAGCACTCACCTAATCAAAGGTTTAGTGGCAAATGGCGCGGATGCCTCGCTGCACACCGTCGAGTACCCGCTATTGTGGCTGGGGTCAGAGAGCCAATCAGGGCTGCTGGGAGGCAGGAACTAGAGAATGCTGGAAGCAGGGAGGCCCGGGAGACACCGTGCTCTAGCCTTGGGCTACATTCTTTTCAGGTCAATGGGGGTGATTTTAGGGAGCTTGTAGGGGCTAAGGGTCAAGGCCGTACTCACCTAATCAGGGGTTTAGCGGCAAAGGGTGCGGATGCCTTGCTGCGCACCGTCGAATAGCCTGTATTGTGGCTGGGGTCAGAGAGCCAATCAGGACTGCTGGGAGGCAGGAACTAGAGAATCCAGGAAGCAGGGAGGCCCGAGAGACACTGTGCTATGGCCTCAGGCTACATTCTTTTGAGGCCACTGGGGTGATTTTAGGGAGCTTGTAGGGGTTTAAGGGCAAGGCAGCACTCACCTAATCAGGGGTTTAGCGGCAAAAGGCGCGGATGATCGCTGCACACCGTCGAGTACTCTGTATTGTGGCTGGGGTCAGAGAACCAATCAGGGTTGCTGGGAGGCGGGAAAGAGAGAATCCTGGAAGCAGGATTAGACACAATACTACGGACTCAGGCTATATTCTTTTCAGGCCACTGGGGGTGATTGTAGGGAGCTTGTATGGGCTAAGGGGCAAGGCATCACTCACCTAATCAGGGGTTTAGCGGCAAATGGCGCGGATGCCTCGATGCACACCGTCGAATACCCTGTATTGTGGCTGGGGTCAAAAAAGCCAATCAGGGCAGCCAGGAGGCGGGAACTTGAGAATCCAGGAAGCAGGGAGGGCCGGGAGACACTGTGCTACGGCTTCGGGCTCCTTTCTTTTCAGGCCACTGGGGGTGATTTTAGGGAGCTTTTAGGGGCTACGGGGCGAGGCAGCGCTCACCGTATCAGGGGTTTAGCGGCAAATGGCGCGGATGCCTCGCTGCTCACTGTCGAGTACCCTATATTATGGCTGGGGTCCGAGAGCCAATCAGGGCTGCTAGGAGGGGGGAACTATAGAATCCAGGAAGCAGGGAGACCCGGGAGACACCGTGCTATGGCCTCAGGCTACGTTCTTTTCAGGCCACTGGGGGTGATTTTAGGGAGCTTGTAGGGGCTTAAGGGCAAGGCAGCACTCACCTAATCAGGGGTTTAGCGGCAAATGGCGTGGATGCCTCGCTGCACACCGTCGAGTACCCTGTATTGTGGCTGGAGTCAGAGAGCCAATCAGGGCTACTGGGAGGCAGGAACTAGACAATCCTGGAAGCAGGGAGCCCGGGAGACACCATGCTATGACCTCAGGCTCCGTTCTTTTCAGGCCCCTGGTGGTGATTTTAGGGAGCTTGTAGGGGCTAAGGGGCAAGGCAGCCTCACCTAATCAGGGGTTTAGCGGCAAATAGCGCGGATGCCTCGGTGCACACCGTTGAGTACCCTGTATTGTGACTGGAGTCAGAGATCCAATCAGGGCTGCTGGGAGGCGGGAACTAGACAATCCAGGAAGCAGGGAGGCTCAGGAGACACTGTGCTATGGCCTCAGGCTATGTTCTTTTCAGGCCACTGGGGGTGATTTTAGGGAGCTTGTAGGGGCTAGGGGCAAGACAGCACTCACCTTATCAGGGGTTTAGTGGCAAATGGTGTGGATGCCTGGCTGCACACCGTCGAGTACCCTGTATTGTGGCTGGGGTCATAGAGCCAAACAGGGCTGCTGGGAGGTGGGAGCTATAGAATCCAGGAAGCAGGGAGGCCCTGGAGACACCGTGCTACGGCCTCAGACTACGTTCTTTTCAGGCCACTGGGGGTGATTTTAGGCAGCTTGTAGGGGCTAAGGGGCAAGGCAGCCTCACCTAATCAGGGGTTTAGCGGCAAATGGCACGGATGCCTCGCTGCACACCGTCGAGTCATAGAGCCAAGCAGGGATGCTGGGAGGTGGGAGCTATAGACTCCAGGAAGCAGGGAGGCCCTGGAGACACTGTGCTACGGCCTCAGGCTACGTTCTTTTCAGGCCGCTGGGGGTGATTTTAGGGAGCTTGTAGCGGCTAAGGGGCAAAGCAGCAGTCACCTAATCAGGAGTTGAGCAACAAATGGCGCGGATGCCTCGCTGCACACCGTTGAGTACCCTGTATTGTGTCTGGGGTCAGAGAGCCAATCAGAGTTGCTGGGAGGCGGGAACTAGAGAATCCTGGAAGCAGGGAGGCAAGGGAGACACTGTGCTACGGCCTCAGGCTACGTTCTTTTCAGGCCACTGGGGGTGATTTTAGGCAGCTTGTAGGAGCTAAGGGGCAAGGCAGCCTCACCTAATCAGGGGTTTAGCGGCAAATGGCACGGATGCCTCGCTGCACACCGTCGAGTACTCTGTATTGTGGCTGGGGTCAGAAAGCCAATCAGGGCAGCTGGGAGGCGGGAACAAGAGAATCCAGGAAGCAGGGAGGCCCGGGAGACACTGTGCTACGGCCTCGGGCTATGTTCTTTTCAGGCCACTGGGGGTGATTTTAGGGAGCTTGTAGGGGCTAGGGGGCAAGGCAGCACTCACCTTATCAGGGGTTTAGCGGCAAATGGTGCGGATGCCTCGCTGCACACCGTCGAGTACTCTGTATTGTGGCTGGGGTCAGAAAGCCAATCAGGGCAGCTGGGAGGCGGGAACATGAGAATCCAGGAAGCAGGGAGGCCCGGGAGACACTGTGCTACGGCCTCGGCCTATGTTCTTTTCAGGCCACTGGGGGTGATTTTAGGGAGCTTGTAGGGGCTAAGGGGCAAGGCAGCACTCACCTAATCAGGTTTGAGCAGCAAATGGCGCGGATGCCTCGCTGCACACCGTTGAGTACCCTGTATTGTGGCTGGGGTCAGAGAGCCAATCAGAGTTGCTGGGAGGCGGGAACTAGAGAATCCAGGAAGCAGGGAAGCCTGGGAGACACTGTATTATGGCCTCAGGCTATGTTCTTTTCAGACCACTGGGGGTGATTTTAGGGAGCTTGTAGGGACTAGGGGGCAAGACAGCCCTCACCTTATCAGGGGTTTAGCGGCAAATGGTGCGGATGCCTCGCTGCACACCGTTGAGTACCCTGTATTGTGGCTGGTGTCATAGAGCCAATCAGGGCTGCGGGGAGGTGGGAGCTATATAATCCAGTAAGCAGGGAGGCCCTGGAGTCACTGTGCTACGGCCTCAGGCTATGTTTTTTCAGGCCACTGGGGGCGATTTTAGGGAGCTTGTAGCGGCTAAGGGGCAAAGCAGCAGTCACCTAATCAGGTGTTGAGCAGCAATTGGCGCGGATGCCTCGCTGCACACCGTTGAGTATCCTGTATTGTGGCTGGGGTCAGAGAGCCAGTCAGAGTTGCTGGGAGGCGGGAACTAGAGATTCCTGGAAGCAGGGAGGCAAGGTAGACACCGTGCTACGGCCTCAGGCTACGTTCTTTTCGGGCCACTGGGGGTGATTTTAGGTAGCTTGTAGGGGCTAAGGGGCAAGGCAGCCTCACCTAATCAGGGGTTTAGCGGCAAATGGCACAGATGCCTCGCTGCACACCGTCGAGTACCCTGTATTGTGGCTCGGGTCAGAGAGCCAATCATGGTTGCTGGGAGGCGGAAACTAGAGAATCCAGGAAGCAGGGAGGCCCAGTAGACACTGTGCTATGGCCTCAGGCTATGTTCTTTTCAGGCCACTGGGGGTGATTTTAGGGAGCTTGTAGGGGCTAAGGGGCAAGGCAGCACTCACCTAATCAGGATTAAGCAGCAAATGGGGCGGATGCCTCGCTGCACACCGTTGAGTACCCTGTATTGTGGCTGGGGTCAGAGAGCCAATCAGAGTTGCTGGGAGGCGGGAACTAGAGAATCCAGGAAGCAGGGAAGACCGGGAGACACTGTGTCATGGCCTCAGGCTATGTTCTTTTCAGGCCACTGGGGGTGATTTTAGGGAGCTTGTAGGTGCTAAGGGGCAAGGCAGCACTCACCTTATCAGGGGTTTAGCGGCAAATGGTGCGGATGCCTCGCTGCACACAGTCGAGTACCCTGTATTGTGTCCGGGGTCAGAAAGCCAATCAGGGCAGCTGGGAGGCGGGAACTAGAGAATCCAGGAAGCAGGGAAGCCAGGGAGACACCGTGCTATGGCCTCAGGCTATGTTCTTTTCAGGCCACTGGGGGTGATTTGAGGTAGCTTGTAGGGGCTACGGGGCAAGGCAGCACTCACCTTATCAGGGGTTTAGCGGCAAATGGTGCGAATGCCTCGCTGCGCACTGTTGAGTACCCTGTATTGTGGTTGGGGTCAGGGAGCCAATCAGGGTTGCTGGGAGACGGGAACTAGAGAATCCAGGAAGCAGGGAAGCCCGGGAGACACCGTGCTATGGCCTCAGGCTATGTTCTTTTCAGGCCACTGGGGGTGATTTGAGGGAGCTTGTAGGGGCTACGGGGCAAGGCAGCACTCACCTTATCAGGGGTTTAGCGGCAAATGGTGCGAATGCCTCGCTGCACACCGTCGAGTACCCTGTATTGTGGCTGGGGTCAGAGAGCCACTCAGGGCTGCTGGGAGGTGGGAACTATAGAATCCAGGAAGCAGGGAAGCCTGGGAGACACCGTGCTATGGCCTCTGGCTATGTTCTTTTCAGGCCACTGTGGGTGATTTTAGGGAGCTTGTAGGGGCTAAGGGGCAAGGTAGCACTCACCTAATCAGGGGTTTAGCAGCAAATGGCACGGATGCCTCGCTGCGCACTGTTGAGTACCCTGTATTGTGGCTGGGGTCAGAGAGCCAATCAGGGTTGCTGGGAGACGGGAACGACAGAATCCAGGAAGCAGGGAAGCCCGGGAGACACCATGCTATGGCCTCAGGCTATGTTCTTTTCAGGCCACTGGGGGTGATTTTAGGGAGCTTGTAGGGGCTACGGGGCAAGGCAGCACTCACCTAATCAGGGGTTTAGCAGCAAATGGCACGGATGCCTCGCTGCACACCGTTGAGTACCCTGTATTGTGGCTCGGGTCAGAGAGCCAATCATGGTTGCTGGGAGGCGGAAACTAGAGAATCCAGGAAGCAGGGAGGCCCAGTAGACACTGTGCTATGGCCTCAGGCTATGTTCTTTTCAGGCCACTGGGGGTGATTTTAGGGAGCTTGTAGGGGCTACGGGGCAAGGCAGCACTCACCTAATCAGGGGTTTAGCAGCAAATGGCACGGATGCCTCGCTGCGCACTGTTGAGTACCCTGTATTGTGGCTGGGGTCAGAGAGCCAATCAGGGTTGCTGGGAGACGGGAACGACAGAATCCAGGAAGCAGGGAAGCCCGGGAGACACCGTGCTATGGCCTCAGGCTATGTTCTTTTCAGGCCACTGGGGGTGATTTTAGGGATCTTTTAGGGGCTAAGGGGCAAGGCAGCCTCACCTAATCAGGGGTTTAGCGGCAAATAGCGCCGATGCCTCGGTGCATACCGTTGAGTACCTTGTATTGTGGCTGGAGTCAGAGATCCAATCAGGGCTGCTGGGAGGCGGGAACTAGAGAATCCAGGAAGCAGGGAAGCCCAGGAGACACTGTGCTATGGCCTCAGGCTATGTTCTTTTCAGGCCACTGGGGGTGATTTTAGGGAGCTTGTAGGGGCTAATGGGCAAGGCAGCACTCACCTTATCAGGGGTTTAGCGGCAAATGGTCCGGATGCCTCACTGCACACCGTCGAGTACCCTGTATTGTGGCTGGGGTCATAGAGCCAATCAGGGCTGATGGGAGGTGGGAGCAATAGAATCCAGGAAGCAGGGAGGCCCTGGAGATACTGTGCTACGGCCTCAGGCTACGTTCTTTTCAGGCCACTGTGGGTGATTTTAGGAAGCTTGTAGCGGCTAAGGGGCAAAGCAGCAGTCACCTAATCAGGAGTCGAGCAGCAAATGGCGCGGATGCCTCGCTGCACACCGTTGAGTACCCTGTATTGTGGCTGTGGTCAGAGAGCCAATCAGAGTTGCAGGGAGGCGGGAACTAGAGAATCCAGGAAGCAGGGAAGCCCGGGAGACACTGTGCTATGGCCTCAGGCTATGCTCTTTTCAGGCCACTGGGGGTGATTTTAGGGAGCTTGTAGGGGCTAGGGGGCATGACAGCACTCACCTTATTAGGGGTTTATCGGCAAATGGTGCGGATGCCTCGCTGCACAATGTCGAGTAACCTGTATTGTGGCTGGGGTCATAGAGCCAATCAGGGCTGCTGGGAGGTGGGAGCTATAGAATCCAGGAAGCAGGGAGGCCCTGGAGACACTGTGCTACAGCCTCAGGCTACGTTCTTTTCAGGCCACTGGGGGTGATATAGGGAGCTTGTAGCGGCTAAGGGGCAAAGCAGCAGTCACCTAATCAGGAGTTGAGCAGCAAATGGCGCGGATGCCTCGCTGCACACCGTTGAGTACCCTGTATTGTGGCTGGGGTCAGAGAGCCAATCAGAGTTGCTGGGAGGCGGGAACTAGAGAATCCTGGAAGCAGGGAGGCAAGGGAGACACCGTGCTACGGCCTCAGGCTATGTTCTTTTCAGGCCACTGGGGGTGATTTTAGGCAGTTTGTAGGGGCTAAGGGGCAAGGCAGCCTCACCTAATCAGGGGTTTAGCGGCAAATGGCACGGATGCCTCGCTGCACACCGTCGAGTACCCTGTATTGTGGCTGGGGTCAGAGAGCCAATCATAGTTGCTGGGAGGCAGAAACTAGAGAATCCAGGGAGCAGGGAGGCCCAGGAGACACTGTGCTATGGCCTCAGGCTATGTTCTTTTCAGGCCAGTGGGGGTGATTTTAGGGAGCTTGTAGGGGCTAAGGGGCACGGCAGCACTCACCTAATTAGGATTGAGCAGCAAATGCCGCGGATGCCTCGCTGCACACCGTTGAGTACCCTGTATTGTGGCTGGGGTCAGAGAGCCACTCAGGGCTGCTGGGAGGTGGGAACTATAGAATCCAGGAAGCAGGGAAGCCTGGGAGACACCGTGCTATGGCCTCAGGCTATGTTCTTTTCAGGCCACTGGGGGTGATTTTAGGGAGCTTGTAGGGGCTAAGGGGCAAGGTAGCACTCACCTAATCAGGGGTTTAGCAGCAAATGGCGCGGATGCCTCGCTGCGCACTGTTGAGTACCCTGTATTGTGGCTGGGGTCAGAGAGCCAATCAGGGTTGCTGGGAGACGGGAACGAGAGAATCCAGGAAACAGGGAAGCCCGGGAGACACCGTGCTATGGCCCCAGGCTATGTTCTTTTCAGGCCACTGGGGGTGAATTTAGGGTGCTTGTAGGGGCTAGGGGGCAAGGTAGCACTCACCTAATCAAAGGTTTAGTGGCAAATGGCGTGTATGCCTCGCTGCACACCATCGAGTACCCTGTATTGTGGCTGTGGTCAGAGAGCCAATCAGGGCTGCTGGGAGGAAGGAACTAGAGAATCCTGGAAGCGGGGTGGCCCGGGAGACACTGTGCTACGGCCTGGGGCTACATTCTTTTCAGGCCACTGGGGGTGATTTTAGGGAGCTTGTAGGGGCTAAGGGGCAAGGCAGCACTCACCTAATCAGGGGTTTAGCGATAAATGGCGCGGATGCCTCGCTGCGCACCCTCAAATACCTTGTGTTGTGGCTTGGGTCAGAGAGCCAATCAGGACGTCTGGGAGGCGGTAACTAGAGAATCCAGGAAGCAGGGAGGCCCGAGAGACACTGTGCTGTGGCCTCAGGCTACATTCTATTGAGGCCACTGGGGTGATTTTAGGGAGCTTGTAGGGGCTTAAGAGCAAGGCAGCACTCACCTAATCAGGGGTTTAGCGGCAAATGGCTTGGATGCCTCGCTGCACACCATCGAGTACCCTGAAATGTGGCTGGAGTCAGAGAGCCAATATGGGCTATTGGAAGGCAGGAACTAGAGAATCCAGGAAGCAGGGAGGCTGGAGAGACACTGTGCTATGGCCTCAGGTTACATTCTTTTGAGGCCAGGGGGGTGATTTTAGGCACCTTGTAGGGGCTAAGGGGCAAGGCAGCCTCACCTAATCAGGGGTTTAGCAGAAAATGGCGCGGATGCCTAGCTACACACCGTCGAGTACCCTGTATTGTGGCTGGGGTCAGAGAGCCAATCATGGTTGCTGGGAGGCAGGAACTAGAGAATCCAGGAAGCAGGGATACCCAGGAGACACTGTGCTATGGCCTCAGGCTATGTTCTTTTCAGGCCACTGGGGGAGATTTTAGGGAGCTTGTAGGGGCTAAGGGGCAAGGCCGTACTCACCTAATCAGGGGTTTAGCAGCAAATGGCGCGGATGCCTAGCTGCACACCGTCGAATACCCTGTATTGTAGCTGGGGTCAGAAAGCAAATCAGGGCTGCTGGGAGGCGGGAACTAGAGAATCCAGGAAGCAGGGAGGCCCAGGATACACTGTGCTACGGCCTCGGGCTACTTTCTTTTCAGGCCACTGGGGGTGATTTTAGGGAGCTTGTAGGGGCTACGGGGCAGGGCAGCACTCACCTTATCAGGGGTTTAGCGGCAAATGGCACGGATGCCTCGCTGCACACCGTTGAGTACCCTGTATTGTGGCTGGGGTCAGAGAGCCAATAAGGGGTGCTGGGAGGGGGGAACTATAGAATCCAGGAAGCAGGGAGACCCGGGAGACACCGTGCTATGGCCTCATGCTACGTTCTTTTCAGGCCACTGGGGGTGATTTTAGGGAGCTTGTAGGGGCTAAAGGGCAAGGCAGCACTCACCTAATCAGGGGTTTAGCAGCAAATGGCGTGAATGCCTCGCTGCACACCGTCGACTACCCTGTATTGTGGCTGGAGAAAGAGAGCCAATTAGGGCTGCTGGGAGGCAGGAACTAGAGAATCCAGGAAGCAGGGCGGCTCAGGAGACACTGTGCTACGGCCTCAGGCTATGTTCTTTTCAGGCCACTGGGGGTGATTTTAGGGAGTTTTTAGCAGCTAAGGGGCAAGGCAGCACTCAACTAATCAGGAGTTGTGCGGCAAATGGCGCGGATGCCTCGCTGCACACCGTTGAGTACCCTGTATTGTGGCTGGGCTCAGAGAGCCAATCAGGGTTGCTGGGAGGCGGGAAAGCGAGAATCCTGGAAGCAGGGAGGCCCAGGAGACACCATGCTACGGCCTCAGGCTATTTTCTTTTCAGGCCACTGGGGGTGATTTTAGGGAGCTTGTATGGGCTAAGGGGCAAGGCATCACTCACCTAATCAGGGGTTTAGCGGCAAATGGTGCGGATGCCTCGCTGCACAACGTCGAATACCCTGTATTGTGGCTGGGGTCAGAAAGCCAATCAGGGCTGCTAGGAGGCGGGAACTAGAGAATCCAGGATGCAGGGAGGCACGGGAGACACTGTGCTACGGCCTCGGGCTCCTTTCTTTTCAGGCCACTGGGGGTGATTTTAGGGAGCTTGTAGGGGCTACGGGTCAAGGCTGCGCTCACCGTATCAGGGGTTTAGCGGCAAATGGCCCAGATGCCTCGCTGCACACCGATGAGTACCCTGTATTGTGGCTGGGGTCAGAGAGCCAATCAGGGTTGCTGGGAGGCGGGAACTAGAGAATCCTGAAAGCAGGGAGCCCGGGAGACACCATGCTATGGCCTCAGGCTATGTTCTTTTCAGGCCACTGGGGGTGAATTTAGGGAGCTTGTAGGGGCTAAGGGGCAAGGCAGCACTCACCTAATCAGGGGTTTAGCGGCAAATGGCGCGGATGCCTCGCTGCACACTGTTGAGTACCCTGTATTGTGGCTGGGGTCAGAGAGCCAATCAGGGTTGCTGGGAGACGGGAACTAGAGAATCCAGGAAGCAGGGAAGCCCTGGAGACACCGTGCTATGGCCTCAGGCTATGTTCTTTTCAGGCCACTGGGGGTGATTTTAGGGAGCTTGTATGGGCTAAGGGGCAAGGCAGCACTCACCTAATCAGGATTGAGCAACAAATGGCTCGGATGCCTTGCTGCACACCGTTGAGTACCCTGTATTGTGGCTGGGGTCAGGGAGCCAATCAGAGTTGCTTTGAGGCGGGAACTAGAGAATCCTGGAAGCGGGGTGGCCCGGGAGACACCATGCTATGGCCTCAGGCTATGTTCTTTTCAGGCCACTGGGGGTGATTTTAGGGAGCTTGTAGGGGCTAAGGGGCAAGGCAGCCTCACCTAATCAGGGGTTTAGCGGCAAATGGCGCGGATGCCTCGGTGCACACCCTTGAGTACCCTGTATTGTGGCTGGAGTCAGAGATCCAATCAGGGCTGCTGGGAGGCGGGAACTTATGAATCCAGGAAGCAGGGAGGCCCAGGAGACACTCTGCTATGGCCTCAGGCTATGTTCTTTTCAGGCCACTGGGGGTGATTTTAGGGAGCTTGTAGGGGCTAAGGGGCAAGGCAGCACTCACCTAATCAGGATTGAGCAGCAAATGGCTCGGATGCCTCGCTGCACACCGTTGAGAACCCTGTATTGTGGCTGGGGTCAGAGAGCCAATCAGAGTTGCTGGGAGGCGGGAACTAGAGAATCCAGGAAGCAGGGAAGCCCGGGAGACACCGTGCTATGGCCTCAGGCTATGTTCTTTTCAGGCCACTGGGGGTGATTTTAGGGAGCTTGTAGGGGCTAAGGGGCAAGGCAGTACTCACCTAATCAGGATTGAGCAGCAAATGGCGCGGATGCCTCGCTGCACACCGTTGAGTACGCTGTATTGTGGCTGGGGTCAGAAAGCCAATCAGCGTTGCTGGGAGGCGGGAACTAGAGAATCCTGGAAGCAGGGTGGCCTGGGAGACACCGTGCTACGACCTGAGGCAACATTCTTTTCAGGCCACTGGGGGTGATTTTAGGGAGCTTGTAGGGGCTAAGGGGCAAGGGAGCCTCACCTAATCAGGGGATTAGCGGCAAATGGTATGGATGCCTCGCTGCACACCGTCAAGTACCCTGTATTGTGGCTGGGGTAAGACAGCCAATCAGACTTGCTGGGAGACAGGAACTAGAGAATCCAGGAAGCAGGGATGCCCGGCAGACACTGTGCTACGGCCTCGGGCTACTTTCTTTTCAGGCCACTGGGGGTGATTTAAGGGAGCTTGTAGGGGCTATGGGGCAAGGCAGCACTCACCTTATCAGGGGTTTAGCGGCAAATGGCGCGGATGCCTCGCTGCACACCGTTGAGGGTACCCTGTATTGTGGCTGGTGTCAGAGAGCCAATCAGGGCTGCTGGGAGGCGGGAACTATAGAATCCAGGAAGCACAGAGACCTGGAATACACCATGCTACGGCCTCAGGCTACGTTCTTTTCAGGCCACTGTGGGTGATTTTAGGGAGCTTGTAGGGGCTAAAGGGTAAGGCAGCACTCACCTTATCAGGGTTTTAGCGTCAAATGGCACGGATGCCTCACTGCACACCGTCGAGTACCCTGTATTGTGGCTGGAGTCAGAGAGCCAATCAGTACTGCTGGGAGGCAGGAACTAGAGAATCCAGGAAGCAGGGAGGCCAAGGAGACACTGTGCTACGGCCTCAGGCTATGTTCTTTTCAGGCCACTGGGGGTGATTTTGGGGAGCTTGTAGCAGCTAAGGGGCAAGGCAGCAGTCACCTAATCAGGAGTTCAGCAGCAAATGGCGCGGATGCCTCGCTGCACACCGTTGAGTACCCTGTATTGTGGCTGGGGTCAGAGAGCCAATCAGAGTTGCTGGGGGCGGGAACTAGAGAATCCTGGAAGCAGGGAGGCCCGGGAGACATCGTGCTACGGCCTCAGGCTACGTTCTTTTCAGGCCAGGGGGGGTGATTTTAGGCACCTTGTAGGGGCTAAGGGGCAAGGCAGCCTCACCTAATCAGGGGTTTAACGGCAAAGGCACGGATGCCTCGCTGCACACCGTCGAGTACCCTGTATTGTGGCTGGGGTCACAGAACCAATCATGGTTGCTGGGAGGCGGGAACTAGAGAATCCAGGAAGCAGGGAAGCCCAGGAGACACTGTGCTATGGCCTCGGGCTACATTCTTTTCAGGCCACTGGGGGAGATTTTAGGGAGCTTGTAGGGGCTAAGGGGCAAGGCCGTACTCACCTAATCAGGGGTTTAGCGGCAAATGGCGCGTATGCCTCGCTGCACACCAACGAGTACCCAGTATTGTGGCTGGGGTCAGAGAGCCAATCAGGGCTGCTGGGAGGCAGGAATTAGAGAATCCTGGAAGCAGGGTGGACCGAGAGACACTGTGCTACGGCCTGGGGCTACATTCTTTTCAGGTCACTGGGGATGATTTTAGGGAGCTTGTAGGGTCTAAGGGGCAAGGCAGCACTCACCTAATCAGGGGTTTAGCGATAAATGGCGCGGATGCCTCGCTGCGCACCGTCAAATACCCTGTGTTGTGGCTTGGGTCAGAGAGCCAATCAGGACGTCTGGGAGGCGGGAACTAGAGAATCCAGGAAGCAGGGAGGCCCGAGAGACACTGTGCTGTGGCCTCAGGCTACATTCTATTAAGGCCACTGGGGTGATTTTATGGAGCTTGTAGGGGCTTAAGAGCAAGGCAGCACTCACCTAATCAGGGGTTTAGCGGCAAATGGCTTGGATGCCTCGCTGCACACCATCGAGTACCCTGCAATTTGGCTGGAGTCAGAGAGCCAATATGGGCTATTGGAAGGCAGGAACTAGAGAATCCAGGAAGCAGGGAGGCTGGAGAGACACTGTGCTATGGCCTCAGGTTACATTCTTTTGAGGCCAGGGGGGTGATTTTAGGCACCTTGTAGAGGCTAAGGGGCAAGGCAGCCTCACCTAATCAGGGGTTTAGCGGCAAATGGCTTGGATGCCTCGCTGCACACCATCGAGTACCCTGCTATGTGGCTGGAGTCAGAGAGCCAATATGGGCTATTGGAAGGCAGGAACTAGAGAATCCAGGAAGCAGGGAGGCTGGAGAGACACTGTGCTATGGCCTCAGGTTACATTCTTTTGAGGCCAGGGGGGTGATTTTAGGCACCTTGTAGGGGCTAAGGGGCAAGGCAGCCTCACCTAATCAGGGGTTTAGCGGCAAATGGCGCGGATGCCTAGCTACACAAAGTCGAGTACCCTGTATTGTGGCTGGGGTCAGAGAGCCAATCATGGTTGCTGGGAGGCAGGAACTAGAGAATCCAGGAAGCAGGGATGCCCAGGAGACACTGTGCTATGGCCTCAGGCTACGTTCATTTCAGGCCACTGGGGGGGATTTTAGGGAGCTTGTAGGGGCTAAGGGGCAAGGCCGTACTCACCTAATCAGGGGTTTAGCAGCAAATGGCGCGGATGCCTAGCTGCACACCGTCGAATACCCTGTATTGTAGCTGGGGTCAGAAAGCCAATAAGGGCTGCTGGGAGGCGGGAACTAGAGAATCCAGGAAGCAGGGAGGCCCAGGAGACACTGTGCTACGGCCTCGGGCTACTTTCTTTTCAGGCCACTGGGGGTGATTTTAGGGAGCTTGTAGGGGCTACGGGGCAGTGCAGCACTCACCTTATCAGGGGTTTAGCGGCAAATGGCACGGATGCCTCGCTGCACACCGTTGAGTACCCTGTATTGTGGCTGGGGTCAGAGAGCCAATCAGGGCTTCTGGGAGGGGGGAACTATAGAATCCAGGAAACAGGGAGACCCGGGAGACACCGTGCTACGGCCTCATGCTACGTTCTTTTCAGGCCACTGGGGGTGATTTTAGGGAGCTTGTAGGGGCTAAAGGGCAAGGCAGCACTCACCTAATCAGGGGTTTAGCAGCAAATGGTGTGAATGCCTCGCTGCACACCGTCGACTACCCTGTATTGTGGCTGGAGAAAGAGAGCCAATTAGGGCTGCTGGGAGGCAGGAACTAGAGAATCCAGGAAGCAGGGCGGCTCAGGAGACACTGTGCTACGGCCTCAGGCTATGTTCTTTTCAGGCCACTGGGGGTGAGTTTAGGGAGTTTTTAGCAGCTAAGGGGCAAGGCAGCACTCAACTAATCAGGAGTTGAGCGGCAAATGGCGCGGATGCCTCGCTGAACACCGTTGAATACCCTGTATTGTGGCTGGGCTCAGAGAGCCAATCAGGGTTGCTGAGAGGCGGGAAAGAGAGAATCCTGGAAGCAGGGAGGCCATGGAGACACCATGCTACGGCCTCAGGCTATTTTCTTTTCAGGCCACTGGGGGTGATTTTAGGGAGCTTGTATGGGCTAAGGGGCAAGGCATCACTCACCTAATCAGGGGTTTAGCGGCAAATGGTGCGGATGCCTCGCTGCACAACGTCGAATACCCTGTATTGTGGCTGGGGTCAGAAAGCCAATCAGGGCTGCTGGGAGGCGGGAACTAGAGAATCCAGGATGCAGGGAGGCCCGGGAGACACTGTGCTACGGCCTCGGGCTCCTTTCTTTTCAGGCCACTGGGGGTGATTTTAGGGAGCTTGTAGGGGCTACGGGTCAAGGCAGCGCTCACCGTATCAGGGGTTTAGTGGAAAATGGCGCGGATGCCTCGCTGCACACCGATGAGTACCCTGTATTGTGGCTGGGGTCAGAGAGCCAATCAGGGTTGCTGGGAGGCGGGAACTAGAGAATCCTGGAAGCAGGGAGCCCGGGAGACACCATGCTATGGCCTCAGGCTACGTTCTTTTCAGGCCACTGGGGTGAATTTAGGGAGCTTGTAGGGGCTAAGGGGCAAGGCAGCACTCACCTAATCAGGGATTTAGCGGCAAATGGCGCGGATGCCTCGCTGCACACTGTTGAGTACCCTGTATTGTGGCTGGGGTCAGAGAGCCAATCAGGGTTGCTGGGAGACGGGAACTAGAGAATCCAGGAAGCAGGGAAACCCGGGAGACACCGTGCTGTGGCCTCAGGCTATGTTCTTTTCAGGCCACTGGAGGTGATTTTAGGGAGCTTGTAGGGGCTACGGGTCAAGGCAGCACTCACCTTATCAGGGGTTTAGCGGCAAAAGGTGCAGATGCCTCACTGCACACCGTTGAGTACCCTGTATTGTGGCTGGGGTCAGAGAGCCACTCAGGGCTGCTGGGAGGTGGGAAATATAGAATCCAGGAAGCAGGGAAGCCCGGGAGACACCGTGCTATGGTCTCAGGCTATGTTCTTTTCAGGCCACTGGGGGTGATTTTAGGGAGCTTGTAGGGGCTAAGGGGCAAGGCAGCACTCACCTAATCAGGATTGAGCAACAAATGGCGCGGATGCCTTGCTGCACACCGTTGAGTACCCTTTATTGTGGCTGGGGTCAGAGAGCCAATCAGAGTTGCTGGGAGACGGGAACTAGAGAATCCTGGAAGCGGGGTGGCCCGGGAGACACCATGCTATGGCCTCAGGCTATGTTCTTTTCAGGCCACTGGGGATGATTTTAGGGAGCTTGTAGGGGCTAAGGGGCAAGGCAGCACTCACCTAATAAGGGGTTAACGATAAATGGCGCGGATGCCTCGCTGCGCATCGTCGAATACCCTGTATTGTGGCTGTGGTCAGAGAGCCAATCAGGACTGCTGGGAGGCGGGAACTTGAGAATCCAGGAAGCAGGGAGGCTGGAGAGACACTGTGCTATGGCCTCAGGCTACATTCTTTTGAGGCCATTGGGGTGATTTTAGGGAGCTTGTAGGGGCTTAAGGGCAAGGCAGCACTCACCTAATCAGGGGTTTAGCGGCAAATGGCGCGGATGCCTAGCTACACACAGTTGAGTAACCTGTACTGTGGCTGGGGTCAGAGAGCCAATCAGGGTTGCTGGGAGGAGGGCACTAGAGAATCCTGGAAGCAGGGAGGCCCAGGAGACACCATGCTATGGCATCAGGCTATTTTCTTTTCAGGCCACTGGGGGTGATTTTAGAGAGCTTGTATGGGCTAAGGGGCAAGGCAGCACTCACCTAATCAGGGTTTAGCAGCAAATGGCGCGGATGCCTCGCTGAACATCGTCGAGTACCCTCTATTGTGGCTGGGGTCAGAAAGCCAATCAGGGCTGCTGGGAGGGGGGAACGATAGAATCCAGGAAGCAGGGAGGCCCAGGAGACACTGTGATACGGCCTCGGGCTACTTTCTTTTCAGGTCACTGGGGGTGATTTTAGGGTGCTTGTAGGGGCTACGGGGCAGGGCAGCACTCACCTTATCAGGGGTTTAGCGGCAAATGGCACGGATGCCTCTCTGCACATCGTCGAGTAACCTGTATTATGGCTGGGGTCAGAGAGCCAAGCAGGGCTGCTGGGAGGGGGGAACTATAGAATCCAGGAAGCAGGGAGACCCGGGAGACACTGTGCTACGGCCTCCGGCTACGTTCTTTTCAGGCCACTGGGGGTGATTTTAGGGAGCTTGTAGGGGCTAAAGGGCAAGGAAGCACTCACCTAATCAGGGGTTTAGCGGCAAATGGCGTGAATGCCTCGCTGCACACCATCGAGTACCCTGTATTGTGGCTGGGTTCAGAAAGCTAATCAGGGTTGCTGGGAGGCAGTAATTAGAGAATCCTGGAAGCAGGGTGGACCGGGAGACACTGTGCTACGGCCTGGGGCTACATTCTTTTCAGGTCACTGGGGATGATTTTAGGGAGCTTGTAGGGGCTAAGGGGCAAGGCAGCACTCACCTAATAAGGGGTTAACGATAAATGGCGCAGATGCCTCGCTGCGCATCGTCGAATACCCTGTATTGTGGCTGTGGTCAGAGAGCCAATCAGGACTGCTGGGAGGCGGGAACTAGAGAATCCAGGAAGCAGGGAGGCTGGAGAGACACTGTACTATGGCCTCAGGCTACATTCTTTTGAGGCCACTGGGGGTGATTTTAGGGAGCTTGTAGGGGCTTAAGGGCAAGGCAGCACTCACCTAATCAGGGGTTTAGCGGCAAATGGCACGGATCCCTCGCTGCACACCGTCGAGTACCCTGCATTGTGGCTGGAGTCAGAGAGCCAATCAGGGCTGCTGGGAGGCAGGAACTGGAGAATCCAGGAAGCAGGGAGGCTGGAGAGACACTGTGCTATGGCCTCAGGTTACATTCTTTTGAGGCCACTGGGGGTGATTTTAGGGAGCTTGTAGGGGCTTAAGGGCACGGCAGCACTCACCTAATCAGGGGTTTAGCGGCAAATGGCGCGGATGCCTAGCTACACACCGTTGAGTAACCTGTACTGTGGCTGGGGTCAGAGAGCCAATCAGGGTTGCTGGGAGGAGGGCACTAGAGAATCCTGGAAGCAGGGAGGCCCAGGAGACACCATGCTATGGCATCAGGCTATTTTCTTTTCAGGCCACTGGGGGTGATTTTAGGGAGCTTGTATGGGCTAAGGGGCAAGGCAGCACTCACCTAATCAGGGTTTAGCAGCAAATGGCGCGGATGCCTCGCTGAACATCGTCGAGTACCCTGTATTGTGGCTGGGGTCAGA
Source organism: Ambystoma mexicanum (assembly GCF_040938575.1). Lineage (NCBI taxonomy): Eukaryota > Metazoa > Chordata > Amphibia > Caudata > Ambystomatidae > Ambystoma > Ambystoma mexicanum. The sequence continues at coordinate 1,382,142,068 of NC_090937.1, read as the reverse complement.
AAGCCAATCAGGGCTGCTGGGAGGGGGGAACTATAGAATCCAGGAAGCAGGGAGGCCCAGGAGACACTGTGCTACGGCCTCGGGCTACTTTCTTTTCAGGTCACTGGGGGTGATTTTAGGGTGCTTGTAGGGGCTACGGGGCAGGGCAGCACTCACCTTATCAGTGGTTTAGCGGCAAATGGCACGGATGCCTCTCTGCACATCGTCGAGTACCCTGTATTATGGCTGGGGTCAGAGAGCCAATCAGGGCTGCTGGGAGGGGGGAACTATAGAATCCAGGAAGCAGGGAGACCCGGGAGACACTGTGCTACGGCCTCAGGCTATGTTCTTTTCAGGCCACTGGGGGTGATTTTAGGGAGCTTGTAGGGGCTAAAGGCCAAGGCAGCACTAACCTAATCAGGGGTTTAGCGGCAAATGGCGTGAATGCCTCGCTGCACACCGTCGAGTACCCTGCATTGTGGCTGGAGAAAGAGAGCCAATTAGGGCTGCTGGGAGGCAGGAACTAGAGAATCCTGGAAGCAGGGAGGCCCAGGAGACACCGTGCTACAACATTAGGCTACATTCTTTTCAGGCCATTGGGGGTGATTTTAGGGAGTTTGTAGCGGCTAAGGGGCAAGGCAGCACTCACCTAATCAGGAGTTGAGCGGCAAATGGTGCGGATGCCTCGCTGCACACCGTTGAGTACGCTGTATTGTGGCTGGTGTCAGAGAGCCAATCAGGGTTGCTGGGAGGCGGGAACTAGAGAATCTTGGAAGCAGGGAGGCCCGGGAGACACCATGCTTCGGCCTCAGGCTATGTTCTTTTCAGGCCACTGGGGGTGATTTTAGGGAGCTTGTATGGGCTAAGGGGCAAGGCAGCACTCACCTAATCAGGGGTTTCGTGGCAAATGGCGCCGATGCCTCGCTGCACACCATCAAATAGCCTGTATTGTGGCTGGTGTCAGAGAGCCAATCAGGGCTGCTGGGAGGTGGGAACTAGAGAATCCAGGAAGCAGGGAGGCCCGGGAGACACTGTGCTACGGCCTCGGGTTACTTTCTTTTCAGGCCACTGGGGGTGATTTTAGGGAACTTGTAGGGGCTACGGGGCAAGGCTGCACTCACCTTATCAGGGGTTTAGCGGCAAATGGCGCGGATGCCTCGCTGCACACCGTCGAGTACCCTGTATTGTGGCTGGGGTCAGAGAGCCAATCAGGGCTGCTGGGAGGCGGGAACTATAGAATCCAGGAAGCAGGGAGACCCGGGAGACACCGTGCTACGGCCTCAGGCTATGTTCTTTTCAGGCCACTGGGGGTGATTTTAGGGAGCTTGTTGGGGCTAAAGGGCAAGGCAGCACTCACCTAATCAGGGGTTTAGCGGCAAATGGCACGGATGCCTCACTGCACACCTTCGAGTACCCTGTATTGTGGCTGGAGTCAGAGAGCCAATCAGGGCTGCTGGGAGGCAGGAACTAGAGAATCCAGGAAGCAGGTAGGCCCAGGAGACACTGTGCTACGGCCTCAGGCTATGTTCTTTTCAGGCCACTGGGGGTGATTTTAGGGAGTTTGTAGGGACTAAGGGGCAAGGCAGCACTCACCTAATCAGGAGTTGAGCGGCAAATGGCGCGGATGCCTTGCTGCACACCGTTGAGTACCCTGTATTGTGGCTGGGGTTAGAGAGCCAATCAGCGTTGCTGGGAGGCGGGAACTAGAGAATCCTGGAAGCAGGGAGGCCCAGGAGACACCGTGCTACAACATTAGGCTACATTCTTTTCAGGCCACTGGGGGTGATTTTAGGGAGCTTGTAGAGGCTGAGGGGCAAGGCAGCCTCACCTAATCAGGAGTTTAGCAGCAAATGGCGTGGATGCCTCGCTGCACACCGTTGAGTACCCTGTATTGTGGCTGGGGTCAGAGAGCCAATCATAGTTGCTGGGAGGCGGGAATTAGAGAATCCAGGAAGCAGGGAGGCCTGGGAGACACCGTGCTACGTCCTCAGGCTACGTTCTTTTCAGCCCACTGGGGGTGATTTTAGGGAGCTTGTAGGGGCTAAGGGGCAAGGCAGCACTCACCTAATCAAAGGTTTAGCAGAAAATGGCGCGGATGCCTCCCTGCACACCGTCCAGTACCCTGTATTGTGGCTGGAGTCAGAGAGCCAATCAGGGCTGCTGGGAGGCAGGATATAGAGAATCCAGGAAGCAGGGAGGCCCGGGAGACACTGTGATACGGCCTCAGGCTATGTTCTTTTCAGGCCACTGGAGGTGATTTTAGGGAGCTTGTAGGGGTTTAGGGGCAAGGCAGCACTCACCTAATCAGGGGTTGAGCGGCAAATGGCGTAGATGCCTCGCTGCACACGTCGAGTACCCTGTATTGTGGCTGGTGTCAGAGAGCCAATCAGGGCTGCTGGCAGGAGGGAACTAGAGAATCTAGGAAGCAGGGAGACCCGGGAAACACTGTGCTACGGCCTTAGACTACGTTCTTTTTAGGCCACTGGGGGTGATTTTAGTGAGCTTGTAGGGTCTAGAGGGCAAGGCAGCACTCACCTAATCAAAGGTTTAGCAGCAAATGGTGCGGATGCCACGCTGCACACCGTTGAGTACCCTGTATTGTGGCTGGGGTCAGAGAGCCAATCATGCCACTGATAGGGCATAATTCTGTGTCCAGTGATCTACAGATGTTTCATACACTAGCAGTAGCCTGCGTGAGAGATTTCGGTGTCCCTGTTACAAATACTACATTATGTATATTTTACATATAGACCCCACATCGAATATGGAAAATGCCATTCCCCAAATGTGTGATCATGGACAAATCATGCCTTACTCTGTGCCCCGGTTCTTATATCTGGCTGAAATGAAAGCACCTGGAAACTTGGGTGCTAGACGCATCTAAAAAATCTGAAGGTCGTTTGCCATCACTTCCAGTGATGTCACTTGGGGGCAGGGTCTAATGACATCACTTCCTGTAATCAGAGTATTAATTAGGGGCGAGAAGAATAAGGGTGATCACCATGGTTTTTATGTGAAGAGTCGACTAGTTTGTCTGTTGATGTATTTGTGTTGAATTAAGGTGTCGAAGAGCGACACAAACAGTTGTGTAACAATTGAGGCAAAGTCAAGAAGTAACACTATCCATCTAGAGAAGTGGCTGGTACCAATCCAGAGGTAGACAGAGAAAATTGGAGAAATAGAGGTTTTTGAGCTGTGATTTTTGTAGCATGCTCATGTTTATTGTTTTTAAGAATTGAAAAAGTGGTGAAAGCAATTTATAAACTCTGGTAAGTATTGACAGTTAATTGAGACTCGTCTCAATGGGAGATATCACACCTCTGATGCATGCATGTAAGACATAACCAAAGCACATGCCCAAGCCCAAAAAGTATAGTGCCGAGTGGGTGAAAGGCACAGCAGATAACATGTTCATGTCAAGACCGCTGGGGGATCATTGTCAAAAGCAGTATTGCAACACATGACCACATACTTGCACGCTGCATACACGGGAAAGAAGTTAGAGGAGCTTTGAAAAATGTACCAGGAAGAGAGGCAAGATCCGCCACCCAAAGAGTGGGTGCTTAATCAGTGTAAGGAAGAAGATGTTGAGCTCTCAGCTCTCCTTACCTATCCAGAAGTAAAAGGCAATAGTATGGAAGGAATAGGGTTGTATCCTTTAAAGGAACTGAAAGCGATGATGGGATATGGTAATCCAATATATGAACTGCCTGCTTATAGCAGTAACGAAAGTCCAGAGGAGAGTAAGAGAAAAGAAGAGAAATTTAAAATCTTACCGGACAAGGAAGAAAAAAGTGAGCAATCTAATGTATCGACAGAGATAGATTAAGAGATTAAGAGATGTAAAGGAGAAAAGGATAAAGCTGACGGGGTAATGCTCATACAGAATGAATGGATGGGAGGACAGATATTACTAAGGCTAGATGGGAAAAACATCGAGGAAGAAAGGCAAAAAGAGGATCAGGATGAACAGGATAGAAAAGCAGACAGCAGCGAGAACAGATGTATCAGAAGGAGCAACAAAAAAAAGAAGAAATGGCAGAGGAGCAAAGAAAGCATGACAACAAGCAGAGAGCAACAGAACAGGATAGAAGAGAAAGGAAGAGAGAAGAGGAGGAAGCACTGAAATGAAGAGACAGAAGAATACAGAGATGAAGAGACGAGGAACAAAGGAAAGCAGGTGCAAGAAGAGAAGAGATAAGACAAGAAGAGGAGAGAGTTACATGGGAAGTGAGAAAGCAAAGAGAATGAGATGTAGAATTAGAACGTAAGAGGAGACAGCGATTGCTTGATATTAACCTCATTCAAAAGGAGCTAATGGAGCCAAGTCCAACAATACGATGGGACAGAGTGGAAGAGTTCCTTCCATCAAAGGGAGCCAGGTCAGGGCCATCTACAGTGGCCATAGAAGAATACTTTAATATAGGAAGTATCGGAGACAGGATTGATAAGGCCTACCAAGAGTTAAAGGAAGGTAGTACATCAGGAAGCCAAAGGAATGGAGATTAATCTCTGGTCTTCCAATCACGAAGCAAAGAGGAAAATCCATTCAGCCATGAAAACAGAGCCTTATCCTTAAGTAGACTGACCTTAGATAAAGATGAAGGGGACACTAGTTGGGGACTAGATATGTCAGACGAGGAGAGGGAGTCCCTTCCGTGGGGAAGAAAGAGGAGGTGCATGTGCCCCTGAGGGAAGCCATGGTGGATAAGGAAGTAAGACGGTCTGATCTAGAGCAACCTATGGATAGGGCGCCAGATCCCATAGCATATCCAGAGCATCCAGGAGGACGATCATATAGTGAGAAGTGAGAATCACCACCATATGTGAGCAGGTTAAGATTGTTACCAGGGAGGAGATGGTCAGGGACTATTGTCCCTACCATGGATAAGCAGATGATGGGAGCCGAATGCGGGTTAGGTTTCACAGTTTCCCTTATTGGACTGCAGTATATTCCATGGCCATGGATGGATAAGGATAATTTAAGATGCAAACTCCTGAGTTTGACATTGGTGCAGGAAAATGGATTTATGAATTAGAAAAAACGACAGGAGGAAACACGCTAGCCATAGGAGACATCAAGTGTCTCTTGGCAGCTATTCTTGGGGAAAGAGCTGATGACATATGGAGGAGAGCAGGCTATTGAAGTGTGACAGCACACAACACAGCGCACAATGGAGCGCCATTCAATAATTGAAGAGCAGATGTCTGGAGGGCTGTCATGGTACAGTATCCTGACACGTCAGACATGGGTGCAATCATGACATGTAGGATGAAAGAAGATGAAGATCCTCTTGCTTATATTCAGGATATTCAAGAGCGTTGGACTCTTCAAATGTGGGAACCATGGGAAAAAACAGTGGTATTATTCTACCACATTTTATGTCAGGGATTGCCTGAGCAAGCAGCAGATGAAGAAGTTAGTGGGAATGGAAGCAAATCCATGGGCTAAAATACAGCAGACAATAGTGCATCACTGCCCGACTTACAGGAGAAAAATAAGAAGAAAGATGAGGCTAGAGGAAACTTGAGGAAGCTAAATTAGTTCAGAAGAAATTGTCAAAGTATGCCATAGAAGGGGCAGTAGTGACAAGTGGAGAAGGGTTAGGAATACAGCAAGCAGTAGGTACATTGTAAGCAAATAGTCAGTGTCCAATGGACCAAGGAAGGAATGGGTTCATGAGGAAAGGGTATGGGCTATAGATGAAGGGGTGGATTCCAAAACAATCAAGGTGGGTTTCAGAACGCTCAGAGTGAGAATCAAATTGGCCAACAAAAATATATCCAAAAGGGACTAATAAGACGGGCTTCTCCTGTGTGCTGGTCCTGTGGGATGGCAGGACAACACATTGCATGCATATATGGGAGCCAAGAGAATATACAGCATGGCCAATTCTCAGGAGGGGGGAAAGCTTATCCTCCAGCATATAGCTCACAAGCTAGGGAAGGGTTTGCCCAACATCACACAGTGTATCAAACAGAGGTGCCGTTAATGCAACAGGCACAGCAACCACAGCAAGCACAAATGAATCCACCGTAATGGTAGTCAGAGCACGTTACATGCAAACACAGCAGTATGCAAACACAGGACAATTGTTGACACAAGGAATAGGGGGTGTCACTGTGGTGGGAGGAAATCCTTTCATGAGTACAGGGGTATGTATGAGGCCACAATAGGACAGCTCCATGGGTGACTTGATGTGTTCAGTACCATCAGTGACACCAGACCCCCAAGAGGAACCAAGGGTTGATGTGACTATAGGAGGTAATTCTTTTTCTCTTTACAATTTTCTTGCTCTGAGTGGTTCAACCATCCCTACTATTAGTCCACACATAATAATAAACTATAGGTGTCCTAAATAATCAACAACATCTTCACATAGGACTTCCCTTATCTGATAGTTTAGACATAACAAAATCTAGCAAATACTTTCTGGGTGCTGATATGTGTCTGCTTCAGGATTGTGAACTTAAGTTCCTGAAGAAGACACATATCAGTTGTACCACTCAGAGCAAGGAAATTGTAAGCTGCTAATGTTGGAAGAAAAGTTCTATTATTTGTCTGCTGCTCTACATATGCTCTTTTTGCACAAAAATGGTCCTTCACAAAAATGGTCCTTATTAATGAAATGATTTAAGGTTCAAATTTAGACAAAAATCTTTTTGTATGAATGAATGTAATCGTATGTTTCAAAAATGTTTTATTGAATATTTTTCTATGATGTTTTTTATAATGAAATAATAATAAAATTGAATGATTTACTAAGGATGCAGTCCTATTTTCCTCTCCATACTCTTTTCCATTTTCATGCAAGGAACACATCATTAATGTTGGTTCAGTTTCACAGGGCATCACACTTGTTTTATAAATGTTTCCCACTGGGCATACACTGCAAACAATTAGAGGAGTGAATCCTCGAACGAATGGTCCTTTTCAGCATTTACATATTGACTATCTAGATATGCTGCAAGTATGTAATGGATACAGGTATTTGATAGTGGTGGCATGTCGCTTCTCCAGGTGGATCAAAGCAGGTCTGTGTACAAGCCCTGACGCCACTTGTGCAGCAAAGTCTTTGGTACGTGAAGCCTTTCCAAGATAGGGAGTGTGAAGTGCTGAGATCCCATAATGGGCCACATTTTGTCAATTAAGTATTTGAACAGATAGGACTATTACTGAATATTAAGCACAAGTTTTCTTCTGCTTATCACCCGCAAGTGAATGGGATATGTGAGAGGATCAACGGCCTCATTAAAGAAAAGATTGTCAAGCTCAAGCTAACGCTGATGAATGGATGGCTATTTTGCCTGCCCTTAGCTTCATATGCCCTAAGGAATTAGCCTGGTTCGGACCACCACCTCACACCCCATGAACTGGTGACAGGAAGGCGAGTGAGAACGCCTTTGACCCCTCTATCGAGGAGTAGAAGTGATGCCCAGAGTACAGCATAAATGTTGGGAAATTAATTACATGAATATTTGACATGTTCGACCTCTAGCATCTCTCTCATTTCAGATCAACTCAAGCGCGAGGGGGGTCGGTCTCAGAACACAGATGAAAACCATTCAGCAACCAGATCAAGTGAACTATTATCAGCACCTAGGCTATTTGTATAAACATCACTAGGAAGTGGCACAAGCCCAGATTTAATGACCCCTACATTGTTGAAAATTTTACTCCCTCAGCAGTAAATATCCAAGTCAGACGAGCGTGGAAACACCTAAATGATGTCAAGATATACACCGGCGAGACCACAGCACTCCCAGCTATCGATCCAGAAGCAAGACAAGAAGAAGAATTTCAGTGTGCGCAGACTCGATCGATGACGAATAAGAAGGACGATAAAGCTACAAATTAATAAATGCAGATTTTCATTTGGACTGTGACTCCCTGTGGAGACTCCTTATAGGTATTATAGTAGGGATGCAATTCTTTGCTTGAGTCACATGAATCTTTGAAAATTAATTTTAGAGAAATATTGATGCGTCACGATTATGCCTAAATGACACTTGATTGATTAAGACGGAGATGCCCACAGACTTGTACATGCTGTTTTTGTGTTTATCCTTTGAGCTTATCCTGCTGTTGTCAGAAGAGACATTGACATACACACTTTTTTACAGGATCCTAAGAATGGCCCCTGTAATCGGAATTCTGCTGGGAGCGATAGTAGAGGAATTACTACAATTCCAAGATCTACTGCAGTTGTCAGAGTAAAAGTGTTATTCCTTCCTTAAATCATTGAAGACAAAATGAAGAATGTTGAAGTTAACACGATTTCAGAGAATGAGCAAGCCCAAGAAATTCCAAAATGGTGCAGGTGTAGGAGATTAATATGTTGGTTTGTGATATACATTTGCATAATTATGCTTTATGTCTTTTTGTTTCTTCTGATTCGTCTCTTTTATATCATTGAACAAAATAAGATAGATGTCCCTTTGATCCTCCCCACTCCATGAACTCCATTACCGATTAGCCAAAGTCCATTGTGTTGACTCCCCATAATAAAGCTGCTTTAGAGTTGTTTCCATGAGCTGCAAACATTCTGTTAGGGAGACACAGGAGGAGTGCAGAGGAAGACAATGATGGGATAAACACTTATCTAGATAGTACAGCACACCTGGGTAATAACATGTGGGATCAGCACATGAAAAAGGTGGGAGAAAGAAGTCTAAGGAGAGTTGCTACGTCTGCACTCTCATACCTTATGCCATGTGAACTTCCAAATTATTCATAGCTGCAGAAGTACCAGTGAAGAAAGTTCATTGCCTGATGCATCTCACACTCTGCATTACAAGATTACAGTTCCAGCCTGAAATGAGCGGAGCAGGAATGAGGATTGAAGAAAACAAGCTGTAAAATTGTCAAGGCAAGAATAAAGAGGAAATATGGATATGTTGGGAAAGAGGCCAACTACAAAGCAAAGGATTGGTGCTTACTCACAAAGGGTGGGCTGAAGGATTGGTTGTGTGCAGAGTAGCAACCGTAATTGGACAGTGGGAAAAAGTTGTGTTAACTGCAGAAAAGGAATGCAAGGATCAATGGCCAAAGATCACAAAGTTGCTGACATGGGTCGACGATAAGTTAGGACCATTGCAGATAATACCTCTAAAGAGTGTGTCCTTATGTTTCAGAAATAATGGTATGAGGAAAGTTGGAGAAAATCGCCAGTGTGGCCGAATTTTTGATATACCATGTATGAAGGACGTGACAACCTTCCTAATGGATCATTATTGGGAATGTGGGTCCAGAGCCTATATGAAGCTGCCCAAGGACTGGGGAAGGATGTGCTCTACAGTGCTTATCCATGTTCCAGCATTAGTAATTCCTAAGAGTTACCTGAATATTGGAGAGCTTCCAAAAGCAGATGCCCATTTAAGGAGCCAGAGGTTGTAGAGGTGGAGTCAAGTACCCCCATCAAAAGCTCCGCCCCCATATTGCCTACATGTTGGGAACCGGAAATGGCGACACAGATGCAGTACCATTGAGAGTGCCTATACTGCAAGGAAACTTTGAGACAAGGTATCCATTGAGGAAACCCTATATAAATGCATGAAGAAATGGTGCCTGTCTGGCTGGAATGCAAGAAGAAATGTGCATTTGAACAAGAGAAGAGACTAATGACATCATGCGAAGTAAGAACTGACACACACAGAAAAGAAGAATGAAGGTGAAAGAACATAAACATGTTCTACGCTCTAAAGAAAAGGTGATACAGATGAGCAAGATTTTGGGCTCAAGATGAAGATGCTCATGCTATAGAAACACTGAAGAAAATGCAAAGTAATTTTACACTTGTACAGATGCAGAAACGCAAGTAGGGAAAAGTAATGGTAAAGGCTGGCTACGTAGTGAATTAGATAGCAGCAATGCACCAATGTAAGCATATAAGAAATGTACAAAACTTGGATATTCCATGATGCACTTTAGCAAGGCTTGAAACCCCATATTTGGAAGAGATTTCAGTGTGTGGTGCAGTTGGAAATTTACTGATGGCAAGGCAAATTTCGAGAAAGGCTTGGCTGGCCCAGCACCAAGAAGACGAGGCCACAGTGAGTTGGGCACCTGTCAAAAAGGCTACAATGAACATTAGAAAAGAACAAACTCCTGGTTGAAGCAGAATGAAAACACACTGAAGGTGTCAAGAGTTGATCATTTAAAAGAATTAAATGCAGCAAAAGGCTAACAAGAGTGGTCTCCAGTCACATGGGTGAGATCAAAATAGCTTAGATCAAGCTACACCAAAACCAGAAGACAGATTGATGCCACACTGCCTTTATTTCTCAGGTGCAAGCAGCTTCTGCAAGGCCACGTTCAAAGCCTTAATTGACTGGCAGACAGTAGGAGTGATAATGGACATTGGACTAATTGGTGGGGAGGCAAGACCACGTCAAACCTCCATGCACTTGGAATGGTAGCCTGTGTGCTGCTAGCGTGTGAAATATTCCAGAAGGGTATAAGAGTGCCAAACCAATCATAAAGGGCCACGTAATAAAGAGCCCTATAGTTTGTGTAAGCAATTAATCGTTGTGTATTTAGTGACGATGATGATGAACATTTATTTGGGAAGGGCTCAGTTGTCCACCTGACTTAAGATACCCAATCATAACCTCTGGCTACATAGAACGTATACTTAGATGTTCCCTGAAAGCCAACCACCGTTACTTGTAGGTTTTTGTAGTTTGCTGCATAGTGTGACATCAGTAATGACAAGTTTATGTTACAAAAGAACTGTTTTTTCTGAAATGTGTTCAGATCGGGCTGTGCGACGTCCGATGATGTTCATTGTATTACCTGTTTTAGATTATTGATAATAAAACAGAATGCAGTTTTGCCAACTTCCTGAGTCATTTTGATTATTGATGTTTGAGTAACTTCTGCATTCCCATCCACCTCTAAGTATTGCTACCTCATCTTAAAGGACTCTAGGTCTATGAGTTCATGTGGTAGCAGAGGTGATAGTTAAAGTCCCCATCGAACTAGTAGGCTTTCAAGGGTCTATGACTATCAAATGTCCTCTGGCATTTAGCTGGAGGAACGTGAAGTTCCCTGTAGATAGCGGCAAATAGTAAAAACTTGCAAGTTACTAAAAGATAGGTGGAACGAATCTCTCTTTCATGGAATTCCCCTCCCCGTTTCTACGGACAGCTGAGCGGACTGAAGGCTGAAGCAGCTGGTTAAGGAGGAGACGATCCTGAGGGTCAGGAGCTGAAAAACGAATGGCGAGTAGATTGACAAATGCGGAAAAACATAGATTATATGGGGAAAGATGATAATGGGGTAAAGTAACGGAGGGTTGGTTGGGTATTAGGCTATTGATAACGTGTATTGAGTAAGAGTATATGGACGAGGAGCGTTCGATAGGATAAGCCCAGAGGCCTGCGTTCAGGAACGTCAGAAGAGATTGTTTTAAAATCCGAAGCAGATACATAGGCGACAAACAAAATAGATTGGGTTAAAGAAAACAATCTAAACTCCCCATCAGGAATAATTTAGGGGCAGACAGAAGCCACGAAAAGCATTGGCAGAGATATATGTGGGTCGACCAGTTTGTCTATGTGTCTTGTATGTTATATATGTTTGTGTAAAGGAAAAGTGAAATGTCAAAGAGCGCCAAATAGCAGAATCGTTTTTAAAAGGTAAGAAAAAGAATAATTTTTTTTATTTAGTTGTTGAGAGTATTGACTGAGTAAGAAGATTGAAGTAAAGTGAGGTATAGAGGCTTGGAGCTGCAACGATTGGTGCACTCTCATATTTTGTTGTTTTTCTGAAGAGTGTTGTATGTGTAAAGCATGGTAAGTATTGACAGTCAAGTGAGACTTGTCACGATGGGGGATGTTACTCCGCTTAGACACTTGTGCAAACAGTTGCCAGAACACACACCTAAACTTAAGCAGTACAGTGCAGAATGGATTAAGGACACAACAGATAAAATGTTCATGCCATGGCCACAAGGAGGATCACTGTCTAAAGTGGTTTTGTAACACATGACCACATACTTGCATGCAGCATATACTGGAAAGAAGTTAGAAAAAAGTTTAGCTAGCTTAGAGCTTTGGAAGATGTACCACAAGGAACAGGAAGACCTGCCTCCTGAAGACTGGATGCTTAACCAGTCTAAAGAGGGGGTGATGAGCCTTCTACTGCCCTACAGCACCTTAAGTAAATGACGATAATGCAAAAGATGAAGGAGTGTATCCACTCAGAGAGCTTTAAACAGCGGCAGGATATAGCAAACCTACGTATGAACCGCCTGCTTATAGCAGTGACGAGAGCCCAGAGAGAGCTCCAGCCAAAGATGTGATCTCTAAAGTCCCACGAGACAAAGAGAGAAGTGAACGACCAGGCCTGACCCTGGACATAGAAAGAGAAATTAAGAGATAGAAAGGAGAAAAAGACAAAACTGACGAGATAGCGCTCATACAGAATGAGTGGATGGGCAGTCAGATATTGCTCAAACTTGATGGAAAGAGCATCGAGGAAGTCCGGCAAATGGAAGATCAGAACGAGCAAGATAGAAAAGACAGGGGATGAGAGAAACGATTGAAAGAAGATGAGTCTAAACAAAAGAGTAGACAAAGACAAGAACAGATGTATCAGGGAGAGCAGCTAAGAAAGAAAGAAAGGGCAGAAGAGCAAAGAAAATATGACAACAGTCAGAGAGCGATCGAAGAATGGGACAGGTATGAAAAGAAGAGTGAAGGATAGGAAGAACAGAAACGAAGAGAGAATAGAATGCAAGGACAAAAGGATGAAGAAGTGCATAGGGCACATGAGAGAAGTGAAGAAAAAAGATAGGAGGAAGAGAGAGTTGGTTGAAGAAGCAAAAAAACAAAGGGCATTTGATGAGGAAATGGAACAAAAGAGGAGACAGAGAGAATGCAACATCGATCGCATGCAGAACGAGCTAATCGATCTGAATCCAGTAGTAGCATGGGAAGACATAGAATAATACTTCCCACCATAGGAACCAATGCCAGGGCCCTCTAGGATAAATCTATAAGAAGAATTTGAAGTGGGAACTATAGGAGACAGAATTGCAAAAGCATATCATGAGATGAGGACAAAAAGTGAAATAAGAAACAAGGGTAAAGATGATCAATTTGAGATTTCCCCAGTCACGGAGCAAGGAAGGATATCTGTTGAGTTCTGAGCAATGAGCTTTGTCTTTGGACAGGCTAACTCTGAATAGGGACGAGAAACAGGATGGCCATACGAATTGGGGACAAGATCAGACAAAGAAAGGGAAACTGTACATGGGGAAGAAGGAGCCAGTGCGTGCGGTCCCGACTGATGTTTTTTGACAGACAAAGAAGTTAGATGGTTGAAATGGGTCCTACCTAAACCAAGGATGCCAAAGCCTGTGGCGCGGCTAGGTCAACTTAAACCTAAAATGCGAACCCATAGTATAAGAGGAGACTCGCCGCCATATGTGAGCATACTAAGGTCATTGCCAGGAAGAAGGAAATCGGGAACCATTGTCCCTACTATGGATAGGCAAATGATGGGAGGTGATTGCCATTTTGGGATTTCACAGTTTCCCTTGTTAGAAGAAGGAGGGACCAGACCGCAGTATATACCATGAAAATGATGTTCAATGCTGGTAGGAACAGTGTGGCCTTAATTCTGGGGTCCATGATTTTAGTAGGGAACATGTTGGGGAGCAACTGTGATTGAATTGGGGTGTGTGAGTTACCAATTATTGTGAGAGCAAATAGTAGTGACAGTATGAGGAGTATGGCATGCATTAGTCGTGGCTGCATTTAGGAGAGTGAGATGAATACATTGTGCGGTTGTCACTCGTAGTCAACAGTTTGTTCAGTTTAACATTGGGTGTGGGAAAGTGGATTCAAGAGTTAGAAAAGATGACAGTAGGAAACACGTTAGCTATAGGGGACATTAAGGGTCTCTTGCAGCCATCCTCTGGGAAAGGACTGACAACATTTGGACAAGAGCAGGATATGCAGGAGTCACTGCACAGAACACAGCACACAATGGCGTGTTGTTCAATAATTGTAGACCGGCAGTCTGGAAAGCGCTTAGCGTACAATATCCTGACACGTCAGATATGGGAGCAATAATGGCACATATGATGCAGGAAGGGGAGAATCCGCTTCCCTATCCACTCCATCAAAGGCATGGGCCAGATCAATAAATGCAATATAGATTGATTGTTTTTGTCTTATCGCCTCCATTTTCAGTATGTTCAAGATTAATAAGTTCAGGTTACATCCCACTCCTCTGACAAAACCAGTTTGCCGCAAAACTGCTGCTCCTGCATTCCGGATCCATGTTGTTAATTGGTTCAGCAGCTGACTGCCAAAAAGTTTCCCCACTACATCGAGTAGTGCTAAAGGTCTGTAATTATTGGGATCCAACCTTGAGCCTTTTTTAAAAATCGGTACAATTATGGCTCTTTTCCATGTTTTGGGGACTCTTCCAAGTGTTAGTACCATCTTGAAGAACAAACAAAGTCTGCCCACTCCTCAGGATTGTTTTTTAGGATGTGGTTTGTTAGGCCATCGGGTCCTAGAGCCCGTGATGTACTTAGGCTCTTGATGTTATTTGAATGTCCTCTTTCTCTCTCTATACAAAGATTCCAAGACCCCTCACTTGGTTCATCGTCTTTGTTCTTCTGGAAGAGTGCCGTATAATGGGCTGTCCATTGAATTTCTGAGACCATGTTGCTTAGACTGGCAGTTTGTGGTTTGTCTAGGTCATTAATGGCCGCCCAGAAGTCTCTTGAGTTTCTTTGAATTAAACATGACATCATGCCCTCAGCATCTTTTTGTTCCATTGCAACTTTATGCCATTTTATCCAGTTTTTACATTGCATTTTCTTTTTCTTTTTTCTGTGTTTTTCATCTCTTGATTTGTTGCTACTTTCAATTGTGCGCAGTTGTTTTCTCAGATCTCCTTTTTTCTCCACAACTTCAGGATTATATACGTTTGTTTTGCAATGTCTTTATGATTTATTTGCATTGAAGTTTTGTATACCTGAAGAAGTGTATCATACTCTAGCTTTTCTCCTTCATCTTCATTATTTCATTTATTTAATTTGGCTGTGAGATGTTTTATTTTTGTGCTACTCATTTGCAGCTGATTTCCACCCGGTAGGACTTTTCAGATGGTTCCATATTAAACAGAACGGTTACTAGGTTATGATCACTTAGACAGGTTTTGGTGACCTTCAAACTTTGGATCCTGTTTGTCATGGCTTTAGATGTTATAAAGTAATCCAGGATCAATTTCTGCATACCTCTCTCCCAAGTTACTTGCGCCGGAATGTCACCTGATATGTTACCGTTGAGAATGTCCATACATCTGACATCAAGTTCTTCCCAGATGATATTCCTCAGGATTTGTGAACATTTCTCTTTGGAGCCATTCTCAGTTGTTATTAGGAGATCCATGTTGAAATCTCTGCATATAATGATAGAGGCATTGTCTTCAGACTCTGTTATCTGATCCACCAGATCACATAATTGGTCAATAAATACAATTTAACCAACCGCTTTATGTTGCCAATATATGTTAATAATGTGTATCTTTGTTATATGTAACTCTTTCCGACAATGATTTATCACTGTAGTTATTTGAGTATAGGGACAAGGATGTTTAGAGGTACTAATTCGTAAACCACTTTTCCTTTTAACCATAGAAAACATTCCAGACATAGGTCGACCTCTGTCTTTGCGTATAGCAGGATTGAAAGCAAGGTCAAACCCGTCTACCAAAGGTGTTTCGACAAGCCATGTTTCCTGACAACAGATATGTCCAAGGGCTTCAAGATATTATTAGAATTCTGTAATAAATGAGTAAATCCACGGGCATTCCCGGAACCCACTGTTATCAGTTTTTTATCTATGTCCTCCTTATATTAGCTGCAATTTGTAGAATGTAAGGCTCCCACCATCCAGGTGCAGCTATCATCAATAGCTCCTCTTAGCTATACCTCCTTAGTTTGATCCAAACTTTTTCTACAATTTTGCGCTTCGATAGTGACTCTGAAGGGCTTTTTTGATTTCATTAATTCACTGATATTTTCTTCGTCCCAGCATAACTCATCTTGGACTGCTTTATGAGTTATTTTGGCTTCATATATGTTTTTGGGGCTGTTTATCGGTCCTTGAATGGAAGCACCTTCCTCGTTTACAGTGTGGCTAGCGCCGTGAGGCTTTCTCTCTTGCCCATTCTTGTTGATTATCTCTTCTATTGAGAACCCAGGATAATATACCTCCTCGGCATTTCTCAGAATGAGATCATGTACAACCTTCGAGTGCATGTGTAAAATCGATAAATTCCACTCTTTTGATATCGTTGGAGGAGATCATCTTCATGTTCGGTACATGGTTGTAATCATTGAAGCGATTTAGAATCAAACCATTTTCTTTGGGTTCGGTTCGTTCTAGTAGTAGTCGAAAGTCAGATCCTCCCAGGATCGTTTTAATGCAAGGCTTTTGGCTCGTAGGTTTCGCTCTTGTGTCGACCCTCCATGATTCATCAGCGGATTGGTCTCCTAAATTCTCTTTACTGAGGGCCCTTCCCTTTCTCCCATTGAAGGATTTACATCAACGTTGGAGTTTTTATTTCTATCATCTGCTGTTTTTAGTTTGGCAAGCACCCTCTCCCTTTTTTCTTTCATTGTGAGGAATTCTTGAAAGGACACAGCCTTTTCCCTCTTCTTATCATCTTTGATAATCTGCTTCTTTTCTGGTGACAATTTAGCAACAGTTCTTTTCCATTTTGTGACCTCTTCACATGCAGACTCAGCAGCTGGCTTGCTTTTCTCATTACTTTCGAGTAGGAATGATGAATTTTGCATCTTTTCCTCATCCTCAGATGATTGATCACGTCCTTCTTCGTCATCAGTTATTTCATAGGTAGATACATAAATTAAGTCCTCTATAGTAGCCTCTTCCAGTGGTGCATCAACATTTGATTGGTTTTCCTTCGGTGCAGTATCTTTATTTTCCAGCACTACTGTTTTCATTATTAAGGATTTATTAGACTCTTTTCCAGATGAACTATCGCTGGCCGTTTGGATTGTCCCGTTCAGCGCCTTAAGATGTCTCAGGAAATTACAAGACTTCTTGGCATTTGGGTTTTTTCCCTTTGTCATGTTCTTTGTTTTTGTCTTCATATTTGGCATATCCTTCTTTTTAACATTTGAATTTTTCACTTTGTCAAGTGTTTTTTTATTTTTTTTCAAAGATAGAGTAACTTTCTTTGATCGCATTTCCCATCGATTCTCCATCACAAGAGGCAGGTATGGAGTTACTAGGTATTTTAACATCAGCTACATCTGTTAGATTTCGCACAGAGAAGTTCATAGCCAAAGCCTTATGATTTTCTGCTTGAGCGATTAGCTTGTCCTCCGCACTCAGATTCTCAAATGACTACTCTCCAGCAGTTTTTGAAGTTCAAGGAATAGAAATATCTCTTTCACTCGTTTTAGGACAAGTCTTATCAGGCATCAGTTTGCCATCGTTGGTATATGTTAGAGGATGGAGCGACAACACCGCTTGGGGCTCTGCTTGCAGTCTCACATCGCTAATGTCATTCGTCTTTGTGTGAATGATCTTACCAGCGCATCTATCCTTATTAAACTGGGGAACGTTCTGGTCTTTATATAACTCGTTTTCAAAGACGATACATTAATTTCCATCTGTGTGGTATTTCCCTAGAATTGATAAGGCTTCTTTAGCCACTTCTGCCAACATCATTTTGTCTTCACTTGAGCTTTTCAAGGATTCCTTCAATATGTTTGCAGTTAGCTCATCTTTCTGCTTGTCCTTTTGGGACTGAATTTTCATTTCTTGGAACTTCATCTCCAGGCTGATCATTTTGGTATTTACAAGGGCAATCAATGTATTCTGGTCTCTGTAGCTTCATTGAATTGTTCATATATTTCTGCTAGTAATTTAATGGCAATAGCCATAGATGACAGTAAATTAGGCCGCTGTTCATTGATTACATTTTCAGTAACTTGATGAATGAATTTCTTTTGCATCAGGGTCTTGTTGGACATTCGCAGTTTGAAGTTAATAGGTGGTCTCTGTGTTTTATATTTTCGTTGAAGTTGTGTCACATCGGTAGAGGAATCATCGGTAGAAGAGTCGTCTGTCGAAGACACAGACGGCGATAACCGATGTTCTTGACTCTTGCCTTTAGATGTCATTTTTTCGCCGTTCCTGGGATCGACTTTCATTAACTTTGAATTTCTTTTTTGAGAGCAACACAGTTCGGTCATTGGACTTGAATCCACTCGTCTTCTTTTTGCTTGCACAGCTTTTTTGGCTGTGTTCAGTGTTTTAAAGGATTCCTTCTTTTTCTGAAAAGTTTTACATCCACTTTCTGGCTCATTCTCAGTTGTTGTTGAGACACTTGGTTTGCCAATAGACTGTTTACAGCCTACTTCCTTCTCCTTACTCATAATCATTTTTTCGGTCAAGGCCATGATGTCTTTAATGATCTGATCTGCGACGGCAAGAGAGTTGCGCCTGTCATTAGATATTACAGGCTCTTGATCAATAATTAGCTCACAGTCAAAATTTGAATGTGCACTTGGTAAATCCACAATACTGATGTTACAGTTGATACACTGATCACCATTCACAAACATATTTTGCTTAGTTGGCAAATTAGTCGTCCCTTGTGGAATTTCCTGTGAGGGAGCCTCTGAAGAGGAGCCATTTTTCAGCATGTGCACAATCGGTGCAGGGGTCAGGCCATTATCCTCAATAGCATCTGTAGAATCGGTCAAGCCAGATCCTTTCTTGTGTCGAGGCAAAGAGCTGACCTTCATCAAGGGATATGGTATATGAGGCAATTTATTTTCCCCAATAACTGTTGCTGGCGTATGGTAGTCAGAATCTAAGCTTTCCATACTGCTCCTCTGATCTCTTTGGGGAATAGAATTCACCTCCTTGGTACCCATGTCACACTCGCATTCATGCACACACGGTTGCAACACATCTGCTCTAGGGAGACGCGGCAAATGCTCTTCCATTTCGACACTTTTAGCACTGTCGCCTCCACCTGATTTATCTGCAGGCTGTTTATTTGCATAGCATATACTTCTGTTCTGAGTGCACAGGGCCAGAGAGATTGCCAGTTCACATGGCAGTTCACACGGCATAGGCATACTCTCTGTCTGGACCGCTGCGGGGGAATCACCCAGCTGTTAAATGCTCTGTAGAGCGTTAACATTCCCGAAGCATGTTCTCGAACAACGCCTTCGGCCATGAACGTTAAAGCAGCCACAGCCATACTTATTGCTGTATTCGCCGCGTGTAAGGGGAGGGGTTCATCAAAGACTTGTAACTTGGCTTCCAACAGAACAGAATCTGGTACATCCTCAGCCTCCTCAAGCACTTCTTCACCTCTCATCAATAGAGTACATGAATTGTAACAGCTAGTCTCACTTACTTGGCACTTCAGCGACAGGTGTTTCAATGCCCGTGAAGGTATGCTAGCAGGGGCAGACTCGCAGCGTGTGGATTTCACACGAGCACAAAGTTGACGTCTTGTTTCCATGTTGAGATGTTAGTGCTGTGCTGGGTATACACGGTCAGCTTAACTCCTTGCACCCCGCGCAACCCAAGGAACACAAAGAACACTCCCTTGTCCCTCTGCGTCGCTCCGCGAGTGAGAGGGGTTTTTAAGCACTAGCTCCACCCTGGCAGTGGAGCTAGTAAAAACACTGCAGGCAATCCGGTCAGAAAGTAGAGCAACAAAAACAAAGAACACTCCCTTGTCACTCCACGTCGCTCCGCGAGTGAGAGGGGTTTTTAAGCACTAGCTCCTCCCTTGCAATGGAGATAGTGAAAACACTGCAGGCAATCCGGTCAGCAAGTAGAGCAACGAACACAAAGAACACTCCCTCGTCACTCCGCATCGCTCAGTGAGTGAGAGGGGTTTTTAGGCACTAGCTCCTCCCTGGCAATGGAGCTAGTGAAAACACGGCAGGCAATCCGGTCAGCAAGTAGAGCAACAAACGCAAAGAACACTCCCTCGTCACTCTGCGTCGCTCCACGAGTGAGAAGGGTTTTTAAGCACTAGCTCCTCCCTGGCAATGGAGCTAGTGATAACACTGCAGGCAATCCGGCCAGCAAGTAGAGCAACAAACACAAAGAACACTCCCTCGTCACTCTGCCTCCATTTTGTGAATGAAGTGTTCATGCAAATACTTAGTATAAAGCACATGTTTTCTCCGGCTTATCACCCGCAAGCAAATGGAATATGTGAGAGACTCAACTGCCTGCTCAAGGAAAGGATAGCCAAATTAAAGCTAACATTGAAGAAGGGGTGGCTGTATTGCACAGACCACCAACTCACACCCCACAAACTAGTCACAGGGAGGAAAATGAGAATGCTTCTAAATCCTCCATTAAGGACTAGGAGTGATGCCCAGACAACTGTAGAATTGTTATGTTACATGATTACTTAACATGTATGACGGCTACTGTCTCTGTCATTTCAGATCAAGTCAAGCGGATGGGGTGTCGGTCTCAGAACACAGACGAAGACCAATCAGCAACCCAATTTCAAGAACTATCTATACCTAAGATTTTTCCAGGAGATCAAATATCTAATATTGATCAGAAATTTTCACAAGAAAGTGGCACAAGCCTTGATTTGGCAGCCCTTTCATTGTGGAAAACGTCACACCGTCAGCAGTCAAGGTCCTCCGAAGACAAGCATGGATTCGTCAAGGTGATGTGAAAGTCTATGCTGGAGAGACCCTCGCACCCCCAACCCATTCGGAAGCAAGTCAAGAAGAAGCAGTTCTGCACATGCAGACTAGATCGATGACGAGGAAGAAGGACGCAGAGACTATTCAAGAGATATACAAAGAGTACTTTGGAAAGTGGCTCCTTCGCAGGCACTCTTGTAGACACTTGGTAGTTCAGCAATTATTCTTGAGCCATAGGAATTCGGTGATGTTGGACTGTGGCTTCCCTGTAAATCACTCTTTGTATCTGTTACAGCAAGGAGTGAGAACGTTATTGTTCTTAAGCCACAGAAGAGTGTTGACATTTGACTTTGGAGTACAAAGGAAAAAGCAAAGAATGCCAGATCTAGATTTTATGTTTGCTGATTGGAAGAGAGAGCAGTTTCCCGACTCTTTCCAAATCGAGTTTCTCTTTGGGTGGCCATATGGTGCTCACTGATGTCGACGTGCACAGACTACTTCTTGCTGTCTTCATCTTTATACTCAGAGCTTACCCTGCTCCTGTTGGCCCTCATGTTGATGTGCACATTTTCGTCCAAGATCCTAAGAGCGGCCCAGCAATTAGATGTCTTCCGGCAGCAATTCTAGACCAGATCAGACCATTACCTGAAAATATCTATGAACGCACAAAGGGTCCTGTCGAGTGATGACATTCACAATTTACTGGCCTTGATCTTTTACTATTTGCTTGCAGCAAGAGGCCAGTTCCTGGGTCCAGCAGCATCTTTGGTATGGGCTACATAATGGTCACATCCTGATGAACATGACTATGTTCAAGATTTATAGGACAAGATCAAGAGCACACACCAGAAATCATGCGATAATATATGAACAGCCTGGTAAGAAAGGATGAGGAATCAGATGGGAAATAAACAGAAGACTTGGGATCCCAGAAAGACTGCAGAAGAAATTCGAAGATGGAAGTAAAGAGGCCAGATGCAGATCTGGGGATCAGTACTTTCTCCGGAGAGCTGGGAGCAAGCTGTAGTTATCTCCGGAGCTTGGGTAGTGATTGGTTACTGCAAACCAACCATTGACATTGTGGAAAATGTATGCAAACCTTTATGGCCAAAATTATTGACATGCGTCGAAGACAAAGGAGGTCATTTACAGATAGTGCCACTGGACAATGCAAAACTGTGCTTTAGAAATAATGCCATGAGAAAAGTTAGAGAGAATCAACATTGTGGTTGTGTTTTTGATGTGCCAGGAATGAGCATTGGGACAGCAGTGATAATTTATCACTACTGGGCTTGTGGATCCAGAGCTTACATGAAGCTAACCAGAGATTGGCGAGGACTATGTTCTTTAGCGATTGTCCATGTTCCAGGATTGGTGATTCCAAAGAGAGACCTTAACATTGGTGAATTCCCAAAGGCAGATGCTCACCTGAGAAAGAAGAAGTCTGTTGAGCTCTTGAATCAATTTAAGAGGGAGATCTATTTCTCTGCAAAGTCAATAGAAGCTTTTGATTCCATTCCATATGAACACAGATTGTTTAGTAAGACTTCATTGATATTCACGATAATCTTCATGCCCGGATCCAGACGGATGCAAACACTAAATGCTTACCAATAACCAGATGGGAGCTCAGACAATCAACACAACCATAAAGGGATTAAATGCTATCAAGGAAGAGCTCAGAGCCATACGACTAATGACTCTCCAGAACAGATATGTGCTTGACATGATCACAGCTATGGATGGAGGTGTTTGCGCCAAAATCAGAGAGTCATGTTGCACATTCATTCCTTCTCATGACAACTAGACAGGCACATTGACAGAGGCCATATCGATGTTGACAAACCTGCACGTCCAGATTATAGACAAAGTAGAAGACATTGTTGACGACAGTTGGTTTGAATCGATTTTCTTGTTGGTTCCACAATGGATGGCAGACATGTTCAAATTCTTGGGAGCCCTGTTGGTGATGGTCATGGTCAGATTTTGAGTGATCAGAATAATAATCGCACAATGCAAGAAAACTTCAAAGAAAGCAATGGGAATGAAGATTGTGATTGATATCGAATCTGGAGGCAAACTCAAAGAGCTGACAGATGAAGAAATCAGAGACTACATGAAGGCCAGCATTCACGCACCTGAGGGAACCTAATGCCTGTATCCAAGACATCACAAAAAGTATGTGGGAAGATGGATCTATTGTAGCCGAAATGGTCAATGCATACTTATGACCTGCAGTGTTGATGAGCATGTGAAATCAGATGGATGTCTGGAAGGAGTCATAAAGATATGGGTCCCAAAGAAGCATTTCTCCAGACGAGGATGACTTGATGTGAAGATTGATGATAGAGTGGTTGATGAATCGCCCAGAGGAGGGAGTGTAGAGGTGGAGTCAAGTACCGCCATCAAAAGCTCCATCCCCATGTTGCCTATATTTTGGGAACCGGAAATGGCGACATGTGCAGTTCCAGTGAGAGTGCCTATACCACAAGGAACCTTGGAGCAAGGTATCCATTGAGGTACCCTATATAAATGCATGAAGAAATGGTGCCTGTCTGGCTGGAGTGCCAGACGAAATGTGCATTTTAATAAGGAAGAAACTGATGATGTCATGCAAAGTAAGAACTGACGCACCCAGAAAAGATGAATGAAGGTGAAAGAAGATAAACATTTTCTACTCTCTGAAGAAGAGGTGATAAAGATGAGCAACATTTTGGGCTTGAGATGAAGATGCTCATGCTATAGAAACACTGAAGAAAATGCAATGTCATTGTACACTTGTACAGATGCAAAAACGCAAGTAGGGAAACGTAATCATAAAGGCTGGCTAGGTAGTGAATTAGAATGTTGCGATGCACCAATGTATACATGTAGGAAATGTTCAGAACCTGGATATTCCATGATGCACTAAGGTAAGGCTTGAAACCCTGTGATTGGAAGCGATTTCAGTATATGGCGCAGTTGAAAATTACTGATGGCAAGGCAAATTTCAAGAAAGGCTTGGCTGGCCCAGCTCCAAGAAGACTAGGGCATAGTGAGTTGGGCACCTGTGCAACAAAAGGCTACACAGAACATCAGGAAAGAACAAACTCCTGTTTGAAGCAGAATGAAAAAACACTGAAGGCACCAAGAGTTCATCATTTAATAGAATCAAATGCAGCAAAAAGCTCAAAAGAGTGGCCTCCAGTCACTTGGATGAGATCAAAATAGCTTGGGTCAAGCTACACCAAAACCAGAAGACAGAATGATGCCACACTCCCTTTTCTTTGCAGGCGCAATATTATGGCTGTTAATCAGGCTTTCCTTCTGTGTTCCTTCTGCTCACCTTTTGTTTCTTCCTCTCTCCCCTAGGTGCAGAGATGTGGCGTCCGATGCTGACAGCCGCGATGGAGCCAGGAGATGTCTCGAGGACAGGTGAGTGAAGTGTGGCGCTGCAGCGAGCAACGCAATGCTTTTAAATGGAAGTCTTTCTTCAGGGATGCTGGCGAGAAGATTCCGGATGCAAGTAAGAAGTTTGAAATAGTCCTTGGTTTTCACCTTTCTCTTCTCTTCCTTCCTTGCAGGTCTTCCAGGTTCGAGGCGGGCGTGGCTGGAGTCCAGGAGCAGGAGCAGACACGGTGAGCGTTAAGCTGCAGGAAGCAGAACAACGCGAAGCATGAGCTGCTGACTAGGCGTGGCTTAAATAGCCTCCAAAGAAGTCCCAGGTATGTATCCTTCCCCAACTAGGTATGTATCCTTCCCTGGCCACGCCCGAGTGAAAAAATAGTCCCTATGAAAAAATAGTCCCTTTCAGGTCTCAGGGAGGCCTGAAGCGTGCAGCATGGTCTGCATCAGGTAAGTGCACAAAACACCTCCCTTTATGAGCCTGGCGCCTATGGCGCCAGGACTGATGTCCAACATGAGCCTGGTGCCAAAGGCGCCAGGACTGAGTCCAAAGAGCCCCTATAAGGGGCCGCTGGGCTTTTACCTGAGGGCATGATGCCTGCTTTTGGGGTGCTGGGCTTCGCCTGGTGCTCCAGGGGTAGGCATCATTACAGCACTCCCCCACAAGGCCCCTCCAAAGGTTGTTCCTTCTGGAGGTTTCAGGTTTGTTTGGGAAATTCCGATGGAACCTTTTTACCAGCCGAGGTGCATGTACGTGATCACTGGGTTCCCAAGACCTTTCCTGAGGCCCGTACCCTTTCCAATCAATTAGATAGAAAAGTTTTGATTTTGAGATCTTAGAATCCAAAATGTTCTTCACCTCGAATTCAGGCTCCCCATCTATCTGAATCGGTTCTGGTGGCTTTGTTAATCTGGTTCCTGGGTGCACTGGTTTCAAAAGTGACACATGAAAAACGGGGTGAATCCGCATGTTAGCTGGTAGATCGAGCTTGACTGCCACTGGGCTGATTATAGCTTTCATCGAGTAAGGGCCTAAATACCTTGGATTAAAAGTTTGAGGCCCCTTGAGTGATAGGTGTTTGGTAGCCAACCATACTTGATCCCCTATTTGGTATGGAGGCGCCTCTCTTCAATGCAGATCCACATTCTTTTTGTATTTCCCTTTTGCATTTTGCAAATGTGCAGTTGTGCATCCTTGAAGGCTTGAGTAATCGTAGAATGCAAATGGTCCACTGCGGGCATTTCAAGGCTCAGAAGTGAGTCCAGGTCTGAAGTACGAGGGTGATGTCCATATAGGGTATAAAAGGGGCTCTGACCAGTTCCAGAGTGTATCGAGTTATTGTATGCATATTCAGCCACCCATAAAATGTCCTTCCAATTACCCTCTTATTGGTGCAACATACATCGTAGCTATTGTTCAAGGGTCTGGTTCGTTCTCTCCGTCTGACCATCGGTCTGTGGGTGGTGGCTGGTCGAGAGTCTTACATCGATTTGTGCCAGTTGACAACACTTTTTCCAAAAATGAGAAATAAACTGGCTTCCCCGATCGGAGACTAGTATGGACGGGAATCCATGCAAACGGATGATATTTTCGAGGAATTCCTTGTCAAGAACAAAGGCTGAAGGTAATCCTTTCAACGGAATAAAGTGGGCCATTTTGGAAAATAAATCCACCACGACCAGAATAGTATTGTAACCATTACAAGAGGGCAGGTCCGTGATAAAATCTAGTGACAGGGTGTGCCAAGGTGCTGGTGGAATGTCTAAGGGCTGAAGAAGACCGGCGGGTCTTGTCTTTTGACCTTTGTTTTGGGCACAAACTCCACAGGACATCACGAAAGATTTAATATCCTTTCGCCAGGAAGGCCACCAGAATTGTCGTTTAACCTTTTCCTCTGTTTTGGCAATGCCAGGATGTCCTTCCATCAGGGTATCATGATGACGGGAAATAACCAGTTCTTGCAATTCCTTTTCTGGTAAAAATAAGCGTCCTTGGAAGTAAGATAAGCCATCCTTGACTGAAAAGTTAGACCCCCTTTTGATCCAATCCTGCAAGGCTGAAGAGTCCAGGAATTGTTTCACTCGTGCTTGAATGTCTTCAAGGGTTTGTAAAGTGGTTATCCCCAAAATTCTTTGTTCGGGAATTATCGGCAATGGTTCTGAGTTTGTGTCTATTTCTTCCATTCCAATTCGGGATAGAGCGTCCGCCTTACCATTCTTATAGCCGGGGCGTAGGTGTTTACAAACTCGAACTCAGCAAAGAACAAAGCCCATCGGAGCTGTCGAGACGATTGAGACTTGGCAGTTTTTAAATATTGTAAATTTCGGTGATCAGTGATCACAGTGATGGTATGCCGGGCGCCGAGGAGATAATGCCGCCAAGCCTTAAAGGTGGACTTAATGGCTAATAGTTCCATATCGGTGATCGCATAATTTATCTCCGGCGGCGAGAACTTTCTGGAACAAAATGCTACGGGGTGCAGTTGGTTGGTTTCAGGGTCTCTCTGAGACAGGACAGCTCCCATGGCTAAGCTGGACTCGTCGGTTTCGACTATATATGGGAGATCGGGACGCGGGTGCTTCAAAATAGGTGCGGACGTGAATTTAGCTTTCAACTCCTGAAAGGCCTGTTCGGCTTCCTCGGTCCATTCAAAACGTTTATTTTTTCGCAAGAGTGCGATGATGGGTTGCACCACACGTGAAAACTCCGGGATAAACCTGCGATAAAAGTTGGCAAAACCAAGCATGCTTTGGACACCTTTCACCGAACTAGGTGATGGCCATTTGGGGATGGCATCCACTTTCCGTGAATCCATTCGGACCCCTTTAGGTGTCAGGATGAATCCGAGAAACTCAACCTCGGTGGTATGGAAAACACATTTTTCCAGCTTGGCAAACAGTTTGTGCTGGCGCAGTTTCTCTAGGACAGCCCTGACATGCTTTCTGTGATCAGATTCCGAAGAGGAGTACACAAGAATATCATCGATATACACGACAACACAGACATCGATGAGTTCCCGAAGGACATCGTTCATGAAGAATTGGAAGGCTGCAGGCGCGTTGCACAACCCGAAAGGCATCACCTGGTATTCGAATAGTCCATATTATGTACGGAAGGCCGTTTTCCATTCGTTGCCTTCTTTTACTCGTACCAGATGATAAGCCCCCCGGAGATCTAACTTGGTGTATACGCAAGCCTCCTTCATCTGGTCAAGGAGTTCAGGGATCAGAGGCAGAGGGTAACGATTTTTAACAGTTATCTGGTTCAATGCGCGGTAATCGATACAAGTTCTAAGGTCGCCTTCTTTTTTAGGCACGAAGAACAAAGCTGAGGATGCCGGGGACTTTGACGGGCGAATGAAACCATTGGCGAGGTATTGATCTAAATATTGTCTCAAATGCAGATTCTCTGGTTCAGTAAGGGCGTAAATCCTGCTACAAGGGGGTTGTGCACCGGGAACCAGATCGATTTGGCAATGGTACGATCTGTGGGGAGGTAACGTGTTGGCCTGTTCCTTTTGGAAGACGTCCTGAAAGTCTTGGTACTCTGGAGGTAGTTGCACGGGGACAGAGGTTACTGATGCTAGATTAATCTTTGGATTTTCTGGGTAGCAGGTTTGTGCACAATCCGGGAAGGTTATTCTCTTCGCTCGGCAATCAATTCGAGGATTATGTGTCTCTAACCAAGGGATTCCGAGAATAAGCTGAAACTGTGGAGCCTTGATTACATCAAACACAACTGCCTCCCGATGGCCATCCGGACCTACAAGTGTCACCTCAGCTGTGGAATGTGTTACCGGTCCAGAGGCAATTTCGGTTCCATCTACTGTGGTGATGACATCTTTGTTGGTTTTAGGACGCAGAGGGAGGTTTATCCTAGAGACCAATTCTCGATCCACATAGTTTCCTACAGCCCCGCTATCGATGTATGCCTTTATAGCATGCAACCGTTTAGGCTGTTCCTGATCTACGAGGACCATTGGCACAATGAAATGCGAGGTCTGAGAGTTAGTTTTCAAGCTCGGCAAGCGGACCCCTGCGCTTGCCGGGCGTGGTCGTTTCCCGATACAGAGTTTCCATGGATTTTATCAGCGTCTCCTACCACCTTCTTGGGCGGCTTAACCGGGCAATCTCGTAGAAAGTGTCCAGAGGACCCACCATAAAGGCATAATTGCATATGTCATCTTCTTTCCCGTTCTTTTTGAGTTAGGGGTCCTTTAACCCCTCCGATTTGCATAGGCTCCGAGCCATCAGCCCCCTTGGGGTTAGCGTGGGTCTTGGCCAACACCCGGGTTTCAAACTTGGACCGATCTGCTTTTCTGTTTTGCAGCCTGTGATCCAATTGGACCACTAAGTCTATATATTCAGTGCATTCTTGGGGCGGATTTACAACTTGTGCCAGGACATCTTTAAGTTCTCCGCGTAGACCTTGATAGAATAACGTGATTCTTTTATCCTCTGGCCAACCAGTTTTCACAATTAGTCTATTGAAGGTTGCAATGTAGGATAGAAGGTCTTGATTGCCCTGTCGCAGAGATAGAAGTTCGTCATCCAGAGCCTGCCCCTGGGAGTGTCGAGCAAATAACCTTTCCATGCTTGTTTGAAATCCTTGAAAATCACAAAGAATCGGGTCATCTTGAGTTACCAGTGGGACTGACCAATCGGCAGCACAGCCGCTGAGATATGACAACACAAAGGCTACCTTGGTCTGATCATTAGGGAAGGCCCCAGGTCTGCATAGGAAGTGCAAACGACACTGATTCATGAATACGGCGAATCGTTTGGGGTCCCCAGCAAAGCGTTCAGGTGGGGCCAGCGGCATGTTTCCAGGTAGATTAATCTGCACTGGGTTACTGGAAACCAGAGGAGCGGGGTTCCCCCTGGAACCGGGTAAAGGAGTTTGTCCAGCTTGACCTTGCAAAAGCTGTCTAGCCAGGTGATCAGCTCTATCCTTTATTACAATCACTTCCCTCCTGAGGGCACTAGTCTCTTGACGAGGGGCGTGTACTTCGGCCCATAATTCACCCAGTAGTTGGGCCAACTGGTCAGTTTCGGAAGTTTCCATAGCGCCTGGGTGGGAATTTGTAGGAGGGCTTCGTGTTCTGTAACGCTCACCTGGTTCCCACAGGGGCGCTGTTCTAGTCTGGATTGCTGTGGCCTTTTCTAGCGTGATGCGCAGGACTCGGAACACCGATTGGACAGGACCTCCAAATCGTGGTTGCCTGGCCCATAGGAATATCGTTCTGCAGATGAGAAAGGGGATTAACAGTCTGCAGAATAGTGTGCTAGCTCCCCCCTTTCCTCCTTCGTTCCTCTCTAACTTCCTCCAAACCCCGGTTTAAGCTCACCTTATGGTTTGGAAGGATGAACTCTCCATCCTGCTTCTGGTGCAGGGGCGCGCGATCGTCCAGTTACTTCACTGGTTTTCAGAATGGCGCTGGCAAAATCCACTTGACTTTCCTGAGCGATGCGCCGTAAGTATGAAAGTTCAAAGTTCAAGTGAGTCCCCCTTTATGTTGTCTTTCTAACCTGTGATCTGTCCTTTATTTCAGGTGCAGAATGAAGGCGATGCGTCGAGGGGTTAAACTGCCGAGGTGAGTAGTGATGAGGGCGATCCCTCTAAATGTCCTTATCATTCCCCAGAAAT
Source organism: Ambystoma mexicanum (assembly GCF_040938575.1). Lineage (NCBI taxonomy): Eukaryota > Metazoa > Chordata > Amphibia > Caudata > Ambystomatidae > Ambystoma > Ambystoma mexicanum. The sequence continues at coordinate 1,382,112,359 of NC_090937.1, read as the reverse complement.
GTCTCTTGTCCTTTCCCCATAGGGGCCGGGGTACGGTACCTGCCAACGGGGCGGCGCCGACCCAAAATGTGGAAGAAAAGCCGGTAAGTATTATGGCTGTTAATCAGGCTTTCCTTCTGTGTTCCTTCTGCTCACCTTTTGTTTCTTCCTCTCTCCCCTAGGTGCAGAGATGTGGCGTCCGATGCTGACAGCCGCGATGGAGCCGGGAGATGTCTCGAGGACAGGTGAGTGAAGCGTGGCGCTGCAGCGAGCAACGCGATGCTTTTAAATGAAAGTCTTTCTTCAGGGATGCTGGCGAGAAGATTCCGGATGCAGGTAAGAAGTTTGAAATAGTCCTTGGTTTTCACCTTTCCCTTCTCTTCCTTCCTTGCAGGTCTTCCAGGCTCGAGGCGGGCGTGGCTGGAGTCCAGGAGCAGGAGCAGACACGGTGAGCGTTAAGCTGCAGGAAGCAAAACAACGCGAAGCATGAGCTGCTGTCTGGGCGTGGCTTAAATAGCCTCCAAAGAAGTCCCAGGTATGTATCCTTCCCCAACTAGGTATATATCCTTCCCTGGCCACGCCCGAGTGAAAAAATAGTCCCTATGAAAAAATAGTCCCTTTCAGGTCTCAGGGAGGCCTGAAGCGTGCAGCATGGCCTGCATCAGGTAAGTGCACAAAACACCTCTCTTTATGAGCCTGGCGCCTATGGCGCCAGGACTCAGTCCAAAGAGCCCCTATAAGGGGCCGCTGGGCTTTTACCCGAGGGCATGATGCCTGCTTCTGGGGGTGCTGGGCCTGGCCTGGTGCTCCGGGGGTAGGCATCATGACAGAAATCAGCTGAAGATCATGGAAAGTCCTGAAATAGCTGTCTGGCCTGGTGTTAAA